>NC_060085.1:7692500-8317500 GCF_922984935.1 Meles meles
AAGCAGGCTCCCCGGGGAGCAGAGAGCCCGATGTGGGGCTCGATCCCAGGACCCTAGGATCATGACTTGAGCCGAAGGCAGAGGCTTAACCCACTGAGCCACCCAGGCGCCCCAACAGTGCTTGTTTAAAAAGCAGGTTCCCTGGCCCCATTTGCTAGAGAGTCCAACTCAGGTGGCCGTGGGAATCTGGCATCTGATTTTTTTTTTTTAAATTGTTGGGAGGGGATATTTACTTATTAATTGAAAGTTGGGTTTTTGTTGTTGTTTTGTTTTTTGCTATTTTCGTTTTATGGGTGTCCCCCCCCAACCCCGCCCAAAAGTTGGATGCTTCAGAAGCATTCACATGCTTCAAAATACAAAGGATACAAAGATGGCATCGCTTTATCATGAAAAGTCTCCCTCTTGCTTCCTCTCCCAGCGTGACACACCCTTCTTCTTGGCACACATTGCTGTTCCAGCATCTTGTGCTTTCTTCCAAATGGAGTCTAGGCATGCGAGACTAGTCTTAACTTTGCGTGCAATTACATACATATTCTTTATCTAGTGGTTTGTTGTTTTTTTTTTTTCCTTTTACAAAAATACCAGCAAATCTCTAGTGTGCTAATTCCATGAGGCAGGATTGTGTGTCTGTGTGTCTGAAGATAGGTCCACAGTGCCTGAGACCTAGTAGGTACTCAACAGACACTTACAAATGAAAAGATGTTTGTTTCACATGTTGCTTTCTTTGTTGATTTTTTTTGTTGGTTTTTTTTTTTTTTTTGTTGCTTTCTTTGTTTAATATGTCTTGGAGACATTTCTCATGTCAGTGCCTGGAAAGCTTCCTCAGTGTTTTCTGACAGTTGCATAAAAATAGTGCATTTGTTGATGAACCGTCTTATTTTTTTTTTAAGATTTTATTTATTTATTGGACACAGAGAGAGATCACAAGTAGACAGAGAGACAGGCAGAGAGAGAGGGGGAAGCAGGCTCCCTACTGGCAGAGAGCCCGATGCAGGGCTCCATCCCAGGACCTTGAGATCATGACCTGAGCCCATGGATAAACCATCTTATATTGAACCGATCTTATAGTTAGCCAATCAAGGGGAATATTTTAAGCTTTTTATTGAAGCAGATAATTCATACATAAAAGGAAACATCCTAAATGTATGAGGTTCCAGAAGTTTTCACAAGGTGAACACATCCATGAAATCAGTACCCACATCAGGGGGAACAAAAATATTACCAGCACCCCAAAAGCCCCTCATGCCCAGGGAGGGGATAATCAATATTACTATTTTAGTTTTAATTTTTTTGTGGTAAGAAACATCACATAAAATGTTGCAGCTTAGGGCACCTGGGTGGCCCAGTTAGTTAAGCGACTGCCTTTGGCTCAGGTCATGATCTCAGAGTATCAGGATCAGGTCCCACATCGGGCTCCCAGCTCCATCGGGAGTTCCCTTCTCCCTCTGACCTCCCCTCTCAGGCTCTCTCTCACTCAAATAAATAAAATTGCTTTTAAAAATGTAGCATCTTAATCATTTTTGAAGTTGTACATTTCAATAGTGTTTTAAGTATAGGGGCGCCTGGGTGGCTCAGTCGGTTAAGTAATTTCAGCTTCGGTCATGATCTCAGGGTCACCTGAGTTCAAGCTCTGTGTTGGGCTCCATGCTGGGTGGAGCCTACTTAAAAAAAAGAAAAATAGTGTTAACTTTATTTGCATTGTTGTGCTGAGGCCTGCTTTTATAAAGCCAATAGACTAAGAATGGCTCCATTGTTTATAAATTGTTGTTAAAAAAAATTAAAAGGAATATGTGACCGAGATGATATGTGAACCACAAAGCTTAAAATCTTAAATATGTGGCCTTTAACAGAAGAAAATCTGCAGAGCTTAAGTAAGGACCTTCCCATTACCCCCAGAAAGTTCTCTTGTGCTCCTCCCCAGTCAATCCGGAGACTTATTTTTATTAATTTAAAAAAAATTTTTTTTAAAGATTTTATTAGAGAGAGAGCGCAAGTGAGGACAAGCAGAGGGAGAGGGGGAAGCAGACACCCTGCTGAGCAGGGAGACCAACCCCGGGACTATCCCAGGACCCTGAGATCATGACCTGAGCTGAAGGCAGACGCTTAACCCACTGAGCCACCCAGACACCCCAGGAGACTTGTTTTTACATAAGATTTTAATCTCTTATATAATAAAATTAGTATATTCTCTCTATAGGGGCAGAGGGGTGCTGAAAATTAAAAATAATCCCTCCGGGCGAGGGATCCCTAGGATCGAGCCCCACATGGGGCTCTCTGCTCCGTGGAGAGCCTGCTTCCTCCTCTCTCTCCCTGCCTGCCTCTCTGCCTACTTGTGATCTCTGTCTGTCAAATAAATAAATAAAACCTTAAAAAAATAAATAAAATAAAAATAAGCCCTCAACCACCCGGAATATTTTAGCCTTCCAAGTAAAAGAGCCCTTTGCATCCCCTCGGCCAGCTGTCCTCATCCCAGAGGTGACGCGACCACGAAGCCCCTTGCAGGAGCTTAGCCTATTAATTTCTGTGTATTTTTAAAAAGTTCCTCAGGCTGGTTTAATGACAAATGGTACTGTTCCCAGAGCGGGATACTATGTTGCCTTGTAAAAAAGTTGAAGTAGGCCTAAGCAACCTCTCTGATGGGAAACAAGGACGGATTATGTTAGCGTGCGGAAGAACAAAATTGGGAACAGTGTGTGTAACAAAACAGCACGTGTGTTGGGGGAGCGGTAAAGAGCTACAAATTTGCTTATGCATGTGTACTTAGACTGTGTCTGGAAGTAGGAAAGGGAAACCAGGGAGAGGAAGTTGGGCTCTGGGCCAAGGGCAAGAGAGAGAGTGATTTTCCTTAGTCTGAAGGTTTGTTTCGGTTGAAGTTTTTTACCCCATAAGCGTAGGATTTACTTAACAGAAGCGAGTTTGTTCGTAACCCCCTTCAGACAGTTACTGTGTGGGCATCGTGAGCCAGGTTGTGTTCTAGACCCGGGAGACAGAGCAGGTGTTGCAGTCGTGAAGCTGGCGTTCTAGAGAAGGAAGCAGACAAGGTATTAGCATTAAGATACAGGAGGGATGGTCTAAGAATGGCAGAGAAAGGCTCAGAAGAAACATAAGGCATGAAAGAGGGGTAGGAGTCATCTGTAGGGCCTGGAGGCTTTGTTGAAAATTTTAAGACCACCTGAAGGTGACCAGAAGCGGGAGGGTGGGAGCCGTGTACAATGTTTCAGGCAGAGGGCACGGCCTGTGGACTTGGGCTTCTGTACTGAGAGCGATGAGAGCCATTGAGAGTTCTGCGCGGAGGAGGGAGCTGGCCTGACTCAGGTGCTCACAGGCGCCCTCTAGCCTCTATAAAGTGCAATGGCAGAAGTCAGGAGACCAGGACCAAGTTGATCGCACTTATACCGGTACATGGATCACTGGGTACCAAGGTGCTAAGCAAACAGGCACATCTACAGAAAAGCTTACCACGGAGTTCTGACTTTCAGCCAGATTCTAGAACCCAGCATCGCCTCGGCTCCTCTGTCTTCTTCCCTGCCCTGTACCACCTGTACTCTTTGTGTCTCTGAACCTTTCCTATACCGAGCCTCAGTTTCTCCATCCGTAAAATGGGGTTAACAACAGTATTGGCTCCCTCTTGAGGCCGCCTCCAGGGTTCGGGGAACTGATGCAGGTAACACTTAGGTGGGGTGCACCACGGAGCATAGAGTTCAAGGGCATGGCTGTCAGGAGCAGAGTTCAAATCCCAGCTCCTCCTGGCTGTGTGATTTGGGGCAAGTCATGAAGTATCCCTGTGTCTTGGTTTCTGTATTGGGCCCTATACGCTCAGAGCCTTGTGAGGATGACAGGCGCTTCCAGAAATAAATGTCTGCTCTGGTGCCCAGTGTAGGCCCAGCACACAGTAGGGGCTTTGTCTTTTACTCTTAGCGTTGTGACCGGGAATGTCACTCTTGGCTTTCTTACCTGGAAGCTATCCCTAGAGTCTTTGTCAAAGGGACTCATGTGGGGGGCTGGGATCTCGTTCCCTAGGCACAGATGTGTGGGAAGGCAGGGGTGAGCCGGCCCGGCTGCGTGGGTGAGGCCCTGGGCTGCTGGAGGCTGTGGAGACGTGGCCGGTATCTGGAGGCTGTGGGGGCTGGGTGGCACTTGGCGCCCTGGCCCGGGCATTATGACTGAGCAGCCTGGATCGGTTTCCTTATCTTCTACAGACACTGCACCGGCTGGGACAGCCTTTGTGCCCAGCAAGGCCAGGACCAAGGGCTGCCTCCCCCACCCAGCCTGGTGTATTTTTCCAGCTTTCCTGCACCTTCTCCCCTCATTGTTCCATCTTCAGTTCTGCCTCTCCCAGTATCCGCTGAGGAAAAGGCCTGGGTTGGATCCAGAAGGGCCTTGGTTCGATTCACACAGCTGCGTCCCTCCCCAGCTATGTGGTCTGAGGCTGTGGCCTCATTTTGCCCTCTCTGTCAAATGGGACCACACCCCTTGTTAGTGTTTGTTGAACCTCAGGCCTGTGCTAAGTGCTTTTTGAGCAGTGAATTCTGACAACACCCACAAAAGCAAAATGTCAGTATTAATTCCACTCTCCAGATAGGAAGATGGCAGCCTAGAGAGGGAAAGGGCGTGTGCATCCCCCCAGCCCTTCTGTGGGCAATGAGAACCACTCCTGGTTGTTACAGAGAGAGCTCAGTGGGTTCAGCATCTGACTTCAGCTCAGGTCATGATCTCAGGGTCCTGGGATCAAGCCCCGAGCTGGGCTCCTCACTCAGCGGGGAGTCTGCTTGTCCTTCTCCCTCTGCTGTCTGTCCCCGCTAGTGCTGTCTCTGTCTCTCTTTCAAATAAATAAAATCTTAACACACACACACACACACACACACACACACACACACACACAAAACAAAGAAAGCATGTGAAATCCACTGCACAGAATCGGGCTCAACACTCGGTTCAGGGCCTCGAGACCAGGGGGTAGCAAACTGTTTCTGAAAGGGCCAGAGAGTAAACATTTTCAGCTCTGTAGGCCACGTACGATCTGTCCCTGCTACCCAGCTCTACTGCTGAAGCCTGAAAACAGCCACAAATAACATGAGAAGGAACCAGCATGGCCGGGTACCAAGAAAAATTAACTTAGGGCTGCTGACAGTTAAATTCCATATAATTTGCTCACAACATAGTCTTCCTCCTTTGATGGTCTTCAGCCCTTCAAAAATGTAAAGACCATTCTTAGTTCTGGGTCGTCTTGAAACAGGCCATGGGTGGATTCCTCCCCACCACCATCCCATGACAGTTTGTCAGCCCCTGGTTATGCTGTGTGACAGGCAGAGTAACAGTCCCCACACCCCAGAGATGTCTATGATCTAACTTCTGGAGCCTGTGACTGTCACCTTCCAGCACAAAAGGGAATTTGCAGATGAGATTAAATGTAGGATCTTTTTTAAAAAATATATTTTATTTATTTATTTGACAGAGATCACAAGTAGGCAGAGAGGCAGGCAGAGAGAGAGGAGGAAGCGGGCTCCCCGCCGAGCAGAGAGCCGGATGTGGGGCTCGATCCCAGGACTCTGGGATCATGACCTGAGCTGAAGGCAGAGGCTTTAACCCACTGAACCACCCGGGTGCCCCTAAATGTAGGATCTTATGGGGGTGCCTGGGTGGCTCAGTCAGTTGAGTGTCCAACTTCAGCTTGCGTCACAGCCTCCGGGTCCTGGTATCGAGTCCTGCCTGGGGCTCTCTGCTCAGCAGGGAGCTTGCTTCTCCCTCTGCCCCTCTCCTAGCTCCCCGTTCTCTCTCTCTCTCTCCCTGACTGATTTATTATTAAATAAAATCTTTAATAAATAAATATAGGATCTTTTTTGTTGTTGTTTAAAGAATTTATTTGACAGAGAAGCGTGGCGAGAGAGGGAACACAAGCAGGGGGAGGGGAGGAGAAGAGAATCTCAAACAGATTCCCTGCTGAGCATAGAACTCTGAGATCATGACCTGAGCCAACCGAAGAGTCAGACCTTCACTGACTAAGTCACCCAGGCGCCCCAAGTTAGTGTTGTTCTAAGCCCCCAGGTGGGTGGTCATTTATGGTTTTTTGTTTTTTTTTTTAAAGACTTTATTTATTTATTTAACAGAGAGATCACAAGTAGGCAGAGGCTGGCAGAAAGGGGGAAGCAGGCTCCCCGCTGAGCAGAGAGCCTGATGTGGGGCTCGATCCCAGGACCCTGAGATCATGACCTGAGCTGAAGGCAGAGGCTTAACCCACCAAGCCACCCAGGCGCCCCTGGGTGGTCATTGGTTACAGCAGCCCTGGGCATCTCATCCAAAGCTAATCCACGAGCTGGGTGGGTAGCCCTGCTCTGTGGTTTACCACGGGTACATGATTTGCTGGGGGCCCCTGTGTCTGCATCCCTCCAATGGAGGTAAGGACAGGATCCATCTATTAAGGCGCTGTGACATTTCGGAGAAGTGCCCAGCACGTGGTAAGGTACGGTGAAACGGAGGAATCAGGGCATCTGTCCTGTTACTAGTTTGCAGCGTTGTTGCAAAGACTCAGCAAGTTCTCATCCTGCCGGTTGGATCAGACTCAATGATCAGAATCCAGGAGTATTTAACCTGCCCCCCCCCAACTCCCCCTCCTTGCTAACGTTAATGAGAGCACCTGGAACCCATCAGATGGCTTTACCGCTGTTCCCTCCGGTATTTCTTGAGAGATGCCAATACCAGCGCCAAGCCTATGGCAGGTGCTGTGCTGAATCTTTAGTTCCATCTCACGGAGAGACGACTCAGGTTCACGCAGCAAGATCATGGCCCCACTGTCCCATCCACAGTCACCAACTTCTCTCAGAGCTGAAACCTCTCTCTGTGTCTTGCCCTCCCCAGCCTGGCCAGGTCATGCTCCTGCTCAAAGACTCTCTCAGTGGCTCCCACTCACCCATCAGACCTAGAGTAGGGACCCTCCACTTGTTGCTAGGTAGCTGGGCAGGCCACTTCCCCTTGCCGAGCCTTGGTTTCCTCCACTGTAAAATGGGTTGATGGAAGGACCTCCAGTATGATGAGGACAGAGCTGGAGTCTGATAGGCACTCCTCAGCCAGCACCAGCCACTTTTTTTTTTTTTAAGATTATATTTATCCGAGAGTGAGAGAGAGCGAGAGAGAGCTTGAGCATGAGTGAGGGGAGGAGCAGAGGAAGAGGGAGAAGCAGACTCCCTGCTGAACATGGAGCCCGACAGGGGTCTCGATCCCGGGACCCTGGGTTCATGACCTGAGCCGAAGGCAGACGCTCAACCAGCTGAGCCCCCCAGGCGCCCCAGCTGTTTCTGGTTGCTTCCCCTCTGCCAGTCTGGCTGCCTTTCAAGGGACACCGGAAGCCGCTTGTACTCCCTTATCTCTTCTCCACCCTTACCGGTCTCTCCTGTCAGATGGTGGAAATACGTTCCTGTGTTTTCGCTTCATACTCATAATAGTTCCGAGTTTTTATCTGTTTTGCGTGATTAATGCATGTGGAATTTATTTTGCTGTGTGTTGGGGGTGAGGTTAACTTTTTTCCTTCCTATTGGAATCAAGGCTTATGATGAATTGATTTATCCTTTCCCTGCCCAGTGAAAATTCCACATTTATCATGTATTAAATACTTTATATATAAAATTCACAGATTAGTTTCTTAAATGCATGTACCTAGAAACCTCTAAGCAATGTTTTTACTCTCAGCCTTAGCTAGCTTTCTTTTTTTTTTTTTAAAGATACTATTTATTGGGGTGCCTCGATAGCTCAGTGGGTTAAGCCTCTGCTGTTGGCTCAGGTCATGATCTCAGGGTCCTGGGATCGAGTCCCGCATCGGGCTCTCTGCTTGGTGGGGAGCCTGCTTCCCACACCCCTCTGCCTGCCTCCCTGCCTACTTGTGATCTCTCTCTCTCTGTCAAATAAATAAATAAAGTTTAAAAAAAAGATACTGTTTATTTATGTGAAGGAGGGTGTGTGCATACACACTAAAGCTGGGACACTGGCTAGGGAGGGAGAGGGAGCAGAGGGAGAGAGAGAATCCCAAGCACACTCCAAGCTGTGCAGAGCTCCGCAGGACTCCGTGAGCATGGCCTGAGCTGAAATTAAGTGTTGGACACTTAACCGACTGAGCCACCCAGGTGCCCCCAGTCGTAGCTGTCTATAAATGGTGTACTGTGGTTATTCACTCAGCAAACACTGAGTGCCAGGTGGTATTTTGGGCCCCAGGAACATTCTGTTAACAGAATGGACATAAATCCCTGTCCTTGTGCTGGGAATAGGCAAGGGGGCAGACAATAAACAAGCCATATATAAATGGGGTGATGGGGTCAAGAGGAAAGGGATGCTGTTTTGGATAGGATGGTCGGAGAAAGCCTCTCTGAGGAGGGGATGATTGAACAGAGGCCTGAATGAAGTGGAGCCACATGGACGTCTCTGGGAAGAGTTTTCTAGGTAGAGGGGACAGCCCTCTGTGCAAAGATCCTGAGGTGAGATCTTGCCTGGTGAGTTTGCGGTTCGGTTAATGAGGCCAGTGAAGCTGAAATAAGCAAGCGAAGGGGAGAGAGGGAGGGGACCCGGCAGTGCATATGGGGCCTTATGGGGCATGGTGAAGAGGTGTTGGAAGCCATGGAAGGTTCTGGGCAGAAGTGTTAACAGGCTTCTCTGGCTGCTATGGAGGGAACAGACAGTGAGGGGAGGGGGAGGGTGGGAGCCAAGAGAGCAGGGTGGAGGGAGCTGCCTGCTCTGGTCCAGGCCGGAAACCACATCTGTGTGACAGGGGCTTGGGTTCTTGATAAATTCTGAAGGCAGACCCGATGGACCCCAGGTCTCTGGTCTGAGCACTTGGGAAGACGAAGCTGCCTTTTCTGAGCCGGGGCAGGGTGGGGACCACCAGGGGCTTGCATGTGGCTGTGGTGAATGTGAGACACCCCCGAGACCTCCGAGAGACAGGCGTTACAGGGGTGCACAGCCCAGGGGACCAACGTTGATGGGATCTTCGGGGTGGAGCTGGTGGCTGGAGGCCTGAGTCGGCAGGAATGTCCCCAAGGGACCTAGTGTAGCTGGGAAGAGGCTGTAGCCTGTGCCTGGCTTGTTTTATTTATTTATTTATTTATTTTTGTGGTCCCCTGTTTGGACTGGGTGGGTAGGACCAGCCAGCCTTGGGGTTGGCAGAGACCACGGGAACCACAGGGTTTCTTTGGGAGGCCTGGTCACCCAAGGGCGTGGCTTGGCGCCTCCCCTGTTTGCTGAAGCCTGTGGGCCAGGGGTCAGGCGGGGCTTCCATAGCTGGAGGCCCTTGGAGGTGGGGGGGAGGCACATTGCTCTAGGGACAAGCTGAGTTAGTGACCAGAGAGCCCCACCAGGGGATGCTTGACTCTGAGGTAGCACAATTACTGAGCGCCAACCGTATATGACCGCACTGTCGAACCCTGTTGGTGACTGTGCCACGGTACCAGCAGGCATCCACCACGCATCCACCACACTACGAAGTGTATCGCTGGCCTCCAAAGCTGTTGGGGGTGCAGTGATGACGGCCCCATGATGGAGGGAGCATACAGTTGGCTTGGGGAGGGGATGGTTGGGGTGCAAGAATACAGTAAGCGGAGTATAGCCAGCTGTGTGCCCCCATGCTGACTGTATACCCTCACACTGGCTCTACAACTCTTTGCCAACTGTATACCTTGCACCAGCTATATACCCCCACCCCTGCTGTGTACCCCACACTGATGAAACACCCCCCTGGCTACTGCCTACCTTTTTGTTGGCTGTATGCCTCCACACCAGCCACGCCCCATACTGGCGGTCCCCGCGAACCTATACCCTCACAGCAGTTAAACACCCGGCCCCTGACTGCGGTGTACCTGCGCCAACTATGAATTGCTGGGCCAGCTGTATACCTCCCGATATCCTGTGGTGGGTCTGTGACCAGTCTTGGTTTGCTACTTTTGAGGGGGCTCAGGGTAGGCAGGACAGCGGCTGAATTGTCCTCTGGCTTGGATAGGGCAGAAGGGATGTTGGAATCTAGGGCCGTTTAGTCAGGATATCAGCGCCTCAAGAACAGACCCCCAGAACTGGGTCTCTCGGCTCCCACCATGCTTAGTGCCCAGCCCTGGGCCAGCACCCAGTGCGCGCTCCATAAATACTTGCTCTACAAAACAGTGGCTTCAGGACTCATAATGGGGCTGTGTGACAGTGTGATGGGATGCGGAGCTCAGGTGTCTAGTCTTGGGGGCCACAAAGTGCCAGGCGGGGATGGGCATCAGGGTGGCCAGTCTCATTTTGCCAGTCTTAAAGAGACTAGCCCTGGGGGGTTTGTTTTTAATTCCTTTTTTAAGATTTTATTTATTTATTCATGAGAGATGAGAGAGAGGCACAGGGAGCCTGATGTGGGACTTGATCCCAGGACTCCGGGATAATGACCCGGTCTGAAGGCAGACCCTTTCACCAACTGAGCCACCCAGGCGGCCCGCGATGTGGGTTTTTATATGGATTCTCCCGATGTTTCATTTGGCATTTCTTTTCTTTTTTTTTTTTTAATGCAGACCGAAATAAAACGGGTCCACCGGCTTGAGAGTTTTCAGCGCCAATACTCTATATTTGGGAGTTTGGGTTCCGCCATCTGCCTGTTTTGCGGCGCCTAAATCTAGAGTTACCTCCCTGCGTGCCTCAGTTTCCATACCTGGAGAGTGGGGCAGCAAGAGGCGCTCTTCCCGGGTTGAGAGGGGGCGTAGGCGGCGTCGCCTGGTTGGGACGTAGGGGAGCGCCCGGGGGCCGCGGGGTGAGGCCAGAGTTCCCCGGTGGGGGCTGGGCAGTTGGGAGGTGGGGGGGGGCGGAGAGGGCTAAATCGGGTGGCGGGTGAGTGGCGGGAGCAGCTGCAGCCCGCCCGGCTCCCCCCTCCCCTCCCTCCCCTCCCCTCCATCGGCCAGTCCGTCCGGAGGCTGCCGCTCAGCTAGGGCCGGTCAGACCGGTTTGGGCCGCCCCGCCTGGCTCCGGTCTGGGAGGAGCCGCCGCCGGTCCGTCGGTCGGTCGGTCGGTCCGTCCCTCCCAAGGGACACCCACGCTTGCAGACCCAGCGCCGAGGGGGCTGCACGCCCGCGGGGATGGGGGGCGAGCGGCAGCATTACTACGGGAAGCACGGTAGGCAGCGCCCCCCCCCTCCCGCACCCGGGCCCGGCCTCTCGGAGGGGGCAGCGGGACGGAGGGGGCAGCGGGACGATCTGGCCAGGAGCAAGGGCAGGGAGCAGAACTGCCCATCCCTGCGGTTCGCCCCTCGCTCTTGCCTTCTCCGGGAGCTGCCTCTCCGCGCTCCCTCCAGACCCCCTCCACTGAGGGGCCCTGTCTTTGGAGGTCCCCGCCCTGTACCCCTGCGGGAACCTTCTCCAGATCCCACCTTGGACCCTCGCCTCCCTCCCCGGCTCTCCATCCCAAGTCCTGCCCCCTCCCCAGTGGGTGGCCGTCAGCTGATAACTCCTGATAACTCGGGGCTGTTCTCGGACAGCCAGGGTGGCTCCCCTTGCCTAGGCCTGCCCGCCCTGGGGGCTGGAGGTGTGGTGAGGCGGGAAATGCCGCTGGGTCTCTGGACTTAACTCTTCCCCAGGGTGCGAGACACCTCTGGGAGCTTCTGGGGAGGGCGGTCTCAGCAGTCCCTTCTCGGTCACCCTGCTCCATCTTGCTGACTTTCAGGAACACCACAGAAGTATGACCCTACCTTCAAAGGACCCATTTACAACAGGTAAGGGCTCTCTCTGGGTTCCTGGGAGAGGAAGGGTCTCTGTTAACATGGCCTTCACCCCTGTTCCTTTTCCCCCTAATCTCTCTCTTTCCTCTCCAGCAGACTGGGGACCAGTATTTGTGACTTGACAATTAAAGAACTAATTTCTTTCACATGCAGAGTCTGTCTTTTAAAATTTTTTGAGATTTTTATTTATTTACTTACTTGAGATAGAGACTTCGAGAGAGCAGGAGGGGAGGGGGAGAGGGAGAAGCAGGCTCCCCACCAAGCAAGGACCCTGACTTGGAGACCCAGCCCAGGATCCTGAGATCATGACTTAGAGCAAAGGCAGACACTTAACCAACTGAGCTGCCCTCCACCCCTCAGGCGCCCCCAAAGAGTCTTTACAAATGAATTGTTAAACTCAGGCAAAAGACTGGAAGAGATAATTTCTAGAACAAGAAATACTGTAGACAGTGCAGTTAATGGGGAAGTGTGCAAATTCACCGAACGTCAAGGAATGGGATTGGAAACAATGCTGAATAGAATGGCCCCATCACAGACCCGCAAAGATTGAAAAAAATGGTATATGTGCTGCTCTGAATCTAAGTGGCTCAGTATATTTTGGAGGGAATTTGGAAATACGAAACTTTTTAAAAACGATTTATTTGAGAGAGAGCAGAGAGTACAGGCTAGTAAGCATGCACGCAGGTGCATGTAAGTGGGGGGAGGGGCATAGGGAGAGGGAGAGAGTCCCAAGCAGACTGTGCTGAGTTGGGAGCCAACCTGGGGCTCAGTCCCATGATCCTGAGACTATGACCTGAGCTGAAACCAAGAGTGTGATACTTAACTGACTGAGCCACTGAGGTGCCTCAAAATATGAATTTTTAAAAAATATTTACTTATTAGAAAGAGAGAGATCACAAGTAGGCAGAGAGGCAGGCAGAGAGAGAGGGGGAAGCAGGATCTCTGCTGAGCAGAGAGCCTGATGTGGGGCTCGATCCCAGGACCCTGAGATCATGACCTGAGCGGAAGGCTGAGGCTTAATTCAATGAGCCACCCGGGCGCCCTTCAAAATACGAATTTTTAAAGAAGATTTTATTTATTTATTTGACAGAGCACAAGTAAGCAGAGCAGTAGACAGGCAGAGGGACAAGCAGACTCCCGACTGAGCAGAGAGCCCAGCTTGGGGCTCAATCCCAGGACCCTGGGATCATCACCGGAGCGAAGCCTGCTTCTCTCTCTCCCTCTGCCTCTTCCCCAGCTTGTACTCTCTCGCTCACTCTTTCTCAAATAAATAAATAAACTCTTACCAAAAAATAAAAATGAAATAGTTTAAACTTTAGAAAACATTAATCCCCGTTGCTATTAAAGGTGGGGGGAAATGGGCACTGTCAATCGAAAGAGAACTGAACATTGTGGCCAGCTGCTTCAAGAACAGTGTAGCATTAGGTATCAAAATGTAAGGAGCCCCTGGCTGACTCAGTCTGTAGAGCACACCAAGGCTCCTGATCTCAGGGTTGTGAGTTCGAGCCTGGTGTTGGGCATAGAGCTTGCTTTAAAGAAGTAAAATGTACGGGTTCTTTGGTATAGCATAGCACTAAGGAACAGGCATCCAAATAACACATGGACATGGGCATGTGTGCCGGGCAGGATGGGGTGACCCCAAGTCTGCCACCCTGATGCTGTTCTCCATTCCCTAGGGGCTGCACGGACATCATTTGCTGTGTGTTCCTCCTCCTGGCCATTGTGGGCTACGTGGCGGTAGGCATCATAGGTGAGTGGAGCCGTGCACAGGATTGGGGTTCCAAGGTGGGAGGACAAGCCACAGCCTTTAGGGCAGACATGGTGCTGAGGAATGGCAGTGCCTTAGTGTCCCTGGATCCCTTCACAGCCTGGACCCATGGGGACCCTCGGAAGGTGATCTACCCCACCGACAGCCGAGGCGAGTTCTGCGGGCAGAAGGGCACAAAAAATGCGTGAGTCTGTCTCCTTGGGTGACAGGGAGGTGGGACTGGAGAGTTGCGGGCAGGATGGCTTCATGAGCACTGGGGAGAAGGTTCTAGGCTTCCCCCACCTCCACCCCTCTGTTAGTCCAGTCAGCAAGTACTTAAAAAGCTCCTGCTGTCCCCAGCCGCTGTTCTAGGCTTCGAGGACACTGCACTAAATGAGATATTAAGAGTCTTGTCCTCTGGGAGCTCATGATGTAGGGGAGGGACAGAGAGGTGACCGTCCCCGGATCTGATGTCAGGTGGGGTGAGCTAAGCAGGTGAGCTAAAAGCCAGTTCAGTCCAGGCTGTGCCACTCCCTGGTTGTGTGAGCTAGAACGAGTGTCTCAACCTCTCTGGGCCTCATTTTCCTCATCTCTGAAATGGGGATCATCACAGTCCCACCCTCGTGAGGCTGTTGGGATGGTTAGATGAGCCAGCCGGCGGCTGAGCTTGGAATCTCTTGGGGTTGCTTGCATTAGATACTATATGTAGGGAGGTTGAGAAATCCTGAGTTTTCATCTCCCTTCCCCAACCCTAGGAACAAACCCTTCCTGTTCTATTTCAACATTGTGAAGTGTGCCAGCCCCTTGGTCCTGCTGGAATTCCAGTGTCCCACCCCCCAGGTAATTTGGCCACGCCCCTATCTTCTTTGCCACCCCTGCTTTCCATCCCTGGGTCCTTTTCTCCCCCCTGGGACTTCTCTCTCTCGGAGAAGCAGCTTTCTTTTCCCCTGGTGAATGGGAAGCAGGGCCTCTGTCCTGCGTGGGGATCGGGTGTCTGTCTTGATCCCACCCAACCCCTGCCTTCTGTCCCGCCAAGATCTGCGTGGAGAAATGCCCCGACCGTTACCTCACCTACCTGAATGCTCACACATCCCAGGACTTTGAATACTACAAGCAGTTCTGTGTGCCTGGCTTCCAGAGCAACAAGGTGTGAGGCGAGCCTAGGGAGGGGGCGAGGTGGAGGGTGCTGGTCTGGGGCACGAACCTCTCTCCCTTTCTTGCTAGGGTGTGGCTGAGGTGCTTCGGGATGGTGACTGCCCCGCCGTGCTCATCCCCAGCAAACCCTGTGAGTCTGGGGTTCTGCAAACTTGGGGGGAGGAGGGCATGGTCAGCAGGGATGGGGGGAGGTTTCAGGGGCTCAGCCTGACTGGTCTCATTCCCTGCTGCATGCAGTGGCCCGGCGATGCTTCCCAGCCATCCATGCCCACAAGGGGGTCCTCATGGTGGGCAACGAGACGACCTACGAAGACGGGCACGGCTCTCGGAAGAATGTCACAGAGCTGGTGGAGGGTGCCAAGTGAGGACCGCACCGCGGCCCACCACCTCGGGGTCCTGCTCTCCCGGGTGGGCCGGGGCGTCCCCTGGGGCTGGCCCAATCAGGGAGGGGCCCTGGCACGAGCCTTGTCTTCCTGTCCCCAGGAAGGCCAACGGGGTCCTCGAGGCACGGCAGCTGGCCATGCGGATATTTGAAGATTACACGGTCTCCTGGTACTGGATAGTCATGTAAGTGGGGAGGAAAAGCAGCCCCCGGGTCTGTGGCATCTGGGGCCCGCGAGAGGATGCCGGCTGCTCATGCCGCCCCCGTCCCCCCGTTTTCTCCCCAGCGGCCTGGTCATCGCTATGCTGATGAGTCTTCTCTTCATCGTCCTGCTGCGCTTCCTGGCCGGCATTATGGTCTGGGTGATGATCATCATGGTGATTCTGGTGCTGGGCTACGGTGCGTCTCCCCCTGCCTGCACCCTCCCCCCGCTAGCCCTGTGCTCTGCAAGATGCCTCTGCCCTCTGACCTGACCCTGGCCTTCAGGAAGCTTGTCCTAAGCCATCTGTCTTTCATTGAGCATATTTGCGACGATGTTCGTCTCAGCGTTGTTTATGGGAGTAGGCACTTGGAAATAACCTCCATGGGTGTCGACGGGGTATGAGTTAGATCGTAGCCTTCCAGGTGGGAGCCAGAGCTGCATTTTGTCTGCACCCACAAGCAGACCGCTTGCACAGTGGTTAAAGATGTGTGCCTGGCACCAGACGGGTGGGGGATGGGGGATGGGGGGGAGCAGGGGCGGGGAGGGGGGTGTAGTTTAAATGCTAACTCTGCCCAGTCCTTCCTCTGTGACCTTGGGCAAATGACTCAACCTCCCCGTGCCTCAATTTCTTCCTCTATAAACTGGGGATAATGAGTATTTACTAGTTAGGTGGCTTAATGAGAAAAAGTATACAGGTGAGATGTGGGGGAAGGCCCTGTAGATCTGAGGTCTGTGGAACCCAGAGGCAATGCACAAAACCCAGGGCTTCATGTTCTGATCGTTCAGATAAGCATTCCAGGGGAAGGATGTCTCATAGGCAGCCCAATGTGGGGACACAGATACTAAAATATTCATGCTAATGGTGGGTTCTTGCTGGGCCCTAGCATTTTAGGCAAATGGTTTTTGTTTTTAAGATTTTCTTTTCTTTTGTAAGATTTTATTTGAGAGAGAAAGTGAGTGAGTGAGAGAGAAAGAGAACATGAGCTGGGGTGGGAGGTGCAGAGGGAGGGGGCGGGAGAAGCTCAGCTGGGAGCTCGACAGGACTGGATCCCAGGACCCCAGGGACCTGAGCCGAAGGCAGATGCTTAACAGACTGAGCCACCCAGGCGCCCCTAAGATTTTATTTTATTTTATTTTTATTTATTTACTTTTAAAGATTTTATTTATTTGACAGTGATCACAAGTAGGCAGAGGCGGGCAGGGGGAGGTAGGCTCCCTGCCAAGCAGAGCGCCCAATGCAGGGCTCGATCCAGGATCTCAGGATCATGACCCGAGCCGGAGGCAGAGGCATTAACCCACTAAGCCACCCGGGGGCCCCAGATTTTATTTTTAAGTTACCTCTCCACCCAGCGTGGGTCTCGAACTCATGACCCTCAGATCAAGAGTCACGTACTCTACCAACTGAGCCAACCAGGCGTCCCTGGGTTTTTTTGTTTTTGTTTTCACTTAATCTGCATTTTACAGTTTCACTCTACAAAGAGCTAAAGGGAATATTGAAAATCCCTAATGCCACCCCACTGAATGTTAATACCGCATCCTCGGTCCCCACTCATGAATCGTAACTGGGTGGCAAGGAAGACCTCAGGTCCCGGGGCATCCTGGCCCCTAGCCACGCACTCATGTACGCCTGTGTGCATCGGGCCTGGATCGAGTGCCTGTGTCCCAGGCAGTGTCCTGGGATTGAGTCCCGCATCGGGCTCTCTGCTTGACAGGGAGCCTGCTTCCTCCTCCTTTCTCTCTCTGCCTGCCTCTCTGCCTACTTGTGATCTCTGTCAAATAAATAAATAAAATCTTTTAATAAAAAAAAAAGAAAAAGAAAGAAAGAAATAACAAACCAGGGCTCCTGGGTGGCTCAGTTGGTCAAGCAACTGCCTTCGGCTCAGGTCATGATCCTGGAGTCCCGGGATCGAGTCCCACATAGGACTTCCTGCTTGGCAGGGAGTCTGCTTCTCCCTCTGACCTCTCCCCTCTCATGCTCTCACTCTCTCTCTCAAATAAATAAAATAAAATAAATCTTAAAAAAAAAAAAAACAAAGAAAGAAGTAATAAACCAGGGGGCACCTGGCCGGCTCAGGGGAGTCTGCGACTCTTGGTCTCAGGGTCATGAGTTGGATCCCTATGCTGGGAGTACAGATTACGTAAAAGTAAGATCTTAAATAAATATACCAGAAAACCCTCTAGAAGGTCCAAGCAGAGAGAAGTGGCTGAGAGGCTGAGTATGAAGGGGTATGGTTTGAAATGGGAGAAGCTGTTTGAATAGGTCTCATTAGAAGGTGACCTTTGAGGGGCTCGGTCCATTAAGCATGTGGGTGGCTCAGTGGGTTAAGCATGTGCCTGCAGCTCAGGTCATGATCCTGGGGTCCCGGGATTGAGCCCCACATTTGGCTCCTTGTTCAGTGGGAAGCTTCTCTCTCTCCCACTGCCTGCCACTCCCCTGCTTGCGCTCGCGCATGCTCTCTAACAAATAAATAAATGAATTCTTTAAAAAGGAAAAAAAAAAGAATGTGACATTTGAGTAGAGACAGGAGGGTGTGAGAAATCCAGTACTAAGCAGAGGGAACAGCAAGTATAAAAGCTTGGAGGCGGGGCACCTGGGTGGCTCATTTGCTTAAGCATCTGACTCTTGATTTTGGCTCAGGTCATGATCTCGGGATCCTGGGATCGAGCCCCGAATTGGGCTCCATGTTCAGCAGGGAGTCTGCTTGGGATTCTCTCTCTCCCCTTCTCTCCCCCTCCCCCCGGCTTGCTCGCTCTCTCCTTTTCACAAATAATCCTCGCAAAGGCTCGGAGGCAGGAGCAGCTTTGGTTTGTTCTTCCGCTAAATGGGGGTGCTCCCCCTGCTTTGTAGTGCGGGGTGAGCATCCGGTGGGCTAAGGTCGGTCCCTTGTGCAGGGATATTTCACTGTTACATGGAGTATGTGAGACTGCGGGGCGAGGCCGGCTCCGACATCTCCCTGGTGGACCTTGGCTTCCAGACAGACCTCCGCGTGTATCTTCACTTGAGGCAGACATGGATGGCCTTCAGTGAGTCCCAGCCCCCTCTCCCCCATCCTACCCTGGAGAGGCCTGGGAAGGAGTGGGGACAGGCGGCTGGCAGACTCAGCCCCCCTCTGCCTCCCGCAGTGGTCATTCTGAGCATTCTTGAGGTCGTTATCATCTTGCTGCTCATCTTTCTGCGGAAGAGAATCCTCATCGCCATCGCGCTCATCAAGGAAGCCAGCAGGTGGGTGCCGGGGTGCCGCCGGGGGCTGAGCTGGCTGGTCCTGGGGCTGCTCAGGCCCTGATGCCTGTGTCTCGTCTCCTCCCCAGGGCTGTGGGCTACGTGATGTGCTCCTTGCTGTACCCACTGGTCACCTTCCTCCTGCTGTGCCTTTGCATCGCCTACTGGGCTAGCACTGCTGTGTATCCACCCTGAGACCCGGATCCCTGACCCCGGGGGCGGCTAAGGGCCGAACTGGCCTAGAAGTGACCTGCAGCTTGGGGGTGGGGCGTTGGGGGGGGAGGGCCAGAACCCGGTGGGGGGAATGGATCCTTTCTCACAGGCCGCCAGGGTCCCTAATCCCAAACCTCAGTTTCCTTAATGAACCTCCAGCTTCCTGTCTACTTCCAACGAAGCCGTCTATAAGATCTTTGATGACGGCACCTGCCAGTTTGCCGGGAAAACCTGCAACCCTGAGGTGGGGGTCGCCTCTTTCCCCAGCAGCCCACAGACCATCTGCAACCTCTCATTCATGCAACCCCACTTGGGGACCATTCAGCAAATATTTGGTGCCTGCTGTATGCCTGATGTATGCTGGATGTGGGAAGCAGGGAGGGGAAGAGATCCAACTTGGCAGCCTCCAGCCCACCCTGAATCCTGAACCTCCTGCCTTTCTCCCTTTGACTTCATTTCCTGCCCGGTGCCCCTCCCTTAACCCAGTGATGGCCAGGTCTTGCCTCTAGAACCCCTTCCTTGCCTCTCACAAGCCCCTCTGCTGACCTCTGTGGTCTTCATACTGATCTCTGCCACTCTTGTCCTGTCCATGTGGGCACTGTCCTCGCATGACTCCACCCTGATCTCCAGGATAGCTTATCCTGCCTCACTGACCCCGGTGGAATCAAGGATCCTGTCTTGCTTTTAGAAGCCCCTATACTAAACCCCTGTCCCTTGACTTAACCTGTGACTTCCACGACTCCTGTCCGACCGCACGGTTTCTTGGACCCAGACCTGATTCCCAGAAGCCACTCTGAACCCCTGGCCCCAGTGTTGTGACCCGGCCTTGCATCCTTCCCACAGACCTTCGCCTCCTCCAATGAGTCCCGCCTGTGCCCTGGTGCCCACTGCCAGTTTGCCTTCTACGGGGGAGAGTCGGGCTACCATCGGGCCCTGCTGGGCCTGCAGATCTTCAATGCCTTCATGTTCTTCTGGCTGGCCAACTTCGTGCTGGCCCTGGGCCAGGTCACGTTAGCTGGGGCCTTCGCCTCCTACTACTGGGCCCTGCACAAGCCGGACGACCTGCCTGCTTTCCCACTCTTCTCTGCCTTCGGCCGGGCGCTCAGGTGGGATTCTGGCTGGGCTAGGGGTGGGGCGAGGTGGGGTGGGGGAGCCTTGGCGTGGCCACTGACCGCCCCCTTGGCCTTCAGGTACCACACAGGCTCCCTGGCCTTTGGTGCCCTCATTCTGGCCATCGTGCAGATTATCCGAGTGATGCTGGAGTACTTGGATCAGCGCCTGAAAGGTGCGGCCCACCGGTGGCTTGCTTCGGCTGCTGGGGCGCAGGACTGAGGGCTCGTGGGAGATTGGTTTACCGGGGGCGGGTTAAGGCGGTGGGACTGTGATGGGTTTCTGCTTGGGGTGAGAAGGGTGGAACGGGGAGTTGGAGCAGTTAGTTCCTAAGGTGGAGGAACGGCTGAGGGAGCCCACTGGGTGGAGTTCTTACTTCGGGGTGGGGCGGGGCCGAGAGGCCTGAGCCCCCATTGGTTCCTGCAGAGGCAAAGGTTTGTCTGTGCAGAGAGGGGCGGGGCTGAGGCGTGTTTCTTTTTGGCAGCGGTGGGGTGGGGATTGGTTAATTTTGGGGGTGGGGCCAAGGAGGAGGCCAGGATTGGCTGCTGCTTGGGAGGCGGGGCCAGGGTGGGAGTGTGGGTCGTGATTGGTTCCTCCCTGGAGGCTGGGTTGAAAGGCTTCATGATAGGCCCCTTCCAGGGGTCCGGGTTGAGAGTCCTGGGCGGGTTTGGTGCCTGCTTGAGTGAGGGGCAGGACCCCGGGGGTTCTGGATCACGTGTCCTCTCCCTGTCTTTTGAGTAGGCAGGGTGGGGGTGGGGGGTGTCCCTACCGGGGATCTCTCCTCTCTCCTCACTTCTGCCTCCCTCCCTTCTCTCTTAGCTGCAGAGAACAAGTTTGCCAAGTTCCTTATGACCTGTCTGAAGTGCTGCTTCTGGTGCCTGGAGAAGTTCATCCGATTCCTCAACAGGAACGCCTACATCATGGTGAGGAGGCCTGGGACCCAGAACCTGCCCACCGCCAGCTCCCGCTGGGAACCGGGAACCCTCCTTTCCAGCCAGCAGGCCTGATCCCCCCTCCCCCTCCCTCCAGATTGCCATCTACGGCACCAACTTCTGCACCTCGGCCAGGAATGCCTTCTTCCTGCTCATGAGAAACATCATCAGGTCAGGGAAAGCACAGCCCTCGGGCTGCCTCCCTCCTCCCCCAGGCCCTGAGGCCGCCTTCATGCCTGCTTCTTACTGTCCCCTGCAGAGTGGCCGTCCTAGACAAAGTTACTGACTTCCTTTTCCTGTTGGGCAAACTTCTGATCGTGGGTAGCGTGGGTGAGTGCCGCTGGCCAGCCTGTGGGGCTGTGGGAGCCTGTCAGGGTGACTTGTGAAGAACTGTTGGGTCCACATGTCTTCATTTGTGACGAGTGCCATGTTCTCTGAGGTCTCGTGGCAGGGGGGAGGGGGACTTCCTTTAGCCAGAACTCTCATCCACCTTGGTTTCCTCTCCTCTCTTCTTTAGGGATCCTGGCTTTCTTTTTCTTCACCCACCGGATCAGGATTGTGCAAGACACAGCACCGCCCCTCAATTATTACTGGGTCCCTATACTGGTATGGATCTTCCGGGATGGGTGGGGGTCCAGGGAGAAGGAGGTGCTGGGGTCTCCTGGTCTCTTTTGACCAGACAGATATGGATGGAGGTCAGAGGTGGGGGATTGATGACTTATTTAGTCCACAGACATGGAGTAAGCACCTACTGTGTACCAGCCCCTGGGGAGAGGAAGGGCTTCTTTCAAGAGGACCTTACCTTTCAGAGGCAAATAGACCTCCGTGAACAGTGACCTGGGTGGGCAGTGACCTGGGTGGGCGTGTGATTATGACCTGATCCAAGCCGATCTCTGCCGCAGGGGAGAGGTACAGGGAACTGTTAGAGCTTGTAGTGGAAGATGTGGACAGCTGTGGAAGGTCAGGTGTTTTCACTGTGGATCTGGATGTCAGATCTAAGATCTGAAGGAGATATGGGGAGCCTCTGGGCACAGGGATCAACAAATACGGAGGCCCTGAGGCAGACCTATGCCAGGAACAGTGAGGAGACTGGTGTAGAGGGGCAGAGGTGGGGATAAGGACAGGGAGTTGGTAGGGCCCTGAAGGGGTAATGTCATCACCTTGAGAGCATTGCAGGCCTTGGAGCTCTGTGACCTAGATTTTTATCTGAGTTCTCTATTTGCTCACTCTAAGATGAGTCAGTTTGGACAAGTTATTCAATCTCTCCTTGGTCCACTTATTTCAGTCTGTAAATGTTTATTAGATACCTGCCAAGGGCCTGTGAGTCTCCACATTGTTGGGGGTGTGGCCGTAAGTGGAACAGATACAGTCTAATGGGGATGAGGGTATTAAGCCTGTCATGCCCTAAACACGCATAAAATTGCAACCAGACAAAGGTTTCAGGGGACAGGCATCTTGCTCTAGCAGAGCATAAAACAGGGTCCAGATGTCATAAGCAGCTTTTTGGAGGAGGTAGTATCTGAGGACCTGATGTTTGAACTGAAAACAGAAGGATAAGAAGACAAAAAGTAGACTTAAAGTCAGGACACCAGCATGTGCAAAGGCCCTGGGGTTAAAGAAAACCAGGAGTGAATGGCTGAACTTAGGATGTTATTCTGAGGGCTTATCAGCAGGGAAATAACAGGATTGAGCCTGGGAGGGTGTGGTGTGGGAGTTGATCTGGGAGCTGGGATGGAAACAGCTTGGCTCCCCTTGCCTAGACGGTGATCATTGGCTCCTACCTGATTGCCCATGGATTCTTCAGTGTCTACGGCATGTGTGTGGACACATTGTTCCTCTGCTTCTGTGAGTGACCCCTCAGCCCAGCCCTTGCCAGGCCCTCACTGCTTTCTCCCCTCTGGGCATGACATCTGATGGGGCTATGGCTGTGTGTTCATTGGCCACGCGCCCCCAGCTTCCCCAGGGGACTGGCTGCTCCGCATCAGAGGGCCCTGGCATGCCTTCTCGGCCTCCTCCCTCCTCTCGGAGCTGCTCCGTCCTGTTGTCCCCTGGTCCAGGCTGCAGCTAGAATGCTGTGCCCCTGGGCCCTCGGCTTGGAGTTTCTGGCGTTGTTGGGGCGGGGGTCTGTGGCCGCTACTAACTCTGGTCTCTCCACCTGTCTTTTTTTTTGTTTTTTTCTTTTTTCCTTTTCTCTTCCTCTACTCCATGCCTGCTGGCTTCCCTGTTCTTCCCTGCCTCCCTCTTTCCCTCCCTTCCTGACCACCCCATTGTCCCCCTGCCGGTTCCTGGGGGGAGCCCAGGTGAGGACCTGGAAAGGAATGACGGCTCTCAGGAGCGACCCTACTTCATGTCGCCCGGGCTGAGAGACATCCTGTTGAAGGGGAGTGCGGAGGAGGGGAAGCGGGCACAAGTAGAGGAGTAGAGAGGTGGGAGGCGGGGGGGCCAGGCAGGCCTCCTCGCTTCCTCCCCGTAGACCGGGGTGCATGCGGGGCTACCCTGCCTGGGGAGTGTGGGGGGCGTGTGTGTGTCCTGGTCCCGAGCCCACCAGTCTGCCCCTCTCCGGTCCCAGTGTGTCTTGCTTCCTAATCCTCTGAGGCTTCTCTATGGCCCCCGTTCTCCCGCCCTGTCCCCGGAGTCTCCTGCCCATGGGCTCCCCTCATGCTACCATCTCGGGGGCCTCTCTCCGCAGTGGAGGACCTGGAGAGGAATGATGGCTCAGCCGAGAGGCCTTACTTCATGTCTCCCAACCTCAAGAGGCTCTTGAACAAGACCAACAAGAAGCTGGCGGAGTCCTAAAGATCCCCGCTCTCCCCCACCCCCCCATCTCTCCAGAAGTCTCACACTGGGTGCTCGGCAGCTGGGTCCGAACCTCCGGCCCCCTGGGCTCACCGGAAGTCCGATCACTGCCGCCTCCCCCTACCCCCGCCCAACCGTCCAGTTACAGCTGGATTCCGGGCACTTGGAGGAATTGGGGCCTCTCCTCCCTGTGCCAAGAGGCAGTTGGGAGTTTTCACGGTGGTGCCCCAAGCCCACACAGGTCACTCCAGGCCTTAGGATGGGGCGTAGGCGGTGAGGCCTCTTGAAGTCCGGCATGCAGGGGGGCCCCGGCCTCTGGGGGCCTGTTCCCCTCTTAGGACGGGACGGTATTGGTGTCTGCAAGAGTGATGGCCAACGTAAGCTCCGGCTAAAGTGAGGCCCCCATTGACTCGTGGCTGCTCTGGCCAGGACCGAGCCCCTTCACGGCTGAACAGCTGTCTCATGGGCTGCCACACGCATTGATTATTATTATTATTTTTTAACCTGGACATGCATTAAAGGGTCTGTTGCTTTTTCTGTCTCCACGGCTGAGATGGGGCCAGCTGAGGCGTGCCTTCTGTCGTCCCTGCTGAGTGTCCCCTCCCTGCGGAGCCTGGCTTGGGCGGGGAGTGGTGTGGCCAAGTGGGAGTGGCTCCTGGCACGGAGGCCACAGCAGGGGTGTCGTGGAAGGAGAGGGAGTAGTGAATCTGTCTGTCGGGGGAGGGCTGCGGGGAACAGACCGGTGTGGATAGACCAGAGTAGGAGGGAGGGGTCGGGTAATAGCTGCTTAATGGAAATCTGCTGGCCCGCGGCAGTCAGGTCCAGTTTCCTCCCTCCTGCGCCCGTTACTGACACAGCTCTCTTTGTAAGAGAACGAGCTGCGGAATCCACCCGAGGGACACTGTCAGGGGAGGGCCTGGGGGCAGATGCCGTGGACACACTGGGCCCCACCCCCCACCCCATCACCTCACCTTGAGGGTCCTTTTGCCAAATTTGTTGAACTCGGGGGACCTGGTCTCCCGGTTCCCCCTTCGCCATATCCCCGGGCCCGTGACTTCACGTCCTTGCTCATCAGCACCACGGCAGCATCCGAGAGAGGGAGAAAACCCAGCCTGGGGTCCCAGTCTCCTGTGCCTGCCGCCAGCCCTCAGCAAACACCCCCCACCCCCCCGTTCTGTCTGCACACTCTTGCGTGTTAAATGCATTCCAACCACTAATAAAGTGCCTATTGTACAGAGCCTGGGCCTGGAGTGTTTGTGGAGGGAGTAGGAGGCTGGTAGGGGGAACCCCAGCTCTGACTGCCCCGGGATTGGGTGTCTGAGCTGGGGCGAGTCTCCCGGGGGGGCGGGGAAGGAGGCAGGGCAGGAAGCCCTCGGCCTGCAGGGCCCCATCTCTGCCTGAGTCCCATCATGCAGGCTGCTCAGGTTTCTCCTGAACAAAACGCCCCTTATTAGGGTCTGATTCCTAGACTCTGGAAGGCAGCGACAGCCTGTCCACCTCCCGCCCACCTCAGTCTTGTGACCTGGACACATGCTCGCAGGCCTGCTTTGTCCCCAGGCCTAGGCACCTGAGGCGTCCACAGTCCAGTCCAGCCTCTTTGAACCTGCAAAGCGGCCAAGAGCTGGCGCCTGGCCTGTTGCCTGGAGGCTTCGTGCTGCCCCCTGCTGTCTCTATCTGTCATTGTCACTGCTGGGTGACAGTGGGTGTCACTGCCTTTCTCTGCACCCCCGCCCTAGGAATTTTTTCTTAAATGGCCACCATTTCTTGAGTACTCCCTACGCATACCACACAGACCACTTCTATTACTCCCCTCAATAATTGAGGCTGGGAGGTTGGGTTACGTTCCTGAAGGTCGCCCAGTGGGAGAGTGGCTTAGAAGGCATTTGAATCCAGGTCTCCGGGACTCCAAGCCCTCCCCACTACCCTGTACCAACTCCAGAGAGTGTCGCCTCTGATTATCTGAGTTTGTTCTCTTCCTTATCCCTAGTTCCTGTTAGCTCCGCCTCCAAAATACGTCCCAAACCTACCCACTTCTTCCCGTCTTCAGCTCCCCAGCCCCCATTGTCGCCCACCTGAACCAACGCAGTCCCTTGCCCAGGTCCCTGGCTCCGGCCATCCCCTCCCCTCCTCCGCAGTTCCTGACACAGGTGTTAAAGGGGGCTTGTGAACATTCTAGTGAGTTCACACTCCTTTTCTGTTCAAGAACCCTCCATGGCTCCCACTTTATTCAGCGTAGGAGCCGAAGTCTTCACTGCAGCCCTTGAGGTCCTGCCCCGTCTGCCCCATCGGCTCCCCCTTGTGCCTGAAGTGCTCCCCACCTGGCTCTTTGTGTGGCTAGCTCCTTGACCTTTGGCTCAGGGATCACCTCCTCCAGGAAGCCTTCGGGGCTCATTGAAGAACCTCTTGGTGACCACCACACATCACACTCTTTATTTTTCTCAGGGCACTTGTCACAACCTGCAAGTATTTGTGTTTTCACTTCATAATTGTCAGCCTCCCCACCCAGCATGTCAGTTCAGAGGGGATCCAGATCTGGCCGCCTTTTTTTTCTTTTTTCTTTTAAACATTTTATTTATTTATTTGATAGAGATCACAAGTAGGCAGAGAGGCAGGCAGAGAGGAAGGGAAGCAGGCTCCCTGCCGAGCAGAGAACCAGATGCGGGGCTCGATCCCAGGACTCTGGGATCATGACCTGAGCTGAAGGCAGAGGCTTTAACCCGCTGAGCCACCCAGGCGCCCCTTTTTTCTTTTTTTTAAACCAACTTATCCCAGAGCAGGACGAAGTGCGTGGTACACAGCAGGCCCTCCGTGTACAGGCACAGAACAGCTGAATAACTGCGAAGGGCTTAGCACAGTGCCTGGCCTGGGCGAAGTGCAGTGCGAACCACTGTTACCGGTGTATTCGCCTGTGCTGGCGTTTAAGTTCCCGATCTTCCGTGCACGCTCAAAACTCTTTGGCTGCCGCGTGCAAAGACTGTACCATGCAAAATAGAAGCAGGAAGACCGATGAGGAGGTTACCGCAGGGGCCCCTGGCTGGCTGAGTCAGTAGAGCCTGCGACTCTTGGTTTCAGGGTCGTGAGTTCAAGCTCCTGGGTTGGGTGTAGAGCCTACTTTTTAAAAAAAAGGTGGTTTTTTGTTTTTGTTTTTTATTTTTTAAAGATTTTATTTATTTATTTGACAGACAGAGATCACAAGTAGGCAGAGAGGCAGGCAGAGAGAGAGAGAGAGAGGAGGAAGGAAGCAGGCTCCCTGCTGAGCAGAGAGCCTGACACGGGGCTTGATCCCAGAGCCCTGGGAACATGACCTGAGCTGAAGGCAGAGTCCCCAACCCACTGAGCCACCCAGGCAGCCCTTGTTTTTGTTATTTATTTATTTTTTGTGGATTTTTTTTTGTTTTGTTTGTGTGTGTGTGGCTTTTGTTTGTTTTTGTTTTTAAAAGAGTTTATTTGATGGAGAGAGACACAGCAAGAGAGGAAACAGAAGTAGGGGGAATGTGAGAGGGAGAAGCAGGCTTCCTCCTGAGCAGAGAGCCTGATGCGGGGTTCAATCCCAGGACCCTGAGATCATGACCTGAGCGGAAGGTGGAAGCTTAACCCACTGAGCCACCCAGGCGCCCCTCCCCCAGAAAAGATTTTTTTTTTTAAGTTGTCAGTTGGGCGTCTGTGTTCAGCTCAGGTCATGATCTTGGGGCCCTGGGATGGAACCCTATGTAGCCTTCCTGCTCAATGGGGAGTTTGCTTCTCCCTCTACCCCTCCCCCATGCTTACGTGTATTCATGCATGCTGGAATCTTTAAAAATTTTAAATTAAAAAAAAGGTTACTGCACTGATCTGGGCATGTGCTGCTGGTGGACGACTCAGGTGGTCTTGGTGAAGATAATGAAAAGCGTGCAGATTTCGCACGTCATTTGAAGATGGAGCTCGACTTGACTTGTTTGACTGCACACACAAGAGAGAGAACTCGAGGAAGGAGGAGGAAGCAGGACTGAGGGGGTCAAGTTAAGAGTCCTGTGGAGGGTACCTGTTACTTGAGCCCATAGGGAGCTGGAGAGGATAAGTGACTTCTCAGAGCAGTCCTAAACTGGACTAAAGGTGGCCCAGGAGCTTACAATCCTAGGTACGTCTGACTCTCATGGGTGCAGAGGCAAAATGTCCGTGTGCCCCAGTCTGACCTTCTTGACAGTGTTGGCGTCGTCCCGAGCCCAGGGTAGTTCTCTGAAGAAGGGGTGGTGGGCAGGCGGTTGCGGAAAAGCCAGCAAAGCCCTGGCAAAGAGACAGTCTAGCAGAGATGAAGGGATCCGGGCCGGTCGGTGTATTTTGGAACTCCTTTACACAAAGTGATGTAGGTGGCTGGATGTGTCGGGACTTCACAGGAGAATCCCAGGCTGGAGGCATTGAATCGGGAGTATCAGTGTTTTGATGGTCTTTGAGGTCGTGGGGCTGGCTGAGATCACCTGGGGAGTTAAGTGTCCAGAGAGGTGAGGTCTGAGCTCCGGGGAGAAGGGAAAAAAAGAACTTAGGGGACTTAGGGGAGAGCGGCGGCGTCTCGAGCTGAAGGCAGGAAGTGTGGGCACAAGCGCTCCTGGCTTTAGCGTGGGATCAACTGAATGGAGCGACTATTTTCTAGTGCAGTAAGGACGGACGGCAGCGGAGGGCAGAGCCTGTGATGTTGGACGCTGTAATAAGGTGTGAAATTTGGGAGACACTGCATGAATGATAAGGTGTGAAATTTGGGAGAACACTGCATGAATGAGCAATGTTAGGACTGTGGGCTGTTTTTTTTTTTTTCTCCCCCAAACTCACAAGGTGGGAGGTGCAGGCAGAGGGTAGATTTAGTTCCGGCTCGACAAAAAGACGCAGGGGCTTGAGAGTACGTGCAGGGGGAGATGCAAGAGGCAGGCTAGCTTTCTGCTGTCCAAAAACCCGCCCATAGCTTTCAAAGCACTCGGGGTGAAAGTCAAGGTCTCCATGTGGGTCTCCAGGGCCCTGAACAACCTATCCACCCCTTTTCTTGGATGGCTCTCCTCCCACCTCCCATCCTGGCCCCCTTCCAGCCCCTGGGACTTCTTTGCTGCTCCTTCCACAAGCACTGCCAACCTCTGGGCTTTGTATTGGCTGTTCCCTCTGCCTGGAACGCCCATCTCCCATGGAGCTGCTCGGCCTCCCTCCCTCAGCTCCCTGTAAGGACTTCGCTGGGTGCCGCCTGACTCAAAATTGCACCTGCCCCAGCCCCGCATCACCGCTGTGCTGCTTTATCTTCACCCCCCGCACTCGCCTCTGCTTTATTATCTATCACCTGTCTCCCCCGCTAGGTCAGCTCTGCGAGCGCAGGGCCCTGGGATGGTTCGTTAACGGTGTCTCCAGCAGCAGCACACTCAAGGCCAGCTCCTCCCACCCTCCCAGATGGTCTGTGTCACCCGCAGCCTACATGAAGCTCTTTTTCTGCTCCGGTTGGCCAGCACTGGCTTCTGCCCTTTGCAGCTCGGGAGAGGTACCAATCCAGAATACTCGAAGGGGTGTGGCCAGGCCGAGGGGAGGGAGCCCGCCGCCCGAGCGGAGAGGAGGCCAGCAGGCACGGGTGTGTGGGCTAGTTAGGAAATGAAGTGGTTCGGGCATATAACAGACACGAAGAGGTCTTCCAGTTGTTATGTTCAGGAACAGGTAAAGCTGATCCTAAGGATGTGACAGGGTTTGGCTAGGGACAGCAGGAGGGAGATTCCTGGGTGTTGGGGGTGGGGGGTAGTGCCAACGTTCCTTATCTTGATTCGGGTGGTGGTTACACAGATATATGCGTAAACATTTAACAAGATGTACGCTTAAATGATTGTATTATACCTTGGTTGAAAAAAAAAAAAAGTGCCTTAAAGGAAATGGGGAGTTCCTCTTTGGCCGCTGTCCCTGAGGTTGGACTGACTTGGGCACAGGGGAGGCCAGGTGTGGTGGGTGACCCAATCATGCATTTACTCACTGTATCGAGTGCTGCAAGCCAGGGTGAACCAGAACCATGTTCCCTGGTCTGAGTTAACTCTCTGGCAAGGGAGACAGATAACAACTAAGTATGTAACTCGTGGTGATAGACACTCTGAAGAAAAATAAAGCAGGATAATCTGACAGTGCTGTTGGAGAAATGGTGGTGAAGGCAGCTGGAGCACAGAGCTCAGAGAAGTGAGGGCGGGAGCTCTGAATACCTGAGCGAAGAGAGTGTTTCAGGCAGTGGGTATGGTCAGTGCAAAGGCCCTGAGGTGACAGGATGCTTAAAAGAATGGAGGAAGTTGTGAAAGGACAAGGCAAACTGTATATCCCAGGCTCGCACCCTCCCAGTCCAGCTGCCAGAGCAGAAAGATCGCAGCTTTCTCTGATGACTGGAGGCAAGTCCCAAAGCAGCCTAGTCTTTGGCCAGTTCTGGGGAAACACCATCTCTCCACCAATCATGGGACCAGGAAAGAAGTAGGGTTTTGATCAGCCAGATCCAAGGCAGAGGCTGGGTGGTGGGAACACAGTGGGTGAGTGGTGGTTCCCCAAAAGAAAACCTTGGTTCTCAGAACAAAGGGGGAATGGGTACCCAGCAGGCCAAAGCCACTGCTGGGTAGCCAGCTGCTCTGTGGGACGACAGCAAGAGCAAGAACTAGAACAGCGGGGACCTGAGGACAGCTAAGAGGGCCCCGGCAGGTGAAGATGGTCAACTCCAGGTGGCTGGGCTCCTACATACACTTGGGCCATATGACAGCACTGACATGCGGCCATGCCAATTTTTCTCTCCATGTCTTAACGTCCTGGGGCTCAAATTAATGTGGCCGTGATATGGCTCCACGTTCACTCCATCTACTTTTTTTTTTTTTTAAATATTTTATTTAGTTGACAGAGAGAAATCACAACTAGGCAGAGGCAGGCAGAGAGAGAGGAGGAAGCAGGTTCCCCGTGGAGCAGAGAGCCCGATGCGGGACTCGATCCCCTGAGCCGAAGGCAGAGGCTTTAACCCACTGAGCCACCCAGGCGCCCCCCATCTACTTCTTTTAATGTAAAATATTGCTGGGGTGCCTGGGTGCCTCAGTTGGAGTGTTGGACTCTTCGGTTTTGTTTGTTAAAGATTTTATTTATTGGACAGAGAGAGAGATATCACAAGCAGGCAGAGCAGCAAACAGAGAGAGGGGAAAGCAGAGTCCAATGCGGGCCCGAGCCCAGGCCCCTGAGATCAAGACCTGAATCAAAGGCAAAGGTTTAACCCATTGAGCCACCCAGGCACCTCGGACTCTTGCGTTTTGGCTCAGATCATGATCTCTGGGTCATGAGATCAACCCCTGCGTTGGGCTCTGCGCTTTGCAAGAAGTCTGCTTGGGATTCTCTTTCTCTCTCCCTCTGCCCGTCCCCTGCTCGTAAGTGCACGAGCGTGTGTGCTCTCTCAAAATATTTACTTATTTTTTTAAAAAGATTTTATTTGACAGAGAAACACACAACACAAACAGGGGGAGTGGGAGAGGGAGAAGCAGGCTTCCGGCTGAGCAGGGAGCCCAATGTGGGGCTCAATCCCAGGACTTGGGATCATGACCTGAGCTGAAGGCAGACACTTAACGACTGAGCCACCCCGGCGCCCCAATACATTTACTTATAAAATTGTATTAATTTGGGGTGCCTGGGTGGCTCAGTGGGCTAAAGCCTCTGCCTTCGGCTGAGGTCATGATCTCAGGGTCCTGGGATCAAGTCCTGCATCAGGCTCTCTGCTCAGCGAGGAGCCTGCTCCCCCACCCCTGCCTGCCTCCCTGCCTACTTGTGATCTCTCTCTCTGTGTCAAATAAGATAAAATAAATTATTTTGAGAGAAAGAGCGAGCAAGCATGCTAGCATGAACAGGGAGGGGGTGCAGAGGAAGAAGGAGAGAAGCAGACGCCCTGCTGAGCAGGGAATCCCAGGACCCCGAGATCAAGACCTGAGCCGAAGGCAGACGCTTATCTGACTGAGCCATCCAGGCGCCCCACAAATAAAATCTTAAAAAAAAAAAAAAAAATATATATATATATATATATATATATAGCTGTAAAATACACATAAAAATCACCACCCAAACCACTGTTAAGTGTGCAACTCAGTGACATTTACCTTCACCCTTGTACAACATCACCACCCTCCACATCCAGGAATTTTCTTCCCAAACGAAAACCGTTCCCATTAATCACAAACTCCCCTACCCGCAAGCAACCCCCTTCTACTTCCTGGTTCTGTGAATCTAACTCTTCCAGAGACCTTTGCGGGAGTGGAATCATCCGGTATTGACCCTTTTGTGTCTGGCTAATTTCATTTACTGTGACATCCTCTAGGTTCATCCGCATCATAGCTTATGTCAGAATTTCCTTCTCTTTTAGGGCTGAATATTTAATATTCCATGGTCTGCATACATTGCAACTTGTCTGTGTTTCCTCCATTGACAGATGCTTGGGTTCTGTTTCCACCTTTTGGTTACTGTGAGTCATGCTGCTATGAGCAGGGGTGTGTAAGCATCTCGAGTCCCTGCTTTCATTTCTGGTGGGCATAGTCTCAGAAGCGGAATTGCTGGATATGTTGTTTAATTTTGGGAGAAAACACGGTGTTGTTTTCCTTTTTTAAAGATTTATTTATTTATTTCACAGACACAGATCACAAGTAGGCAGAGAGGGAGGAAGGGAAGCAGGCCTCCGGCTGAGCAGAGAGCCTGATTCGGGGCTCGATACCAGGACCCTGGGATCAGGACCTGAGCAGAAGGCAGGGGCTTTAACCCACTGAGCCACCCAGGCGCCCGTTTTTTTGTTTTGTTTTTTAAGATTTTATTTATTCATTTGACAGAAAGAGAGAGAAATCACAAGTAGGCAGACAGACAGAGAAGGGGAAGCAGGCTCCCCACCAAGCAAAGAGCCTGATGTGGGACTCAATCCCAGGACTGAGATCATGACCTGAGCTGAAGGCAGAGGCTTAACCCGCTGAGCCACCCAGGTGCCCCACCAAGTTGTCTTTTTTTTTTTTTTTTTTTCAAATATTTTATTTATTTATTTGACAGAGAGAGAGGTCACAAGCAGGCAGAGAGGCAGGCAGAGAGAGAGGGAGAAACAGGCTCCCCACTGAGCAGAGAGCCCGATGCGGGGCTCGATCCCAGGACCCTGAGATCATGACCTGAGCCGAAGGCAGAGGCTTAAACCACTGAGCCACCCAGGCGCCCCCCAAGTTGTCTTCTTGCTCCAACCTTTAGCTGAGCCTTCTTCCTGGTTGGTTTCATTCTGTCAAGTTCTTTCATCAAGGTCTACTCCCTGCCCGCCCCCCCTCCCCTGGTATTTCCTTGGCTTCAAGATTAGAACAAGAGCGTCTCTTGCCTGAGTTCCTTGCCAAGAGCTCAGTGGCTCTGACTGACTGGATTTGGGTCCCTCACCCCTAAAGCCAAGCACTGTGGCCAAGCCATGGGCCTAGTTTGAGTATGATAGCAGGGACTCGTCAACTGAACTCCAGATTGAGCAAAGAAGGGAAGATCCCCAAAGCACTGTGATCCATCCATGTCCACTTCACTGAAAGGGAAAGAAGGGAACCAACATGGGTCAAAAAGGATTCAGAGGGAAAAGTTCCACAGTGTGACTGGGGGTGGGGGGCTAAAGTGCAAGAAAGAGGAGGAAGGCAAGCAATGGACAGCATGTTCACGAGAACACTGAAGTCCCTGATGAAGACAGAAGCTGGCTAGGCAGAGGGACTGCAAGAGGAGGGGACAGACCTTACTCTCCAGCTGTTGATGGAGAGGCTGTAGCGGGGACAGGGGGTGCATAGCTAGATGACAGGGCATGGCACGGAAGTCAGAATGGTTGTGCATACAGGGGTTGTTAACATGTACTGATGGAAAGGTAAGGGCGGAAGGCTGGATCAGGTGGAGATGAAGGGACAAGAGGGGACAGGTGGCACCTTGGGACTTCTATCTTGCACGGTGACCAAGGAGAGAACACAGACAAGGAGCAGGATGGATGTGGCTTGTCAGAAGACGGGGCTGAAAACTTATCTTGCCACTCCTGATGGATGGGGTTGGGGTGGCTCCAGCAGAACATATTTTTTTTTTTTAAAGATTTTATTTATTTATTCGACAGAGAGAGATCACAAGTAGATAGAGAGGCAGGCAGAGAGAGAGAGAGGGAAGCAGGCTCCCTGCTGAGCAGAGAGCCCGATGCGGGACTCGATCCCAGGACCCCGAGATCATGACCTGAGCTGAAGGCAGCGGCTTAACCCACTGAGCCACCCAGGCGCCCCATACTTTTTTTTTAAACTTCACTTATTTGAGAGAGCGAGCGAGCGAGCACGAGCACACACATGCATGTGAGAGTTGGGAGAGGCACAGAGGGAGGGAATTTTCAAGCAGACTCCCGGTGGAGTGTGGAGCCTGACTCCAGGCCTGATCTCAAAACCCATGAGATCATGGCCTGAGTGGAAACCAAGAGTCAGAAACCTGACAGCACCACCCAGGCGCCCCCAGAACGCACTATCTAAGGGAGTCTGGTTTCCTTGACACTTCAACTGCTGTCCAGCAGCTCTTACTACAAAATCGAGGTTGGACGAGCCACCTGTCCAACAGGTTAACAATCAGAACCACACCAGCTTCCCCGGCACTCATTTTGTGCATCCTTAGCAAAGCCTTGAGACAGAAAAACACTTCAAAGCTGTCCTTGGCCCTCTGTGAAGACTGCAGTTTGATCTAAAACCTTTGGTTATAACCATGATCCTATCTACCCTTTTCTGAGTTTGGGGCCATCTGACAGGGTCTGCCTTGAGAGCCTCAAAAGCAAGTTCTTGAGAAATTTAATATTTGGCCCCTCCCAAGAACCATCCATGGACTTGGGAAGTCAAAAACTAGAAACCTTCCTTGCTCTGCCACTTGGTAGCGCTGTTAGCTTAGTCAAGTTACACCCAGCTGAGCTGTGCCTTGAAGTAGGGGTAATGGCTGGAATCTAACCGGTTAAAGCCAGTTATCACCTTGTTCTTCATGAGGACGGTAAACAATCTGAATTTACTTTAACCAATTCTACCTGAATGCATTGCCCCTTAATTTTACCAAAACTTCCTTCAGTCTCAAGCTCTATTTAGTAAAGATCTCCAAATACGGGGGAAAAAAACAAGATGCAAAATGTCTACCATTTGTGTGAAAAACATCAAAAATAAATAACAAATCTAAGCCTCTCCGTGAATATAAGACCAATGTGGAGATACACACGAAGCTTAACACTGGCTGCTAACGAGCGAAGGCAGATATAGTCCTCTCACACTCTTGAAAATCTGACACTTTGTATCAGGTGAACAGATTATCTGCTCAAAATCCTAAATAAAATGTAAATAGAAAAGCAAAGCAGTAGATACAGTATGCATCCATTTCTGTAACATTTTTACACTTTACCTTTTTAATAATATTTATGAGGCATTTATTCTGCACACAGAATTGTGCCAAGTGCTTTAAAGAAAAATCGTTACCATTTTGTAGATAAGGAAACACAGGGTCAAGAGAAGTGGGCTGGTTTTGGTGACACGGGGCGGGGGGGCGACTCAAACCCAGAGCAGACAGTGGGTCTTGCATCCTTAACAAAGGCGCTTACATCCTACATTTTTGCTAGGAATATCCGTTACTATGCCGATAACTCTTGAACGGCTTCTCACTTTCAAGAAGGAAACCTTTTCAGTAAGTCCTTGTTCCAAGTCCTGGCAGTTTCTTAACAGCCTCGAACTTGACAACGTGCCTAGTAACGACGCCTGTCAAGCGCCAGCTTGATTCTGACACCGGAAGGGAGCGGGGATGACTTTAGGCAGATTGTATGCACATCTGGGATCTCACGAAACGCCGGGAGGATGCAACAACAACGGGCTTGAAAAGAGAAGGCGCTCGGTCCCCGGTGCCTTTACTTAACAACCCTGAGCTGTGGTTGGCCGAGCGTGTGACCGCAGACCCCGCTCTCCCACGAGCGGGATGTGAATCCTCCAGCTAGGCCTCAGTTTCCCTACCTGTGAAAGGACTAGAAGATCCCTAGCAGCTCGGCTCTGCCCTTTGGACGCCGGGCCCGGCAGGGCGGCCAGACGCTACACTAAGGGGTTTCAAGACCAAGAACTGTAGCGCTCACCGGCGCCAGTCCCGGGGCAGCAACAAGATCTGTCCGGCTGTTGCTGACACCCGCATCTCGGGTCTTCTCGGTCTCTAGCAAGACATGCAGAGAGAGGGGAAGAAGCTCCGCCAGGTAACCTCGGACACAGGCCGAACCTCCGCGACCGAAATTCCGCCACTTTGAGGATACTCACATGCCGGGCTCTGCGAGCCGTTTCCGCCAACGTACACTGAGCGACTGGCGTAAGATGGCAGCCGCGCAGGCGCATAAACTCGCAGCAGGGGAGACCCCGCCCCTCGACCTCCGTCACGTGGTAATGCCAAGTAAAACCGCCATTAAAAAAAGCGGCGACCATATCACATGACGCAGACCTACCAATACAGCAAAGGGACGCGCCGAAGTCCTTGTCACATGGCCAAGGAACCCTCTGAGTAAGCCACTATCACATGATCAAGGCCTCGAAAAGAGGTAAACGTCTCTATGCCACGTGACCAACAACGCAACGGCTGCGCTCCTGCCACGTGACTGAAGCCCGCCTTATCTCTTTTCGTCGCTCCCTCCCTCCCGGGCTTGGCCTGCGTCAGGCGGCAACGCGGCGGCAGGGGGCGGGGCTCCAGCCGATCACGTGGCCCGCACCTCCCCGGCGCGCGCCCGCCCGCCCGCTCGCCCCCGGCCCCGGCTCCTCCTCCTCCTCTTCTCGCCATTGCAGTTGGACTCAGCAGCCCGGTGCGCACCGCGTGGCTTTTGGGGGGAGACCCCGGCGGGCTGTGGCAGGAGGGCGGCGGCGGCGGTTGCGGTCGGGGAAGGGAACGCCGACAAGGTAAGCGTCAATGTGGCGGCGGCGGGGCCCATTCCCGCCTCTGCCCCTCCCCCCGCCAGTCCTCCCACTCAGCGCGGGCCGGGCTGAGGGGTCGCGGTGACAGGGCCTCAGGCGCCCCGCGCTCCCCGCCTACGCCCGGTTCCCTGGCCCCAGCACTTGTCTCATTCCTCCTTCGCCAGTCTCGCTCCCGCGCTCGGCCGTTACTCTCCCCCATTGTGCCGAGGAAACAAAATGGCGGCGGCGGCGGCGAGGGCCCGGTGCGCGCGCATCCGCCCCCCCTCGCGGCCCCTCGGCCGGCGGCGGCGCCTCGCGCGGGGGGTGCGCGCGCACCGGGCCCCCCGCCGCCGAGTCCCCCGGGCCCGGCTTTGTCTGTTGCGGCGCCCCGCGCGCACGCGCGCACGTGCCGGGAGCACACACCCCCCTTGGCCGGTAGCATCCTGGCTGGCGCGGCAGGAGCGAACCCCCTCCTCGTTCCTTTTCAGTCTTTGTCCCAGTCCCGTCCCGGGTTCCAGGAGAGTCCCAGGTTCCCGAGGCGGGAAATGTCGCCGCCTTTGTCCTTACATGGCGTGGAGACGCGGACCTCCTCCCAGAAACCCCGTTCCCACGCTGATTGCCTAGGAGGCCTTTGTCGGTGCATGGGGTTCCCAAATTTGTAGTCAGCCAGGCCTCCCCAGGGCCCATTTTTGGCGGAGGGTTTAAGCTTTTCCTTTCTTTAGTTCAGGTGTTTCACTGATGATGAATTTTCTCCAGGTTGCTTAGGATTTGCATCCTTCCTCAAAATGGTGATCTGGTGCGATATTTGGGTACCTGAAACTTGCAAGATTGTGACCTAAACATGAGAGCCTAAAACGATTTTCTGCATTATTTTCTCAAGTAGTTGAGGGACTGAGTTAAAGTTCTGCCCCACTTAATACTGCGCCTGGATGAATTATCTGGGATGTACAGTGATCAGCATGCTCTCCCTCAGTTCAGAACTTGGGGGCAGATAAGCCATCTCTTCTCAGTATTTCCAAAATTGATTGACCCGTTGCTTGGGATTCTGCTCAGGGGACATGATGGATGAGTAAGGGAGTGCCCATTTCCCTGAGAAGCCTTCCTTTTCAGGCCTTAGGTATTTCAGTGGTCTGAATCTTGGCTTCCGATTGCTTAGGATTCTCCTCTTTAAAGGGAGTGGCCTGGTGGCAGATTTGGGTTCCACAGGAAGACCTAAGGTGCTACCCAGAGTTGGGACTCAAATTTAGGGCTGCAGACTCTTTTTTTTTTTTTTTTTTTTCTCAGAGAGTTGTGGTTGGGAATCTCCGCGGATTGCTCACATTGCTGCCACTATGCTTTGTGTGTGGTCTTGTGGGATGTAGGTAACAGCAGCCAGTGAGGCTGTGAATGAGGTGTGGGAACCAGACACTCATTAACATCTGGAAAAGAGAAAAAGAGGCCCCGGGGTACTGGCAGGTGCTACTGTCCTAGTGCTGGGGTCTTTCCCCCAGCTGTCTGTTGGCCATGTGAGCAGATCCTGGACCCTGGGATTTGTGAATGGAATCTCTGCAGGCCCTCGTGTTTGGAGTTGATTGGAGGCTGGCAGTTACTGCCAGGCTTGGCCTTGCCAGCATCGAGTGCGGGTGTATCAGTGTTTCCCTACTCTTCTAGAGCTTGGGCAAGCCTGGGAATCTCACTCTTTCTGGAGCGGAGTGGTACCTAATCGCTTGCACTTTTTATTTTTTCCTGATTGAACTTGTCTAGTGCCTTTAGGCAAACATTCCTTTCTTTAGCTTCTTCTAGTATATTTTAGAGGCTTTTTGTTTCTGTTTTTTTTTTTTTAAAGATTTTATTTATGTATTTGACAGAGAGAGAGATCACACATAGGCAGAGAGGCAGGCAGAGAGAGAGGAGGAAGCAGGCTCCCTGCGGAGCAGAGAGCCCGATGCGGGGCTCGATCCCAGGACCCCGAGATCATGACCCGAGCCGAAGGCAGCGGCTTAATCCACTGAGCCACCCAGGCGCCCTCTGTTTTTGTTTCTTGAGGCCCATGTTATAGACAATGAGGAATCTAAGGCTGTTTCTTCCTTTTCTTAAATTCTTCCTGTCAAACTGTATTGTCAAGAGCGGCTGCTAATATGTGGGTGTCACTTACTCGGTGCTCGTTTTCTTGCTCCCCTGCTTAAGTTCTCCAGGTAGGAACAGGTGGAGTCAGTGATGAGGAAAGAGCTTTCTGTAAGTCTTTAAGCCCCTTCTGTTTGAGTAAGCAGTAGGCTTGTCCGTAGCAAGATGTGGGGCTTGGAAATGACTTTCTGAAAAAGGCTTTCTTATAAGTTTCTGTGAGGGCTTGGTTAGGTGTCTGCCTTCAGCTCAGGTCATGATTCTGGGTCCCTGCTGGGTGGGGAGCTTGTGCTCTCTTGCTTGTGTGTGTTCTATCTCTCTCTCTCTCTCTCTCTCTCTCTCTCTCTCTGAAATAAATAAATAAATAAATCTTTAAAAAAGGAAAAAAGTTTTCTTTGGGCTGAATCAACTCCCTCTTATTTACCTCTCTCATCCTTCTCCCCAGTTCCTCCTGATTTCACCTTTTATGACTCAAAGGAATAATTCCCTTACCCAAGGAACTTGGGTTTATACCTCCTTGGATTTGCCCTCCTTTTACATTTTGTCAGTAAGTTGATGGACCTTGTGCAGTTTTGAACTGTAAATGTCACTATCTGGTATTAACTTAGCATGTGTGTCTCACAGAGGGATGACATTTTATCTGAATATTGCTTTGATTGAGCCTTCATGGGAGTTAGGATTTTTTTCTTTTTAAGATTTTATTTACTTATTTGACAGAGATCACAAGTAGGCACCTGAGAGGCAGGCAGAGAGAGAGAGGGAAGCAGGCTCCCTGCTTAGCAGGGCTCGATCCCAGGACCCTGGGATCGTGACCTAAGCCGAAGGCAGAGGCTCTAACCCACTGAGCTACCCAGGAGTCCCGGGAGTTAGGATTTTCCAGGCTATGCGTATTGGGTGCTTTTTATCTTAGTCAAGTCCTGGGAGAGAAAGATTTGATTTCTATTTCCAGCAAAGGGGTTTGAAACTAAAGGCAGATAGTGGTTTGACACGAGTGAGTCTACACACAGTGAAGCAAGTTGGGGCCCCTGAAGGGATGAGATTCCTTCAGATTCCTGCTGCAGCACTTGACAGTTCATCTGAAATGACCAGCTTCCCTCTCTGCTCTGTTATTTAGGGTAAGTGGGTGCTGACTTCTTGTGGCGCTAGCAGCATTACAGGAACAATATTGAAAGCGGAGTGGACAGGTGTTTGTTAGGGAGCCTTTTCAGTGTGGCGACTTCTAAAAATTGTTTCTTGCCATTTTATGCTCTATTAAATGCCTGTGATATTTCCCCAAGGTTGCATTTAATAGGCGATCCCATTATAAATTGTGATTGGAAGTTTAGAAGTGACTTTTAACATCAGCCATTTTCACATGTCTCGAGAAAGCAATGTCCAGTTGAAATTTAAGTTTTTTTTTAAAATATTTTATTTATTTATTTGACAGATAGAGATCACAAGTAGGCAGAGAGGCAGGCAGAGAGAGAGGGAGAGGAGAAAGCAGGCTCCCTGCTGAGCAGAGAGCCCGACGCGGGGCTCCATCCCAGCACCCTGGGATCATGACCCGAGCCGAAGGCAGAGGCCTTAACCCACTGAGCCACCCAGGCGCCCCTTAAGTTTTTTTCTTATTAAGTGTTCATGGGATAAAGAAATTGAAAATGTAGCTGCTAGGTTTTTTTGTTTGTTTGTTTGTTTTTAAAGATTTTATTTATTTATTTGACAGAGAGAGAGATCACAAGTAGGCAGAGAGGCAGGCAGAGAGAGAGGAGGAAGCAGGCTCCCTGCAGAGCAGAGAGCCCGATGCGGGGCTCGATCCCAGGACCCCGAGATCATGACCCGAGCTGAAGGCAGCGGCCCAATCCACTGAGCCACCCAGGCGCCCCTGTAGCTGCTAGTTTTAACAAGAAAATGAGTTTGTCGTCCACAGGCCATATTCTTGTGTGCCATATGTGATCATTGAGGATCATTTAGTCACAAAACGGAGCATGCATCCTTTTATGAGAGTATGTAAATCTTTCCCAGATTATTATTATTATTATTATTTAAGATTTTATTTATTTGACAGAGATCACAAGTAGGGAGAGAGGGTGAAGCAGGCTGCCAGCTAAACAGAGAGTCCGATGTGGGGCTCAATCCCAGGACCCTGGGATCATGACCTGAGCTGAAGGCAGAGCCTTTAACCCACTGAGCTACCCAGGTGCCCTCCCCCCAAATTATTTTTATAATCTTAGGTGATTAGTGAGAAGTGATGCTGTTTGCAATTTGAGATCTATTGTAATTTTCTTTGAACGTCCCAAACAGCCATCCTTCTTACTGTTTTCATTAGGACTGTGGTTCAAGCTCAGTCTTACTAGGATAATCATCCAGGCCACTTGGTTTTCTGTTGCTTCCTTTGGACTCCTTTTCTTACCTGACTGAGTTTGTGTGTGTTTAAAGAATAAAATGTTGCCAGTTAGGTTGGCTGCTTCTTGGTACATTTAGATTTTTTGCTAGTTAATAATCCTTGCTATGTACTCATAATTCAGAAAAGCAGTCCAGATGTTAACAATGTGGAAATAACCAGCCCAGCCCCATGGCTCGTAGCAGCCCTTAATAAGCATTTGTCCTGTGGGTGACCTGTGCAGAATGTCTGCAGGAAGGAATAAAGGCTGCCCGGTGAGGGCTCACCAGTGACCAGAGCAGCACAGAGCAGATGTGTGAGCTGACAGGAGTGGAGAGAAGGTGAACTGAATTGATTTTGATGAAGTTAACTGGAATTTTCTTTAAAATCTCGGCTCTGGAGAAACACGGCGGTTTCTTGGGAAACCATATAGGCAACTACCACGTGACCCAGCAAGTTCACTCTTGGGCATTTTTCCCAAAGAAATGAATGTTTATGTTCACGTAAAAATGTATACACAAATGTTCATAGTAACTTTATTCTTGGTAGCCAGGAGTGGGAAGCCATGCCCTTCAGTGGGTGAATGGTTAAACAGTGGTGCCTCCATACTCGAATGCTACTCACCAACCAAAAGCAGCAAGTGTTGATAACAAAACTTGGATGAGGCTTGAGGCAGTTATGGTGCATGAAACAAGCCAATGCTGAAAGGTTGCATGCTCTGCAATTCCACATACATAACATTCTTGGAATGCCAAAATTATAGGAATGGTGAATGGATTAGTGGTTTTTAGGGTTAGGCATATGAGGTGTGTGGAAGGGGAGTGTGGCCAGTCACTTGCAACAGGAGGGATCCTTGTGGGGCTGCAGTGGCCTGTGTCTGTATCCACGTCTGCTCTGGTTGTGATACTGTACTATGTAGTTTGCAAGATGTTACCATTGCCGGGGGCGAGGGTGGGGGCTGGTTACAGAGGACACTTGATCTCTGTCATTTCTTACAACTTCATGTGAAGCTACAGTGACTTCAAAATAGAAAAGTTCTATTTAAAAGAGGGTGGCCCTTGGAAGAGGGAGGGGGTAGCTGTGCTGTGGACATTAATGAGGGCACATGATGTACTGAGCACGGGGCGTTAACATGCAACTGATGAATCACTGAAACTAGCAATGCAGTATATGTTAATTTAAATAAAATAAAAGTTTTAAAAACCGAAAAGTGCCGCCCTCACCCACTAAAATAATTTGTGTTTGTGAATTCGCATGTATACGTCTCATCCTTTGAGGAATGATCTTATTTTCTTTGCAGAGGTTGGGGGGGGTGTTTTGGGGGAAGTGAACAGGTTGCATGCCAAGTAAAAAATCTGGAGCACCTGGGTGGCTCAGGTGATTAAGCATCTGATGCTTGATCTCAGGGTGAGGAGTTCAAGTCCTGCGTTGGGCGCCACGCTGGGTGTAGAGTCTACTTAAAAAAAATCCAACAAGGAAGGGTTTCCCAGGGTGGGGGGTGTCCCCCTCCCCAGCCAGGTGTGGAAGAGTTCCTAAACTTACTTATTTCGCCACCTTGCCTCTTGAAGAGGATGTTGGAAAGGAGGTTTGGCAGTTCCACTTGGAGTCATGGTACACACTTTACTGACAGGTCCTCTCACAGGCAGCCTTGAAAAACATTTCTGTTGGTTCGTCCAGCAGTCGTTGAAATTCCTCCTTTAATATATTGCATTTGTGGTCTTATGGTCGATGAGGTTTCTTTCCATAAAGTCACCTTTTATCCTTAGTACTTGCAACTCTTATCTTAGCTAGTGTTTTCCATCTCATGTTTGACCCAGCTCTGAATAGGTAGGTAATTTGCTGGAAGGTCCCATAGGTGCTAGTTTGGAGAGCCCTGGTGGGCACAAACCTGGGGCTTCTGTCTCCCAAGATCCGTGAATGTTCTACAGTACTAGTGGCCCTAGAGTCCGGGGTCTCACCAGTGGAGTTCCAGAAACCTTTTGAGGGGAAAAAAATCTGTATTTGTCAACTTTTTATTTAGCCAAGAAAAATATCTTTGTAATTAATTAGTGTACCTTGTGTCCATCTTTTCTTGAGAAAAAAGACATGCTTTTTAAAATAGAAAATGTTTGTGAAAATCTTTATTCCTAACTTTATATCTCCTTGTGGATCAGTAAAAATACCATTGCAGACAGATTTGGGAATCACTGTACTAGATATTAGATCTGTGCTGGATTTTAAAATTTCTCGGAGTGGCATTCATAACCAGATTTTATTTTTTTATTTTTATTTTTTTTTTTTTAAAGATTTTATTTATTTATTTGACAGAGAGAGATACAAGTAGGCAGAGAGGCAGGCAGAGAGAGTGAGAGGGAAGCAGGCTCCCTGCCGAGCAGAGAGCCCGATGCGGGACTCGATCCCAGGACCCTGAGATCATGACCTGAGCCAAAGACAGCGGCTTAAACCACTGAGCCACCCAGGCGCCCCCATAACCAGATTTTAGATAGGTGTCTTTTGATTGAAGTGCTTTGTTAAACTTACTTTTTTTGTGTCCTTGATGATGTCAGTCTGTAGAGGTTTGTAGAGTCACTAAAGAGGAGCACCTGTCTGTTACTTCACGTCACAAAGCAGGACAGGACAGCTCCAGAGATGGGGCAGTTGGGCGTGGGGTTTGGATCCTTGCACATGGTGCTCGCTTCGGCAGCACATATACTAAAATTGGATCCTTGCACATGTCAAAGCCTAATTCTTCAGTCTCTTAGCGGAGCGTCTGTTTCAAGACAGTTCCCCAGAGTCTCTGGAATAGCGGTAGGAACTCGGGGAAATATGCTGGCAGAGCAGGTATCAGCTCTGGAAAGTAGGCGGGGCCGTACCTGTGAGGATGTTGCCGCTGCACCTGTCAGTTCATCCTATAAACGGTTGTTGATCCCTGCATGCTGACTTGGGCGTGTTTCTTTTTCCAACAGCAAGTGCCGCGTATGTCACATTCTAATTAGCAAGAGGTCAGAGAGGTGGTCATCACACTGCAAGAGAAGGGTTTTGTGGTTTAAACTTTCGTAACTCTTCATGCTGTGAGTGGGCTGGATTCGAGAAGAAAGAAACCTGATCCCTGTTAGAACATCCTGAGCCACACAAAGTTCACGTTTAAAACCCCGGTTCTTCACTCTCCAGCCGTTCCTTGCTTTGGCTTCTTTTCAGAGAAGCTGGGCTGGTAAAAATCGGGCTTCCTTATGCCCCATTTTTGAATCATAAAGGTGGTTGCAGGAGCGACTTCTATTTAAAGTTTGATTGGCAGGGGCCAGTGGAGTGTTGCTTATGGGTAGGTGGGTGTTGGGGGCTTCTCGCCAACAGTGTTCTTCACTAAAAATCTTGGAAAGGAGGTTTCTGCTTGCCCAGAAGACGGTCCTATATCTGTTAATGAGTTGGATTCCCTGGTATTCAAGACCAGAGCAGCTGGCTTCTGAAAAAGCCGGCTGGGATGACAGATCCGGGTTCATAGAGACAACGGAGACCGGGTTTGCTGGCCTGCAAAGGAGCATTGTCTCCAGTTTTCAGCGTTTGTTTTAGCTCACATAATTCTGTGCCCCTGAGTCAGGAGGCATCACCACCAAGGCCCGGTCTAAAGGAGAAGGGCACCGGGGCTGAATGTTCCACAGGTGGGGGCCAGGTGTGGTGGTCATGGCCAGCCACAGCCCAGTGGGTCTCTTCAGGGGTTCCTTCTGGGGCCTGCCGCTCGGAACAGCGGAAGATCAGGGGCTGCAGCCGCCTGCAGCAGAGGCGCACCCACGTTCGAGTTTTAATGGTGAAGGCGGCAGATGGAGGCCTGCATGCGGGACAGCAGGTGCATTTGGGGGCGTGTGTATGTCTCTGAGGTACTTTCGATGGGCTCATTTACTTTGACACAATCTTTTTATTTTATTTTATTTATCGGGGCACCTGGGTGGCTCAATGGGTTAAACCTCTGCCTTCGGCTCAGGTCATGATCTCAGGGTCCTGGGATCGAGCCCCACATCTGGCTCTCTGCTCAGGAGGGAGCCTGCTTCCCCCTCCCCTGCCTGCCTCTCTGCCTACTTGTGATCTCTCTCTCTCTTTCTGTCAAATAAATAAATAAAATCTTTAAAAAAAAAAAAAAGATTTTATTTATCTATTTGCCTGAAAGAGAATGATTGCCTGGGCCCATAAGCTGGGGGAGTGGCAGACGGAGGGAGAGGGAGAAGCAGGCTTCCCAGTGAGCAGGGAGCCTGATGTGGGGCTCAAGCCCAGGACCCCGGGATCATGACCTGAGCTGAAGGCAGATGCTTAACCCACTGAGCCACCCAGGCGTCCCGTGACACAGTGTCTTTTTACCCATTCATAGAAGAGTGATCTTCTACTCCTGGTTTCTCTTTGTCAGATGGCGTTTGTTCTGAGTTGCGATGCCCACCTCAGCTGTGGCCGGGCTTCAGTCCCTCTTCCCCATTTTCAGAGTAGGGAGCTGGGATGGACCCCTCCCGTGGTGGCAAGTTAGGTTCTGGGGTTTTTATTAAGTCTTATTACAGACTCAAGCTTTTATGTACATTTTTGGTGCAGAATCAATTATATATTTATATCTAATTATATGATTATATATTTATAACGTTTTAGGATGAAAATTTTCAAATGTACACCGAAGGTGACAGAGTCTTATAGTGAGCAGCTGCCTGTGGGTATAGCCTAGGTTCCTCCGTGGCCCTTTGGCTCTGGTTTTATCTCATACATCTCTCCGTCTGTTCTGGTTGTTGTTCAGTTCACGTTTATTTATGTACGCGTCTACTGGATGCCTCTGGCGTATAATCCACTTTATCCTTATGATGCCTTTCAGTGGCTGAAAATTGCGGTCTCTATCTAAGTATTAACTAGAGACCAGTATTTAGTTACAGTTGTGTTTGTTTTTGGGTTTTTTGTTTGTTTGTTTTTTCTTAAGTAATGCACACATCTTCGGTATATTGTTTAGTTTTGACCACTGCGTATGCTCCATCTCTACCAAGATGTAGACTGTGACCATCACTCTGAAAGCACCCTTCCTAGTGTCCTTGCCACCACCTATCCAGGGCAACTGCTGAGCAGTTTGGCTGTTCTAGAACTTCATAGATACGGCAGCATTTTATGTTTCTTTCTTTTTTTTTTTTTAAATATTTTACTTATTTGACAGAGAGAGATCACAAGTATGCAGAGAGGCAGGCAGAGAGAGAACAGGAAGCAGGCTCCCTGCTGAGCAGAGAGCCCCACGCAGGGCTCCATCCCAGGACCTGAGATCATGACCCGAGCTGAAGGCAGAGGCTTAACCCACTGAGCCACCCAGGCACTGCTCATTTTATGTTTCTTTTCTTTTCTTTTTTTTTTTTTTTCTTTTGTATTCCATTGCTCCAGATGTAGCTCCAGATGGGAGCCTTTACAAGTCAACTCCTTGTCCTTTGGACTTGCGTTAATGTCCAAGCACTTCCTTGCTTTTTTAAAAATTTATTTATTTATTTGACACCGAGAGAGAGGGAACACAAGGAGGGGGAGTGGGAGAGGGAGAAGCAGGTCTCTCGCCAAGTAGGGAGCCTGATGTGGGGCTCGATCCCAGAAGCCCGGGATCATGACCTGAGCTGAAGGCAGCCGCTAAACGACTGAGCCACCCAGGCGCCCCGCTTCCTTGCTTTCTGATGTGCAAATGAGCAGGCTCCCACAGTTCCCGGGTGAGGTGCAGGAACTGCCATCTCTCTGGGGAGCTCCTTTTAGAAAGTTAGACAACATCAGGTCTGTAAAACCTAGAATGAAAAGCTCTTAGCCTTCTGAAGACTTGGTTTAAGTTCTGTTGTTTTTAAAATCTCTGCATTTGATGTTCGTGGCGGCGGCGGAGCGTAGCACGAAGAGCTGGTAAGTGTGCGGTGAGATGTTGGCTCCTGGCACCTTGTTGGGCTCGGAAAGCAGGAATTTCTTCTCTACATTGTGCCAGCCAGCCAGGTCCATGGGGGCCAGGCCCTTGTCTGATGTGTCTGGCACTGTCCGGGAAGCCAACCCTGGGGCCTCGTGTGGAGAAAGTACGTGCTAAATACAACACGGTTGGAGCATCAGCCTTCGCTACTCAGAGGGATGCGGTTCCAGCGTCGACGTGGCCAGGAGTGGGGGCCATCTGGCATGGCCGTGTCTCCAGTGGGCTGTGATTTCTCGGAGTCTGCTTCTTGGTTGAGATTCTGGGTATCTGAGTGTTGGTTGAATTTTTGGATGACCTGCCGTGGCTGCGCTTTGATTAGAAGTACGTAAGTCCGTTCTGCAATTAAAAAAACCAGAATGGCAGTTTTCAGACATTACAAGTGAATCCCAACATAACCGTCTCCCAGCTTCAGCGGCGGTCAGCACTGCACCGTCCCATTTTACCTCCGTCCCCATCTCTACCACCTGCCTCCCTGGGGTGTTTTAGAGCAAATACCAGGAGTGTACTTGCAGCCGTAATTTATCTTAAATACTGCCTAGCAGTAAAGCATTCTTTTTGTACACAGCCTTGATATCTGTGTTCCTAAGTGAAGGAGTGGGAACTTTTTCATACGGGATGCACTTTGTGTGTCACTCACGCCTAGCCTCCCAGGGCAGCCTGGCAAGTGGAGATCTCGGTGGTGGAAGAAGTTGGTGCCGTTGGGAAGGGTCCGTGCTGCTTGCTTTCTGTAGGTTGACCTGTTTAATTTTGCCTCCTCCTGCGAAGATGGGCCGTATCTGTGTCACAGGTGTAGAAGGAAGCTGCAAGGAAACTGGAGGGCCACATGGCTAGTGGCTGGACAGGCAAGCCTAGGTGTGTGCGGAAGCTCCCATTTGGTGACCGAGCGGTTCGTCAAGGGTGCAGTGAACAGCTGAGACCAGAGCGGAGCCCAGAGATTCACTCCTCTCCCCAGCCCTCCCACAGCATAGCCTTTGACCTCCGCTTGTCTGTAGCCCCCTCTAATTCCACCTTTCAGCTTTATAGTTCACTTTGAAACCTGCAGATTTGCAGTTAGGTTGTTAGGTAGTCCTGAAGCATTGTGGGAAATTCTTGTTTTGGCCCGTCAGGTCCAGGTTTGTCCTTGAAATGTGTGCCTTTCCAAGTGGGGCCTGCTGCCCCTGCTGGTGACTGACCAAGACTGAAGGAGCTGGCTGTTGTGTGGTTGGATGGGATATGCGCATTCTTCTGTTGTGTATTACTCTGATGGATTTTGTTGTTGTTGTTTACTCATTTGGAAGATTTGAGTGTGGACCAGACTGTTTGCACAGAGTGGGAATTGAGTAGGTTGTAGTCAGCCTGTTATTTAGAGCCCCAGATGGTAATTACAGCTGTGCTTGTCCTGAGGACTTCGGTCACGCACTTGGTTCTCTCGGCCTCTCCAAAATGGAACGCACAGGTGTGGCCACGTGGAGCCACGGTCACATCCACCTGATGTTGCGGGAGGTTCTTGCCTTTCCAGTACAGAAACTGGCTTTCTGTCTCCTGCTTTCCTTCCGTCTTTTTCATTCCCTTCAAAGACCAGAACTCTTTCCCTCTCTTTTCCTTCTTCAAGCACCAAGAGTTTGCTGAACATTTATTGGAGGCTCATAGGTTTTTGATTTTTTTGTCTATATGTGTAAAAACTGGCATATTTTACATTAAAAAAAGATGAAAGGAGATGAAATAGAAATTTACTGGATGTGGGTGGAAAGTTGGTCTGTTTTCATTTTTACGGGATTTTATAATTAGTTGTTTGTACCTCAGCTTAGCAGTGACTACTTGGAATAAAAATGTGTCCTCCTGGGTTAACAGGGCCCCTTCCCGTGGCTGCACCACTGTCCTTCATCCTGTTCAGTGTCTGGCTGCTAAAATTCATCCATCTATGAAATACTTGAAACTAAAAAGATTTTCTGATCTTATAGATAGTTGAAGTATTGATAACACCAAGGAAATCTGTCACAATTTGAAAAGATAAGCAAACATTTGATTTCCAGACACTACAGAAAAAAGAAGTAAAGATGGTAAGTTTTTTTAATCATACTTCTTTATTCATGATATTCAGAGATGTGGCATTTCCCCAAGGCATTTGATTCTCCTATTTTTTCATTAGACTTTTTGAATTACAAAATACTACTACATTGTGTCAGAGTTCACACGCATACAGATACAAACGCACATACAAATGTTTTAGGTTGAGTGTGTCCCCTCTCAGCTGCCTCCGGAATGAGCAGCTGTTCCATTTGGTTGTCCTGCTTCTCAGCCTACTCTGACACAAGTGATAAGGCAGAATTCTGAGTTGGGCAGCCTGAAAGACACCCAGAGGGGGCTTGGTGTCTGTGCAAGGTTTTAAACTGAGTGTTCACATTTCCAGCGTCCAATGCGAATTTTTGTGAATGACGATCGCCATGTGATGGCAAAGCATTCTTCTGTTTATCCGACCCAAGAGGAACTGGAGGCGGTCCAGAACATGGTGTCGCACACAGAAAGGGCGCTCAAGGCCGTGTCCGACTGGATAGACGAGCAGGAGAAAGGCAGCAGTGAGCATGCGGAGTCTGAGAATGTGGACGTGCCCCCGGAGGATGAGGCCAAAGAAGGGGCTGGGTACGTGTGAGGTTTTGGAAGGGTGGGGAGCCTTCCGAGAGAGACTGGCCAGCATCGGAGTGAGCATCTCCTTTTCTAAGATACTCCAGCCTTTCCAGGGACTCTGGGTTCTGGCTGCGTGGACTCCCTCACTGAGCATGCATTGTGTGTCCCTCAGGGAGCAGAAGACGGAGCACATGACCAGAACCCTGCGCGGCGTGATGCGCGTGGGCCTCGTGGCAAAGGGCCTGCTGCTCAAGGGGGACTTGGATTTAGAGCTGGTGCTTCTCTGTAAGGAGAAGCCCACAACCGCCCTCCTGGACAAGGTGGCTGACAACCTGGCCATCCAGCTCGCTGTGAGTGTCACTGCCTCCCCAGGGTGGGGTCGGGTCGCGCTTGTCGGGGACGGCGGGACAGAAGAGAGGCCCACTTGTGCTGTGCATCGGGAGGTGCGGCGCAAACCCCGCCTCGCACGTGCTTGCGCACGCCTGACCCGGAGGTGACGGCAGGACGCCGCAGGGCTGCTGAGGTTCTGGGATGGCGCCTGACCGACCACCATGGGCCCAGATGCTGTCAGCCGGGAAAGACTCGGTGCCTACTATGTGCTGGGCCGTACTGGACTGGAGCCCTAAGTCCGTGCTCCATCCATTGGGGTGGATGGGCGGGTATGCGGAGGGTTGGGTAGAAGGTACAATGATTTAACTCTTCCTCCCTGATCCAAAACTGGACACAAGAGCTTTTTAAAAACCAGCTTATGTGTTTCATTACCAAAGTGTTACATAAATAATACCCTCAACATTTCCTGTGTGTTTACTGTTTATTATACCAGACTCTAGACCAGGCGTACTGTTGGTGTTCTTACGTATATGTATTTATTTATATGTGTTTATAAGTTTCCTCCTCGTAATGATCCTTTAAGATAGGATTTTGTTGTTCGAGTATTTCAGGAGATGTCACTGGGGTGCGAGGAGCTGAGTAGTTGATCCCAGGACCCCTGGTTGTGGGTCCGGGGGTTTCAGGACCTCCATGTGTCACCACCGTGTGCTGCCTCCTTGGGACACATTCACCCTTGATTCAGCAGCAGGATTAGCAGAAGAATAAGTAACAAAACGAAACCAAGAAGTGGAATTCCTTAGGGAAAGGCACTGTTCATTTCCAAATGTAAACATAGATTTTTTTTTTCTTTTTCCCATGTGCTTGATAACTTGATTTGGGATAGAGGTCAGAACTGAGTGTGGAGCTAATGCAGTACAGTAGGTACTTCTGGAGAGCCAGGTTCCGGGTGAATGAAGCCCTAACTGTTCTGTTTCGGTGGTGGTTTGTTTTTTTTTGTTTGTTTGTTTGTTTTTTTTAATTTTATTTATTTATTTGATAGACAAAGATCACAAGTAGGCAGAGAGAGAGAGAGAGAGGAGGAAGCAGGCTCCCCACTGAGCAGAGAGCCAGACGTGGGGCTTGATCCCGGGAACCTGGGATCATGACCTGAGCCGAAGGCAGAGGCTTTAACCCACTGAGCCACCCGGGCGCCCCGTTGGTGGTCATTTTTATGTTAATTTTAATCCAGGTCTATAAAAAGTATATTTGTTGATGAAAATTGCGTTGTTGTAAATGTTTCCAAAGGAAAGACCTCTTTTCTCTTTTGTAAAGTCTTTTAAGAAAGATACAAATAGTGTATTTTTATTGATTCAGATTAGTGGTTTTTGACTGGGGCGATTTTGGCCCTCACAGAGGACGTTTGGTGAGTTGGAGACAGTTTTGGTTGTCACAGCAGGGGGAGTGGGGTGCTGCTGATCTCTGCTGGGTGGGGGCCAGAGGTGGCTGCTCAGTGTCCGCAGGGCGGAGGCTGTCCCCGTAGCCCAGGGGGTCCCTGGTGCTGAAGTGGAAAAAAACCCAGGTTCTTCAGTCTGCATTTGTCCTCTCCTCAACGTGATAGTGCCTTTATATTTCTCCTCACAAAAACCATAATAGTTTGAATTTTCTTGATGAAGGCACGTAAGCTGGTACAAAGGAGAAAGCAGAAGCCAGGCGAACATCGTTTTATAGACACGCACGTTAGCAGCAAGCACATGTTTTTCTGTGTGCGTCCTGTGACACTGATCACTTACTACTCCGTCTCTTTGCACACTGATGGCTGCCCCCCGCCCCCAGCAGTGGGTTCCTCTGTGCTGCGGGTTGTGTTTGCACGCGGTGTCGGTGTAAGCCTGCAGCCTGGTAGTGTAGGTCTTGTCACGAATTCCATTTTACACATTAGAAACCAGTATCTCAGTGAGGTGAAGCAACTCGCCCAGAGTTAAACACAACTCCCACGCAACACAATGAGGATTCGCACCCTCGTCTCCTTCTCCCAGACCCTGAGGTGTTGCATTGTGAAGCTCCTCGTGAAAAATGACTTCTCTACGTAGTTAGAGACCTTGGCTCTGGAGTACCCAGAAAATGGCCAGAGACCTGGTGGGCAGGAGGGAGGTCCCGATCCCCTAGATGAAGGCACCGCTGTCCCGTCTCCACCCAAGAAGCTGCCACGTGTGCTGGGGTAACCTGCGAGACAGAGCTGTTGATGGCCTGCCTTGGGGAGGAAGTGTGTTTGAAAGTTGCGTTTTCTTTTGTAGGCGGTCACGGAAGACAAGTACGAAATACTCCAGTCTGTTGACGATGCTGCAATTGTGATAAAAAACACAAAAGAGCCTCCATTGTCCCTGACCATCCACCTGACATCCCCTGTTGTCAGAGAAGAAATGGAGAAAGTATTAGCCGGAGGTAGGGAGGCTGAGAAAGGCCAGCAGGACTGTGGAAATTTGGTGTGCCCTCACCAGGCAAACGTGCTATTCAGTTTTAGACTGCTTTGCTAAAAGGCTGTCGGTGTAGCTTTGACCACCTGTACTCTGAGACCCCATCTCCCGTGCAGTTTCAGCACTTGGGAGTTTGACAAAACAGTTGCACTAAAAGTGAGTAGCACTTTTCTTAGAGGATTGCACCGTTTTTTTTTTTAATCTGAATCCGTGAGTGTTCTCATCAGTGTTAACTTGGTTTTTCTGTTGAGCGTTCTCTGGCCTTGGAAAAGTGTGTCCCTGGTGATTTTATATGGCCTGTAAATTCTGGAAGACAACCAGATGGTCTCTGCATGAACATCACGTTGGAGTCATGCAGACAGCTTGTGTTGCAGCAGAACCGAGGGCCGCCTCGCTCGTTCGCTTCCAGGGGCCGCTTTAATCAGCTGCCGGGATTGGAATGCGAGGAGCTGGTACAGAGTTTTGGATAAAGTTGTAAACAGTTGTATTATTTGCAAAACCAAAAATCTCAGAGGCTCATAATGCTTTCGTAATTCAGAGGCCACCAAGGGCCCCTCCGGTGTCTCTTCTGCGTGCAGACTGTTTTTAATCCGAGCTCTCGCAGCGCAGAGCGAAGGTCGCAGGCCTTATCCAAACCCCTGACACGTGGGGGGCGGCGGTGACGCGCCCCAGTTCTGCTGCAGCAGAGGCTCACACCTTGCGCCCTTGTTGCTATTCTTTGATTACCTTTGGTTCTCATACCTGATTCCAATTATCGATTTAGGGACGCTGGACCTTTGACCAACAGGACTCTCTCTGTCAAGGGCTGGGGCTAGGGCAGTCCCGCCTGGTGGGCGGAGGTGGTCCCCTTTGATGCCTCAGGGGATGGCCGTTGTGGGAAGCAGAGAGGGAGTTCATTTCCACTCCCCCCACCTATTATGGTGTTTTTGTTTTTGGGGGTTTTTGCTTTGTTTTTATTTTTTGGGGTTTTTTTGTTTTTGGTTTTTTTTTTTGGTTTTTTTTTTTGGGGGGGGATTTTTGCTATTGAAATTTTTAGCATAGCTAATTTATTGGGAGCTCATGGGGAGGAAGCAAGGTAATTGTCTATTAGAAGATAGGATCCACCTATCTGTCCCCTTCCCCTCCATGGGATTATTCCTTTTAGAGTAACTTCCCACTTCTGTTTTTGTTTTTGGTTTTTTTTTTGGAGGGGCCTCCGATTTTTACGATCTCCTCAGGGCAGAGTTAAACGCACTCTAGCTTCTCCTTCCCTGGTCTAGGGTGGAGATGACTTGAGATTCTGGGAGCCTCAGCTGCCCTTTAGGAAGCTGCCACATCCCCTTTCCACCTGACAGAAACCCCTTGGTCAAACTGTACCTTGTCTTCTTATTCCATCCATGAATAGAAACGCTCTCAGTCAACGATCCCCCGGACGTTCTGGACAGGCAGAAATGCCTTGCTGCCTTGGCGTCCCTCCGACACGCCAAGTGGTTCCAGGTTTGCATTTTGTTCTTCTATTTGTCTTTTGGTAGAGAATTCCTAAGTTTTAACTTGGCTAACTTACACCATAAAGTTTCGGTAACATTGAAGACCGCCGTGCCGAACTTAGCACCTGCTGGCGTGCAGTTGCTAACGGAGCGCGCTTAGACAAATTTGACGTCCCCAAAGGAGGCTTGTGACTGAGTAGGTGGGCTGCTGCTGCTTTGTGCCAAGAGTAACCTTGTTCTTGTCCACACGATGAAACCGCTGCTGACCACACACTTGATGGTCTTGACCGTTCACCATTTACCCTTGACAAAGTAGCACCCTGAGACTCGTGTTTTTCATGTTTGCCTTGTATTTAAGGGAGGTTCCTTGGTGTAAAGAGCCTGTGCTTTGTTCTCTAGGCCAGAGCCAACGGGCTGAAGTCATGTGTCATTGTCATCCGGGTCCTGAGGGACCTGTGTACCCGCGTGCCCACCTGGGGTCCCCTCAGAGGATGGGTAAGGCACCTTATAGCTGTGGCCACTTGGGGTTTGTGTGTGTAGAGACTTCTCCTGTATCCCAGGAATATGTTATAGTAACCGGGCCGGAGTGGCCCTCTGGGCTGTGGCCGCTGCATCCCTTAGTAGCCATTTATTGAGAACTACTTTGTGCCACACCTCGGGCAAGGGGTGAGAGCTAGACCGGGATGTCCGTCCCCACCCCCCACCACCCGCCATGGTGGACACATAGCTCAGCCTAGGGAAGGGCGCTGGCCAGGTAGCACATTTACTGTGAAGAAGCATTTTTATAGCTGCTCGTGGACGGGGGTCAGCAGAGTGGGGCCCATAGGCCAGTTCTGGCCAGCTGCCTGTGTGTCAACAGCCTGTAGTTAAGATCGCTTTTTATATTTTAAAGTGGCTGCCTAATAAATGCATAAGTATCTAGGTAACAGTTTCTGCTTTGCCTCTTGGCTCACACAGTCTGACAGATTCAGTGTTCATCCTTTTAAGGAAAAGTCACCAAGCCCGGCTCTAGTTGTCCTGACTTTGGTTCATCCTTAGCTTGTGATCTTTGAGGGCTTTGACCCCCCCCCCAACTTGTGAAATTGGAGGGCTTAGACACCCTTTCCCCCCAAAAAACACACACGCAGTGACAGCTCCTCAGCGTCGGTCGATCGCTTCCTGGACAGCGGCACTAACTGTCCCTCTTGCCTTTCAGCCCCTTGAGCTTCTCTGTGAGAAATCCATTGGCACAGCCAACAGACCAATGGGTGCCGGCGAGGCCCTGCGGAGAGTGCTGGAGTGCTTGGCGTCAGGGATCGTGATGCCAGGTTGGGGCCTTGTGCTTTGCAGGTTGCAGGGAAAGGACAGGGATTGAGGCCCCGAGGCCACTTCCTGGCGGTTCCCCTGACCGGGTTAGGGCAGCAGCAGCCCCGTGTCCCTCTAGGGCCGAAGCATGCGACTCCCCTCTTGCGCCATCATATCCAGCCCTGTGCCGGCTCCGCAGCTGTGACTCAGGGCGGATCCGGGGCGGTGGTGACCCACTCCCACGCGAGCTCCTTGCTCTGAGACACGTGAATTATTTCTCTCATGGGCTGGACGCCGAGTGGGTCACCGAGCTCAGCGTGTTTTCCAGAGCTGGGTGTGGATGGGGCGTGGGGGGTAACGCACCTGGTCCCCTCAGCCAGCACAACTCTTCCGAGATGCTAAAAGATAATCCTCTGCATATCTTCCTTGTTTCCTGCCTTCAGATGGTTCTGGCATTTATGACCCTTGTGAAAAAGAAGCCACTGATGCTATTGGGCATCTAGACAGACAGCAACGGGAAGATATCACACAGAGTGCGCAGGTATAGTCATCGCCATTGCCAACGTGAGCCCTTACCCAGTCTGTAATCACTGGCTTCCAGTTCCGTTACTGGGTATTCTCAGGGTAGCCACTGGACTTGTAGGCTCATGTTGGGGACCGAAGGAAAAGGGATTGTGCCTGATACAGGGCGCCCCAATCTGGGCTGCTTCTTTCCCTTGGCGCCACGCGTGGTTGTCTCCTGTCCCCTCAGCCTGCTCGAGTGCTGTTTTTGGACACCGAGTTCAGCGGGGAGAGGTATTTGCTGTGTGCACTGCTCCAGGGTCCTTCCCTTGCAGGCCCCCCACGTGGCTCCGTGTGGCAACCAGTCCCCAGGTTGGGGTCTCCTGTATTCCTCTCGAGGGGGGTGGTCACAGGCAGGCCTTCCCCCACAGCAAGGTTGGGCCCTGGCAGTCAGGCCCTCCTCTGGCTGTTGGGGGACCCCTTGCTGTTGTAGGGGAGACCGTTAGCAATCCCCTCAGCTCCCACCCCTTCCAGAAGGCATTAGTGAGCGCACACACCTTGGTGGGGAGCACAGGGCGGCTGAGTCAGGTCCTCTTCCCCTTCTCCAGCATGCTCTGCGACTTGCTGCGTTTGGCCAGCTCCATAAAGTTCTGGGTATGGACCCTCTGCCTTCCAAGATGCCCAAGAAACCAAAGAATGAAAACCCAGTGGACTACACAGGTAAGCTCGCCACGGGGGCCTGGCCCCAGCCTGCTGGTTGGCGTGGTCTGCTGGCAGGAGTACGGGAGGGAGTCTCAGCCTTCTCTGTCGTGGTTTCTTCCTTCAGTTCAAATCCCCCCCAGCACCACCTATGCTGTTACGCCCATGAAACGCCCGATGGAAGAAGATGGGGAGGAAAAGTCTCCGAGCAAAAAGAAGAAGAAGATTCAGAAGAAAGGTACTAGGATTTGTTTCTAGACCGTAGCGTGTCTTCAGGCTCAATTAAGAGTCCCAAAGTGGTGAGATGCTTGCTTTTTGCCTTAGTTTTCTCAGGCAGGATATGGCAGCCATCCTTGACTGACTGTAGTGTGGGTCTGGAACGCAAGTGGGGTGGACGTGCTGGGAGCAGCGCGGGTGAGGCTGGGGCTGGGGCAGGCTTCCAGGCCGCCGTGCCGTGCCTCAGGAGCAGGAGCGGGTCCTGGGTGACTCCTCCCCCCACCCCGGGGACCGCCGACTGCTGGTCTGGAACCCTGTCGGTGTTCTGTCTCTGCAGAGGAGAAGGCAGAGCCTCCCCAAGCTATGAACGCACTCATGAGACTCAACCAGCTGAAGCCGGGATTGCAGTATAAGCTGGTTTCCCAGACCGGTCCAGTCCACGCCCCCATCTTTACCATGTCTGTGGAGGTGGATGGCAACTCATTTGAGGCCTCTGGGCCGTCCAAGAAGACTGCCAAGCTGCATGTGGCCGTTAAGGTAAATATGGGCGGGTTCAGGCACCATGTGCTTGTTCTCCCTGCAGCAAAGTGCTTCTGTTTGCTTCTGCATCGGGGCTCCTGTTGAGCCATCCTGGGCCATAGTAACCCTCAGCGTGGACAACACCCGGCTTAGGGAGGGTGTGTGAACACGGAGATGAGTAGTTCTCAAATGTCTTCCAAGTCACAAGTGGAAGGATAGATTCCTCATTGTGGTTGACAGGCAGAGAGTCCCTGAATGTAGCTGGGCGTCAGGGATTTGGGGGGTGGGGGACAGCCTCCGATTGCTGGTTCGGGATCCAGGGGATGGGGGGAGGTCTGCATAGATGACCCTGGTGCTGAGTCCCCATCCCTAACTGGGGAGTCTCGCGGGTGTCCCTCCGGCAGGTGTTACAGGACATGGGTCTGCCTACTGGCGCGGAAGGCAGAGACTCTAGCAAAGGGGAGGACTCTGCTGAGGAGACGGAAGCAAAGCCGGCCGTGGTGGCCCCTCCGCCTGTGGTGGAAGCTGCTTCGACCCCCAGTACTGCCTTCCCCTCCGATCCTACCGCCGAGGTGAGCACGTGGTGGGGGCCGGCGTGCCCGGTGGGATGCCGCAGGCAGCTCTGTGTCCTGTGAGCCAGTGTGGTTGCTGGTTCTCGTTACTTCCCCCACAACGGTAGCTTCCAGTCCAGGGGCCTGCACAGGGAGCCGGGGGTGAGCCTTTGAGCTGCCACCACGAGGGCCCCTGCTGATGCTGACCCAGCCCCTGGGGCTGCAGTGGGATGGTCCTCAGCTGAAGTCAGGCCATTTCCCAGAGATAGAGTGCCGTTGGAGGCAGTCCCATTGCTGGACGCCCTCTGATGACTTTCGGAGGCTGGGAGGCGAGGGAAGTGAGAACAGCAGGGAAGATGGAGTGGAGGGTCTCTGTCCTGTCTGGGGGCAGCGGCCCTCCACCACAGGCTGGAAAGCCCTTAGCTGAGTTTTTTGGTTTTCTTTTCTGTTTTCCCTGAGAACGTAAAACAGCAGGGGCCGATCCTGACCAAGCATGGCAAGAACCCTGTTATGGAACTTAACGAAAAGAGGCGTGGCCTCAAGTACGAGCTCATCTCCGAGACCGGGGGCAGCCACGACAAGCGCTTTGTCATGGAGGTGAGCAGCCAGCTCCCCAGGAGTTAACTCGTGCCCCAGGGGAGGCTCGGGGCCACCCTGAACACACGTCTGTTCTTCCCAGGTCGAGGTGGATGGACAGAAATTTCAGGGTGCTGGCTCGAACAAAAAGGTGGCAAAAGCATATGCCGCTCTTGCTGCACTAGAAAAGCTCTTCCCTGATGCTCCTCTCGCCCTGGAAGCCAACAAGAAGAAGAGAGCCCCTGTGCCCGTCAGGGGGGGACCGAAATTTGCTGCTAAGGTAAGCGGTCGGCCTGGCCGTCTCTGGCCTTAGCCCGAGTTCTCCTGTGGTCGGAGTGCGAGGTGAACGCCGCTTGTCTCTATTCTCTCCCCCGCAGCCACATAACCCTGGGTTTGGCATGGGAGGTCCCATGCACAACGAAGTGCCCCCGCCCCCGAACCTTCGAGGGCGGGGAAGAGGAGGGAACATCCGAGGTCGAGGTCGAGGGAGAGGATTTGGTGGCGCCAACCATGGAGGCTACATGAACGCTGGTGAGGACCCTGGTCTTGTGTTGTCCCCGCGGACCCCACTGGCTCCCTGGAGCACGTGGGGCCCCTGGGGTCCGGCCGAGACGGTGGGAGAGGCAGGGGCAGGGCAGACTCACCTGCCTCCCCCATGACCCTGTGTGTTCCTTTCCAGGCGCTGGGTATGGCAGCTATGGGTATGGAGGCAACTCGGCGACAGCAGGCTACAGTAAGTGTGTGTTTCTCTTTGTCTGAGGTTGGGGAGAAGCTACAGCTCAGCTCCCGCGCCTGAGTTAGGAGAGGGCGGCCCACCCGCAGCAGCCTCCCCGAGGTCGAGGAGTGGCCCACAGCTTTTCTCAGTAGTTAGAGCAGACGGTCCTCTGGCCCCGTGCTGCAGACGTGTGATTCGTGCTTTAAATGTTGACACACGTATTTGTGTGCCTTGAAATTTCCTTGAGTTAGAATTTTACATTTCTCTGCTTTAAGCCATGTGAAGCACCAGTCCTGTGATGATGCTTTTCCTGACAGTGCACAGCTCTTGTCTTGAGAAGGAGCCTTCATTGGGGGGTTACAGGAGCAGAGAAATCTAAAACATGAATTTCAGATGTGGCGCTCTGTGCCATTTTTCAAAAGAATTCTAATTTTTTTTCTCTGCTCTGTCTCCCCCTTTTGTAGGTGACTTTTTCACAGACTGCTACGGCTATCATGATTTTGGGTCTTCCTAGAGCATCTAAAAGTATTGCACACAAAATCAACTTTTTACTCCAATTTTCTCGAACTCCAAAACCCAAGTGTCCGTGCTGTGCCCCTGTGCTTCACTGGGTTTCTCAACCGTGGCTTGTCACCGCAGCTTGTCTGAAACTCTTAGCCTGCAGAATTTAAGACAATGGCAGTTTTTATCGTGATTTGCCTTTGAACTTGGTCATATTGAAGTTCACAATAAGTGGAAAGCAATTTTCAGAGAACGCATTTTTGTGCAGAATTGCACAGAATTCTAGAGTCAGCGTTGGTCAGCATCAAGGCAAAAGCCCACCTTTGCTTTTTATGGAAAGCATTACTTTATTTAAGAGACAGATAATGATGCATTTTAATCTACCTTTGTCTTAATTTACAGCAGGTTTTGTATGAATTTTTAACCTTTTAACAAATTCCCACATCTGGTTGATGCCTTTGACAGTAATGAAAACGATTTTATCACATCTGAATCCAGAGCAACTGGTTTTTTTGTTTTTTCTTTTCCTTTTTTTAAATAAGCTTGTAAAACGTTGGGAACATTGGGAATTGTACATTGTGCTAAATTAACCTCTCCCGCCTTTTGTAAACGCTCTGCGGGGTTCTTGTTTGGGGGTGTGGTGTTCTGTGGTTGGGTTAGTTAGAGGTGAACTCTCAAAGGTATCGCAACTGTGCTTCCGTTACCAGTGCAGGAAACAGACAGGCTTTAAGGGAGAGAGAACGTGGAATTCTGCAAGTCCTAATCACAGCCGCAAATGCATGGGATTCTAGAGTTTATCTGTTATAATCGGGCTTTAAAATAACTAAGCCGAAAGGCTTAATACGTAGCCCACTTCTCCAGTGAGGAGCCGGCCTCACAGGGCCCGTGCTGCTGGGTGTGCAGCTATGATAGATTCCGGAAGGCCTGGAATCTTCTGCCCTCTCACCTTAGGGTGCAGGCTGGGGTTTCTAACTTCTTCCAGTGGCAGGCCATTCTGGAAAGAGCACGGTTGGGCTCTGGTCAGCAGCAGTCCTGTGCGGCAAAGCCTGTCTTTGCGTTGACTTGCAAGATTTTGCGTTTCTTCAGGCAAAAAATGGTCAAAACGGTTACTATATAATTTGTTCCCAGAGGTTTGAAACATTCAGTGAAACTTTTTAAAACTTTGCATGATGTATTTTTTTTTTTTTAGAAAGTTATTGTTTGAGAATAATGTCTTTTTATACCAGGAAATAGTTATCCTGAAATGACGTTGAAAACTTCTCCTTCCCTTTATTTTTTTTTAATCAATACATGTTAAAGTAACAAGTCCTCAGTACTTGGCGTCTTCATTCATTCCTGTGCTTGAGGAGGGGCGCTGAGGTGCTCTGTTCAGGCCGTGGGGCGGCTGAGGTGGCGGGGTTCTGAGAGGGGGTCTGAGGCGGACCTCCTGTCCTCCGGCCGCCTTGCCAGCCCTTCGCATGTGTGCACTCTCGCATTGTGGACCGTGTCTCTCTCCTTGGTGTTTTGGCTTTGTGATGGGGGCGGGTGGAGGGGTGGAGGAGGCCGCCTGAAGAGAGTAAACTGATGCCACGGATCAGTTTTATCCAAATTACTGTTCCAGCAGCCCAAGACCCAGCAGTGTGGGGCGCACATCTCCCGCAGGTGGGAGGCATGCGATGACTCCCAAATTCACGCTGCCCAAAAGGCGGGGGAACCCTTGGTGCTAAACATGGGAAGGAAGGACAGGCTGTGTGGGAGGGTCCCCTCCCCCTCCCGCCCACCCTGGGCACAGCAGGGTAGCTCCAAGCTGTCTGTAGACAGGAGGCGGCACCAACCAGCAAAGGTGTGCCCACAGGCCCCCCTACCTGCTCCAGGAGCCAGGAGCCCCACTGCCCGCGTGTGAGCGCTGGGGATTGCTCTGCTGGGCTTGAGAGCCCTCACGTGGCCCGGCCTCCCCTTCCTCCCACCTCTGCTTAGCTGACCCATCCCCCATCGGCCCACCTGAGTGTCTGGTGGGGGCAGGGTGTGGACATACCTGTTCTCTTGGGATGGGATCGGCACGTAGGGCCAGAGGGAGGGTCTTGCTGTGACATTCTCAGTTTCAGGGTCTGAGAATGTGGCAGCCTCCCTGCACGCTTGTCAGTTCACGCTCGGTCCGCCTGCCCTTGGCAGCTGTGCTGGGAACAGAGGGGGGCCCTCTGGGGGGGCCGTCTGCGGCTGTAGCTGGAGGCCTGGCTTGGATGTTCAGACCCCGGCTTCTTAGCCAGCCTCCTTTCCCGCCATGAGAATCACTCCTTGAGTCCTACGTTTGCGCAGGTCACACCAGGGAGATGCCCCAGGTCCCTTGACTGACTCTCCGTTTACTCCTCCAAGAGCCATGTCAAACCAGCTGTTCATCCAGGAATGACACCAGTTTCTGGGGCCTTGTCAGAGAGCATCTCTCGGGGTTCCCGCAGGCCTGTGACTGCAGAGCCTCTTCCCAGCACAGCACGGGGGATGGTGGGGGTGGCCAGCTGCTTCTCTGGGGCTTTGCTTTCCCTGTCACCGTTGGGGACATTTGGGTAACAGTCGGCTAGTCTTGAATGTCATCTCGTGCTCAGAGCTCATCTCATTGTAATGTTGACATCCGCTGGCGAAAGCTGCTGTGGGCGCGCTGTCCTGCCGCTGCTTGGCAAGGATCCATTGTCGTCATCCGCTGCTGGGGGAGTGGCGCTGAAGGCTGGACCCATCCAGACCGGGCTGCTTGAAGGACCGGAGCCACAGCTCCTCGCTCTCCTGCCTCTGTCCCTCCGCCCCGGCCCGGGGCCGCGGGCTTGTGGGTCAGCCTTCAGGACCCACAGCTGCCACCCTCCCTGTCTCCCCCCAACCCGTGTCCCCCACCCTCCGCCTGACCCGCTGCCTTCCTGTTTAGGTCAGTTCTACAGCAACGGAGGGCACTCGGGGAATGCCGGTGGTGGCGGCGGCGGGGGCGGTGGTGGCTCCTCCGGCTACGGCTCCTACTACCAAGGCGACAACTACAACTCACCAGTGCCCCCGAAACACGCTGGGAAGAAGCAGCCCCATGGGGGCCAGCAGAAGCCCTCCTACGGCTCGGGCTACCAGTCCCACCAAGGCCAGCAGCAGTCCTACAGCCAGGGCCAGTACGGCAACTATGGCCCCCCACAGGGAAAGCAGAAGGGCTATAACCATGGACAAGGCAACTACTCCTCCTACTCGAACTCCTACAGCTCCCCCGGGGGCGGGGGCGGATCAGACTACAGCTACGAGAGCAAATTCAGTGAGTTGGCTTCCAGGGCCCCGAGGCCTGGCCGGGGTCCAGGCCGGCGGCGCACCCCGTGGAGTGGCGGAAGCCCAACCGTTGCCCTGACCTCTTGCTGAGGGACTGGAAGGAAGCCGGGCGGGCTTTAGGAGAATCCTGGAGGCAGAGTGCCCCTGGCCCAGATCCTTGCCATTCCCTTCCTGCCGCTTTCTCTGAAGGCGGGACTAGCAGAGACCCCTGTGCCAAGGAAGCCTGTGGGTTGAGGCTGGGGCACGAGGGTGGAGTTCGTGAGTCTGGGCCAGCTGCTGTGCGGGGACCTCTAGGGATGGGCTCTGGGGACAGCGTTGCCTCCAGCCCCCAAGGAAGCCCGAGTCACTTTTCCACTCTGCCTGGGCCTCCGCCTCCTTCACGCCCCCGGCAGTTCACAGCTGAGCTGGTGGCCGAGCTAGGAAGGCGTAGGTGTGCGCCTGTCTTCTGTGCTGGGACACTGGTCCGCAGGCGGGCCAGGGACTTTAAAGAAGCCGTGCTCTCTCTGCGGGGGCCAGGGGACACTTGAGTGCCTGGTGACAGCTGGGTGGGTGGAAAGGGAGCTGTTGTGTGGTTCCTGACTTGCTGGGAAGCTTGGGTTGGAGGAGCAAGTGGGAAGGCAGGATGCACCTGGACGTCCAGGCTTGGTGAGCGCGCTGACCCAGGGCACGATGGCCTTGCAGGGCTACAGCTGGCCCTTGGCAGTTCTCAGTCCAACTGGTGTGTGCCAGCTTGAAGCAGACGGGACAGGGAGATTTGTAAAGGCCTGTGGTCTTAACTTAGGGCCTGCCACTTCCAGGGCCATAGTATGAGAATCCTGGACCACCCCCCAGCTGTGCCTTTGCCAAGGCCCCTTAACCACACTGTCTTCTCTCCCCCAGACTACAGTGGTAGTGGAGGCCGGAGCGGCGGGAACAGCTACGGCTCAGGCGGGTCATCCTACAACCCAGGGTCACACGGGGGCTACGGCGGCGGTTCTGGGGGCGGCTCCTCATACCAAGGCAAACAAGGTGGGCCTGGATCAGCAGGTGGTGCAGTGTGGGGGAGGGGCGGGTCCGGTGATGAGGGGCACCGCCTGGCGTGGGCAGGTGGGTAGCGTAGGCGGGGCTGTGGTGGCACCTGCCATCTGGCTTCTGTGTGGGGGAACAGGAAGGGAGACTGGGGCACACAGGCTCAGGCATACCTCCCCCCTCTTGGCTTTTTAGAAGCCAGACGTCCAGATGCTGCCCTGGTCTTATGGAAAATGCCCCGTATGGGAAAGTGCTGGCCACATTGAGGCCCAGACAGTCTGCTGTGTGGTCTCTGGTTGGGCCTCAGGCACAGCCTTGGGCTTGGGCGGCCCCCAGAGACTACTCCCACTGCCGTGGTCTGTACACGACAGATCCCCACTGCTTACGAACCAGGTCTGGTGGCCGCCTCACAGGGTGTTGGTGACTGCCAGCCCCGATGACCCAGGAAAGGCACTGAGCGAGAGGCCATGCCCGTATTGCTTCCTGCTGTGGTCTCACCCATGGACACGATGTGGACGCAACGCGGCCCGGGTGCTGGCCGTGGTCCTGAGCTCTGCTCACAGGGCAGGCCCCATGCCCCTCACCTCTAACCCACCCCTCTCTTCCCCAGGAGGCTACTCGTCACAATCAAACTACAACTCCCCGGGGTCCGGCCAGAATTACAGCGGCCCTCCCAGCTCCTACCAGTCCTCACAGGGCGGCTACGGCAGAAACGCAGACCACAGCATGAACTACCAGTATAGATAAAGCCCCCCGAGGGGTGAAGATTTGTACCTTCTGCACTTACCCCTCGTTGTAAGATTCAGTTTTATGCATCACAGTTAACATGTCAGCTGGCCCCTCCAGGCTCCCTCCGCCCCAACCTGTCCACGTTGCCGTGTCGTGAGGTGCAGCTGGTCACCCCTGTGGCCCGTCCTGTGACCCATATTTAGCCGTGTTTGGGACTTCCGTGTCTTCAATGGTTTGTTAGTTGCCGTCACAACTTTGTCCGAGTAGAGTTTTTTGAGTTCTTGCAGTTCCGTATCCCTCTGTCTATTTACGATTGGTGTTCGTGTTAACTCGGTTTGTCTTTAAATAGCTACGGAAGGGATACATCATCTGTTAATGCTTTTGTGAAGTGAGTTAAACGAGCTTTCTGTATTTTAATGCTTTAGTGTTTCAGTTTTATAAGTGAAGATTTTATTTTAAAAACCAGTGGGAAAGAGTGGGGTTTTTTTTGTATGTCTGGATCATTCAGGCAGTACATCTGAATTAAGCTGAATGTAGACAAATAAAGAAAAAGAAACTCTGTGCCTGTCGTAGGCCTGGGTGTCTGACCCACCAGCAGTGTGAAGGGCAGGTTCCTCCACTGTTCCCAGCACGGGAAGGCAGGGCGGGGGTGGCAGAGGAGTCCCCTGTCACCAAAAGGTCCAGCGCCAGGCCTCCAGATGCCTTTATCCAAGGTTGGCTGGGGCCAGTGAGTCGATTACATGGGACTTTGTATTCCTGGTGTCCCAGGGGGCTCCTGGTGGTGTGCCGAGTGGCTTATGAGCGGCCCACGCTGGTATTTGGGGATTTGATCACACAATTCCGCATGCTTGCTTTTCTGCTCCATGAATTCTGGTGTTGTTTTAAGTGCAGTTTCAAATCATCATGGAATGAAATGTCCTAGGTTTGGTATGTGTAGCCTGATTGAAAAAGGCCGATTGAATTTGGCTAAAGCACCCTGAGGTCTGGGGAACCCAACCATAGAACCGTCTATGTCAGGATGGCGTGGTTCTGTGTCTCGGACAGCCGGCGCCTTCCTCCCTGGTGCCGCCCTGCCCAGAGGCTCAGAGTGTGCCTGAGTGGCTGGGGCTCTTTGTCGCCGCCCAGCCCGGTTCTAGCAGGTTTCCCTGGAGCTGTGCTTCTCAATCCCAGGCAGTTTGCCTTGTATGGGGGACATAGTCACCCAGTGGGCAGAGACCAAGGATGCTACTGACCGTTCTGTACGGAAGTGTCAGCTACGAGGAGGTAGAGGAACCTGCGGTGAGAGCAGCACTTTCCAGCTCCGGCCCTGTCCTGGGGGGAGGGGGCCCCGGGCGGCGCCTTGACTGCCTTGGCCGGGGCTTCAGCTCTTTCTCGGGAGAGCCTCTTGGCTGAGCCCTGGGGCTGCACTTCTGCAGGGACCCTTCTCTTGCCGTCTCTCTGCCATCTCTCAGACCAGGCTCATTTGAATTCTGAACCCTGAGGAGTCCCTCGGCCTCTTGTGCTTGGTTAGCCATATGCTTTGGAAGAAGATCAAAGGTTTTTTTTGCCTCAGAACTCTTCTGCTGAGTCAGAAAACCCAGTGTTCCTTCAAAGGATGAAGCTCTGCTTTGGAGAGGTGAGAGAAAGGTGTTCTGTGCTAGACAAAAGAAAACATGGGAAGAATTTTGCCTTCGCTGGAGCAGAGGAAGACCCGGGTGGTCCAGTTCGAGGAGAGGGAGGGATGATGTGATGCCCGCCTGAGAGGCGGTCTGCAGCGCGAGCATCCGGATTGGCCTGCGCAAGCTGGCATCCCTTGAGTGTGTGTGTGCACTAGTGGAGATGAGGCAGACCTGAGAGGTGGTCCCCACCCAGACTTTGATGAGCTGTGACGACATCTGTGACCCATCATCTCTCCTAGACACTTCCAGGGGCTGGGACAAAGCACCCCTCGTGATCAGTAGGACCTTATGTTGGAATGAGATGTGGGCTGTGGTTGGTGCCTGTACCACCCAGAAACCCACGGAGGGGGAGGCCCCGCCCCGCCTGCCAAATGCCTTCAAACTGTGGGCCTATGTTCTCCGCACGCATCTCTCACCGCCATCCTTAAGTTTCTGAACACTGGCCCTTCACAAGGGCAGGAATCTCAAGGCCATGGAAAAAACTCCCAGGCCATCTGAAGGTGGAGGCCTCAGGAAGCTGTGACTTGGTGCCATGTTCCTCTTGTGAAAAAGGGCGGATCCCTGGGTGGCTTGTCTCGGATAAATGTGTGTTGGTCCCTGGGCCTGGTCTGAGCACTCCCCAAGGCGGGCCAAGTTGTGTTGACCTGAGCGACATTTGTTTCCAAGAGCAGCAGTATGGGAGAAGTAGGATCTTTCCGCATTTCTGCCGGCTTCTCATGACTTTGGGCATACCTCTGCTCCTGACAGCCTTACTCCAGGCTCCGCCCCCCTCACGGGACCTCCCTGTGAGCCTCCGTGTCTCCGATCTCCTCTCTCACAAGGACACGGGTCACTGGATTTCAGCCCCACCCTAACCCAGGATGAGCACATCCTGAGATCCTTCACGGTCATGGGTAACGGCAGTTAGGATGTGGATGTACATTTTGGGGGGACACCAGCCCACCGAAGAGTTGGGTGAAGGCTTGGCCCTGTGCTGCCAGCACAGCCCTGGGAGGTTATCGGCCACCGCCAGGATCACGTGGTCAGCACAGTGGGGACCTGTCCCAAGGCGACAGCTCACAAATGCACACACCCCTTGGCACCCTCACTGGGGACCTCGTTGGTGCTAATGGCACTGTGATGCAGCTGGCCAGCCACACTGTCACAGCCCGCAAGACCGACCGTGCCCAGAAGCTGGGTTTGGGAAAATGTGGCCAACACTGAGCATGGACGAGGCCTAGGTACCAGCGTGGCACTCCTTCAGAGCTGACCGAGGCCTTTCCGGGCCTCTGGCCCTCCACACGCAGGAAGCCAGCCTGGAGGAAGTTCTCACTGAGGTGCTTCTCCATGGCCGCCTGGGCCAGGGACATGGCGGGCAACAGAGAGATGCCTCAGCCTGTGTGCTGCCAGAGGAGGGTGTCCTGCGTCTGTCAGTCATGAGCAGAGATCGCTAGGAGACTCAGCGGGAAGAGCCAGTGGCCCACAGGCTCACTCAGCAAGCTGATCCGGGTAGGGTACTTAACTTGGTGCATAGACCACGAGGGTCAGTGACCCAGGACTGGACACTACCCCAGAGGGCCCGGGAGCCTTTGGAGGCAGGGAGGGAGAAAGGCCTCATGACTGCGGGAACAGCTGGACACGTTGGGGGGCAGGGCTGAGATGACATTGGAGGGGCAGGACCTTGCAGGGAATTTCAGCTGATCCCATTGGGGAGCTGTGGGGTGGTTGAGACCTAGGGACCAAAGGGGGCCCCTAAGCAGTAATGGGACACAGATTCAGGATTTCCACCTTTTCTACTGAGCAGAATCACTAGGGTCCTGGTGGTGTCCCTGTGGGCTGGGGTCCGGTCTGACCTGGAAGTCGACACCCAGTTGCTTCCACTCCAGCAGGGAAATGTCCCTCTGACCACTGACCATTTTTGGGTAGTCAGCAAGGCCTGTCCCACCCCGGAGGACTGACCTGGTCCTCCCAGCCTGGCCTTTTGCAGCGGGGCTCAGCCTCAGGATTCAGTCTGCAGGTGTGAGCCCCATACGCTCCATGCCCTTTGCAAACCCATCCTGAGACTTCTGGACATGATTATGGGCCACACACCAGCGAGCCTTCTTGGCCTGGATGCTCATTCTAACCCATCCCAGAATAAATGGAAACTTCATGTGTTCATTGTTTCATTCACTCCACATGTATTTATTGAGTGGCATGTATGTATTAGTCCTGTACGGGGTGCTGAGAGTATGAACCTGGGTCCTGCGCTCATGGAGCTTCCAGGTTCCAAGAGGGCCTTAGCCCAGCTTGTGCAGGGAGTGTCAGGGAAGGCTTTCTGTGTTTCAAAAAAGACGGGACAGTTAAATTGGAACCAGAAGGTGTGTTAGGGAGGGTGAGCCCAGGTTATGGGGTACGCGGGGAAGCTCAGCTGTGTGTTGGGAAGTGACTTCAGACAGCTGAAGTCAGGTGTGTGGGACATTCCGGTTGCGAGGTGAGGAGTGTGGCTGGTGTCTGTGGGGGCAACCACTACAGGGGCCTTGGCAGCCAAGGAGTGGAGTTCTAACGTTTATCCTGAGAGCAGTAGGGAACCATGAAAGAATCTGAGCTCTGGAGAACCCAGGCTCAGTCATGCCTCAGAACAGTCATTTTGGCTGTTGGGCAGAGAACAGGTGTGTGAGAGAGGTGAGAATGCAGGCCAGCTGATCACCAAAGAGACTCGAGTCGTGGAGTGTCTGAACTGAGGTTCGGGGTGATTTAGGCGATTGGGCTAAGTGAGGAAACTGCTCCCAGATCTGAGGGGAGTGACACCTGAATGCCCCAGATAGGGCAGACAGGCCCAGAGAGAGGGGCACTGCATTGCCTCAGGCCTCAAGAAGTAGAGGGCCCCGATTTGCAGGCACTCTGCTCTGGTTGGAGATAAGCAGAAAAGTCTAAAACGCCATGGAAGTCATTTTCACAAGTCCTGGACCCATGCCCTTCCCAGCGTTTCCCAAGAAGCTTGACAGCTGAGCTCAGCCTACTTGGTACTGGGCCGTGGGGGTGAGAATATCACGGAATGACAGCCTTCATCCCTGGCTGGATAAACCGGAGAGCACACACACTCCAGCTTCCTGGGACAACCGCCAACACCGGCCTCCAAGTACTCTCTCAACGTTAGCGGTATTCGGAAGCCCCACCCCCTCTTTCAGAGGTTCTGGATTCCCATTCCCTGCCCAGAAACCGACTTCTGCTCTTCTGGGTCCAGAGACCTCAGTACCAGCCTCTTAAAGCCAACTACCTAGTTCTTGGACGACTGTGGCGTTCCCAGGGAAGGGGAGGTTGGGCGATCTAGTGGGAAGACCCTCCAGCCACGCCTCCAACCTGTGCGAGGACCTCCACGCGAGAGGCACAGAGGCCGGCTTCAGGCCCCGCCTCTGACAACATCTCCCTTACCCAGCCACGTTCTATTCGCCTTTAGGTCTGCCGCCCTCCCCTGTTATGCCCAATCACCAGACCCCAAACAGAACGGAAGTGTTCTACGAGAGCCACTCCCAACAGTCCCTGCCACGAGATGCCGCTCCCCTGTGCCGTCAGCGAACTCCAATTGGGCGCTGCTGTAGGCTCCGCCCTCTGCCCTGCCCCAGAAGTGTCTCCCGCCTGGCGCTCACAGCCAACCGCCTGGGAAAGGATGAAATCCCAAGGCTCCGCCCCCAGAGCCGCCGCGTCCCTGGTTTCCCGGCAACGCTCGCGGCGCTGTCCAGCGTTCTGAAGCCGCGCTCCCAGCGCCTCTCGAATAGTGATGGCCTTCTGGCGCCCCCAGGCCTCGCTGCTGAGCAGAGCTCAAACCCCTAAAGCAGATGTCAGTGAATCTCAGCTGCACCCCACCTCCACACTCCAGTTTACCTCTTGGTGATAGAAAGAGCTTGCTTCACTTCACGTTCTGGTAAGGAATCCCACCCTCCCGTCTGGCTCAGAGGGAAGCCGAATTCCTCTTTGAGAACCAGAGGCCCTGCAGAGCCTCACGCTCTGATCTTCTCACCCTCATCTTCCCTTCCTTCCCTCACTCCCCCCAGCCACACCGACCTCCCCGCTGCACTGCAAACAATCCAGACACATTCCCACCTCAGGACCTTTGCTCTCACGGTTCCCATTGCCTGAAATGCTTTCTCCGAGAGCTTTTCTTTTCTTTTTTAAGATTTTGTTTTTAAGTAATTATACCCAACGTGGGGTTCAAACTCACAATCCAGAGATCGAGTCACAAGCTCCACCAACTGAGCCAGCCAGGCGTCCCTCCCTCTCTCTGATCTTATCATGGCTCCTCCCAGATCTCCTTCAGGTCTTAACTCTCAGGTCACCTTCTTGGTGATTCTGGTCCTGACCAGCCTACTTAAAATAATCACCGCCCAGGGGCCCCTGGGTGGTTCAGCTGGTAGAGCATATGACTTTTGATCTTGAGGTCGTGAGTTCGAGCCCCACGTTGGGTGTAGAGACGACTTAATAGTCACTTCCCAAATCTTTCTCTCCTCCCCTGCCCTCTTTATTCCCCAGCACTCATCACCACCTGAGATGTGGTCTGTTGTGGGCACCTGAGTGGCTCAGTTGGTTAAGCATCTGCCTTCAGCTAAGGTCATGATCCCGGGATCCCAGGATTGAGTCCCACATTGGGCTCCCTGCTCAGCGGGGAGCCTGCTTCTCCCTCTACCCCTCCTGCTGCTCCTGCTGTCTCTCACTCCCTCTCTCTCACATGAATAAATAAAAACTTAAAAAAAGAATGTATCGGGGCGCCTGGGTGGCTCAGTGGATTGAGCCACTGCCTTCGGCTCAGGTCATGGTCTCGGGGTCCTGGGATCGAGCCCCGCGTCGGGTTCTCTGCTCCGCGGGGAGCCTGCTTCCTCCTCTCTCTCTCTCTGCCTACTTGTGATCTCTCTCTGTCAAATAAATAAATAAAATCTTAAAAAAAAAAAAATTTAAAAAATAAAAAAAAAGAATGTATCTATCTATCTATCTATATATATATATACATATATACACACACGCGCGCGCACACACACACACACACACACATATATATATAACATCATATACATTCAAAGCACTAAATTTTAAAATGGAAATACTCAGCAGCTCACCCATGTTGAATGCTGCTACCAAATTAAGTTGTCACTAAATGGCTCCAACATCTGAAGACATGTCCAACCTCAGTTAAGAATCACAGAAATGCAAACTAAACCCCCAATGAGACACTGTGTCACACACACCTGATTGACAGAACTGAAGAGTTCTGAAAATGGAAGAGGTGTTGTTTTTTTTAAAGATTTTATTTATTTATTCACGAGAGAGAGAAAGGCAGAGGCAGAAGCGGAGGGAGAAGTAGGCTCCTTGCTGAGCAAGGACGCCGATGGGGGACTTGATACTAGGACCCTGAGATCATGACCTGAGCAGAAGGCAGCTGCTTAACCAACTGAGCCACTCAGCCTCCCCTGATAAATGGAAGAGTTGACAAACATTCCTTATTTGTTTGTTTATTTATTTAAAGTAATCTCGGGGCACCTAGGTGGCTCAGTCATTAAGTGTCTGTCTTCTGCTCAGGTCATGATCCTGGAGTCCTGGCATCGAGCCCTGCTTCGAGCTCCCTGCTCAGCAGGGAGCCCACTTCTCCTCTGCTGCTCCCACTGCTTGTGCTCTCTCTCTCTCTCTGACAAAAAGAAAGATGAAATATTAAAAATAAAAATAGAAATAATCTCTACACTCAAGTAGGGCTCAAACTCAGGACGCTGAGATCAAGAGCTGCACGCCAGCGTTCCTGGGCAGCACAGCTAGTTAAGCGTCTGACACAAGGAAGTTTTCTTATACCGCAACTGGAGGTGTCGATTGCTGTGATCACCTGGATAAAAGCTGGCACTGCCTAGTGAAGTTGAATATCCATTCAGTCTAGAGTCTTGTAAGTCTATTCCCAGGATACTTTCACAGGTGTACAAGGAGATGCACACACAGATGTTCACAGCAGAATTACTTATAATAGCAAAAACAAATAAAAAACACTGAAAAGGGGCTCCTGGGTGGCTCAGTGGTTAAAGCCTCTGACTTCAGCTCAGGTCATGATCCCAGGGTCCTGGGATCTAGCCCCATATCAGACTCTCTGCTCCGTGGGGAGCCTGCTTTCTCCTCTCTCTCTGCTGCCTCTCTGCCTACTTGTGATCTCTCTCTGTCAAATAAATAAGTAAAATCTTAAAAAAAAAAACCTGAAAAGCTCACAAGTTCATTGACTAGAGAATGAATAAGTACAGGGTGGTATATTTATACTAATACCTGATGGTATGTTGATTTGCAGAAGAAAAGAATGGACCACAATTAAATAAGACACAAATAAATCTTAGACACATAATCCTAGGAAACATAAAGTAGATCAAGGGACTAGGTGTGGTATAATTTTTTTAAGATTTTATTTGTTTATGTGACAGAGACCACAATCAAGGGGAGCAGCAGGCTGAAAGAGAGGGAGAAACAGGCTTCCTGCTGTTCCTGCTTCGCTACCAAATTATCAAATAACTATTATGAAACTTACATTTGGAGTAAATCATAATGTTGGGAATGTTGTTGAGGCAATTCCAGGAGAGAATGATCTATGACGAGTGGAAAATGGCAGTTCAAAGACTCCATTTGTAAAAAATATTGAAATATTAAAGCTTTGTAGATGATGAAAAAAACCCATAGTTTATCTAACTGAATCGATCAAAACAACAGCAACAGGAAGAAAATACATATTTGCTAACATATGCTGACGAATGTGAGTATAGACAAGAATGAATACTAACCATTTAATATTAAGGGGTGAGAACTGTTTTGCCGGGACATGAATGGGAAAGATAATTCACAGCATACATTTCATCCCCATTTTTTAAAAAAGTGGTTATATATTATCTATTTTTATTTAAGACTCTTATTTATTTATTTGACAGAGAGAGACACAGCGAGCGAGGGAACACAAACGGGGGGAGTGGGAGAAGAAGAAGCAGGCTTCCTGCTGAGTAGGGAGCCCAACGTGGGGCTCGATCCCAGGACCATTGGATCATGACCTGAGCTAAAGGCAGATGCTTAACCTCTGGGCCACCCAGGCTCTTCTATTATCTATTTTTTTTTTTTTAGATTTTATTTATGTATTTGACAGACAAGTGGGCAGAGAGGCAGGCAGAGAGAGAGAGAGAGGAGGAAGCAGGCTCCCTGCTGAGCAGAGAGCCCGATGCGGGACTCGATCCCAGGACCCTGAGATCATGACCTGAGCTGAAGGCAGAGCTTTAACCTACTGAGCCACCCAGGTGCCCCGAGATATTAATTATCTTTTAAAGTAATATCTGCACCCAGTGTGAGGTTCAAACCCATGACCCTGAGATGAAGAGTCATATGCTCTTGCAACTGAGACAGCCAGGTGCCCTATATGTTATCTATTTTAAAACCTTAAGCTTATTTAATGAAAACTGAATCCTCAGTAAAGCTTATTACACTCCTCTGTTTTCAAATTTTTCATTGTATTTGTTGTATTTTTGTGTGTATGTATACCTACTTTCATTTCTTTAAATAAATTTGTACTGTGAAACCCTACTGTGAAAAAATATATAAAATATAAAACTTGTCATTTTAGGGGCGCCTGGGTGGCTCAGTAGGTTAAAGCCTCTGCCTTCGGCTCAGGTCGTGGTCCCAGGGTCCTGGGATCGAGTCCCGCATCGGGCTCTTTGCTCAGCAGGGAGCCTGTTTCCCCCTCTCTCTCTGCCTGACTCTCTGCCTACTTGTGATCTCTCTCTCTGTCAAATAAATAAATAAAATCTTTAAAAAAACTTGTCATTTTAATCTTTTTCATATTTCCTAAGCGATTCCCCCCAGTTTTATTGAGATATAATTGACATATCACATTGTGTTGGTTTTATTTGCCAGTTTATTTGTTTAAAGTAAAATCTATGTCAATGTGGGGCTCGAATTCATGACCCTGAGATCAGGAGTTGCACACGGGGGCTCCTGGAGAGCACAGTTGGTTTCGCCTCCGGTCCTGATCTCAGGACCATGGAATCCAGGTCCACTTGGGCTCTGCACTCAGCAAAGAATCTGCTTGAGATTCTCATTCCCTCTCCCTCTGCCCTCCCGCTCAGGCTCTGCGCCTCTCTTCTTCTGAAATAAATTTAAAAATCTTAAAAAAAAAAAAAAAAAAGCTTCGTGCTCTACCAACGGAGCCAGCCAAGCACCCCTGATTAGTTCTAAGTGTACAACATAATGATTTGATATATATGTAGATTTCAAATGTATTTAAGAATTGTGATCTCTACACCCAACTTGGGACTTGAACTCTCAACTCGGAGATCAAGAGTTGCATGCTCTACTGCCGCACCAGCCAGGCACCCCTCAAAGGTATTTGATATTTGAATGGGAAACACAAACATCAAAAAATATTAAAAGGGAATCATTTTCCCTCATGCTAGCATGAGGATCTTCGCAGACCCCCTCCCCAGTGAAACTGGTGAAAGTGTGAAGATAAGAACCATTGAACATTTCTGGAAGTGGTGCCAAGGGCATACGGTAAATGAGGAAGGAACTATTCAAAAAAATCTATGAGACGGTTCAGTTAGAAGAGTGAGTGTTTCTGGTATTTGATATTTTTACCTCCCTTTCTTCTACCAGTTCAGAGAGATGGAAACTCCAGGTCAGACTGGCGCACCCAGGCAAATATAGTTGATGCACCCTTAGCCCCGGGATGGGGGATTATCTTCTCAGGATGGGTAACACCTCAGCATTTCTTGTCCTGCTCTCAGCCTCCTGTGTTGAGGCTCTTTGAGGCAAGGGCAGTTCTTCAGAGAACAACTGAGCATTTCCAGAATTATGGAAAGGCTCTGATCACGAGATCCAAGAATTTGAAGGAAACTCAAATAGGATAAATTAAAAGAAATCCACCCCGAGACACATCATATAAAATTGCAAAATGACAAAAAAGAATGACTTAAAAAAGAAAGAAAGAAAGAAAGAAAGAAATCGGGGCGCCTGGATGGCTCAGTGGGTTAAAGCCTCTGCCTTCTGCTCAGGTCATGATCCCGAGGTCCTGGCATCGAGCCCCGCATTGAGCCCCGCATCGGGCTCTCTGCTCAGCGTGGAGCCTGCTTTCCCCTCTCTCTCTGCCTGCCTCTCTGCCTACTTGTGATCTCTCTCTCTCTCTCTCTGTAAAATGAATGAATAAAATCTTAAAAGAAAGAAAGAAACCAGAAAGAAGAGATCACAAGAAATAGCATTTTGGTTGAGATCCTTTTTATTCCCCCCAAGAATTTTATTTTATTTTGCTTAAGATTTTATTTATTTTTTTTTGTCAGAGAGAGAAAGAGAGCAGAAGCAGAGGGAACCAGGCAGAGGAAGGAGGAGGCTCCTCCCTGAGCAGTGACCTTGATGCGGGGCTCCAGACTCGATGCCGGGACTCGGGGATCATGACCCGAGCCAGAGGCATACGCTTAACCCACGGAGCCACCCAGTCACCCCCTTCCCTAGAATTTTAAACATACCTGTTAATTTGTCACCAGGGCTAAGAGGCAAGAAGGGGCCCTAAAGCAGAGTCTGGGATTAGAGAAACAGAAGGAAGTGGGGTTAGGTAAAGCGGTTGGGTCAGGGAGGCAGGCACCTGTTAGGGAGGGTCTGCTCCTAGGTACCATCCAGTGTGACCTCCACACCTGTCCCCCTTCATAGTCCAACACCTGGAACCTCGAGCCGTCTGCTGCTCCCGGCATCATGACCGCGGACGGAATAGGCACAGGATTCGCTCATTCGCTAAGCCCCGCCCAGTTCATGCCTTTCACCCAGCGATGGCTGGGTCACTAATGTCACCACCAGGTCTGCCGGGCAGGCGCAGCCAGGCCAGGTCCCGCACGTGGGTGAGCCTGCGTCCCACTCACCCCTGCAACCTCTTCCCGAACTGCGCCGCAGCCCGGTAGCCGCGACAAAATCTGCTGGTTCTGCTCCTGAGACCCCACGGCGGAAGGTCTCGCAGAAGTGGAGGGCGCGCTGGCCTGGCCGGCCCGGCTGGCCCGGCTTCCCACGTTCCCGCCGCCACCCAAGACCCTACCTACTTCTTCTTCTTCCAAAAGATTTTATTAATTTATTTGACACACACAGAGAGAGGTCACAAGTAGGCAGAGCAGCAGGCAGAGAGAGAGGGGGAAGCAGGCTCTCTGCTGAGCAGAGAGCCCCATGTGGGGCTCGATCCCAGGACCCCAAGATCATGACCCCAGCGGAAGGCAGAGGCTAAACCCACTGAGCCACCCAGGCGCCCCATGATGATGATTTTTAAGTAGTCTCAACGTTGGGCGTGGAGCCCAACAGGAGGCTGGCACTCACCACTCTGAGATCAAGACCTGAGCTGAAATCAAGAGGCTATCGCTTACCCGAATGGGCCACCCAGGTGCCCCGAGACTGTCTTTCAAGAACCAGGGTGGGTTGCCTGGCTGGCTCAGTCGGTAGAACAGGTGACTCTTAATCACTCTTGGGGTCCCGAGTTGGAGCCCCATGTTGGCCATAGAGTGTATCTTAAAAATTAAACAACAAAACAAAACAATCCCTAAATCAGTAGCTACAGATATTTCTTCTGTGAAAACAACATAACTAGATGGATATACAAGCCAGGCCAATAAAATATTCCAGAAAGAGATAATTCCAATCTCGCAGAATTTCTTCCAGCAAATAGGTATTTGTTTTTTGTTTTTTGTTTTTTTTTTGTTTTGTTTGTTTTTTTAAAGATTTTATTTATTTATTTGAGAGAGAGACAGTGAGAGAGAGCACGAGTGAGGAGAAGGTCAGCAGACTCCCCGTGGAGCTGGGAGCCCGATGCGGGACTCGATCCCGGGACTCCGGGATCATGACCCGAGCCGAAGGCAGTCGTCCAACCAACTGAGCCACCCAGGCGTCCCGCAAATAGGTATTTGAACACCAAACTCAGGCAAAGACAGTACAGGACAGGAAGAGTAGGGACCAATATAATTTATAACAGATGGGATGCAAAAGCTTTACATAAAATATTAATTAAAATTAATGTCAAATGCCATAGTATATAAAAAGATACCATGGCCAAGTGGGCTTATCCAGGAATGGAAATAAATGTGTTAGTAAATAAAATAAATTCGTGTCCTTGGACATTTTAAATTAAATGAGCCAAATAATATGGCTATTTCAGATACTGAAAAAGCATACAATATTTATTTACAACAAAAATCTGTTAAGGAACTAGTTAAAAATTTATTGGACAGCAGGGGAGAGAGGGAGAGAGCACAAGCAGGGGGGAGCGGCAGGCAGAGGGAGAGGGAGAAGCAGGCTTCCTGCTCAGCAGAGAGCCTGATGTGGGGTTTGATCCCAGGACCCTGGAATCAGGGCCCGAGCCGAAAGCAGGTGCTTAACTGTCTGAGCCACCCAGGCACCCTCAAGTGTCCTTTCTTTACTTGATATTGTGCATCTTTCAAAAACTTACAGTAGATATCATACATAATGGTGAAATGCTGAAAGCATGTCCTTTAAAATACCTTCAGGTGTATTGTATAGGGAGTAAAGAAGAGAAGCCACAAGACCAGTGAGCCCTTTACTGTAATAATCCAGGTAAGAGATGCTGGTGGCTGGGTCAGAATGAGAGCTCAAGGACCACCCATAAATTTCTGATCTGAGTTCCTGGAAGGATTGAACTACTATTACTGAGAAGAGGAAGATGGAAGGACCTAGGCTAGCTTGGGGGGACAATCAGGAGCTTTGTTTTAGACATCTGGAGTTTGAGTGCGGACACACACCCAGTGGAGATGTCAAGGAGCCATCTGTAAAGAGGAGATGGGAGTTCAATGGGAGAGGACTACACTGAAAATACAAATTTGAGCACTATCGATGTATAGAGGTTTTACAGGCACAATAGGAGTTACAAGCAACATGATACACAGTGATAGGGGTGGAGCGTTTTAAGATTGGGGAAGTCAGGAGCAACTGATAAAATACGAACCAGCCGTGGGAAATTCAGAAAGGAAGAGTCTTGCAGATAAAAGCAATAGCTAGTGCAAAGGCCCTGGAGTGGCCCTCTTGGTTGGGCGTTTTCCGGCCTTGGCCTCAGGGAAGACTGTCGGTCTTTAGCTTCATTAGCCCAAGGCTCTTTGAAGGTCAGAGTCTCGCTCAGATCCGCGCAATTTAGGCCGGTGAGCGACGGAGCCGAAGGATTCTGGGGCAATGCTGCCCTCTGCTGGCCGGGACAGATATCAGCTCCATTTTCAACAATAGTAATTAATCTAGTACGTAATATTTTGTTAGTATTGGAGAACGCAGTACTCAATAAATCCATGACCCAGCCCCTCTCATCCTTGTGCGGCATGAAGGCTGGCACTAGTAGGTATAATGAATGTATAAATAAATGAGCGTATAAATGTGGCTAGGTTCTGAGTCTCAAGTCTGTTCTCTAAATCTGGGATTCTTGCTCTATTGTATAAACCAAGGTATATGGAGCACGTACTGTGTGCTAGGAGCTGTTCTAAGTTCTTGGGACAAATCAGTGGGCAAGATAGACAAAAGCTTGCGCAAGGCAGCTTATTACGATCTCTATACATCCATGCTTCTCAATCTTCACAAAGTTTATTTTTATTGATTTGTTAAAAGATTTTAAGTAATCTCTACATCCAGTGTGGGGCTTGAACCTAAATCCCCCAGGTCAAGAGTGGTATGCTCTACCGACTGAGCCAGCCAGGCGCCCCTTCCACAACGTTTTTAATACCAAAACACCATTATTCGCCCCGTTTTATAGAGGAGAAAATTAACGCTTGGAGAGAGGCTTTGATTGTAGAGCAGAGAAGTGACCGGGGTAGGATTCGAATCCATAACAATATTTATTTGTCGGACCAGACACAGCGGGTGGGAACTAACTAGCCGCTCGGCGGGGACGAGCATGCAGGCGTCCGTTGCCATGGTTCCCTCACCCGCTTCCAAAGAGACCGCCCGCGGCCCCCCTCACGTGATCTTAATCAACATGGCGCCGCCCAGGGTGTTGCAGTGCCCACGTGGTTCCCTTAGCTAAAATGGCGGCAGCAGTCAGCCCGACGTCTCTGGAGTCGGCCCCGCGGATCATGCGGCTGGTGGCGGAGTGCAGCCGATCCAGGGCCCGGGCAGGGGAGCTACGGCTGCCGCACGGGCCGGTAGCCACTCCCGTGTTCATGCCAGTGGGCACGCAGGCCACGATGAAGGGCATCACGGCCGAGCAGCTGGATGCTCTGGGCTGCCGCATCTGCCTGGGCAACACCTATCATCTGGGTCTGAGGCCGGTGGGTCGGTTCTGTCTTGATGGGGAGATGGCAGGTAGTGGGGAGTACGGGCACCTCCGAGGCACGGGCAGGAGGGAGCGGATGGGACCGTAGGTGGCCAGGCCTGTCCTCTATCATGAGCCCTCAGGGTAGCGCTCCCCGCTAACCTGATCCTTTCTTCTCCTGACCCAGGGCCCCGAGCTGATCCAGAAGGCGCACGGTCTGCACGGCTTCATGAACTGGCCCCACAATCTACTGACGGTGAGGTGGAGTCGGGGCCGGGATCCCAGGGCGCTTCTCGGAGGTGGACATTCTCCAATCCCACCCCCCTGACAGCCCTGCGGTGGGATTTCCCTCAGGACAGCGGCGGCTTCCAGATGGTGTCTCTGGTGTCCCTTTCCGAGGTGACGGAGGAGGGCGTCCGCTTCCGTTCCCCTTATGATGGCGACGAGACCCTTCTGAGCCCGGAGAAGTCCGTGGAGATCCAGAACGCTTTAGGTGAGCGAATCGTAGGCCACCTCCGCTTGCCTTGCCTCTAGAGGGTGGAGGTGAGGCGGGCCGGGTCCTTAGGGGATGCTCGGTTTTGGGTAAGTCACTCCCCCTGCCTGAGCTCCAGAGAAGCCAACTCAAATATGATAGCTCACGGAAGTAATGACGCAGTGTTCGTACATCTCTTAACACGGTGCCTGGCATGTAGGAGCTTTTGTCATTATCTCTAAAGCTGTTCTTTCTCTTAAATGGCAAATTAGCGGGGCAAGGATAAATTGGAAAACGAGAGCAACAAGGGGGCGATGGGGGAAGCCTTCTGTCCTTCCTGTTTCCATCAATATCCTTCATCCCTTGATAAAGACAATGAACATTTCTGTGGTATATATTATATATATATATATATATATATATAGTGCACATTATGTAGTTTTTAGCTGTACCTCCTTCCTGTTGTCTTCCTTTCTGAAAAGCCCGTATTTATTTATTTATTTATTTATTTATTTATTTATTTATTTGGGACAGAGGAGGGGAGGGCCAGGAGGAGAGGCAGAAAGAGCATCCCAAGCGGGGCCCTGCTGAGGGAGGAGGCAGAGGTGGGGTTGGAGGTGGGGCTCCGTCTCACCACCCGGCGCCTATTCATTCATTCATTCATTCATTCATTCATTCATTGTTGGAGGTGGGACTCCGTCTCACCCAGGCCCTATTCATTCATTCATTCATTCATTCATCATTCATTCATTCATCGTTCATTCATTCATTTGTTCGTTCATTTATTCATAAATTTGCTCCTTCAAGAGATGAGTTCCTTTCCTCCGCAGGGTGTCCCAGGCTCTGAATTTTGCTGATCACATCCCCACGGTGCATGTAACCGTCTTCTTCTGCCTTCTGGACTTACTGTAGTTGGTAGTCAGATCTCGAGGTTTGCGCAAATCAGGTTCTGGTTTCCTGTAGCGAGAGAGCTTCACAGTGTGTGTATTTCCATCAGGGAGCGCCTAACCTCTGCTGGGATCTCCCCGGGAGCCATCGTGCTCTTTGCCTGGGACTCTCATGCCATTAGGAGTTCCAAAGTGGTCATGTTCTTTCTTCATCTATCACCCAGGTTATATATTTTTTTCTTTTTAAAGATTTTATTTATTTGACAGAGAGAGAGAGATCACAAATAGGCAGAGAGGCAGGCAGGAGAGAGAAAGGGGGAAGCAGACCCTCTGCTGAGCAGAGAGCCTGATTCGGGGCTCAATCCGAGGACCCTGAGACCATGACCTGAGCCGAAGGCAGAGGCTTAACCCACTGAGCCACCCAGGCGCCCCAGCCCGGCTATTTCTGTGAAGAGAAACGTCCCTCACCTACCTACTCCTGGTAGATGAAGTAGTTCAATTTATATAGGAAAAGTAGGATTCATTCTTTTCCTTATTTACGAGTTCTCGTGGATTGATTACTTAGCATATTCTAGCAGGGATGAATGAATCTTTAGTGTTTTTAGGATCACCGTGTAACTGTGAGTTGGTTGGTTGGTTTGCTTATTTGTTTATTTAACCATGGGTTTAGATGTATTTGATGTGTCTCAGTTTCTTCAGTTGAATCAATCCATATTGATTCTCCAATTGCCCCATCTTTGGTTTGTGTGATGCACCGTGCTTTTTTCCTGGACTGATGCATCTTGGCAGTGTTCCCCTGAGCTTTTCTAACACGTTTAAATCCACAGCCCCTCATCTGAAATTCTTCATGTTAATCCAGAATTGTAGTATTTGAGAAGGATAATGCAACACACATAGTGTCCTGGTAGGTCTGGGCAGTTCCCTGTTAAACTTCCCTCTTTTTGTTTTTTTTTTTTTTTAAGATTTTATTTATTTATTTGACACAGAAAGAGAGATCACAAGTAGGCAGAGAGGCAGGCAGAGATAGAAGGGAAAGCAGGCTCCCCACCGATGCAGGGCTTGATCCCAGGACCCTGAGACCATGACCTGAGCCGAAGGCAGAGGCTTAATCCACTGAGCCACCCAGGCGCCCCAACTTTCCTCTTTCCGTTAAAAAAAGATGGTGGGGTGCCTGGGTGGCTCGGTGGGTTTAGTGTCTGCCTTTGGCTCAGGTCGTGATCCCAGGGTCCTGGGATCGAGCCCCGTGCTGGGCTCCTGCTCAGTGGGGAGCCTGCTTCTCCCTCTACCTGCCGCTCCCCCTGTTGTGTTCTTTTTCTCTGCGTTGCATAAATAAAATCTTTTTAAAAAATTTTAAAAATTAAAAAAAAAATAAATCATGGCAAAATACACGTAACATAAAATGTACCATTAAAAAATAAAGCTATCAGGGCGCCTGGGTGGCTCAGTCGGCTCAGGTCAGGATCCCAGGGTCCTGGGATCAAGTCCCTCATTGGGCTCCCTGCTCCGCAGAGATCCTGCTTCTCCCTCTCCTTCTGCGGGCCGTTCTGCCCACTTGTGCTCTCTATCTCTCTGTCAAATACAAATAAATAAAATCTTAACAAAAAAAAAAGCTAGCACTATAGCCCTTTTAAAAATTTATTTCTAGGGGCGCCTGGGTGGCTCAGCGGGTTAAAACCTCTGCCTTCGGCTCAGGTCATGATCCCAGAGTCCTGGGATTGAGCCCCGCCTCGGGTTCTCTGCTCAGCTGGGAGCCTGCTTCCTCCTCTCTCTCTGCCTGCCTCTCTGCCTACTTGTGGTCTCTGTCTGTCAAATAAATAAATAAAATCTTAAAAAAAAAAATTATTTCTAAAGTTTACTTAAGTAGGCTGCATGCCCCATGTGGGGTTTGAACTCATGACTGTGAGACGGAGAGTGGGGAGCTCTACTGACTGAGCCAGCCATCTGCCCTAACTCTAACTGTGTTTAAGTGTCTGATTTAATGGCACTAAGCACATTCACACTGTTGTGCAACCGTTCATCACCATCCTTCTCCAGAACTCTTCATGCTGCGAAGCTGAAACCCTGTTCCCATTAAACACGAATTCTCCATCCCCCTCCTTCAGCCTCTGGCTGCCGTCATCTACTTCCTGTCCCTAGACTTCTCTAGGGACCTCATATACATGGAATCGTACAGTATTTGTCATTTTTTGTGTCTGGCTTTGTTCACTGAGCCTAATGGCCATGACATTGTAGTATTTTTTTTTTCCTTTTTGAGACTGAATAAGTCACTTGCTAAATCGGATTTTATTAAAGATGATGACTATCTTGGGTTTTGCTGCCAAATTCAATATGCCGTAGGCGTGAGATAAAGTCTTTGGTTTTGAGAAGTTTCTAGATTTTGGAATTGTGGGAAAGAAACATTGTGTTAAGGGTTGGACCCTGACTTACTGTGAGCCAGACACCTGTTGACGGGCACCTGGGCTCCCATGGTCCCGTTGCCTGCCACACCAGGGTGGTTTGCTTTGTATACACAGCATTTTGCTCGCAAAGGTTAATTCTGCTGGAGCGGGATTTCATTCCCTGTGCCCGGGCAGGGCTTTAGCTGGGGTGAGGTGAGATCTGATGGGTATTTTCAAAACCTCCCTCTGGTTGTTGTATGAACAGACTGGGGGGGGGGTGCTGTGTGGAAGCCAGCAAGACCCAGGGAGGCACTTCGAAGGTCCAGCTTCTCCCCAGCAGGAAGTGAAGGCTTTCCCAGTGATGGTGCTTCTGTCTTACCCCCCAGGCTCGGACATCATCATGCAACTAGATGATGTGGTCAGCAGCACTGTGACGGGGCCACGCGTGGAGGAGGCCATGTACAGGTGTGTGTGTCTCAGGGAGCGGATCCTAGTCCTGTAGCCTTGTCCGCTTCCCCTACGGCTCATGACTTGGGCCCTCTCACAGGTCCATCCGCTGGCTGGACCGGTGCATTGCAGCCCATCAGCGACCAGACAAGCAAAACCTCTTTGCCATCATCCAGGGTGGGCTAGACGCGGATCTCCGGACCACCTGCCTCGAAGGTAGACCCATGCGCTGGTCCATCCAGGGCTTGTCCATCACTGAGGGCCCCCCATGGGCCTGGCATGTGATGGTGCGCACGGTGGTTATTGAGGGGTGGAAGGAATAGCTGAAGCAAAGGCCCGGGGGCAGAATGGACTAGAATGTTTGCTGAATGATAGTCACTTCAACAGCTGGCGGTTGGGGGGTGTTCACTGGATGCTACGCCGTAGACCGGTCACAGATTGATCCAGAGTTTTCATAACCATCCTATAAGGTGGGAACTCCCAGGTTCCTGAAGTTACAGAAGAGGAACCTAAGCACAGGGCTGTACAGTCACTTATCCCAAGCCACGCAGTCTGGACGTTGCAGAGCTGGGGTTTAGACCCAGTTCTCGGGCTGTAGAACCCACAGCATTTACCAATGCAGGTGCTGATTCCTCCCCAGGGTCAGGAGTGAGGGGTGGGGCCCAGGGCATTGTGCTGACATTGGAGGCCCTGGGATACCTCACTGAGGTACTGGGGAGCCATGGGGGGCTGTTGAGTGGGAGAGTGACAGCGATCAAGAGACATCATGGAAAATATCCCTGTAGGATAGGAAGCAGAAAGCACATAAAGAGGCTGGAGTATTTGCCCAGGGGAAGAGTGACAGGCCTACATGAAGGCCGTGGCCATGGAGACAAAAGGGAGCTAGAAATGGGGACTCAAAGGCAATGAAGCATCATAGGCAAGACTCTGAGTCCTGGAGTTTGGGCGGCCGGATCCAGACCGCTGATCTCTTGCATCATAGCTGTGCACCCTTGGGTTAGTGGCTTGGCCTCTCTGAGGCTCCCTTTTTTCCTCTGTAAAATGGGCACATGTTCCCAAAGTCATGGGTCAAAGTGAGAGGACAAACAGGAAAGTCTGTCCAAAGTCTTGGGCCTCCGCCTGGCATCCGTGTGTACCATTGGGCAGAGCGTCCTTGTTGTAATTCCTTTTGTTCTCAAGCTCCCAGTGCCCAGCTCCCAGTCCAGTTAGTCTTTTTAACAGAGACCCCCCAGGCAGAGACACATTTCCTGTCTCAGCTCAGTATGTGTGGACATAGATGAAAGCAGAAACCAAGACTTCAGGAAACATTAGCCTTAACATGTGAAACATTTCCTGGCATTCTCTGTTCACTCATTTAAAAAAAAAACAACAAAAAACCACGCTGGTCTTGCCCTAGCAGATTTGGTTTGCGGCCACTCTGACGCTGCTTCTCAAAATGCTCCAAGCTCGCCTGTACCAGTACTGTCTGGCTTTTCCCCACAACTGGATCAGGGTCCGCGGGGAGGGGTTGGGAGGCCACATTTGAACAACTTGTCCCCCTACCCCGTTGATTCGGCTGCTCATTCCAGCTTCGAAAACTGACCCTTGGACTGGGTTCATTTTGTCCATGCTGTGGCCTCCCTGGGTTGAACTAGGCAACTGGGGCCCCAGACACGGCTGGGCTTGGAGGCTGGACCCGGGTTCAAATCCAGCCTCTGGCATATGCGGCCTCTGGCCAGCGTCGAAACCCGAACACCCCCAACAACGGTGCAGAGCTGCCTTTCTGGGGCCTACTGGCCCACTTTTAAAATGCAGAATGCTCGGAAACTTGCCCCTAACTCCTTTGGTGGCCAGCCCAGACCTGTGGGGTTATTTACCCTAGTTGGTGGGAGTCTCTACATGTTTTGCCGCCGAAACGTTACAGAGTTTGAGGACAGACTATTATCCGGCACGTGGGATGTTCTAGATTCTAGAATCTGGGAAATGCTCGGTTTCCAAACATACCTGGTGTTGTCTTCGGTGTCGGTGAAGGGAGCAGAGGCTGTGGGCCTGTCCTGACGATTGCGGGGGGGAGGGTGTCACACGCGGCAGGCGCCCAACAAATGGGAGCTGAGAGCGCCAGCGGCCTTTAGACGGACAGACAGACACTCCCCTCCTTTCTTCCCGAGGGACTGTGGATGTCTGGGCAGGGTCTGCCCCAGGGCTGCCAAGGAGGAGGCGTATTTTCTTTTGCCTGGTGGCCCCTCACCTTGCCCTGTACCCCCAGAGATGACCAAGAGGGACGTGCCGGGCTTCGCCATCGGGGGCCTGAGCGGGGGCGAGAGCAAGGGCCAGTTCTGGAGGATGGTGGCGCTGAGCACCTCAAGGCTGCCTAAGGACAAGCCACGCTACCTGATGGGGGTCGGGTATGTGGAGGGAGGGGATGCGGCCCTACCTGTGGGGAGCGAGCAGGTTCCTGGGCACTCCTGCCGGGGGCTGGTGTTGGTGGAAGGACACAGCCCTGCCTGGGAGGGGACCGGAGGAGGACACGGCTTTCCTCTGGGGGCGGTTCGGGGGGTGGGAAGGTGGCCCAGTGTCCGGGGAGTCGGGGTTTCTGCAGGGTGGGGGGAGACCTGAGTGTGTGAGCAGGGCATGAGGTTCTCTGCTCCCTCCTGCCACGGCCGTCCTCTCAGCTATGCCACCGATCTGGTGGTCTGCGTGGCTCTTGGATGTGACATGTTCGACTGCGTCTTCCCCACGCGGACGGCGGTGAGGCCCTGGGCACGGGGCAGATGGGGGTGGGCTGGGGGCAGGGTGGGGGGGGCGGTGCGGAAGAAGACCTGGTTGACACCCCCCCCCCCCCCTTTGCCCTCGTCCACCGCTCCCCCAGCGCTTTGGCTCAGCTTTGGTGCCCACCGGGAACCTGCAGCTGAAGAAGAAGCAGTACGAGAAGGACTTCCGGCCCATAGACAACGACTGTGCCTGTCCCACCTGCCAGAAGTAGGGGAAGCTGGCCCGGGGGGGGGGGGGGGGGGGGCGGGGGGAAGGGTGTGGATGGCAGCAGGACGCCGCGGGGCTGAGCCGCAGCCTCCTGTCCGCAGGCACAGCCGGGCCTTCCTGCATGCTCTGCTGCACAGCGACAACACGGCCGCCCTGCATCACCTCACCATCCACAATATTGCCTACCAGGTGCCCGGGTGGGCCAGGCCCTGGGGGCGGGACTGGGGAGGGTCCTGGGGCCCCTTGGCTGACACCTTGGCTGACATCCCCCCTCCCCCGCGCAGCTGCAGCTGATGAGCGCCGTGAGGGCCAGCATCGTGGAGAAGCGCTTCCCCGACTTCGTCCGGGACTTCATGGGCACCATGTACGGCGACCCTACCCTCTGTCCCACCTGGGCCACCGAAGCCCTGGCCTCGGTGGGGATCACTCTGAGTTGATCTGGTTTGGGGGGCGGGAGGGAAGGGACTGGGAGGTACCGAAGGATTTTTTTTTTTTTTTAATTATTATTGAATTTAGAGTGTTATCTGTGCCTTCTTGGGAAGGTGGCCTGTCTTGGTCCTCTTCTTCTGAGTGTCCCTGTGGCCAGTGTGTCATTCCCGTGTTGTGTCCAGTTCCACGCCCCCCCACCCCCGCTCCCCCCCATTGATGATAATAAGTGACCTTGGCAGCAGCTGCTCTCTGGAAACCACCTGGCGCAGCTCGGCATGTAGGACGTACCCCAGCACGGGAGCTGTGTCCTTTTTCCCGTGGCTCAGGCCCCCCAGCCAGCCTGAGGGTGGGTACTTGTTCCCCAACTTTCCACAGGTGAGGAAACAGGCAGAGAGGGAAAGTAGCTTGTCCAAGGTCACCATTGAGAGGAAGCCCCTGGCTCCGGAGCTCCTGCTCTGAGCCTTGACTCTTGATGCATGGCTTAATTTTGCTGTCGGTAAACACAGTGATGGTGACGGTAGGTGTGATCCAGCAGGTGCTTACACTGTTCTTTTTTTTTTTTTTTTTAAGATTTTATTTATTTATTTGACAGAGAGAGATCACAAGTAGGCAGAGAGGCACACAGAGAGGGGGAAGCAGGCTCCCCGCGGAGCAGAGAGCCCGATGCAGGGCTCGATCCCAGGACTCTGAGACCATGACCTGAGTAGAAGGGAGAGGCTTAACCCACTGAGCCCCCCAGGTGCCCCCCCCAGTACTGTTCTAAGTAGTTGCCATGTGTGTTTAATTCTTGCAACTTTGTGATGCATTTGTAGCTACAGTCCCTGTGTCACAGATGAGGAGACAGGTTCAGAGGAATGAAGTGAGCAAAAAAATAGGCACCTGATCTAACCTAGATGGGACCAATTATAGAGCTGATGCTCTTAGAAGAGAAGATATGGGTTTTTATATTGAAAAAGTGATCCTGTGTACAATGTGTAGGAGCCACTATTCTAATAGCATAAAAATGAAACTATTTGATCGGTTTGTGTATTCTCCCAGAGATTTTCCATGTATATATATTTTTCAAGAATGTGGGCGCCCTTTGTGTGCAGTTCTGTACTTTTTTTTCCTCTGGGTATATTTCACATTGTTTACACGTCAGAACATGAAGACTTCCTGTCTTACAGCTGTTGCACAGTATTTATTTAACGAGCTCAGCGAAGGGGATGTAGGGTGTTTCCAGGCTTCTGTCACAGCGGTCAAGGCTGCAATGCCAAGCCTTGTAGGATGACTTTTTGCCCACCTCTCTGGGACCCGGGTTTTAGGTCTTGGAGCAGGCATATACCACTGGCCACTGCCATTCCCCTGTTACTGCCTCATCAGCCCCCTTCCCTACCTCCGTTGCATCTGACTCCTTATTGGGCTTCTCTCTGGCCAGTCTATGCCCCCGGGAATCACTTTATAAAATACTTCCACCTATCCCTGGCTTTTTTTCCCACGAGGTCAAGATTCCTAGTTTCCAGAACCCCCAACACCGATTGCAAAATAGTATCTTTACTTGGGGACAGGATCCGTTGAGTTTCATTGGGTACTCGAAAAGGTCACGAAACGCTCAAGCTGAAGAAAGAAGCAAGGGAAATAACGTTGCAGGCGGTAGCGGAATCCAGTCGGGGCGTGAGCGGAAGGTAATCCTAGGAAAGGGCACAGCATTTGCAAAAGCGTGGAGGTGGGACTTTACAGGAATGAAAATGAGAGCCAACCATGCAGCGCTAAACCGCCTCTCCCCAGGAACTAACAACGCCGGACTGCCCTTCAAAGCGCTTTGAAACACCGCGCGAAATGCTGGTTTGCAACATCGGGCCGAGATGTTTTCTGGGACTTGTAGTTTTCTCCAGAGGCCGGAAACTCAGAAGCGACTATCACTACCGGGTCCGACCACGAGGTGTCGCCCTTCGGCGAGTATGGTGCGCCTTGTTCTTTACTCCAGAAGACTCTCTAACAGACTTACCACAATCACAAGAACGGGAGATCTTTGATTGACGGAGGAGTTCTCGATCAAAGTCAGGATTCGGAGGTCAAAGCCCGTCCTCTTTGGCTTTGTTGGCTAGAGGAATGGAGTGATATTTATATAAACCAATGGGGAATTCTTAGGGAACTAGGTAGCGTCAAGTGACAAACCAGAGTCGATGAATCGATCCCTAACGTCATTGGCCGGCACTGTTGACTGGCGGTTCTTCCTACCAATAAGACTTGGGTGTTCTTGCCATAGGGTGCCTCCCACAACAGGCGGAGCCTATTTTGCCTATATTTTCCGAAACACCGCCTCCTGGCCTTGACAACTCGCTGCCCCCACGCTATTGGTTCTTGCGCAAAAGCGACAGTTCTGGAGTCCAATGGGCCCGCCGGGAGGTCTTTCGGGGGAAGGGTCACTCAACCACAGGCCTATACCTCTCTTTCATTGGCTCGCGTGTACGAGTGGCAGTGCGATCGGCCAATCGGGAGCGGTGAGAGGGCTTTGGGCGCAGCCCCGGGGCCCGGGCGGGAGGTCGCTCGGGTCGGGTGTCGTCTGAGAACCGGATGAGGCGGCGACTGTGAGGCCGAGCCGGGAGCGGGCGTCGCGCCGAGGCCCGGGCGGGCGGGGAGCAACGGCCGCGGACGCCGCGGGGCCGCGTCGTTAAGGGCCGGGGCAGGCGGGGAGCGCGGGGCGCTCGGGCCGGGGCCACCGGCGCCATGGGCAACCGCGGGATGGAAGAGCTGATCCCCCTGGTCAACAAGCTGCAGGACGCTTTCAGCTCCATCGGCCAGAGCTGCCACTTGGACCTGCCGCAGATCGCCGTGGTGGGCGGCCAGAGCGCCGGCAAGAGCTCGGTGCTCGAGAACTTCGTCGGCCGGTGAGCGAGCGCGGCGGCGACGGCGGGCGGGCGGCGGCCTAGGGCGCGGAGGGCGGACCGGGAATGGCGCGCCCTGCGCAGCCGGCGTAACTGCGGCGCTTGCGTGCCCGCGACGGGGACGGGGACAGGGAGGCGGGCTCTGTGGGACGCCCTGGGCGGAGGGCTTCCTGCAGGGTCTGGGGATCCGGCTCAGGCCCTTGGAGCGTCTCACCGACTGGGGGGCGTGGGCCAGGAAGTGCGGTGGACCGTCGCTGACTCTTCTGGTCCCCAGCTTTCGTGGCTGAATTCTACCATCTGGTTGCCAGTGGGTCAGGGTTAGGTCCCTCTTCTCTTGTCTGTCCGAAACCTGCCAGCTAGATACCTATTGGTTCGACCCCTGTGGTCTGGCTGGCTGTTGATTTATCTGGAGCAGCCCCTGCCGTCTGGTTGGCTGTCTCTCTGTCCTGGATAGAACTCCTTGCCACCACCATTTGGCTGTCCATCTGTCCAGTTCCTCAGGGCGGCCCCTGCTGCCTGGCTAGCTGTCTGGGGTGACCTGTGCTGTCTGTCCACCGGTCCGTGCCGCTCGCAGACTTTAACACTTAGCCGTGCCTCTGTTGGGTTACTCTGGCTGGCCTCTGCAGCCTGACTTGGCTCGCTGGACCCTGGGGGACTCGGTTGTCTGGTTCTCCTAGGCTGACTCCAAAGCCTGGTCCCTGGCAAACGCTGGCTTCTCTCCCGAATGGATCCTTTTGTCTGTCTGTACAGGAGTCTGGCGTTATCTTAGTCTGCCCATCAGTGCTCTGGCAGGCCCTGGCTGTCTGGCCCCACCTCTGCAGTAGCAAGCGGGTGGTGGGAGCATGCAGAGGACAAGGGAACTGAAGGATGAAACCTGAATTTCCCTGTCAGTCAGAAGTAGGACCCTGCGGGAGAGCCTTTCTGCAGGATTCTTTCCCTGCCCTTGTCACAGTGCTCTGGGGCCCCAGAACACAAGCTACATCCCAAGCGAAAGCCTGCAAACTGGGGGCCCTTGTTGGAGCCTGATCAGGCTTTTGGGCAGCCCTGGGAAGCCTCAGTTTACCCATGTGTCCAGTGGACAGACTCTGCTCTGTGGGCTGTTTCCAGGATTCAGGAAGCGGATGAATGAGAGCTGGACATGTGGCCTCCAAGGGTGTTGGGTTCTTTCCTCTTCCTTCCCCCGCTTCTTGCCCTTCTCCCTCCCAGATGGACTGTCACTTCTCCATTCTGGGAAGGACTCGATTTGTGCCGGTGGCTGCTGAATGATAACATCATAGTCATCGTCATTATGACTGTGGTTGTTATCGGTGTTCAGGGGTAATGTTCCTGTGGCCGGCCGCAGGCTGAGTTCTTTTGTCAGCATCTTGAGCCCCACAGTGAGCGAGGTGGAGGTTCTCTTATCCCCAGCTTAGGCACGAGCAGGGAGGCTCAGTAAAGACTCATCCTTGGCCCAAGGGCACCAGGCTAGGGCTCGTTGGAACCCAGCTGGGTGCCCAGCCCCACCCTGCCTTCCCGGAGGCCCGGAGTTTTGCTCTCAGCGGCATGAATTTCCTCCTTTGCTGCTCCGTCTCTGGCGCCTTGCCTGTTGTCCACTGTGGCGGAAAGGTGTGGACTTGGGGTCAGCAGGGCCTGGGCTGAGCCTTGGGCTGGGCTGTGGGCCCCTTTGCATGGTTATCTTCCTCCCTGCCCAGGCTTTCAGTGAGCACACAGCAAAGTTCTGTCCATGTCATTTGCCTTGTGACCTTGCACAGGTAACCACCTCTCGAGCCTCAGTTCCCCCTCCTAAAAATGGGGTGATGAGTCCCTCGACAAGACTGTTGCCGTGATGCAGGGATATGGTGTGTTGAAAGTACTTAACACAGTGTCCGGCGCACAGTAGGTCGACACGGACAGGCTGTTACTCCCCACTCTGGTTCCTCTCATATCAGCAACAAAAACTGATCAGAATGAAAGTGTTTCGAGTTACACACTGGACTGCTTTGAAGCCCGATGAGGCGGACACTGCTATGATCCCACTTTACAGATCAGACAACCGAGGCTCAGCAGAGCACTCATGATCAGGGCCATTCAGTGAGGAATTGGGGGCTCTAGGTTGGGGACTCGGGGTCTCTCTCCCCTGCCCACCTCCCCTTCGCCTCTTTGCCCCTCCCCTTTCTCTCTTACCCACCCTCCCAGGCATCTACAACTGAGTGGGCTCCTGTGGCAACCTGCTCCCAGAAGCCTGCAATGTGACCTTGGTCGTTAAGAGCATTAGTTCAGGGCCTGAGAACTTGTAAAAAAGCTTCTCGGGTATGGGTTGCTCAAACAGAGCTAACTTCTTTTTATTTCTGGAGCGCGGGTAAGGTTTCTTAGCTACCAAGCCCTGCCTCAGGGGGACAGCCGGCGGGCCTCATTTTGAATGAGAACCTGTTTGCTTCTTTGGGCTGTGGACCCTTAACGGGGGACATCTTGGATGGTTTCGAGGAACAAGCGAGAGAGTATGTCAAGGGCCCGCGCCTGGGGGTCAGCAGGGGCGGCTGTTTCATTTCCACCTCCTGTTGGTTTTCTAAGCATGTGGTCGGAGGGAGAATGGCCCAGTTAGCTCAGCCTGTACCGGTGGTTGCAGAGCGGCAGCCGGGGGCCCAGGCCTGCATGCTGGTCTTTTTGTTTCACCTGCGTCGTGTTTAAAATCTTTACTGTTTCTAATTAGCTGCCAGTATTTATAGTTTGCATCAGAATTCAGATTTTTGCAGTGCTTAGCTGCACACCTTTCGAGTGTAGTGGTGGTGTGCACGGGCTCTGGGCCACAGGCCTGACTTCCAGCGTGTTTGCGTGTGTGACTTTGGCCAAGTGGACTCAGGCTCCTTTTCTGTAAAACGGGGTGATAACGGACTGCATGAGTTAATGGGTGTTGAGTGCATGGACCCTGTGCCCATGGCAGCTGTTACGATCATCGTATTCTGGCCTCCTTAGGCCTGAGTCTTGCTTGGCATGCGGTGCCATACTCCTCACTACCCCCTAATACTCACCCAGGCTCGTTTTACATTTGCCTGGCCCTGGAAACCTTTGAGGTTAAGACCCTTGGCTTGTCAGCCCTGTACTAGCATGTGGCCCCAAGAAGGGGAAAGGATGTGGCTCTCCAGTGACCCTGGTCTTTTAGCCTCAGCAACCAAATGGAGGGAGGAGCTTGGGAAATTTTTCCTTGGGAGAAGAGGCTGAGGTTGAGGCCCCCAGCTCAGAATTTCCCCAGGGCTGGGCTTGATCCCGTGAGCCTTTCCCCTCTGAACCTCAGTATTCCCAGCTCGGGAATGGGGCTGTTAACAGTGTCCTCTCATGGGCCCCTTTCAGGTGACCAGATGGGTGTGTTTCACCTCTTGGGAGGATAAAGTCATCTGGTGCCTCTCATTGAGGGTGGAGCGAGGACTAAATGCTCCAAAGAGTGTCTAGCCTAGGAAAAGTGCTTAAAACGCTGTGCAGTTTTCACTGAAAAATGTACTTGTGTGTCCGGCCCTGTTTGGGGGCTGCAGACACGGCCCTGAGCAAGATACCAAAACCCCTGTGCTGGGGGGCAGATAAGAAAGGGGGCAGATAAGGAAGAAACAGGGTGGAAACGAGAAGAGCAGGCTCTTGGAGAGGGCAGGGGCAAGTTAGGGTTTTAAATAAGAGGGGCCGGGGGGAGGCAGTCAGGGAAGGCCTCCTTGAGAAAGTGACATTTGAGCTAAGACTTAAGCAGGTGAGGGAAGAGCCACTGGTGGAAATTTGCTGGGGGAGCGACTCAGGCTGTGGGAACGGCCAGTGCAAAGGCCCTGAGGTGGGCCTGCCTGCAGGCGGGTGTAGCAGGACAGTCAGGGCAGATGAGATTAGCAGGTGCTGGGGTGGGGTGGGGTGGGGGCCTGGGCAGGCTCTGAGTAGAGGGAAGGCTGTGGTGGCGCCATTCCAACGCTTCTGGACGTGGTTCCAATCCAGAGGATTCCAGTCTTTTCCCCTTCTGGGAAAGCTGAGGGCTCTTGCCTTTGATTTTCCCCTTCACCTTGACTTTCTCAGTGAGCAGTACTTGCCAGCTCACAGAGGGGTCCGGCGCCATTTTTCTTTTGACAAGACTCAGCTGCCCATGGGTCTCTACCGTCTCCAGCCCATTTACATTTGGTCTTCAGTGATGTGTCCCTGCAGGAGACGTGGCCGCACCAGGCTGCCTGGCACACAGTGGGTGCTGGACAGATACCTGTCAGATGGCTGTTGGCTGCTCCCGCCCCTGCCAGACTGAGGGACCGGCATGTGCCCTCACGGTCCTAGGTGTCTGAAGCTGCTTCGAAAGGACAGCCGTTTCCACTGTTTCTCCTTGCGGTGAAAAACTAAAGTTCCTTTGCCTGTGTGGTCAGTAGTACCAGGGCGAGCCTGAATGGGGAGCGTCCAAAGGCGCCCGTGGGAATGTGGCTGTCCCTGTCACAGGTCCGCCGAATGACCTCGCTTCTCTGGGCCTCACTTCTGGAAAATGGGGTTCAGGATGTTCCCTCTCTCCTGGGAGCGGGCTGAGGCTCAAATGAGCTAATCCTTGTGAAATAGGAGAGCGCTGTGTTTTGCAAAAGCCCCAATTGAGGACTCACCATCAGTTAATTTCTTTTTCTGCAAGAAAAGGAATTCGTAATTACTTTGTTTATATAAAACCACCTTATTTTAGTGGAACCATAAATTGAGTACCTCTCATGCGGCAGGCCTCATTCCGGCTTTGGCCCGGCGGGGATCTAACCAGGACCGTCCACTGAGCCAGATCCAGAAATGCTAGCGGGGGCCTCATACTGGTGCGTTGCTAAGTGGAGTGAGAGATGTGGTGTGAGAGTCATTCATGCTCACTTAGCCTGTGCTGGTGGGAGATGGGGAGCAAAAATGCCCCACAGCAGCGAATTGGCTAGACAGGGTGTTGGGCACCCAGCTATGAAATAGCCTCCAGGGAGCGAGCGAGGAGAGGATTTAAGGGTCTGGAAGGCTGTGTGAGACCCGTTCGTTTCCCGGACCCAGCGGAGGTGTGCTCTCGTCTTGTTCAAAGCAGTTGTATTTTCGGAGCAAAGAGCCTGGGAAGGTGTATGCCGCCAGAAAGCCACCCCCCGCCCCATGTGGGTGGTCTCCCCTTATGATTCTTGGTTTGGTTTTGCTTGTTCAGATTATGTTTATGGCCGGGAAGACAGATTTCTCCAGAGCTGAGCTCCGGGCGGCCAAGGGCTTTCTCAGACTTACTTGTCCAGGGATACTGGCCCTCACTAGGTCACGGATTGAAATCCCCTGGCAGTGAGTTGGTCGTTTCCGGCCGAGGGCAGAGGACGAGCCTGTGGACAGTTCTAGATTGAGGGTTTTCAGAGCTCGCGCCGACGGAAGGGAACCACGTGTCTCGCCAGGTGTTTGCATTTGGGCCAGAGCCACATCTGCCAAGCTCTTGCCGGATTTGAGTGGAAATGCCGAAATTACAGGGCCCTCAATTGCAAGAAAAAATGGGAACATCAGCGAACCCTTAATTTACTGGCGTTGCTAACCACATGCTGTAATTAAGCCCTTATTGTGTGAAAGCTTTGGGAAAATGCAAGCCAATAATGAGATATTTATAGGGCATTAGCTCCCATCCGAATAAAAGACAAATTGCCTTGCCTCTGAAGCAAGATGGCCCGGGAGAGAAAAGACTCCACTTCTGGGTGCGTTTTGGGTTCCTGTTAATATTGGCAGTGAGGTCCCTGATGGGTGCTGGAGATTTTCCCTCCCCGAGTCACCCTCAGCTTGAATAGGGAGCCGGGTGACTCCTGGTTTCACCGGCTGAATGTTTATGACCCAGTAGGAGGTGATGTTTGTCGAGCATCACTCTGTGTCCTCCCCTGGGGATTTCTGTCTAAAAATTGATCATGTGGTCCCGGCAGCCCTGGGCTGCTGTGCTTAGCATCCTTGCTTTGCAAAGGTGAGGAAACTGAGGCCAGAGAGGGGAACTGACTTGAAGTCACGCAGGGAGGAGTGCAGCAGCTGGACCTTGAACTGGGCGCATCTCCTCCAGAGCCAGGTGCTCAAGGACATTAGGGATGGGAAGGCATGGAGTGGACAGTGGATGCCATGGCCCTTGTGTCCGAGGAGGGGGCTGAGGGGACGGTGGAGCAGCTTCTGGCTCCCAGCATCCTTTGAGGCTGTTAGCCGCGTGTCCAGCCGCACCGGGTCTGGGAGCACCTCCCCTGCCGGGTGCTGGGAGTCCCACGGGGACCAGGATGGACAGAGATTGGGTGAACGGTTATAAGAACAACTTTCTGAACATGAAGTGCGGCGACGATGGTCGGGGGACGGAGAGAGCGGCTGGGTGGGAGCTGCTTCGGACAGGGGCTTGGTGGGTGCCCCACGATGGAATGGGCCGCTCGAAGGCCTGGGGGCAGCGTGTCCCCTGCAGGGGGAAGGGCGGGCACGGAGGGCCCCGCATCCCGGCAGGATCGCTGCTGCGCTCTTGGAGAGGGGGCTGAGATGCAGGCCTGAACCAGCAGGCACGGGAGGGTCAGGAGCGTGCCCGTGGGAGGCCTGCTTTCCCTAAACTTTCATTACGCAAGTAGGACACCGAAGGCCAAGTTCTCGTGAAAAGGGTCACTGCCGAGGAAGAAAGATGAGGAAGAATACGCTTCAGCCCCATCCCGTCCTCTGGCTCCACAGGAAGCCCCGTCGTCAGGTTGGGGTGGATCCTGCCAGACCCCTCTGGCGTGTTTTTGTCCAGAAATCCCTGCCGGCACCTGTGGAAAATCTGTCGCCCTGCCCGCAGTTGGTGGTTCTTCAGCGTGCCTGCTTTCCAGAACTGAGACCACTCCAGCCACGTAGTGTGGCAACTTGCTTTCTGGCCACTTCCCACGTCCCAGATGCTTTCTGCCGTGGAGCCCTGCCACTGCTGCTTGGGGTTTCCTGATGGCCCCAGCGGGCTAAGGAGTGGAGGAAGGAGGCCAGCGGGAGTTGCCGTGACTGTCCCTGTGAGAAGTGGCGGCACCCTCCGTGTGTGTCATCCACGCTGGGGCCTTGGCACCGGGCGCCTTTCTCACTTTGAGGCCGGTCGATGCTCCGTCCCTGTTAACTGGTGAGGAGACTGAGAGAGGCCTGTCCAGGGATGTTGGGGCTGTGGGTGGTCAGACTTGAACCCAGAGCCTTGACCTTCATGGGCGGCCTCCCCGGGGCCTGCTGGCCTGGACCTGGAGTGACACCCTCAACCTGTGGCCCAACTTCCGAGGGTCGAGTTTTCACTCTCCCTGCCCTGTTTGTCCTGCACCGTGGCCTCAGAGATTTCTGGAACAAGGCCAGGTATCGAATAAACCAACCCCCCCAGGTCCTCACAGTGCCCCCTGGCGGGCCCAGTACCGCACCTCAGGGGCTTGATGGGTCTCCTTCAGAGGGCGTCGGGGGTGGCCCTGGGCTTCCTCCCACACCGAACAGACTTTCCACATCCTCGACGTGCTTGCCGCGTGCCAGGTGCGGAGCACTGTCTGTGTGTCCTTTTGGGACGGCCCGGTCTTACAGACGAGGCAGCTGGGGCGGGAGGCATGCAGGTGGGGGTGTCCAAGTCCCCGCACTTGCCCATGGAGTCCCTCAGTCAGTATTTGGCCCTGGGGGAGAATGGCGCCCCCCTAGCAAGCGGCAGAGGCTGGGCTTGAATGGGGGCATTGCCGTGAGTGAGCCCCCAGAGCTGCTTGTCCTCTCGGGAGGCACAGTGACAAAGGGTGTGGAGGCACGTGGAAGACACAGGCTCTGCTAGGGAGCCTTGGGGCGGCAGTGGTGGTCAGGGAATGCTTCCTGGAGGAGGCATAGGTCTTTCTGTTGAGGTGAGGAGAATGGGCAGGAGCTGGCATTCCTCTGAATTCATACTGTGCCCATCCTGCCTGGCTGTGGGCCCCAGCTCGTGGCTTGAGCCCTGTTCATCGGTGCTGTCTTTTCTCTCCTTTTCTTTTTTCTTTCTTCCTTTTTTTTTCAGCTTTTTAAGTTTTTCTAATTTTAATTCCAGTTAGTTAACGGACAGTGTTATGTTGGTTTCAGGTGTGCAGTATCGCATCCAGCCCAACACTGGGCCCTCATCACGACACGCACCCCCCTTCATCTCCCCTCTTCTTGGTCGTGGCCGTGTCGCGGGCGGGGTACCGAGGCACCTTGGATATTTGCCAGCCTGCAAATGGATGGGGGTGGATGCTGAGGCTCTTCCTGGTCATCTAGTCCCAGGATTTGCACGTGGGCAGGGGCACCTGCGCAGCATGCGGGAGAGGAGCGCGGTGGCCAGCGCGGGTGTGTGGTCCTCCCCTCCCCCAGTATGGTGGTCGAGACACCATCGCGGAGCCGCTTCCCTGGGGTTGGTTTGGGACTGGTCAGCAGGTCCTCCCCCCCTGCTCTTCCCCTTTAGCTCAGTCTGACCGAGAATAGCCACCAGCACCCTGGTTCCTTGGGTCTTGCCCTCCGCCCCCACCCCCTCTGGGTGCCCGTGGTCCCCTGAGTCGGGGCACGTCCCTCCTCTGGCACGACCTGCCCTGGGTCCTGCCTCCCTCCCAACTTCTGTGCTCCCTCCCCCCACCTTCTGCCCTGCCCTCCTCCCAGTCTCCCCCTCCGTCATCCCTCCAGCCACACAGCCTGCTCCCGGAACCCCCCAGGCTCACTCTCACCTGAGGCGTCGTTTGTCCCTCATTTGCATCTCCTCTTTGTCCAGAGTTCCGTGTGACCTGCCTGCCTCTCTCTTCTTGGGTCCCTGCGGAAAGCTCCCCTCTCTGCGAGGCCAGCCCTTACCTACCCTGGCTCACACTGGGCCTGACACTCTCTTAGACCCCCTTCCCTGACGTGTTCTCTTCTGAGCTCTTTTTTTTTTTTTTAAGATTTTATTTATTTATTTGACAGACAGAAATCACAAGTAGACAGAGAGGCAGGCACAGAGAGAGGGGGAAGCAGGCTCCCTGCCGAGCAGAGAGCTGATGCAGGGCTCTAACTCTGGGATCATGACCCGAGCCGAAGGCAGAGGCTTTAACCCACTGAGCCACCCAGGCGCCCCTTCTTCTGAGCTCTTATTAGCACCTGAAATTATTTTTGTTGTTTTGTGTCTCTCTCTGTCCGCACCACCTGTGCCCCTCCCCCTCCCCTGACCCCCAACAGAATGGCAGGGAATTGTGTCTGTGTGTTCCTTACTGTCATGCTGCGTAGTAGGAGCATGCGCATTTGTTCAGTGAATGTCCCTAGAGACCAGAATTGGATCGGTTTCACTGCACAGACGTTCATTGAGAAAAGGGGCTGGAGGACGGGGCTGGGACTCCCTGCTGGGCTCACGGTGGAGACTGGGGCATGGGCTGCTCCAAGGGGGCCAGAAGCACACGCATCTTCTTCATGGGCAGGGCTGTGATTTGTCCTGTGGACACTGAGTAATAACAGTACTGCGCTGAGACCCCAGAGCCACCCAAGCTCGGATGTCTGTCTGGGCTGACTTTGCCGGCTGTCAGAGGGGCCCCCACCCTAGGCTGGGGCAGTGGAAGCCCCACAGACCTTCCAGTGAGCTGCCCCCTTAACTCCTGCTTTGTACCTGGCTGCCAGGCAGGAGTGGGCGCCACTTTGCCCAGCACGTTCACCACAGGGGCCCCGAGCTCTGAAGGCAGGATGCCCGAGTCCCCACTTGGACCAGAGAACTGTGGAAAGAGAGCCACTGGGGGTCGTCCTCCCATAGGGAGCTGGGGGAGAGGTCGTGAAATACCCGCAGGCCTCCCTAGACCAACGTAAAACTCCCGGGGGTTCTAGTCATGAGCCATAGCATGGAAAACCCGTGCTCTGTAACGGGAGACTTCTTCTGGCTAAACTTGAACCCGCTCAGACCACAGACCCGCAGGGTATGGACAGGTGGCCAGCAGAGCTGCCCAGCCCCTCCGGTGACACCCCCAGGCCCAGACGGAGGAGGAGAAGGCGTCCTGGAGACTCTACTGCATGATACATTTTCCCAGCGATAAGAGTCTTCAGGGACCGGCAGGCTGGCTGGCGAGCAAAGCAGGCAGGAACAGTCCCAGCTGGGGTGACAGCCGCCTGCTGGGTGATACACCCTGGCACGGCCAGGCCGGCCCCGGAGGACGCCCCTGTGGTGGGCCTGGGACACAGCCCTGCCTGTCTCAGGCCATCGGGCCTCTGTGTTCTCTGCTGATGGGGAGGGTTCCTCCGGATGGCCACAGCCTCCTTGTCCGGGAGGCTCGCAGCTGGCCCCGCAGCCAGGGAGCCAGTGGTTTTGAGGATGACGCCGTCAGACGTTGTTCTTTCGCTCCCTGGCGGGGCGACGGAGTACCAGGGTTCTCTAAATCAGGATTGGGGGACCGCGACCAGAGACGGGGAGCCACCCACTCAGCCTGAGGGAGCCTTCCTGTGGTTTGAGTCGGCTCGTCTTGTCTTGCAACACTGAGTTCCCCTCGTCTGGGGGGAAGCCGTTCTCACGGAAGTCCAGCCTCTGGCGTCTGTCCTGCTGACACCTGCCACCGGCGCTGCCCGGCCTCGGTCACCATGGGAAGGGGGTGTCCGGGCGCGCGGGCCAAGGAGGGAGGCTCCCCCCGGAACACGCTGCCGGCACCGGCAGAAAATGAGACGTTGGCTTGAGTTTTCAGTTCTTTTCCTTTTTAAGTTTAAGATTTATTTGTTCATTGTGAGGTAAGAGTCATTCCTTAGGACGCACCTGGGGTCAGGCAGAGGTTCCTGCGGCCCATTCCCCCCCCTGCCCCGTGCCATTAGAAGCCCGTGTTTGAGAGTCCCCAGTCCTGCCAGAATGTGTCCGCCTCAAGCCAAATTCCTGCTCTTCACTCTCTGGAGGAGTTTTTGCCTTTGTTTTGCTTGTAATACATTTTTTATATTGGAACAATTTTAGATTGACCAAATTAAGAAGAAAAAGTTTTTTTGTTTTTTTTTTAAATGATTTTATTTACTTGGAGGGGGGAGAAAGAGAGAGAACGAGTGGGGGGGGCAGAAGAAGCAGACTGTGCTGAATGGGGAGCCGACCTGGGGCTCGATCCCAGGATTTTGTGATCATGACCTGAGCCAAAGCTGGACGCTTACCTGACTGAGCCAGCCAGGCGCCCCGAAAATAAACAATGTTGTTGTTGTTTTTAAGATTTTATTTATTTATTTGACAGAGAAAGAAGGAACACAACCAGGGGAGTGGGAGAAGGAGAAGCATGTTTCCTGCCGAGTGGGGAGCCTGATGTGGGGCTCGATCCCAGGACCCTGGGATCACGACCCGAGCCAAAGGCAGGCGCCCAATGACTGAGCCACCCAGGTGCCCCGAAAATAAACCAGTTTTAAGTTTAAAGGAGCAAAGACAGTAGCAAGAGCGCCCATGTAGCCACTGCCCCATGGTACGTGGGTGCCTCAAACTGAGAAATGAACCTTGGTAGGTTGTTATCATTAAGGAAAGCCAGACTTACTGCGCATTTCCCCAGCTTTCCCCACTGTGTCCTTTTTCTGTCCCAGGACCCCAGCCGGGATGCCACGCTGCAGGCCAGTCGTCCCTCCTCCGGAGTCTCTGCTGGTCTGTGACCACACTACCCTCTTTGCTTGCTTTTCATGCCTTTGGCATTTGATAGAATGTCCTTCGGTTTGGGTTTTTCTGGTATTTCCATGATGAGATGGGGGCTCCAGGTTTGGGGAGAAGAACACAGAAGTAAGGAGCCCTTCCCTCCACATCCTGTTGGGTTCATGACCCCTGACAGGTCTTCCTTTGGGTGATGCTGACCTTGATCTCTTGGTCAAGGCGGTGTCTGTCAGCTTTCCCCGCAGTGGTTCACTCTTTTTCTCCTTTTCATACACCATCCTTTGGAAGCCTCAAAGGTGGTTCTGGATGGCTTAAATCGGTAATATGTTCAGTATGGCACCAAGTTTCAAAATTCCAGAATGGATGGAGAGGGAGGTCTTAACTCCTTGCCGGCCCCTGCAGCCAGCGCCTCACAGCTCGCTGCCCTGCTCCCCGGGGGCGTGTGCCCGCCCGGGCTCCGGACCAACAGAAGCAAACACGTGTGTGTTTGTTCTCCCTTCCCTCCTGCACAGCTTTACACCCCGGTCGGAGCGGCGAGCTTGTTACTGGACAGTGTTTCTTGGAGATTTCCCGGCATAGGCACAAAGAGCGCCTGCTCGCCCCTCCGGCTTGTTTCCCACCCTCCAGGTATCATTTACATAGAGTAAACGCACCGCACCGTTTTTAGCATAAAGTTGTTTTGACAGACACGCAGGCTTGTGTCGCCACCAGCACGATCAACAGACAGAACACCTGCAGTCCCCCCCAGGAGTCCCCCTGCGCCCTTTTGTGGTCTCCCCCTCCCCACCCTGTGCACCTGGCACCTGAGGGTGGGCTCTCCACCCTATGGTCTTGCCTTTTCCAGAATCTGATGTAAATGAGCCCACACAGCTTCTGAGTCCGTGGTGTCTCCCTCTGTGTAGCACACTGGAGAACCATCCGGGCTGAAGGCAGCTGCCCTTCGGTCCTTTTTATTGCTGGGGGGTATTTCATGGTGTGACCGGGCCACGGTCTGCTGATCTGCTCACCCGGTGCATTGTCTCCAGTTCTTGGCGATGGTGAATAATGCTGCTGGAAACACGTGTGCTCCTGGCTCTGTGTGGCTCATGAGTCAGGGACATTTTGAGTCAATTTATGTAGGACTTAGGAGATACAGATGGAGGTTAAGATTCTTTTGCATATGACTGTCCAATTGTGTCAGTACTCCCTTCCTTCCTTCCTTCCTTCTTCCTTCCTCTTTCTCTTTCTTTTTCTCTCCCTCCCTCCCTCCCTCCCTTACTTGTTCTCTTCTGGCTCTACTGGGCTCCTCACTGTTCCTCAAAGCGGTGAAACAGGGTCCTACCTCAGGGCCTTTGCATATATGCTCTTCCTCTGCCTGGAAAGCCCATTCCTTGAGATAACCTGATGGATCACTTGTCACCTCCGCCCAGCCGGTGGTCAGGCCTCCTCCTCCACAGGCCCTGCCTGACCCCACTGCTAAAGCGCCTCCGTCTTGTTACCCCATCCTCTTGCTCTGCTTGTTTTTTCTTGGAAGCCTTCGTCACTCCCTGTCATGGTTCTACCCGTTTGCTTGGTTTATTGTCCATCTCCACCCAGTGGAAGGTCGGTGCCCTGCTGCCGGGGCCTTGCTCTTGGGGGTGCCCCTGCCCTTTGTATGGTGCCCAGTGCATATTAGTTGTTCTAGAACGCCCTCTCCTCCTCGTAAATGAGCCGTGCGTCTCAGTCGCTAACAGGTACTCCCTCAGCAAAGGCAGTTGGCCTGCTCCGGGCCCCGCTCCGACCTGGGCTGCCCCTCTGCTGTCGCTGCTTGGAGTCAGGCCGGGTGGGGGAGGCACCCACTGGGCAGGCATGCCACCAGGAGATGGAGGCTGTGACTAAGATCAGGGTCATGGAGGGGATAAGGCCGGAGGAGGGCAGGATGAGGCCAGGCCACAGTCAGAGGCCCGGGCCTTTCTGGGAGGATTTGTGTGGGTTAGCAGTGGTTTTTATCCTTTTGGGCGCCTGGGTGGCTCAGTGGGTTAAGCCGCTGCCTTCGGCTCAGGTCATGATCTCAGGGTCCTGGGATCGAGTCCCACATCGGGCTCTCTGCTCCGCGGGGAGCCTGCTTCCCTCTCTCTCTCTCTGCCTGCCTCTCTGCCTACTTGTGATCTCCTGTCTCTCGCTGTCAAATAAATAAATAAAAATTAAAAAAAAAAATCTTTAAAAAAAAAAAAATCTTTTTTTTTTTTTTAAAGATTTATTTATTTATTTGAAAGAGAGAGAGCGCAAGTGAGCAGCAGGAGGGGTTTTTCCACCAATTGAGCCGCCTAGGCCCCCAGCAGTGGTTTTTATAGATGATGGAGGGGAAGCAGGCTCCCTGCTGAGCAGAGAGCCGGATGCAGGGCTCTATCCCAGGACCTTGGGATCATGACCTGAACTGAAGGCAGAGGCTTTAACCCACTGAGCCACTCAGGAGCCCCATAGATGATGGACTTGCTCCCTTCTTGGTACATGGGTTGCTCTCCTGCTTTTTTTTTTTTTTTTTTAAGTTATTTATTTATTTATTTGACAGAGATCATAAGTAGGCAGAGAGGCAGGCAGAGAGAGGAGGAAGCAGGCTCCCACTGAGCCACCCCGGCGCCCTGCCCCCTGCTTTTTTTTTTTAAATAGCATCTCTTCTGAACTGAAGTACATTTCACATGCCATAAAACTCATCCTTTTAAAGTACTGTTGGAGGGGACACCTGGCTGGCTCAGTCCATAGAGCATGGGACTCTTTTTTTTTTTTTTTAAATAAAGGTTTTATTTATTTATTTGACAGACAGAGATCACAAGTAGGCAGAGAGGCAGGCAGAGAGGGGGGAAGCAGGCTCCCCGCTGAGCAGAGAGCCCGATGCGGGACTTGATCCCAGGACTCTGAAATCATGATCTGAGCCGAAGGCAGAGACTTAACCCACTGAGCTACCCAGGCGCCCTGTGACTCTTTTTTTTTTTTTTAAAGATTTTATTTATTTACTTGCGAGAGAGAAAGAGTGAGAGAGCATGAGAGGCAAGAATGTCAGGGGGAGAAGCGGGCTCCCCGAGGAGCAAAGAGCGTGATGTGAGACTCGATCCTGGGACTCTGGGATCATGACCTGAGCCCAAGGCAGTCGGTTAACCAACCCAGCCACCTAGGTGTCCTTTTTTTTTGAAGATTTTGCTTATTTCTTAGAGAGAGTGAGAGAGCGAGCACAAATGGGGAGTGGCAGAGGCAGAGGGAGAATCAGGCTCCCCGCTGAGCAGAGAGCCTAATGTGGGGCTCGATCCCAGGACCCCAGGATCGTGACCCGAACTGCAAGCAGATGCTTCACCGACTGAGTCACCCAGGTGTCCCGAGCATGCAACTCTTGATCTTAAGGTTGTGAGTTTGAGCCCCACATTGGGTGTAGAGATAACTTAAAAAGTAAGTCTTAAAAAAAAGTCAGGCGTACCACCAGGTGATTTTTAGCATCTTCATGGAGTTGTGTGGCGATCACCACTGTCTAATTTCAGAACCTTTTCATGTCCCCAAAAGAAACTCTGTCCTCACCAGCAGTCACTCCCCACTCCCCCACCCCCAATCCCAACCACTAATTTGCTTTCTATGAATTTGCCTGCTCTGGACGTTTTATATTGATGGAATCGTACACAATGTGGTTTTTGTGTCTGGCTCCTTGCACTTTGTACTGTGTGTTCAAGGTTCATCCTTGCTATTCCACGAATCAAAACTCCAGTCCTTTTCATGGCTGAATAATATTCCATGGCACAGATTATGACCCCTTGTGTTTACCTGTTCCTCAGTTGACAAACATTTGGGTCATTTCTACTTTTTGGCCATCAGGAATAGCGCTGCTGTGAACATTTGTGTACAGGTTTTCGTGTGCACATGTGTTCATTTCTTTTGAGTCTTTTTGTAGGACTGGAATTGCTGAACCATGTGGTAATCCTTTTTTTTTTTTTTTAAAGATTTTATTTATTTATGTGACAGAGATCACAAGTAGGCAGAGAGGCAGGCAGAGAGAGAAGAGGAAGCAGGCTCCCCACTGAGCAGAGAGCCCGAAACGGGGCTCGATCCCAGGACCCCGGGATCATGACCCGAGCCGAAGGCAGGAGCCTTAACCCACTGAACCACCCAGGCGCCCCCCCCCCATGTGGTAATCCTTATGGTCAACTTAAACCTTGAGAAACTTCCAGTTTTCCCCAGTGGCTGCCCCATTTTACGGTGGATCAGCACTATAGGAGGGTTCCAATTTCTCCACATCTTTGTCGACACTTGTTATTATCTTTCTTTTTGAATGTAGTTTTGTAGTAGGTATGAAGTGGTATTTTGCTCTTTTTTTAAATTTTCATTTCCCAATGACTGATGAATTTTTGTGTGCTTAATGACCATTTTTCTATCTTCTTTGTAGACATGTCTATTCAAATCCTTTGTCCTTTTTTAAATTGGGTTTTTTTGTCTATTGTTGGTTTATAAAAGTTCTCTATATCTTGTATCAAGACAAATCTCTTATGGGCTATGTGATTTGCAAATACTTTCTCCCTTTGAGTTGTGTTTTTACTTTCTTGATAGCGTCCTTAGAAGAAGACAAATCTTGGGGCGCCTGGGTGGCTCAGTGGCCTCTGCCTTCGGCTCAGGTCATGATCCCAGGGTCCTGGGATCGAGCCCCGCATCAGGCTCTCTGCTCAGCAGGGAGGCTGCTTCCCCTTCTCTCTGCCTGCCTCTCTGCCTACTTGTGATCTCTCTCTCTGTCAAATAAAAAAAACAAAAACAAAAAAAAACGACAGATTTTATTTCGATGAAATCCCATCCCTGTATTGTTCTTTTGTCACTTACGGCTTTGGTGTCGGATCTGAGAAACTGTTGTTCAATCCATGAGGGTCATGAAGATTCAGTCCTGTGTTTTCTTGTATAAATTTTTCCCCCCATATTTTTGCCCCCTGGGTCTAAGACTCCCAGGCTTCCTGAACTGGCCATGGAGCAGGTTGGAGTGACACTAGGGCCCCTGTCAACCTCAAGAAAAATTCCGTGCAGTGAGATACACCGTAAAACACCGCAGCGTCCCCACCCAGTGCCACACCCCACTCAGGGATTAATTTGGCTGTGGGAGACCCAAGGCTTATCTGAAGAAATGGTATCCTTAAGTTTCAGATAATTGAGCAGTCCCCCTTTTGGGTAGGACGGTGGTTACAGAACCCGTAGATCTTAAAAAAAAAAAAGTCAAAATCCTACTAAAACAACCTAAAATTACATTGGTTGTTATGGAGAGTGTTTCAGTTAGACAAAGTCATTTTAAGAAGTGCATTTGAGGGGCGCCTGGGTGGCTCAGTGGATTAAGCCGCTGCCTTCGGCTCAGGTCATGATCTCAGGGTCCTGGGATCGAGCCCCGCGTCGGGCTCTCTGCTCCGCGGGGAGCCTGCTTCCTCCTCTCTCTCTGCCTGCCTCTCTGCCTACTTGTGATCTCTCTCTGTCAAATAAATAAATAAAATCTAAAAAAAAAAAAAAAAAAAAAAGAAGTGCATTTGAAAGCAGGCATTGCATTGGGAGAGTGTATGTGCTATGGTGAGTGCTGTGAAGCGTGTAAACCTGGCGATTCACAGACCTATACCTCTGGGAATAAAAATACATTATATGGTTATAAAAAATTTTAAAAATTTCTAAAAATAAAAAAAAAAAGAAAGCAAGCATTGCCAAATTGAAAGAACAGAATTGGATGCCTATCTTTTTTTCATCCCCTGTTCCCTCCTCCTCCCCCAACCTCTGGCAACTACTGATCTGTTCTCTGTATCTGGGTTTGGCGGGTTTTTCTGTTTTTCTGTTTGTTTAAGATTTCACATATAAGACAGATCAGACAGCCATTTTCTTTCTCTGTCTTACTTCACTTGGCATAATGCCCTCAGGATTCATCCCTGTTGTCAAAAATAGCAAGATTTCCTTCTTTTTTTTTAATGACTGAATAATATTCCAGTGGGTGTACATATACCACAATTCACAATTTCTTTATCCATTCATCTGTTGATGGACACGTAGGTTATTTCCATATCTTAGTTATTGTAAATACTCTTGTTATATTTTCTTTTAACTATGTTATAGTTTTCGGACTTACGTTGAGGTCTGTGATCCATTCTGAGTCAGTTTTTATATATCTTTTGAGGTAGGAGTTCAACTTCATTCTTTTGCATGTGGCTGTCTGGTAGACCCAGTACTATTCATTGAAAAGATTTATTTATTCATTAATTTATTTTAAAAGATTTTATTTATTTATTTGAGAGAGAGAAAGGGAGAAGCAGGCTCCCAGGGAGCCTGATGCGGGACTCGATCCCAGGACCATGAGATCATGACTTGAGCCATCCAGGTGCCCCTGTTGGAAAGATTTAGATCTATTTGGGGAGTACTGCCATCTTAATATTGTTAATATTATTAAGTTTTCCAGTCTGTAAACACCGGATGTCTTTTCACTTATTTAGGTTTTTGCATTTGTTTTTGGTGGATTCTGTAGCAAGTTTCTATAGACACGATCATGTCATCTTTGAATGGTTTGCTTCTTCCTTTGGATGCATTTTTTTTTTTTTTTTCCCTGTCTTATTGCCTTGGCTAGAACTTCCAGACAATACTGAATAGAAGTGAGAGTGGAGGGACACCTGGGTGGCTCAGTGGGCTAAAGCCTCTGCCTTTGGCTCGGGTCATGATCTCAGGGTCCTGGGATTGAGTCCCACCTGGCGGGGAACCTGCTTCCCCTCCTCTCTCTCTCTGCCTGCCTCTCTGCCTCCTTGTGATCTCTGTTTGTCAAATAAATAAATAAAATCTTTAAAAAGAAAAAAAAAGAAGTCCTTGTCTGTTCTTGATCTTAGAGGGAACGCTTTAAGTGCTTTACCATTAGTAGGATGTTAGCAGTAGGTTTTGTGTAAATGCCCTCTATCAGGTTGAGATAAATTCCCTTCTGTTCCTAGTTTGTTGAGTGTCTTTATCGTGAAAGGGTGTTGGATTTTATCAAATGCCTTTTCTGCGTCTGTTGAGATCATGGTATAGTTTTGTCGTTTACTTTTCGTAGGGTGTGTTGCATTGATTGATCTTTGCATTTTTGGAGGTTCCGGCATTCCTGTGATAAATCTCACTTGGCTCTGGTGCGTAATCCTTTTTATATGTTGTTGGATTTGGCTTACCCATATTTGTTTTGAGTATTTGTTTTGAGGATTTTTTCGGTCTGTATTCATAAGAAATATTAGTCTGTTTTCTTGTCATGTTTTTATCTAGCTTTGGTCTCAGGATAGTGCTGGCCTCATAGGACCAGTTGGGAAGTGTTCCTTCCTCTTTTATTTTTTGGCAGAGGTTGTGAAGGCTGTGTTAAAACTTCTTTTTTTTTTTTTTTTAAGATTTTATTTATTTATTTATTTGACACAGAGAGAGAGAGATCACAAGTAGGCAGAGAGGCAGGCAGAGAGAGAGAGGGAAGCAGGCTCCCGGTGGAGAGGAGAGCCCCATGCGGAGCTCGATCCCAGGACCCTGGGATCATGACCTGAGCCGAAGGCAGAGGCTTTAGCCCACTGAGCCACCCAGGCGCCCCTTAAATTTTTCTTTTTTTTACATTTCTAAATGTTAAACCTTTATTGAGGTATAATTGGTATAGAACAACCTGTATAGTCTGTATGTCTGTCTTTTTTATTTTAAGTAACTTATTTAAAAAATTTTAAAGGTTTTATTTGTTTCAGAGGAAGAGAGAGAGTGAGAGAGAGCACAAGGTGGGGAGACAGGCTGAGGCAGAGGGAGAAGCAGGCTCCCTGCTGAGCAGGGAGCCAGATGTGGGACTCAAGCTCAGGACCCTGGGATCATGACCTGAGCCAAAAGCAGACGCTTAACCCACTGAGCCACCCAGGTGCCCTATTTTTTATTTTCTTTTTTAAGATTTTATTGTATTGTATTTTATTTTATTTACTTTTAAGATTTATTTACTTGAGAGAGAGTGAGTGAGAGAGGAAGAGAGAGAGAATGCACAGGAGCCAGGGGAGGGCCAGAGAAGCAGACTCCCCGCTGAACAGGAAGCCCGATGCAGGACTTGATCCCAGGACCCTGGGATCATTACCTGAGCCAAAAGCAGACACTTAACTGCCTAAGCCACCCAGGTGCCCTGAAGATTTTATTTTTAAGTGATATCTACACCCAGTGTGGGGCTGGAACTCACAACCCCGATTAAGAATCACATGCTCGGGGCGCCTGGGTGGCTCAGTGGGTTAAAGACTCTGCCTTCCGCTCAGGTCATAGTCTCAGAGTCCTGGGATCGAGCCCCGCATCAGGCTCTCTGCTCAGCAGGGAGTCTGCTTCCTCTCTCTTTCTCTACCTGTGTCTCTGCCTACTTGTGATCTCTGTCTGTCAAATAAATAAATAAAATGTTAAAAAAAAAAAAAAGAATCACATGCTCTCTGATGGGCCTGCCAGGCGCCCATCTTTTTTTTCTTTTTTTTTTAAGATTGATTTATTAGCGAGTATGGGGGAGAGCAGAAGGAGAGAGAGGATCTCGAGCGGGACTGCCCACTGAGCAGGGAAACCCAGCGTGAGGCTCCGTGTCACAACACATGAGATAGTGACCTGAGCTAAAACCAGGAGTCAGACACACCCAACTGACTGAGCCACCCAGCATCCTCCTGTCCTTCCCCCCACCCACTTTTTTTTTTTTTTTTTTTTTCTAAATATAGGTGCCTTGGGATGCCTAGGTGGCTGACTCAGTTAACTGTCTGCCTTTGGCCCAGGTCATGGTCCCTGGGTCTTGGGATCAAGTCCCCCATTGGGTCCTTGCTCAGCGGGAGCCCCTTCTCCCTCTGCCTGCTGCTGCCCCTGCTTGTGCTCCCCCCACTCTCTCTCTGACAAAGAAATAAATAAAATCTTAAGAAAACATACGTAGGTGCCTACATCTATAAATTTTCCTCTGTATACTGCTTGTACAGGAGCCTGTAAGTTTTGGCCTATGTGTTGTGCTTTCATTTTCATTCATCTCAAAGTATTTTCTAATTTCCATTACATTTCCTTCTTTGCCTCACTGGTTATTCAGGAGTGTGTTGTTATTAATTTCCACGTACTTGTGAATTTCCCCAAATTTCCTTCTGTTACTGATTTCTCATTCCATCCCATGGTGGCCAGAGAACATACTTTGTGTGATTTTTCAGTCCTTTGACATTTATGAGTCTTGTTTTATGGCCTGACCTTAATACAGCCTAGCCTGGAGAATGTTCCATGTGCCCTTGATAAGAATGTGTGTTCTGCTGGTGTTGGGTGGAGGGTTCTCTGCAGGCCTGGTAGATCTCATTGGTTTATGCTGGCGTCGATGTGTTCTGTTTCCTCGTTGATGTTTTGCCCAGTGTTCTGTCCGTGATTGAGGATGGGGTATTGACATCTCCTGGCCCCTGCTGTTGACTTGCCTGTTTCCCTGGTCTCATGCTCTCTTTACTTCTGCTTGCTGGGCCTCAGTCCAGCCCAGCCCGACTCAGTCCACTTGTTCTCCTGCGTGAGCTTTTGGTTTCCCCCTCCAGCCCGGGCCTTGGGCTGAGGCGACCAGCCTGTGCGTCTGCTGTGCCCAGGGCTGATCCCCGGAAGGGGATTGCTGTGTCGGAGTGGGAGCTGACTTAGAATCATCTTGCCAGACCTGCCAGGAAAGACTGCCAGGGTCCTTCTTGAGGTGCCAAGGAAAGTCTCCCTATCTGCCATCTCCCTCATCAACCAGTCTGGTGCGATAGGGCCCTATATGTGCCAGGCACCGGGCTTCATGTGACTTGTCCGAATCCTGCTGACAGCCTGACGGGGAGGGCGGGGTGACCATCCCCATCTTCCAGATGGAGAAACCGAGATCCGGGCAAGTGAAGGCCCTTGTTCAGGTCTCACGGCGAGGCTGTGGCTGAGCTCTCCAGCTGCAGCCTCTGGGCTCTCTGCTGTCATGATCTCCTGGCCACTTTGTACGTGCAGGGAGCTGTGACTGGCCGTCCTGTCTTCAGGGTACAGCTTTGTTTCCGGTCTGGTGACCAGGGTGGTGCCGGCAGGTGGGGACAGGAATGAAGCCAGTTGGGTTGGTGCCTCACTGGTTGGTATTGGTGGGCAGGGGTTGCTGTTAGCTTAGGTGGCTTCGCCCTGGAGATGCCCCCTTTTACATGCGCTTCTCAGCACCTGTCGTGTGCCAGGCGCGGTGCTGGGTGCAGGGGAGCAGGCCATGAACAAAGCAGATGGTTTAGAATGGGGACCAGTACGCAGGAAGGAAGCATGGAGAGGGGACAGAGCCCAGCCTGGCGAGGTGCTCAGGGGACCTCTCCCTGCAGATTCCTTCCAGCCAGTGTCCGAAGTAAGACTGGAGGGCTCTGTGGGGGCATCTGGAGGCAAAGGCGCCCAGAAGGGGACTGACGTCAGATGTCTGCGGGGCCCGGAGGCGGGAGCGGGGGGAGCCAGCAGAGAGTGGCAGGGAGGTGACGGCGCTAGCGTTGGGCCCTGTGGGCTGCGGGAAGGACGTTGGTTTTGTCCCAGGTTTGCTGGAAGCCACGGGTGGTTTTTTTTTTTTTTTTGACAGTAGCCACGGGTGGGTTTTAAGCATGTGGGCAGTGTGATCTGACTTGCGGTTTGCAAAGCTCTCCCTGGCTGCCAGGCTGGGAACACACAGGGCAGGGCAAGGGTGGGGCACGGAGGGATGGGAGCCGCCACCCAGGGGACTCAGCCTAAAGGGTTTGGGACCGCGCAGGGGATGGGGATATATTCGGGTGTGTTGAAGGCAGGATTTGCTGACAGATCGGCTGTTGGGGGTGAGAAAGGCATGGCCGGAGAAAGGGTGGTAAGGCCATCCCGTCTTGTGTGACACCCTCTGTCTGGAAGACATCTGGGAGAGGCTCTGGGGAGGGCACTGGGGAGGACGCACACCCATCCTCCTTCTTGAAGGAGGAGCCTGCAAGGAGGATGGTTCTGGGATGCTGGGAGTGTGGTGGGGCACTGCCTGGCTTTCTTTCCTCTTTACCAGCAGCCTCCCTCTGGCTCAGTTGGGCCGCCCGCACGGTGACATGCACAGAACTAGGGATCCGTGTGTGGCCAGCCAGGCCCTAGAGATGCAGTGGGGACTCACTGACGCCCCAGCACCTGCACTGTCTTCTCCTGTCCCCGCCACACCCCATTTTATAGACGAGGAGGCTGGGCCCAGGATGTGAGTGACCTTGTTGCCAAGGTCACACAGCTGGCATGCAGCTGGGATGGCTGCATCACCCGGGCTTTCTGCTGCAGGGCAGAGCAGTGAGGATGCTCAGGTGACCCCCAGGAGGGCAGACTCAAGAGCTTGGGTCCCCAAATGCCAGTGGTTTCTCTGTCAACTGTGAAAATGCTGCTTGGCCGACGGGTTGCTTTAGTGATTCTCAGTACAACTGAAAAATTAAAAATTAATATATACATATTTTTAAAGATTTTATTTATTTATGAGAGAGAGAGAGAGCGCACGTGCGCACAAGCAGGGGGAGCAGCAGAGGGAGAAGGAGAAGCAGCCTGCCCACTGAGCAAGGAGCCCGATGTGGGGCTTGATCCTAGAATCCCGGGACCGTGACCTGAGCCAAAGGCAGACACGTACTTACCAAGCCACCCAGGTGCCCCCAGAATTAATGTTTACCTGTTACAAAAGTTGTAAAAAAAAGTTATGGATGACCGAAATTCAAGTCATGTTGGAAACTTAAAGTTTTTCCACTTGCCTTCCGTACATGACTTCCATCGAGGGCTCAGGTGTCCCCTCCAAGTTTGTTGTCCCCCCACAGGCAGGAATGTGCACAGGCATTAAAAAAGAAGTTGGGGGGGAAAAAAAAAAGAAGTTGGGAGGACATAGTCAGTTCCGTACATCACACTTTGCTTTCGGCACTATGGCCTGGATTGCCTCCTGGGCCAGCTCCAAGATTGATTTAGCCAGTGCCGTGCCGATGGACATCTAGGTGGTTAACAGATTTCACTCTGGAAAGCCCTGCCACAGGGAGAGGCCATCCTTTTTTCTTTTACGATTTTATTTATTTATTTGACAGAGATCACAAGTAGGCAGAGAGGCAGGCAGGGGGTGGGGGAAGGAGGCTCCCCATTGAGCAGAGAGCCCGGTGCAGGGCTCAATCCCAGGACCCTGAGACCATAACCTGAACTGAAGGCAGAGGCTTAACCCACTGAGCCACCCAGGTGCCCTGGGAGAGGCCATCCTTGCAGACCCATGGAGGAGATTGAAAAACAGGGTGATGTGGGATGGGGGTGTCAGCAAGGGACAGTTAAGCCTCTCAAAAGAGTTGACATCTGAATTGAGTTCTGAGTGACCAGAGGAAGCCAAGATTGTGGAAAGGCTCAGAGGAGATGGTCATTCCAGGCAGATGAGGAGTACGTGCAAAGTTCCCACAGCAAAAGTAGATTTGGCCTGTCTGCTGTACCTTGACCGGCAGTGTGGTTGAGGGAGTGAGCGAGGGTGGTGGTGAGGGTAGGGAGGTGATAGGGCAATTGCTCGGGGCCTTGGAGGCCATCAGGAGCCCTTTGGAGCCGAGGAGGGTCATGGTCAGATTCATATCGTGCCCAGTTTTCCCTTGATTGTATAGGGCAAATGGTTTCTTTTGGGTAACATGGTAAGAACTTTGCAGACCCTTCCAACTACCATCTGAGGCAGGTGACATTATCCCCACTTTACAAATGAGGAAACTGAGGCACAGAAAGGTGACCAGACCTGGGCGCCTGGGTGGCTCAGTTGGTTAAGCGACTACCTTCGACTCAGGTGGTGATCCTGGAGTCCTGGTATCGAGTCCTGCATGGGGCTCCCTTCTCAGCGGGGAGTCCGCTTCTCCCTCTGATCCTCCCCGCTCTCCTGCTCTCTCTCTTTTTCTCATTCTCTCCCTCTCAAATAGATAAATAAAATCTTAAAAAAAAAAAAAAAAAAGAAAAGAAAAGGTGACCAGACCTGCACAGATAGTCCGGAAAAGAATTGGGAGTGCCTGGATTGATTCCAGCTGGGGTCCGAGAGGCCCAAGAGCCATGGCTGCTCGTCTCCATAGGCCACTTCTTCTCCTGGCCTGGCCTCCAGATGAGACCTTGGAGCAGGTGACCCTATGGCGGAGAGCCAAGGGTGGGGCAGGTTCTGGAACCTCAGGATTGCTGAGCAGGGAGGAGGCTGCTGGGGATTTGTGAAGGGGAGGCACCTGGAGTGGGACTGGCAAAGTCAGCAGGACTGCCCACCCCCCATCTGAGCCTCAGTCTCATTGGACAGTGGCACATTTGGTCCCGCATCCCACAGACATTGGTCACCTGCCTCATGCCTGGCTCGCTGTTGAGAGCTGAGGAGAGGATGGGAGGGAAGGGACAGCCACCGCTCTATAGACAAATGAGTAAACTGGAAGGTGCCAGTCATGAGAAGAATTGAGAATTAAGCCGATGGCGTGTAACAGGGCAGGACCTCATAATCGGGGGTGCCGCGCAGTGGGTGCAGAAGAGGCAGTTTAGCCGGGAGTTGCTAGTTGGCCCTATGGATGTTGCAGGGAGAGAGTCTGAGGCTGCGGGAGTAGCCAGTGCAAAGGCCCTGAGGCAGGAACCTACCTTTTTGGGGGGGACATGGCAGAGAACAGTATAGCGGGAGCTGAGTGAGTGAGGGACAGGGCTGGGATGGTGACTGGCAGGTCGTGCAGGGCCTTGTGGGCCTCAGAGAGGACTTGAGGTTTTACCCCGAGGGGGGGGGGCGTGGGGAAGCCTCCCAGCAGAGGGGGGCCGTGCTCTGACGTGGCACCCACAGGCACCCTGTGGCCACTCTGGGGGTGAGGGTGGGTAGCTGGAGAGTAGCCAGAGAGGCAGCAGCTGCTCTGGTCCGGGCAAGCACGGATGGCTTGCGTGATGGCCTTGGATGGGCAGAGAAGGGGGTGGTTCATGCTGGCTGTGCAGGTGGAGCCAGCCGGGCTTGCGTCGGGGCGGGCTGGGCGGTGACGGCTGGGCGGAGCCCTGGGTCTGCAGTCTCAGTCAGCCTGCCTGCCCCTTGCGGTGACCCCAAAGATACACTGGCACCAGCCTGGGGCCACTGAGTGTGGGCTGGGCTCTGGGTGACCAGTGGTTACTGTTGGATGGCATCCAGATGGGTGGTAATGAGGCAGGCACTGGGTGGGGACCGTGGGGCATGTGGACTGGATGGTGAGGCTCCAGAGGCCAAGCGGTAAACTCTGCCTCTGTTCTAGCAGAGCCACAGCGGAGGCCCTGGGGGGCATGAAGGTGATTGGGGGCGGGGGTCTGCCTCATTGACATCCCACTTGTGTTCCCATCACAGCTCTGCTCCTTCCTCGCCGAGTTGCCTGGGCACGCCCTGAAACTCTGAGCCTTAGTTTGCCTACCTGGCGCTGGTATCATTCTTTTGGTGTTGCTAGAGGGTTTGCTGAGATGTTGGCAGAGATGGGCTTCGAGCTGGGCTGGGGACAGCCAGTGCTCCCCGTCTGGGCTCTTGTCAGCCTGAGGCAGTGAGTTGGGTACAAACAGGTCCCTCGAGCATGGGCCTCCTGCTGAGGGCTCTTCCCGTGGCTGGTGCTGTGCTGAGGGCTCCTGGTCACACTGAGGCTTCAAGTGACCCCCACGAGGATATGGTGATGAGGAAGGGATCCCAGGCTCTGGCATTTGCTGGGGCTCCTGCCATCATGCTGCCCAGGTGAGGGGTGACCTGGGCGCTTGCCAGCTCTGACTCATCCTCTGCTGGCTTATCTGTTTGTTTTCACTCCCTGGAAGGCCTCCACCTGCCCACTTGTCAGCCTGGGTTTTAAGCCTCCATTGTTCCCCCAGGCAGGCAACCCTGCCCATGTGGGGGGCTGGAAGCCAAGGGTTCCTGGTGGGATCTTAGGCTCCGTTCAAACAACAGTAAATACACAGCTGGGGCTTCTGATCTGCCCCCGGGTGCCACCTCCTGTTGTTACCCCCCCCCCCCCCCCCCCCCCCGCCGCCGCCGCCACCGGGCTTTGGACCCAGGCTGTCTGGCTTCAGAGCCCATATTCCTCCCCGCCACTCGCCAAACATTTAATGAGCGCCAGCTGTACGCCATGCACTGTTCTAGGTGCTGGGGATCCGATAGTGACTAGGCCAGGTGAAGTCATGTGCTCTCACAGGTCTGGACTACTGTTGAAGACCAGGTTGTGGGAGTAAGAAGGGGTATATGTTTGGGAAGGAGGGGTGCAGCCCACTGCATCTGCCCACGGTGGGTGCGCAGTACAGGAGGGGAGGGGTGTCTTAGCAGAGGGAGCAGTGCCTGCAGAGGCTGGAAGCCAGAAGTATATGGAAATTGCAGGGGTGGGATGGGGGTGGTGGGATGGGCAGGTAGAGGACCCTGTGAAATGTGGGATGGATCGAGTGACTTCTTCAGAAGGGAGGCTTAGATCCCTGGAGGTTTTTGCTTCAGAACGATGACTGTAAATAGCCCGGGAGGAAGCGGGGCGGAGGATCGTGGGACCAGGCCCGGGCCTGGTGCAGCAATGATCATGGCTAGCACTTATTGAACCACGACTTTGTGCCAGCGAACAGAACAGACCTGAGATCCTGTCCTGGGGAGCTACATGGTGGGAAGGGGTGGGTAAGAAGACGAGTGACTTGGAGAGTTAGTGATAAGGAAAAAAAGGTAGGAGGGACTTGAGGTGGAGGTTAGAGCTGTGAGCAAGGGTAGGAAGTGTCCCTATAAAAGTGTCAATTGAGCCTGAGCTGTGGGGGGGGTGAGTCATGGGGGTGCCTGTTTGGTACCCAGTGGACCTCGGGTGGGTGGAGTTACTCCATCTTTCCAGGAAACTGAGACCAGAGAGACAGGGAAGCTGGCCCGAGTCACACTGCGCGCAGGGCGGCCTGGGCATACAGCAGCCCCCGTGGCCGGCATGGGTGGGTCAGGGCAGAAGCAGCAGATGACTGAGGCTTGAGAGTTGACTCCGATTACTGGACAGTGTCCTGGGCAGAGCTACCCCGGGAGGTGGTTACCTTCCCAGGGGAAGGAAGGCTCCAAGAGTGCTCCTCCTGCTCAAGAAGGCCCCCAAAGAGCTCCTGCTGCTGTGTGTCAGAAAACCCTCTGGGGCTGGGGCGCCTGGGTGGCTCAGTGGGTTAAAGCCTCTGCCTTTGGCTCCGGTCATGATCCCAGGGCCCTGGGATTAAGCCCCACATCAGGCTCTCAGCTCAGCAGGAAGCCTGCTTCTCCCTCTCTCCCTGCCTGCCTCTCTGCCTGCTTGTGATCTCTGTCTGTCAAATAAATAAATAAAATCTTAAAAAAAAAAAAAAGTTAAAAAAAAGAAAACCCTCTGGGTGGGCCTCGGGGCGCAGCCGGACAGACCCCTCACTGAGACTCTTGGGAATTTCTGGGGAGCTGCTCTTGTGAGGGGACTGTCCAGGCTGCGGGTGGGTGTTGCTCCTCTTTCCACTCAGCAGTCTGAGAACTTCTGGAAACAGTGGGAGGAATCCCAGGGCTCCTGCTGCTCCTGGGCTGGTGTGCGAGGCCCTGTGCACCTGCCCAGCCTCATCCTTCAGCCTTCTCCCCCTCGGGCCGCGCCTCCTCTGTCCAGGCTGCACCTCCAGTCATCCTGCCCACTCCCCACCAAGTCCCAGCCCCAGAAAGCTGCCTCCTCTGCATGTGCCCAGAGCACTCAGGGCTCTCTCGGGCGGCGTGCTGGTCCTCGCGTTCTGCTGAAGCTCTCATTGTCTGTTGTCTGTCGGGTTACCATTGTGCTCATGGTGCCTGGCTCCCCAGCCACGCCCAGAACAGTCACAGGACAGCGTGTGCCGATACCAGTGGCCAGAGGCTAGGCCCGGGCTGGGGAGATGCCAGCGGCTTTTGAGTCAGATGTGCGGGCCCAGAGGCCGGGTGACCTGGGGTCAGAGGCCAGACCCCATGAATTTCAGTTCACAGTCCCACCACTCCCTGACACCTAGTGACCTTGGTTTTTTTTTTTTTTTTTCTTTTTTAAATAAATGCATACTCTCAGGAAACCACCCGACAGATCAAGATAGAGGATGTTGTCATCCCAGAAAGTTCCTCATGCCCCTTCTAATCAGTTCTCCAAAGGGAACCAACTGCTCTGATTTCTATCTCCAGAGACGAGTTTTGCCTGTTCAGGTCCACCCTCTGACTCAGCAGGAGAAATGGGGGTGTGTGTCTGCGAGAGGCCCGTGTGCAGATGTTCACAGCAGCTGTATTTGTAATGCCCCCGAACTGGAAAGACCCCAGATGTCCCGTTAGCGAGAGAGCAGATAAGCAAACTGTGTCCCATCCATGCCACCGAACATGGGTCAGTAGGGAAAAGGATATTGTCACTTACACACGCGGTGGGGGAGGGATGCGTTCCCATGTTTCTGTATCGTTCCGTCACGGACCTGTTGGGTTGCGTCGAAGAGGCAGAGTGGGAGATTCTGGCAAAAAACGCACATACTGTCACCGCAGCTGTCGCTGATTGTGTTGGAGGGCCTGCGCTGATGGTTTCCAGGAGGCCATGTCTCTGATGTGCAAGGGGTCTCCTGTCCCTGCCTCTCAGGTCTTTGCCTCTAGCCTGGGACAAGGGCCAAGGCCATGTGTGGTGCTTGAGGTTAACAGCCACCAGTAGGCCTGCCCTGTCCCGGGAGAGCCTGGCATCTGCCGTGAAGTGGCTTTGTTCTCCTGGAGACACTGGGCTGCCCCTTCTGGCGAGGATCTTGTTGAAGAGCTAGCTGACTTTAGGGCCTGGTGAGCTGGGGGCCTCCTTGCTGTTTCCCTGCCCTGCCGTTTCGCAGCCCTGCATGCGGCTCATTTCTTGTTTCTGCTTCTCTGAGGGGCCTTCTCTGACCATCCCAGGGGGGATGCCCTGTACCACTTGGCCTGTGTCCTGCCCAGATTGCAGATGACCTAAACATTTTATCTAGGCACACTCCTTATTTGAAATTCTCCGAACCTAGAACCTTTCTCCATGTTTACATGAGGCAACACAAGAATCCTCTGCACGGCTTTAGTGATCGCTGAAAGTCCCCCTCTACTCCAGTGCTCACCTGGATCCCTGCTCTTTGACTCTCCTTTCTCACTGGTCCGGAGTGCCTTCTGGTCGCCCTACTGGGCATGCATCCACATTGCTAGTGTAAGCAGGTGTGGGTGGTGCCTGTTTCTGTAGTGAAAGATACAGGAAACATTTTTTATTTCACTGTTTTATTTTTATTTTTATTTTTTTTAAAGATTTTATTTATTTGACAGACAGAGATCACAAGTAGGCAGAGAGGCAGGCAGAGAGAGAGGGGGAAGCAGGCTCCCTGCCGAGCAGAGAGCCCGATGCGGGGCTCGATCCCAGGACCCTGAGACCATGACCTGAGCCGAAGGCAGAGGCTTTAACCCACTGAGCCACCCAGGCGCCCCTCATCAACTACTTTTATTTCCTCTTTCGATCATACATATGGCATTATATCAATGTATAACATGTATATAGGAAATGTACAGATCTCTTTGAGGTGTGGGGGACATTGTTCAAATATCTGTCCATAAAAGAGCTCTTTGGGCAGGCTGAGGCTGGAGCGCGGCCAGCCAGAGGGACACGGGACCACTCATCGGCAGCCTTCATTCCAGTCCCTCCTCTGCCCCTTGTGGCTTCGGGACCCTCCGAGGTCAGAGCGTTTCCCAGCGCCGGGCTGGGACTGGTGTCTTTGCCGACGTTGCCCCACTTGCAAGACGGGATTGCCCCACATGTGTGGTCACACTTCCTGCCTTGCAAGCCAGCCGCGTGAGTAACTTCTGTCCTTTTCCCCTCCCACAGGGACTTCCTTCCCCGAGGTTCAGGAATCGTCACCCGGCGACCTCTCATTCTGCAGCTCATCTTCTCAAAAACAGGTACAGTGGGACAGCCCGCCGCTGCAGCAGGAAATGAGTGTGGCCGCGGCGCCCGGCAGGAGTGAGGGGGCCGATGGCGGCGTCCAGGGTCTTGGGCTGTCCTTTGGGCTTGAATTCATGGTCTCCACGTAGGTAGCATAGTTGAAGCACAGTTCGGTGAACAGCCACGCCTCTTATCCTCCACTGTGACCAGGCCGCTAGTCGCCACGTTTGCTGGCCACGCTGTGGATGACACGTTTTCGCTGAACGCTTTCAAAAAAAGTAGCAGACATTGTGACCCGTCAACCCAGAGTGCGCCAGTGAGAGCCTCCCCTTGCACTAAGGACACCTTCCCACAGCCACGGAGCCTCACCCAAGGAAAGTAATCATTTCCGCCTGGTATCTGATGCCCAGGCCATACTCACGTTGCCAGTTGTCCCCCGAGGTACCTCCTCTGGCTAGTTTTCCAGCTGCTCTGATCAGTCCCCTCCTACACTCCGTTGTCCTGTCTCCTCTTTTCCTTAGAGCAGCATCACCGCTGTGTCTGTTTTGATGACCACGGTGGCTGTGGGGAGAGGCCCATCCACTGAATATAGAATGGCCCGTGCGGATATTTTTCTGCCTTCGCTTGGGTGGCCCCATTTATTTCTGTTCTTTCCACACAAGTCTGGCATGAGGTGGGCGTGTCTTCAAGCATAAAACCCACTGAGGTCTTCTTGGAAAGCACCTCGGGTCAGAAGCTAGAAGGGGACTGGGGAGCTCTTGGTGGCATGACCTTGCCTCCCTCCAGAGCCCCCTCCAGAGCCCCGAGTGGCCTCCGTGCCTGGAATATTGGCCTTGGTCAGGTCAGCGTTCAGAGGGCGCCAGGCTCACTGTACGGCCCGGTTAGACACATCCGTGCTAGGAAGGCAACTGACACACCCCCATTTTACGGGTAAACTGAAGCTTAACCAGGCCACCTGCCATTACGCTGGGCACCCGACAAGGGCGGGCGTCACCCAGTCAGATCTCAGTCCCTCCCCTGTGTGGTGCCTAGTCACGTGCTCTCATTTTCGTCTTCTGACTCCGCCCAGCCCACCTGCCAGAGGGCGTGGCTCCAGTGAGAGCCCGTAGCCGGTTGGCCCACACCTCTTCCTTGTGAGCTCTGCCCTGTCATAGGCCACCGGCGAGCCAGTGAGCTGCTCCCTGTGGATTTAAGTGTCCAGTCAGCTGGGCCAAGACTGGCGGTAGCAGAGTCGGGGCTTTCGGATGACGGTGCGTCAGAGAGTCACAGAAGGCTTGGCCCAGTGGGTTTCCGCTTTCCATTCAGCAGGGTGATAGAGGGTGGGGGGCTGAGCATATGCATTTTTAATGAGTTCCCAGCTGATGCTGATGGGCGTGCTTCTGGCCCAGGGCCACACAAGGGAAAGCCTCTGCCCTGGTGCGTCGGCCCTGGGAGCTAAGACTGCCTGGGTTCAGATAGTGACTCTGTAGCTTACTGGCCCCTGGGGAGGGGTGGCTGCTCACGATGTTTCCCGTCTGGACAGTGAAGATGATAATAGCGCTGACTTTGTTGGTTGCCATGAAGACCACGTTATTCAATACGTCCAACCCGCAGCACGGTGCCTGGCACACTCCAGGTCCTCCCTGTGCGTTGCTGAGGCAGGGGCTGCGGTTTTGTGCTTTCTGCCGGCTTGTTCCAGATGGCCTGCGGGGAGAACAGGTCTGCTGGCTTTCTGCACTGGAAGGTGGCAGGCTGTGTTATGGCGGGAGGGCTCCCCCATCATCTCCACGGTGGCCGTCACCAGCTGTGGTCCACTGTGCACTTAGTGCATGCCACAGGCTGCTCCAGGCCCAGGGCACAGCAGTGACAGGACCAAGGCTGCTGCCACCACCTGCCGCATACCCACCTGGCATTCCCGTTGGTGCCAGGGGACAGAAGCGGGAGATGGGGGGCGACAGGCAGGCCTGGCCCCCACCAGATTGGTGTGTGTGTGGAGAGGGGAGAGTGACTAACTTCATCCCAGAGGGTGGGGCATCCTGGGGCTTCTCTGAAGAAGTGATGTTGGAGCCAAGGGTGACAGGTGTGCTGGGGTGTCAGGGAAGGGGGAGCTCTCCTTCCAGCAGAGAGAGGCAGATGCGAAGAGCACTGAAGGCAGAAACTCCGAGGGTGCACATCAGCCTAGTACCTGGATTAACACTAGGGTCTCCATTCCCGTCATCCCCACTTTACGGAGGAGGGAACCGGAGCTTCCAGAGATGAGGCCACTTGCCCAAGAGCACACAGGAGGGTCATCGTGAGAGCCCAGCCCTAAACCCACTTGATGGGGTGCACCCTTAGGCCCATGTGTCACTTGTCCAGATCCTGTGGCTGCTGGAGGGAGAGACCACAGGAGCCCTCCCGGGGCAGGGGACTGGAAGAGGTGGGAGTGGTGCCTGGGGGCAGGTGGGGACAGGGTGGCAGCCGTGGAGATAGAATTGTGGTGGCATCCTCTTGGTCTGGTGGTGGAGGTGGGAAGTGAGGCCTGGATGTCCCATATGGGAGTGGCCCTTTCTGTGGTCCAGCACACATACTCCTTCCTCCTTCTCCACCTGACTGTGGCATCTCCGGTCTCGTTGCTGCTAGCAGATGTGTGACCATTCCGAGCTGGACCTCTGCCGGATGCCGGGGAGACAGCAGACAGGGGATGCCATGGTCAGGCTGCAAGGCGGCAGGACTGGGGGTGTGGGACAGTATATTGGCCGTTAGATTGATTTTGGGCCAGAGGCCCAGGGAGAACATTCTGGGCAGGGGCAACAGCATGTGTGAAGCTGTGAAGGGAGGGTCAGGAGGCAGGTGACGTGGCCTGGCAGTCTGGTGAGGGATTAGGCATGAGAGCCCAAAGAGCACATGGGTGGCGTGAGACCGGCTCAGCCCACTGGCTGCCCTGTGGAAGGAGGACAGGCAGAGAGGCCAGGGAGAGGGTAGCCTCGAACCAGGCAAGAGGTGATGAGGTCTGGCCCAGGGCAGTGCCGTGGGAGTGAGGGGCAGTCTAGAGTGACCTAGAGGTGGGGGGGTCCAGGGTGATGAACAGCAGAGGTGCCCTAGCTGGGTGCGAGGCGGGACATCCCACTAATAAGAGGGAGGAGGCTAAGCGTAGTGGGGGACATGGTGATTGGTGGAGGGTCCTCTAGGGGCTACGTGGGGCGGCATCGCTTCTAGAGAGTAGACTTTTGTCCAGCTGACTCTGGAGAGCAGGACTCTGGAGCACACACTACCCCAGTGTCTGGGGCCTGGGGCAAGTGGCTTCCCACTCTCTGCCTCAGCTTCCTCATCTGTAAAATGGGGTGATAGCGGTACCTCCCTTGTGGTCCTGGCTTTGGTGTGGCTGCCGCCTCCTGTGGGGTCAGTCTGGCATCCCACGATGTGTCTCTGCCAGGGGCCTTTGTCCTCTTGATGCCTGTGACACGCAGTGATGCCTGCCTTCTGGTCCAGACTGCTCTTAGTGAGCTGTTACTTTTAATCTGCTTAGTTTAAAAATTACCGAAGACCACATGGGGCACCTGGCTGGCTTAGTAGAGCATGCAGTTCTTGATCTTGGGGTTGTACGTTTGAGCCCCACATTGGGTGTAGAGATTCTTAAAATCTTTATAAAGTAATACCTAAAACCACAGCCACCAGGAAGTTTGATGGTCCATGGGTGAACCTTGCTTCTCCCTAGGTACCACCCCTTGGCCTGGTAAACCCTGGGTGGTGGGGACCGTTCTTGTCTGGAATGTGGCCTGCCGAGCCCTTGACCTCAGCTGGTGTTCTCAGGCTCCAGAGAGAGGATGGCAGGGCTTGGCTCCCAGCTTCCTTCCCAAAGCCTTCTGACCCCAACAGGGCCTTGCTGGCCTCTGGGACCTCGCCTCCTCCTGGTCCCTAGCTGCAGCCACTGTCTTCCCTCCATGCTCATCTTCAAGGTCAGCTCGTTCATTCACGCCTCCAGGCCTTTGCCCTCACTGCCCACCTTCCCGAGAGCCCAGCGCCCCCCACCCCCCCATCCTATCCCTGCTGCCTGAGTTCCTCAGCACCACCTACCTAGTAACCTCATCCTATTCTTTTTTTTTTTTTTTTTTTTTTTTTTTTTTTAAAGATTTTATTTATTTATTATTTATTTGACAGAGAGAGAGATCACAAGTAGGCAGAGAGAGAGGAGGAAGCAGGCTCCCCGCGGAGCGGAGAGCCCGATGCGGGGCTCGATCTCAGGACCCTGAGATCATGACCTGAGCCGAAGGCAGTGGCCTAATCCACTGAGCCACCCAGGCGCCCCTCATCCTATTCTTAATATTCTTAATTATTTCTCTCCCCCCGAATCCTGACGTGCTTTGTCCACAGCTTTCTCCAGTGCCCAGCACCCTGACCCCCTGTGGGCTGCTGCCGTTCCTCTTCTCTGCCCGTGCAGGGCGGGCGGGATTATCAACAGCTCTTTCTCTGGCACCTTTCCCCGGGAGCCTGGCCCTGGCGGGGCCTTTTCTGCAGCACTCAGGGAGAGGGCCTTGTGTCCCGATGAGAAAACGGAGCCAGGAGCTGGTGCGAGCCAGGCGGGGGGCTGGCCGGAATGCCAGCTGGGGCTGGGGCTGTCACTTTTTCTGGTGTATGTGGCATTTTCCCCACACTACCAAGCAGTTCTCCAGTTCACGGTGGACGTGGACTGCGTGGCCCACAGTCACCTCCGTTGCGACACCGCCTACCCGTATGGAGATGGTGTCAGACCCCCCAGGGTAAGAGCTCGGGGCCACCAGACTGTCGCCCTCCGCCCCCACCACAGGTCCAGGATGTCTCCTGAGCTCCTCACCGCCTCGCTGCCGATCTGAGGTTCCCAGGGCCCCCTCCTCAGGCTCAGTGCATTTGCTGGAGCGGCTCACAGAGCTCGGAAACCGTTCCCTTCCTTGATCGGTGGTTAATGTAAAAAGGATAGAATTCGGGAGCAGCCAGAGGGAAGAGGGGCGTAGGGCAGGGTGTGGGGAAAGGGCGCCCCTCTCCCAGCGCCAACTCGTGCTCTCCAGCTGGGAAGCTTTCTGTGTCCCGACCTTTTGGGACTTTTATGAGGCCTCATTACACAGGCATGACTGATTAAATCACTAGCTACTGGCAATTGATTCAACCTCCAGCCCTCTCGAGGTGGGGGTGGGGAAGGAGGGGCTAAAAGTTCCTCTAATCACATAAATTGGTCCCCCTGGCAAGCAGCTCCCATCCTTAAGTGCTTTCCAGAAGTCTCCTCATTAGCATAAACTGATGTGGGGCTGAAAGGGGCTTATTAGAAATGTTAAGACCTCTAGGCGCCTGGGTGGCTCAGTGGGTTAAGCCTCTGCCTTCAGCTCAGGTCATGATCTCAGGATCCTGGGATCGAGCCCCGTATCGGGCTCTCTGCTTGGCAGGGAGCCTGCTTCCTCCCCTCTCTGGCTGCTGCTCTGCCTACTTGTAATCTCTCTCTCTCTCTCTCTCTCAATCTGTAAAAAAAAATAAATAAATAAAAATGTTAAGACCTCTTTATTCCTCTTATCACTTAGGGCTTTCTAAGGATTTTAGGAGCTCTTGTGTCAAAAATGGAGGGAAGAAATACAAATATGTATTTCTTACTATAAATCACAATCAGACACCTTCCCAGTGGCGGGGTGTCCTAGAATGGGAGGTCTGCGCGACTTGTCCCGAATCCGAGGGAGCCTGAGAACCAGGCAGGCTTGGGGGTGCCGCATGCTTTGCCTCTTCTCGGTTGGCTAAAGCCTCTGCAGAGTTCCTCTTGTTCCAACCCGTTTGATCAGACTCACGGTCTCCGAGTATATCTGAGTCCCCAGGTCTGTCTTCCCACCGCAGGTGAACATGCCTGTCATCGCCCAGTTAGGGGAAGCCGGACCCCATCTCCTGCTGCCAGGAGTCAGCTTGGTGTTCCAGTCCTCGCTGGACTGAGAACGCGGAAGGGATGGGAAATGTCCATGAAGACCCGGGCAGGGCACCCCAGGGCTCCCCGGGGTGGCTCAGGTGGTTTAAGTGTTTGATTGACTCTTGATTTCTGCTCATTGTGCTCTCAGGATCGTGGGGTTGATCCCTTAGTTGGGCTTCCCGCTGGAGTCTGCTTGGGATTCTTTCTCTCCTTCATCTGCTACCACCCCCCCCCGCCCCAAGTATGCATGAGTGCTCTCTCTCCCCCAAGAAAAGCGGGGGTACCTGGGTGGCTGAGTCACTGAATGTCTGCCTTCTGCTCAGGTCATGATCTTGGGGTCCTGAGGTTGAGCCCTGCATCAGGCTCCCTGCTCAGCGGGAAGCTTGCTTCTCCCTTTCCCTCTGCCACTCCCCCTGCTTGTGTTCCCTCTCCTGGCTCGCTGTTGCTCTGTCACATAAATAAATAAATAAATCTTTAAAAAAAAAAAAAAGAAGAGCCCTGATACCCCAGGGCCAGCCTTGTGCATTTCCTTGACTGGCAGCTAAGCTATTTGTAGAATTCTGGCACTGGCGGGGGCGGTGGGGGGGGGGGGGTATGGGATTTGATTTCCTAGCAGCCCTGCAGCTGTGTTCTCTGTTGTCCCATTTCCTTGTAGGGGAACTGAGGCACGGAGCTGGGCGTGGCTAGGCATGCTGCCCTCTCCTTCCTGTCCCCTCCCCACGTGATGTTGTGGGGTCTGACTCACCCTTCCCAGGCCAGTCGTTCCAGGCCAACTTCAGCTCCGTCTGTCCCCGGCTCTGCCTGTAGGGTGGGGAGGGTACCTTCCGTGTCCTGTGGACCTCCTCCAGCTCCTTTGAAACAGGAGGGCATAAGGACTTCTTGGGAAGCCAAGCCTGAGGGAATTGCGGCCACTATCTTGGGGCTATTTCCTTGTGCCCCGGGTTGCCCATTACCCCGAAGCTGGCAGCACGTGCTTGTCATCTCCCTTCTGAGGACACCTTCCCAAAGGGCCTGGGAGATGCCCAGAGCACAGTGGGGACCTGCGTGGGACTCAGGGTGATGTGGTCTTAGGCTGCGGCACCTAACGACTTGGAATTAATAGGTCACTCAGTAATTTTTATTAAGCACCTACAAGCTACCAGGCGCCCGAGAGAGCAGTGACCAAAACGAGGTCTGCTCTCCTGCTGCTCCGGCCTTAGCAGGGACACCCAGGCACAGGGGTGCGGTGTGGGGAGGTTCTGGGGGAGGGGCCAGGGTGGTCAGGGTGGGCCTCCCCTCCGAGGGCCGTTTAGGGCTGAGACCTGAAGGAGAGGAGGGAACACGTCCTCCTCAGAACGTCTTTCTAGAAAAAAACTGCGAGTGCATTCCCTGCCCCGCAGTCAGGATGTGCGTGGGAAGCCTGGCAGTGGGAGAGGGTGGCTGGCGCCTCTGGGTCAGCAGCACGAGTGCTGGACAAGGGCCCGGCTTCTTGCTTCATTCCTGCTGTGCTCCAGGCCCCGGGGCTGGGTCTCTTGGAAACTCTTGGGGAAGAGCCTGGCTCCAAGGGCAGGCTGGCATTGGGGGTGGGGCTGGGGCTGTCAGTGCTGCCGCTGGGCTCTGGGACCGAAGGTTGTGTGTGGGGGGGGGGGGTCTGGCCTTGTTCTCTGTGCACCAGCAGGGAACAGTTGTGCAGCATCAGGCTGGGGACAGCGCCGAGCAGCTCTGCTGCGGGCACCTCCACTTTGGCTGCTGGGAAGGAGTTGAGAGGGAGTCTCCAGGCATCACAGGCTCTGAGCTCAGCGTTCAGGCCTCTGACTTATTCTTTGCGACTAGGGAGACAGGGGATCATGAAAAAATCGTCAGCATTCCAGGGCATTCCAGCTCCTACAGGGCCGTGGAGCCCCAGGCAAAGCCCCTTCCGTCTATTTCTCAGGCTTCTGTTCTCTCCACAGGGAGACTGGCACAGAGGCAGACCTGGCCCGCAGTGACTCCCCTCTGTCCCCAGACCCCCTGGGCCCAGAGCATCCTCAGGCAATGGGGGGGAAGTCGCCACCTCGGAGAGAGGATGCAGGCCTGGCCTCTCTGCCCCCGCTGCCCTGGCCTGCCTCCCTCGCCCTGGGGTGGCCTGGGGCTGGACTCGGGCTGGTTGGTCCCTCCAGGAGGTCCCCCCCCCCGCCCCTGGCTTCTGCTGTGTGGGTCTCTTTGGAGTGTCTGTGGCACCACCTCCTGGGACATGCTTGGACCAGACCAGGAGCCCAGTTCAGGACTGGGCCTTTAGCGTCAAGATCTTGGGAGGGAAGGAGGGAGGGAGGAAACAACAGCAGAAACTTGCCAGACTCAGTCCCTGTCCAGTCTCCCATCTGCTCAGCTGGGTGGCCTTGGTGTTGGGCCCACTTAGAGACGCCGAGGCAGGGACCACATTGTCTTTCTGATAGTCGCTCAGTCACACGTCCAGTAACTGAGCAGGTCAGTAGGAACACCCAGAGGGAGCCCAGGGACACAGAGTGATTGCGATCCCTGCCCAGTAGGGTGAACCTGGAAAATAACACAGGATGAGGAGGTCAGTGTTGTTAGAAGGCGACCAGTGCTTGGAGAGTCATAAGGCAGGGAAGGGAGAGAGACTCAAGAGGTTCGCCTTCTTGGCTGGGGGCCAGCGCATGCCTCATGGAGAAGGTGACACTTGAACGGAAAGGAGGTTGGGGAGAGCCTGGAGGCAGAAGAGCCGGTGCAAAGGTCCTGGGCAGAGACCTGAGCGGCTGGCTGGAGGGGAATGTGTTGAAGTCAGAAGCTGGGGAGAAGGAAATTTTGTAGGGCTCTGGGGAGGTGGTGAGTAGGGAGCTGTGGAGGGTTCTGAGGAAAGGAGGGCCGAGGTCTGGCTTTAAGAGGGTCAGTGCTGTGGCGGGAAGGCAGGCTTGGTGGGAGCGTTTGAAGATTAGTCTCAACCCTGGAATCTGGCACGTGGTTCCAAAGTGACAAGGAGCCCAGTAAAGTGGGGAGCGAGGGATGGGCCTGGCAGGCTCCTGAACCCTCCTCTCAGGCACAGAGGGTGTGGTTCCCCCCCCCCCCCCGGTTCCCAGGGGAGAAGCCGCGACTTTCTGGCACCGTCTGCACCTCCTGCAGACGAAGGGGTCAGCAGAAAGGTGACGGCCAGCGCACCCTGGACTCCACGGGTCACAGCCGGCAGGTCCTGGTCCCATAAACACCATCCCAGGGTGACGTGGCTCTGATGGGGGGAGGAGGCCCAAGGTGCAGGATGAGGGGTCAGGCGGCCTGGAGTTTAGAAAGGCTCCCTGTGAGAGGCAGCGGGCAGGCAGGCCCTGGGGGAGGAAGGGGTGGGAGTGGGCCTTCTAGGCACCAAGCCTCTGGGGCCCAGTCTACAAGCGGGAGGGCCTGCATCCTGTGGCGTCCTGTGGCTGTGCTCCTGGAAGGGGGATGGTCTCTTGCCGGTGCTGAGCTCAGGGCCCTGAGCAGGATGAGAACTGAGGTATGCTGTGGGGGGTTGGGGGACTGTTCCATTTTTGGAGGCTGCTGCCGGAAGAGCAGCCAAGCGTTTCCTCTTGTCCCTGTGGAGGGCTCGAGCATGACTGTCCTTGGGAACTGGGTCAGCTGATGGGGGTGGGGTGGGGGTGCCCATGCTGGCGGTGTCCTCGTTGCCCCTGTCCCCAAGTGGCCAGTGCCCACGGTGGAGGTGGTTCTCCGTGATCTGATCCCACGGAGTCCCCCGGGGTCCCCGAAGCAGAGGTTCAGAGAGGTTAAGAGCCTTGGGGGGGTGGGGGGCGGAGCTCACAAAGACCACGTGACCCGAGAGCCACTACCTGGAGACAGATGAGCTGCAGTCGGAATCCCAGCTCCACCACTGAGCTTGGGCCAAGTCGCTTCCCCTCTGTGGGCCTCAGGTTCCTCCTGCACGGCACAGACACCTGCCGCCCCGGTGCCCGCCCCTGAGGGGCCCGTGGGAGCACGCGGGTGCGCGCACAGGGTTCGGCAGGAGCCCGCAGGGGCTGAACGTGGGCCGCGGTTGGTTAGGTCACGGTGATGGGGTGGCGAGCCTCTTGGCATTCCATTCTTGCTGGGCCTCCTCTGTCAGCCTCCATGTCCATCCTCTCTTGAGGCAGCTGATGGCATGTCCGTGCTGGGATTTGTGTAGCCAGGTCTCCTCCTGGTGGACACCGAGGCGATTTCTCGTTCTTTCCTCTTAGAGAGGACGCAGCCTCTCTGTAGTGGTCTGGTCCTTTGGGCTGTTTGCCAGCAAGTCTGACTTCCGTCTTTTTTTTTTTATCATCACCACAGAGCCGTGGTCTCTGAGCCTACGGGGTCCCCCCTCCCCAACATTGACCACAAAAATGGGAACATACGGGAAAGTTGAAGAATTACACAGCCAGCACCAGTAGGCTCCGTCCCTACATCTGAGGACGAACGTGTTCTGTTCTTGCTCTATCTCAGAGCTGAGGGGCCCGGCACTGGTTGTCGGTCACTCGGCTCAGAAGGCATGGAGAGGCCTCCTCTGTCCACAGAAGCTGTTCTCCTGAGGGGTCCGTGTCTAGGTGGGGGGCCCTGCCAACGGCCAGAAGGGGAAGAGAGACAGTGAGACGGGCTTTGGTGGCTCCCTGTTCCCCATACCGTGCAGGTGCTTGGGGAGGAGGGACAGATGGGTCCCAGGGACATGCGTCTGGCACCTTGGCGAGCTGGACAGGGCTGGCAGCCCAGGATCCCACTGGGACGGTGGCCTGCGTCTCCTTTGACCCACAGCGAGGGAGTTTGCGCCTCACGATTCCGGACTCGATCTCACGGAGAACACCAAGGAGGCAGCTTCCTCACACGCACCCCACCTGCTGTCTGGCGACACGTGCCCGTATTTCCCCTTCTGTCCTGTTCGTCCGAAAGTGACAACTGCTGGTTACACCCACCTGTTGGCTTTTTGTTTTGTTTTTCTCATAGCGCGTCCTGACGTGTCGTTTCACAAAATACTTCACGAGAGTTTCTGTTCCCTCCCTGGGGACAGGGTCTCTGGTGGTTTTTGTTCCTTGAGGAATTCCCTGAGGTCTGGGAGAAGGCCCGGCTGATGGAGCCCGCCTGCAGATCTATTTCTCTGAGAATGAATCTGTTGCCCCCCAAATTCCTGGAGCCACTGTGACTGACTTCGCTTTCTCTGCTTGACAAGGCACCTGTCCCAGAAGGCCATCAGCTCCCTGCCCGCGAGTGAGACGTCTTCTCTTTCTCATTTCGAGCATCTTTCTTCCTTTTTCAGAATATGCTGAGTTTTTGCACTGTAAGTCCAAAAAGTTTACAGACTTTGATGAAGTCCGGCAGGAGATCGAAGCGGAGACGGACAGGGTCACGGGGACCAACAAAGGCATCTCCCCAGTGCCCATCAACCTGCGGGTCTACTCACCCCACGGTAGGCAGCACCGGCGCAGACCGTTTGGGTGTCGCGGTGGAGGGGAGCCGACTCTGTGCCGCTTGTGGGTGGGTGGGGTCAGCTGTGCTCCCAAGAAATAGGACCCCTTCCATTCTTCACACGCACACAGCCCTCTTGATCTCGGGCTTCCCATTTTTTGATAGGAACATGGTGCTGGGGAATCAGTCTCAGCTCTCAGGAAACAGCATGCTGGGAAGCCCGCTGTCAGGCGTGGTGGGGAGTGGGGCAGTTCGCAGCTGTACGCCCCTGTGGAAAGGGGTGGCCGCTGTGTGGCTCCCAGGTCCTGGCGGCCCCAGAAGGACTCCGACCCAGGGTCTTCCAGGCCTTGCAGAGGAGCCAGAAAGCCAGTCTTCTTTGTAAAATGTTCTGATTTTAAAACTCCCATCAGTGACCTAGAGCTTGCCACCAAGTACGACTTGTGGCCCCAGGGCATAGATTGCTGAGATGGCATTCGGAGAATATTCCAGCAGACCCGGAACTCCTCAGCATGAGTTCTTGGTGATGAGTTTTTAAATCGATGTATTTCTGAATAAATGTTGCCTCTACGCGGCACAGAAATTCAAAAATTATGAAAGAGTATCGAGCAAAAGCCTACCCTGGAGCCTTCGGTGTTACGAACGTACTTTGTATTCTAAGGGCCGAGTCAGTAGTCACGGTCATGTTCGTGTATTTCATGCCTGTGCGTTCACCGCTATTACTCAGACCGCAGCGCAGTATAAAATGCCGCTACTTGGTAGGAATACATCTCAGAGTGTGTCTCTTACCAGAGTATCTTCTTTTACTGGCAAACAGCAGCCTTTGGTTATGGCTGCATCGCTGGGCCGACATTTATTTAGCCACTGAGAGAGCAATTCCAGGCTGCCAGGGCAAACGTCCTGATTTAGAACTGTATCGCTGCACCAGAGAGAGGCTGCCTGTAGGAGGGGGCCTTGAAGAGGAGCTACTGGATCAAAAGGAGTGATCTGCTTGGAGGGCAGGAGGAGGACTGCGGCCTGACCCCCCAGCACTTAGGGAAGCAGGCTGGGTAGCTGTGGGGCCATGGGGCCTTGCCTGCCTCCCCTCCTCTGTCTCTGATGACCTTTCCCTCTGGTTTCCTCTCAGTGTTGAACCTGACCCTCATCGACCTCCCGGGTATCACCAAGGTGCCCGTGGGGGACCAGCCCCCAGATATCGAGTACCAGATCAAGGAGATGATCCTGCAGTTCATCAACCGGGAAAGCAGCCTCATCCTCGCTGTCACCCCCGCCAACATGGACCTGGCCAACTCGGATGCCCTCAAGCTGGCCAAGGAGGTCGACCCACAAGGTAACCACTGAGCCCCACAGTAGGCGTTCCCCTTCCAAGGGCCTAGGAGCATGGCAGCTTGCCCAGCATCCTTGATTCTAGGTCATTTGTGTTGCCTTTGGCCTATGACCCCTAGGAAAAGGCCCTCCTGGGATACAGCCTCTCCTTTGGGGACCAGCAGGGCCGACGGACTGCCCGAGAGGCTATTGTGTGGCAGCTGGGCATTTCTCCTTGGCTTGGTCCCCTTCTGTAGGGCAACAGTAGCCCTAGCCTGTAGAGCTCCTCAGACGACTGGAGAGGTCCGTGTAATGCTCAGGGGCCAGGCAGAAAAGGTAAAAGGGGGATGAGTTAATGAAGTCCGATGGGGCGATAGGGATCAGTGTGGACTGTGGCGTCTCTGGCTCGAGGCATTCCGGGTCAAACTTTTCCTTGGGCCATTGATTAAGTACATGTCAGTTAAGTACCTGCTATATCCCAGGCTCTGTTTTGGCCTTGGGGACCCTGTAGGGGACAAAGTTGACAAGGGCCCCCTGCCCTAGTGAGTTGATGTTCCAGGGAGGGAGACAGAAAACCATAAGAAAATAAGCAGGTGGGGCAGTTTCAGCCAGAAGCAAGCACTGGAGGAAAATTTAACCCTTTGAGAGCGTGGCTGGGGTGGGGGTGGGGAGGAGAGGTCTCTGAAGATGTGAGGTTTCAGGCAAGACCAGAATGGCGGGGGCGCCTGGGTGGCTCAGTGGGTTAAGGCCTCTGCCTTCGGCTCAGGTCATGATCTCAGGGTCCTGGGATCGAGCCCCGCATCGGGCTCTCTGCTCGGCAGGGAGCCTGCTTCCCCCTCTCTCTCTCTGCCTGCCTCTCTGCCTACTTGTAATTTCTGTCTTTCAAATAAATAAATAAAATCTTTAAAAAAAAAAAAAAAAAGACCAGAATGGCGAATGATGAAAAGAGGCAAAATCCAGGGAAATGGCCAGTGACGCTAAATAGGCTGGGCTTGATTTGAGCCTAGGGTGCCCAGGAGATGGCAAGGAGGCCATTGTGACGGGGGCAGCAGAGGCCACGTGGGAGGTGGGACTGTCCCAGGGGCCTTGGTGGCTGCTGTGGGGACCTGGGTGTGTCCTGCATGTGTTGGCGGTTGTGGAGGGGGACACACACTGAAATACGGTTTGTGAAATGCCTTCTGACTGCCTGATTCCCTAGTGGTTTGGAGGGAGTCAGGGACCAGGGAGGAGCTGGGGAAAGACGGGCTCTGGCACTTTGCTCCCTGGCTTCCGGTTCCGGTCTGGCCCGAGGACGGCTCAGGGAGGGGTAGGAACTGAGGGCCCTTTCGCACTGTGGACTTCGAGCTTTTCAGAGTTGAGGACTGTGTTCTGAGTATCTTTGTCCTGCGAAGGGGGCGCTGTGTCCCCAGGGTCACCCCAGGCATGGTCTCCTAGGAGAGACTACCCCTACCCGGCGCCCCCCCACAGCCTCCCTGTGGCCCCCCCCAATCCAGTCCCATGGGATAGAGCCAGATTGTGACAGAGATGCCACAGAGGCTTGATCGGGCGCTGAGGAAATGGGCGTGGCTTCAGTTACACTTGTGAACTTGATGTTAGCTCTTCTTCTGTCTCTGGAAGTGTTCGTGATCATTACCCCCAAAATGCCACTGTTGTAAAACACAGAACCTAAGAAAGTGACCGCTTTCCTTCTCCCAGGAGGTATCACTGGCCACGCCTCGTAAATAGTCTCGCAGTTTGTTCTCCCGTGTAAATTCACATTTTAAAAAAATGCGGAGACCTTTCCTTATTTTTCTGTGCTGTGTGTGCGCGTTTCCTTGTTACCAGTGGGATGCGTGTACACAGCACCCACCAGTCTGCCCATTGTCAACTCTTGAGCCTAGGGTGCCCAGGAGATGGCAAGGAGGCCATTGTGACGGGGGCAGAACATGTCAACATGTTCTTGAACATGTGGATTGTTTCTGGTCTTTAGTAAGTAATGCTCCAGTGAAATCCAGCATTTCCAGTAGAGTCCTGCGGTCCCATCCCCTCCCTCACTCTGCCTCTCCCCTCCCTGCCTGGCACAAGCTTTATGGGTGTACACAGCTGTGGCCCCTTTGCTCTCCAGAAAGGTGATGGCAGCTCACAGGCTACGGCTGAGTGTGAACAGGCAGGGGTGCCAGGGAGAGCACAATTGTCAGCCCCTCAAAGCCCCCCTTTGCATCCTCTGAGGATCTCCCTGGGCTTCGTGTGGTTCACACATACACACACACCCACACATCCGTGGGCGCCATTGCAGAGGGGATCCGTAGGCCTGCTGGGGGCAGCTGATCTGTAGGCGAGCAGCTTTGCTTAGAGGGTTTCCCTTGATTCGCGAGGTGACCTGGGGATAGGAGGAATCCGATGAGGTGGTTTCCAGAGTGGAATTTTGGCCATTCAGGTGCAAGGTAACCCTAGAAACAGTCGCCGTGAGTTTGCGTATGATGTTGGGACTCTGCAGCTAACTCAGTGCAGCATGGAGACTGAGCTGGGATTTTGAGTTTCCACGAGGTCTCCCCCTAACACTGTGGCAGCGAGACACTGTCAGCAGGTCACAGTGCTGGTGGCCAGTATTTACTGATGGCGCATCTGTCACAAGCCAGTGTGTCTTCACCAACAGCCCTCTCAGACTGGTGTGGCTGTTGTCTTCACTTGACATGAAGGAAACTGGGGTCCAGGCAGGTGATGTTATGACTTGTCCCAGGTCCCACACCTGGAAGTGGGGACCCCCCACCCAAGGCTGCCAGCCCAGGCTCCTCCCTCACCGCATCCTCTGACCTCTGGGCTCTTTCAGGCCTGCGGACCATCGGCGTCATCACCAAGCTTGACCTGATGGATGAAGGCACCGACGCCAGGGACATCCTAGAGAACAAGCTGCTCCCCTTGAGAAGAGGTGCGCTTGGGTGGGGAGCCGGGGGCGGGGTGCAGTGGCTGGGAGGAGGTTCAGACGATAATGTTTTTGTCCTTATCATTACCGAAACCTGGACCGATGCCAGGAAGTATGCACACATAAGCACCCACTGCTGCCTGTTTCCCTGGTGCCGGGAGTAACTACCGTTTCCCATGTATCTTTTTCTTCTGATCTGTACACATTGATTTCCCAGTTACACAGTTAACAGCTGCTCACTTCAGGGACGTAAACAGGCCTACAGAGAAAGGACACCACAGTCATCCCCAGCACAGCGTCTCCGACCAGTTCATGCTTCGGGGCTCTCCTCCCAAAACGTTCCCCAGGATGCATAATTGATTGATTGGTTCCTTCCTTCCTTCCCTGCTTCTTTCCTTCCTTCTTCCCTTGCTCCCTTCCTTTCTTTGTTTCAATTTATTTATTTGCAAGAGGAGGGGTGGTGGGCAGAGGGAGCAGAGCAGACTCTGCTTTGAGGTTGGAGCCCAACGCACAGCTGGATCGCATGACCCTGAGCGCGACCTGAGCTGACACCAGTTGGATGCTTAACTGACTGTACCACCCACGTGCCCCAGGATTTATAATTTCTTTCTTTTTTTTTTTTTTCCAAGACTTTACTTACTTATTTTAGTGAGAGGGAGAAAGTGTGTGAGTAGGAGGGGCAGAGGGAGAGAGAGAGAGAGAGAAAATCCCAAGTAGACTCCCCACCGAGCGGGAGCTCAATGTGAGGCTGGATCCCATGTCCCTGAGATCATGACCTGAGCCGAAGTCAATAGTGAGATGCTTAATACCTGAGCCACCCAGACGCCCAGAATTCTTAATTTTTATTAACGATCATGCTTACTTTCTATTGTGAACATTTAAAAAACATTCTTGAGAGTAGAGAAGTACAAGGAGCCCAGTAGACCCAGTCTTAGTGGTTATCAATACACAGCTAATCTCCAGTGCCTGAATGTCCTTCCCTTATTTGCTCCCTGGGGCATTGCAGAGCAAATCCTTGGCTTTCAATCCTTTTACACATAAATAACTAAGTTTCTGGCTCAACAGCTCCTTCACTGGCCCCTTTTTTCTCCCATATCATTTTTTTGTGGAAGAAACCAGATCGTGTCCCACACTTGGGATTGGGCCAGTTGTTCCCCAAAATTGGCAATGAAATCTAGACGGAGAACCTGATAAAGTTCAGGTTTAGGATCAAGTTTAGATCTTCTGACAGGAGTAGCCTAAATATTTTTCTTTTCAAAAAATCAGAAGAGCAGATACTTGTTATCTGTGATGTACAAGGCACTGCTCTATGGTCTTTTTTTTTTTTTTAATGCTGGTTTTTTTTTTTAAGACTTTATTTATTTATTTGACAGAGAGATCACAGGTAGGCAGAGAGATAGACAGAGAGAGAGAGAGAGAGAGAGAGGAGGAAGCAGGCTCCGTGCTGAGCAGAGAGCCCGACGCGGGGCTCGATCCCAGGACCCTGAGATCATGACTTGAGCTGAAGGCAGAGGCTTTAACCCACTGAGCCACCCAGGCACCCCTGCTCTGCCGTCTTTTTTTTTTTTTTTTTTTTTTTTTAAAGATTTTATTTATTCACCTGACACAAGTAGAGAGAGAGACAGGCAGAGAGAGAGGGGGGGAAGCAGGCTCCCCGCTGAGCAGAGAGCCCGATGCGGGACTCGATCCCAGGACCCTGAGATCATGACCTGAGCCGAAGGCAGCGGCCCAACCCGCTGAGCCACCCAGGCGCCCCCCTGCTCTGCCGTCTTGATGTGTGCGAGCTCATTGAGTCCTACTAAAGAAGATCCAGATTATGCGGTGCCTTTCTATCCCCATTTTATGGATGAAGAAACCGAGGGGCAGAGAAGCTGAATGCCTTGCCCCAGCTCACGAGATGAGGATGTGACGAGCTGGTTTGGAATGCTGGCCCTCTGGCCTCCTGCCACTTGGCGACCTACTTTTCCATTTCACTTAGCACAACAGCAGAGTGTTTCCCTGTGACGGGCAAATACTCTCTGAGGTGACTTCCAGAGGTCCCGTGGAATCCCTTGTATGAGGATCTGTGGGCCGTTACTCAGTCCCTATTTGTTGGACACTTAGGTTATTACTGTTTGTCACTGTGGTGAGGTGTTGAGTGTCCATCAAGGCTTTAATTTAAAAAAAAAAAAATTTCTTTTTAAAGATTTTATTTATTTAAAAAAAATTTTTTTTTTAAGATTTTATTTATTTAGGGGCGCCTGGGTGGCTCAGTGGATTGAGCCGCTGCCTTCGGCTCAGGTCATCATCTCAGGGTCCTGGGATCGAGTCCCGCATCGGGCTCTCTGCTCTGTGGGGAGCCTGCTTCCTCCTCTCTCTCTGCCTACTTGTGATCTCTCTCTCTGTCAAATAAATAAATAAAATCTTTAAAAAAAAAAGATTTTATTTATTTATATGGCAGACAGAGATCACAAGCAGGCAGAGAGGCAGGCAGAGAGAGAGGAGGAAGCAGGCTCCCCTCTGAGCAGAGAGCCCAATGTGGGGCTTGATCCCAGGGTCCCGGGATTGTGACCTGGCCCGAAGGCAGAGGCTTTAACCCACTGAGCCACCCAGGCGCCCCTAAAAAAAAAAATTTTTTTTTAAAAAGAGTTTATTTATTTATTTGACAGAGATCACAAGCAGGCTCCCCTCTGAGCAGAGAGCCCAATGCAGGGCTCGATCCCAGGACCCTGGAATCATGACGGGAGCCGAAGGCAGAGGCTTTAACCCACTGAGCCACCAAGGCACCCCAATTTTTAAAAAAATTTTTAAGCCATTTTCTTAATTGGTTCCCTTTCCTGCCCCATTCCTTCCCTCGGGCAATCTGCTGTCAGCTGTCGGCGCCTGCGCGCTGGTGTTGCCAGCACTGTTTAGATCTTTTCTTTAGCCCCTAGGGATTCCCTCCTCCGTGTGTGTCATGGACATGGGGACAACCTCCAGACCTTGGTTTCCACCTTCCCCAAGCCGTGCTGAGACATTGAGTAAGGAGAGGTGGCCGCCAGGGTCAGGGTCTGTGTCAGAGGTTTAGGAAGGAAGGGTTGGTGCCAAACAGGGAAGTGGACCCCGCATGTCCCTGTCCCCTCTACCAGCCACCCTAACCTAACCCCGTGCTCTTCCCATGTGTATTGGGCCTAAATCTTAGTCCCAAGGGATGCTACGTAGGCTTAGCATCGGTGATGGGTGGCTGGATGACACAGACCTCCTCGGCTTCCTTCCTCCCCGCCCCACTGTCGTCTGCGTCTGCCCTCCTCTGCCTTCCTGTCTGTTTCCAAGAAAGTCAGTCCTTCCTCTCCCTGATCTGTCTGCCGGCTACTGACTTGTGCCCTCTGGCCTTCCACTCTCAGTGTTCTCCTCCCGTCCTGTGGCTCTTAGAATCTCACCAGCTGCGTCCTTCTTCTTGGCTTACAAAAGACTCAGAACTCCTATGCTTTTAGGAACCAGAATCCCAGCCAGACCACTGGCTCGGCTCCCCGCTGTTCCCTCCTGCTTACTGTTGTGTGGATGGTAGTGAGTTTGGGCTTCTCACCGGTCTGGGTTCCCATCTGGTTCTCCTGCGGCCCCTCTCTGTGACCTCACCTTGGTCACGTCCCCTCATCTGTAAAATGGACATAACGGCAAAGATGGAGAGGATGAAAGGAAACCAGTCTTGCACAAGGCTTGTCGGGATACATGGCAGGCAGGCACTACTCCCCTCTCCCCAAGGGAAACCTTGGATGCCTCCCACTGAGAGTGGGGTATGTCTGTGTGCATGCATCCCTGTGGGCGTTTGGCTGCCTCTCCCCAATCCACCTCTCCAACTTTCATTATGTTAGCCGGGATGAAAACAGTCACCACGTCTGTTTACTGAGCACCTACTGTGGGTCAGGCTCTTGGCTGAGTTCTCGATGTCCCATGATACCCACCCCCCATGCACACATCTGTACTATTTGGTGCCATGTGTCCATACCTGGGAACCCAGGACTATTCTGCCCTTTTTTTTTTTTTTTTTTAAGTAGGCTCCATGCCCAGTGCAGAGCCCAGCATGGGGCTTGACCCCACGACCCTGAGATCAAGACCTGAGCTGAGATCAAGAGTCAGACGCTCAGATGGCCTGTTCTGGCTTTTTGAGCACCATTCCTGTTCTCTACTCTTCCAGTTGCTTCCTGTCCTAAGAGGGCAGATCTTTTCTTCATATTAGCATTTTTTTTTTAATTTTTTTTTTAAAGATTTTATTTATTTATTTGACAGAGAGAGATCACAAGTAGGCAGAGAGGGAAGCAGGCTCCCTGCCGAGCAGAGAGCCCGATGTGGGACTCGATCCCAGGACCCTGAGATCATGACCTGAGCCGAAGGCAGTGGCCTAAACCACTGAGCCACCCAGGCGCCCCTCTTCATATTAGCATTTTTATCTTCAGTGCTGTCTTCTGTGATTAAAGAATTCCAGAATGGTTCGGAAGGCCCGTCAGTGAAGGAGAAAGTAGCCCGCCCCTCCCGCAAGCCCCATTTCTCATGTAGTCAGTCACGGCTCCCATTTTCTTGTATCTGATTCAGAACGTTTTAACCCACATACAATCATCTCTAAAGAGCTTCCCTCCTGTTGGCTCCGAAGCATTAGCCATCCGTTCCCACCTGCCATCATGTGTGGTTTTGGACTTTTTTCTGTTCTGTTCCATTCATTTCTCTGGACATCCGTGCCCGATATATCCAAGCTCGACAAACGTAACAGCCGTGGAACAGGTTTTAATACCTGGCAAGATGAGCTGGGCCCTCTTGCCCTTCTTTTTTGAGGTGGTTTTCTTTCTCTAAAGCTCAGTTCTTCTCTAAAGCTCAGTTTGGGGGTTTCGTCTTCTCCAGAGCCTTCCTTTCTCCCCTGCCTCTCACGGGGTTCGGCGTTGCCCCTCCTTCCTCCAGACACTCTGTTGCTTTTCAGGACTGCTCTGTGTGTTCATGTTCTCCGCGTTTCTGAGGAACAGGTCTGGCTGGGGGGCCTCATCCGTGAGTGACCTGTGGGACAGCGCCCGTGTCTGCCTGCGGTTCACGGTGGGCATCCAGGCCCCTTGGCCCACCTGGCACTGCCCCTGCCCTGACCCTCTCTCCCCGCAGGCTACATCGGTGTGGTGAACCGCAGCCAGAAGGACATCGAGGGCAAGAAGGACATCCGCGCGGCGCTGGCGGCTGAGAGGAAGTTCTTCCTCTCCCACCCGGCCTACCGGCACATGGCTGACCGCATGGGCACCCCGCACCTGCAGAAGACCCTGAATCAGGTATGGCCAGGGTTCCGTGCTGCGGCAGTCCGCCACACTGCCGGCCTTGGTCTGCGGCAACGCGGGCTCCAACCACATTCGATTCGGGGCCTGGCGACGGCTGGGTGTTCGTGAGTCGCTAACAGCACTATTCTCGCCACCGCTGGTATTGTTGCTTTTATTTTCACTATAATTAAATATTTGGAATTATGTAATCAGCGTACCCAGACATTGGCCTGGGTGACCCGGGTGACAGCGGCCTGGCCTGCACCAAGGCAGGGTGGCTAGGAGCGCTGGACAGGACCTCAGCGGGAGGACTGTGGGGCCTGAGTTCTGCGGGTCCGAAGCCCAGCCCCACCTCTGACGGGGTGGCCCGGCCTGTCCGAGCCCCCGTCCCCCCAGGCGTCAGCTGGCCTCCTGGGGCTGTGGTGTCCGTGCCCCATACATACGCTGCCCCGCTGTAGCGTTGTTTTCCTCCCGCTCTTCCCGTACAGGGAATGGATTCTCGGGGTTCGGAAACAGCGAGCGTGCCGTGAGGCACCCCGTCTGCCCCGTCCCTCTCACCCACAGGGCCCATAGACGTCCACAGATGCCAGAAGGTCTTCTGAGAATCCTAGTTCTCCCTTTCTTACCGTAAAGGATGACGTAGTTGTGGATGCCTCCCCACCACCCCCGTCCTGCCCCACTTTTGGGTTTTTCTGCTCAGTGTTATCTCCTGGAGCACTGCCTGGGCCGAGAAGCGCCCTTCCTTGTTCTTTCTCGTGGCTGCGTCGTCGTCTCTGAACACATGGGCTGCAAGCTGTCCAGCCAGCCTCTCTTTGGAGAGCGGCCGAGATGGTTTCTCATCCTCCTGGTGCACGCAGGTGGCCGTTAACGTGACTACCATCGGACCGCTCGCGTGTGGCTCTCTCTGGAGAGTCCCTGATGGGGGCTGGTACAGGCACGCCGCACCAGGCCGGGCCTGTCCTTCGGGTCGGGCCTGGTTTGTCCATCCAGGGTTGTGAGACGTGCCCTCTGGACAGTTGATGGCAGCTTCCCGGAAGCGGGGAGGGACTGGGAGCCACAGTGAGGACCGTCCCTGCGGCCAGGCCGCAGGGACACAGCGGCAATGCCAGAGTGGGACCGTGTCCTCGGGGAAGGCATATTTCTAATGCGGGGGCACAGACTGGGAGCAAGTCCCCAGGTCAAGGCACGATCAAGGGTGAGGGAGCGATGGGGGCCGGGAAGAGCCGGTGCAGAGCAGGAAGGCGGAGAGGGCAGCTGAGGGGAGGGACGGGATGTGTCCAGTAGGAGGAAGCGGGTGGCCTGGGTGGAGGGGCAGAGGGAGAGGAAGGGAAGTAAAACTACCCCGCAGGTGTCGGGGGGCCTCCTCTGAGGGCTGGCGCACAGGCGGGGCCTGGCTGGCCTCCCGGGGGCCTGGCTGTGCCTCATGGCACTTCCTGGAGCTGTGCCTGCCCGCCCGCACCCCCCACCCCCCACACTTCTCCATGAGCCGCTGGGGCTGCTCTCGTGCTCTAGGATGCTGTCGGACACGGGGGCGGGGGGACGGTCTGCAGAGCGTGTAGCCTCAGTGCCCCCCTAAAGACCTGCAGCTCCCACGGAGGGGTCTGGGGGCAGCCGCTGGGGCAGGGTCCCGGCCCCAGAGGCCCTCAGCGGGGCCGTCAGGTTCATAAGCACAGTGTGGTGAGCTGGAGCGCGAGGCTCACGCTAGCGTCCTTCCTAGCTCGATGGATGCTAGTGCATTTGTCTCTTGTAGGAGAGCCGGCAGCGAGCGCGTTTCACTTGTCGGGCAATAGCTGCCTTTATGGCTTTTCTTCTGTTCCCTGCCTCCCTCCTGCCCTCTCCGTGTCTCTTTCTCTCTAGTATAGTAAAAAATAAAGTCATGCAGCCCAAGTACAGTGAATCTCCCATTTCCTCCCATCTGGTGGTGGGTCCTTTCCCCAGTGCTGGACAGTCACCACTAACCGGGCTGCCCTCTAGCGACACTGTGTCTGTATCCCCCTCCTCACTACCTCCCTTCCCCTCCTCCCTCTCCGTCCTCCCCACATTCTCCCTCCTCCCCTCCATCCCCACTTTCTTTCCCTTGCCTTCCCTTACTTCTTTCCCTACCGTAACAGCAGTATATTTTGTGTTCTCTCTCATGTTTTTCTCTCTCCATCCAACCTGAGGCTTACTCTCTAACCTTTTCTGCAGTGTTGCTTCCTCTTACAATTTGTGAACAATTAACAAATGCACTCGAGGGGCACCTGGGTGGCTCAGTGGGTTAAAGCCACTGCCTTGGGGTCAGGTCATGGTCTCAGGGTCCTGGGATCGAGCCCCGCATCGGACTCTCTGCTCAGCGGGGAGCCTGCTTCCCCCTCTCTCTCTGCCTGCCTCTCTGCCTCCTTGTGATCTCTCTCTTTCTCTGTCAAATAAATAAATAAAATCTTTTTTAAAAATTTTTATTTATTATTTATTTTGACAGAGAGAGATCACAAGGAGGCAGAGGCAGACAGAGAGAGAGAGAGGGAAGCAGGCTCCCTGTTGAGCAGAGAACGCTATACGGGGCTTGATCCCAGGACCCTGAGACCATGACCTGACCTGAAGGCAGAGGCTTTAACCCACTGAGCCACCCAGGTGTCCCAATAAATAAAATTTTAAAAAAATCCACACGTTTCTGAAGCAGATGAGAGGAGAAGGGGCCACAGTGAGAGGCTCCCTTCCCACCCGCTTGCCCCACTCCAGCCTTTCTTCCGCATTTGTTTCCTGTGGAGCTTCCTTCCCTCTGTTCAGGCAACTAAAAATATGTTCGTTCTTTCTCCCTCGTTCACAGAAGGGAGCACGTGCTCTGTACGTTCCTTTTGCCAGGAAGCTGTTTGCGTCTTGGTTTATAGGGCCCAGCCCCACGTCTCTCCATCTGCCTGTTGCTCCGTGGCCCACGTGGACTGTCACCCACCGGCCAGTCCTTCAGTGCGTGGGTCGTTCGGTGGCCTCCTGGGCCCCTCACCGGAGCACTTGTGCGAGGCTGCCGTGGGTCGGCACGCGTGTCATGTGTACCCTGCGGCGCGGACACCCTGGTTGGCTACTCTGCGGAGGCCCCGTGGGCCGCTCCCAGCGTCTCGCGGCTGTGGGCAGCACGTGCCACCTCTCCTCGTCCCATGCGCTAGTGTGGCTGCGGCCGGATAGTTCCCTTGCTTTCTCCTGAGACTGGGGGGCGTGCTGCGCTCAGGGGCCATCTCGGCATCAACCCTCGGCAGGTGCAGCAGGCCAGACCCTCCCGTGCTGACCTGTGACCTTTGACCTCTGACCTCTCTCCCTCCCCCAGCAACTGACCAACCACATCCGGGAGTCACTGCCAGCCCTGCGGAGCAAGCTGCAGAGCCAGCTGCTGTCCCTGGAGAAGGAGGTGGAGGAGTACAAGAACTTCCGGCCGGACGACCCCACACGCAAAACCAAAGCCTTGCTGCAGTACGTGTCTCCCTCCCAACCTCCCAGCCCCCCCAGCCTGGCTCGTGGGGGGCCTCCGCCCAGCCACAGGGTCCTGGGTCCAGGCTGGGTGTCCATCCTCATTCGTCCATTTGTGCACTTAGCGTAACATTTGTGGAAGCACTCGGGTCGCCCCAGTGAACGGGGCAGACAGCCGTCCCTGCCCCACGTGCTTAGAAAGGGGAGGGTGGAGGGATGGGACAGGAAATAAGTACGAAAATGTGTAGTGCATTAGATGGTGAGATATTAACGTGGGGAAGGGGCTAGGGTGCCAGGATGGGCCTGGGGGTGCCATTTAAACAAAGTGTCAAGAAGCCTGCCCTGAGACAGTGAAAGTCAGGCAAAGATCTGAAGAGGTCAGGGATGGGGGCGTGGCCAGTGCAAAGGCCCTGAGGCAGGACTGTGCCCTGTAGTGCTGGAGGAGGCTGTATGACAGAACAGAATGGGTGAGGGGCAGAGTGGAGGAGGGGAGGGGACAGGGCAGAGCATTCAGGTCTTTGTAGGCCACGGGGAGGAATTAGGCTTTTGCTCTGAGTAAGGTGGGAGCCGTGGAGGGATGGCCTGATTCAGGTATCCTAGGTGCCTTCCAGGGGCTGTGGGGAGGACAGACAGGGGAGACTGGGGTGGGGCCTTGGCCTTGTGTCAGCTGTTTTTGCTCTGTCTCCTGGAATTCTCACCCTGACTCTGGGTGGGCACTGGCTGTCCCAGCTCAGAGCTGTGGGGGACTCTCCACAGCCGCGCTGCTGTGAGGAGGGGGAGTACGTGTGCCCCACAATCCCAGAATCTCTCTCTCCCTCTCTCGGCTTCTCTTGCCTCTATACTCCAGTTTCTTGACTGTCAGGAATCCTGGGCGCTGGGCTAGAGTGGGATCCAGAAACTCACTGGCAGTTCATAAGGCAGATGGTACCACACATGTGGTTCGTCCCCAGGACACGGCAGAGGGACACCACCACCCGCAGTAGCTGTCATAACTCTGCTGTCCTCGTCCCCCCACCCCGCCACTCAGCACTGCATGCTAGAGGGTTCAGGGGTGAGAATGCTTTTATGCTCAAGTTTAACACCATTTACTTCTTGCGGGCAGAGTTTCTTGGGGTATGAGACACCCCATGCCTGCCCTCCCACCAGGTGTTCTGGGAGAACCCCGCTCACTGGCGCCAAGCCTGGCCTCCCTGGCATCTTGCGGGCGTCGGCGGTGTTTGCCCATGAGAGCTGCACGTCTCTTCTCTAGCAAGCTGTGCTCCACGCCGCTGGCCCAGTGGGGGCTGGTCCCTCGACGGCAGCAGCTCCCCTTCAGGGCGGACTGCACACAGAGCTTGAGGACATCAAGAATTTGGGGGCGGCGGGGATACAGAAATGACTAAGGCAGGGAGTGCAGGAAGCTGGGGAAATGACTAGAAATGCTACAGAAAACCAAACGCTAACAAATACTTTAGTTCTCGCCTGCTCACCTGGTCACAGTACCAATCAGCAACACTTGGGGACTGTTTTAAGGGCTGGGCTGCGTTCCAAGGGCTCAAATGTGATGGTAACATATTTCATCACTTACGTAAGCACTTTTTAAAAAGAAAAAACATTTTAACTTCCCTGAATTCAAAAGTTTGAGGTGAATTACCGTAATTGGCTGCGTTGTCTCTTTTTTCTGGGGGGTGCAGACCAGTCCTCCTTAGGATCGGTGATTCCTTGGAGTTGATGAAATCTAGAAGTTCCTCGAATCCTCGCTGTGGCCCCATGTAGGGACACCGTTAAGATCAACTCACTATGCACAGGCTCAGGGGGCAAGGACACCAGAATTGTGTGGAGGAGCTCATGTTTCACGCACAGTTCTGCCTGGTCAGGGCAGAAGTCGCTGAGCTGTGACCCCACCCCTCACTTTTACCATCTGCAAAATGGGACTAAGAACCACTTTGGTGAATTTTGGTGAATGAATTGCTGTAACAGGCCTGTAGAACGGGCCTGGTGTGTCCTGACTGCGCACCGTAGGCGGTCCTGGGATTGATTTGTTCTGGTCTCTGCATACATTTCGCTGCTGAGAAAATGAAAGGGAGCGTGTAAGCCACGGCTTGATTCGGAGCATGATTCTGGCGCTGTGTCAGATCCTTCCCCTCTGACGTCGGGTTCTCTTTTTCCTGGTAGGATGGTCCAGCAGTTTGGGGTGGACTTTGAAAAGAGGATCGAAGGCTCTGGAGACCAAGTGGACACACTAGAGCTCTCCGGGGGCGCCCGAATCAATCGCATCTTCCACGAGCGGTTTCCCTTTGAGCTGGTGAAGGTAGCGCCGCCGGGTGGGCCCTCCTGACTCTGTTCAGGCCTTCCTCCCAGGCCCTGGGTCTTGAACTCCTTCTTCCCAGCGTCCACCTCCGGTGGGCAGAGGTGGTGCCAGTGGCAGTGCGGCGGGGGTTCGGGGAGGAGGTGTGACCTCCGGGCCTCCTTCCCTGAGCGGACAGCGCAGAGGTGTCCGGTGGACCCCTAGGGAAGTTCCATTTTGGCCCTCTGACAAAAACCAATACACAGTCTTTGCAAAGTACATAGAACATGGGTCAGTTCTCATGAGAAAGTGTCCTCATCACGGTGAAGGGGAAAACAGGCAGGGTAAGGAGCCAGCACGTCTAGGATAGCATATAGCGTAGTTACAGCGTCCCTCCTCGTGAAGGCTGTGATGTCTCCGTGTGTGTCTTTGCACAGACAGATCTGCAAGAGGGCTCATAAAGATGTCCGTTCTGGGCTTTGAGATTTTTTTGTTGTTGTTGATTTGCTTGAAGTCTTACACTTCTTACCAAGAATATACATAATTTTTTATAAAAACCGGTAAAATTATTTTCAACAAAGGGCAAAAGCTTAAAGGGATAAAAAACACCCCTAATCCTAATACCCACAGACAACTCCTATTAACTTCTCAGTGTTTGCCCTTTCCGGATTATTTCTGTGCAAATGGGTAAGTCCCCGGCCTACACAAAACATGGCATATCTGCTCATCCATACTTGAAAAATAATTTGTGTGTCTCTGTATCCTGCTTTTTTCTTATGGTGGCCATCTTTCCAAACCAGTCATTTACGTTTCGTGCGTCGTTAACGGCAAGATAGTATCTTATGGATGTCCCATCATACATTGAACCAATCTCCCATTATTAGACATTTGTTTTCACATTTTTTAGCAGTTATGAATAGTTCTGTGAACATAACTGATTCTTACGAATTCCTCAAGGTAGGTTTCTAGAACGTTTAAAACTGCCTGAAAGTATAGCTATGTGTTTGGAGGCCCTTGATTGGTACTGCCAAATAGCCCATAAAAAAGTTATGTGAATTCATGTTCCCTCTGAGAGAGAGTGAATTCACGTTTCCTCTGAGAGAGAGTGAGAGTGTTCATTTCAAACCATCCTTGCTGAAACTGGGTTTTAATGTTTTTAAAAATTTTGACCGGTGAAATAGTCTGCCATGTGAAAACAGCCACACTCAGGACATACGTTCCCCAAATACGCACCCGTTATGGGGGTGCCACAGGTACCTCTTTGCATGTGGGTGATTTGTCTGCTCTCAGATGGAGTTTGACGAGAAGGATTTACGACGCGAGATCAGCTACGCCATTAAGAACATCCACGGAGTCAGGCAAGTTCTAAGGGAAGAGCTGCCATGTTCCCTTCACCTCCGCGGCACCACTGTCCAGCCAGTTGGTCACCCCTCTCTCCAGGTGCCCTGAGTGTGAGGCCTGGAGAGAGCTCCTGGGTGGTTTTCAGTAGCTTTAAGTCTCTCCCTGTGGGTCTCCAAGGGCACTCGAGGGGCGGGTGTGCTGTCTTGTGTGGATTTGTTATAGGCCACGGGGCTGCTTGCCGCCCTTGGGTTAAATGTAGGTTAAACTGCCCAGTCAGTTGGCATGAGCCCAGCTGAGAAAACTCACTGGAGATTTGCCCTGGGGGGTTGTGGGGAGCCAGAGCTGAGTCACGGTTACAGGAACCCAGCATGCGTCCCCATCACAGGTCCCCCGTGAGGCTCCTAGGTCCCCTCCGTTATCTGACAAAAGTTGTCACCCTGGCTGTCCAGTCTTACATCAGCCCTGGGGTCCTCGGGTCATCCTGTGGGTTTCCAGGCAGTGGATGCAGGCATCTGACCCCCAGACTTGCCGTGACCTTGGCTCGTGGACCTCTCGGGGACCTGGCCCGTGCCTATGAAATTGCTGACCGTGCTTTGTTTCTCTCTGACTTATCTCCCCCACCCCCGGGTACGGATGGTTTTAGGACCGGGCTCTTCACCCCGGACTTGGCATTCGAGGCCATTGTGAAAAAGCAGGTCGTCAAGCTGAAAGAGCCCTGTCTGAAATGTGTCGACCTGGTTATCCAGGAGCTAATCAATACAGTTAGGCAGTGTACCAGTAAGGTATTGGGCCCTCGGCAGGGTGACTCCTGGCCTTGTGGAAGCGGGGGTATGGGGGTTTGGTATCAGGCTCCCAGTGCTGCTCCAGCCTTTGCCCTGCTGGTGCCCTTTCCCCCCAGGTTGCCTCAGTTTCCAAGAATGTGGCCTTCTCCCTGGGGCTGGGGCGGGGGCGTGTTGGCCTGGGCGCAATGTCTGTGGGGTGGGAGGGTGCGCCAGGCCTCCAGAACCGGCCTGACTGGTGGGCAGGGCTCCCTGGGACCCTGATACCAAGCCTAGCATGTGTCTGATGGACGTGGGGGTGTCGTTGGGCTGTCGCTTTGCTGCCTTCTGGGAAGCAGAGAGGGATCCTGCGTCAGCTGTTGGAGGCCAAGCTCCCTGAACCCTGCCCCCCAGCCATCACTCCTTGATGAATGCCTGGCACCCTCGGGCCTTCCTAGAGCCAGCCACCTCTCTGTCCACAAGACACCAACAAAGGCCCAAATGCCACCAGCAGAATGAGTGCTCAGGTGCCTGGCCCCGCGAAGCCAGCTCGGCTCCTTGCAGCTCCGCCAGTACCCCTGGCTCCCTCCAGGAACGGAGCTGTCCCTCCAGGCAGCACGTCCTCCCAGCCACCAGGTCCCCCGCACCCGTGTGCTGGTATTCACAGGCCACCGTCTCCACCCAGCGGGTCGCGCTGGGCTCCCCCGCAGGCCTGGCTCCCAGGGCAGTGCGCTTCGGCCAGACTGCTGAAGTGCTTGCCGGTGGCCGGTTTGTGTTTGCACGTCCGCAGGGGCCCCAGAGCCCGGGGTCGGTCTCCCAAGGCAGGGAAACTGCTTGAGCCTTCTGTCTCGGTCTGGAAAAGCCCACATTTGCTTCTTAAGCTTCTTCGATTAGAAAAGGGAGAGAGAGAGAGAAAAACCTAGGTGGGGTGGGGTTTATCACCCTAGAGCCCACTGTCACAGGTGCGAAAATTCGAGGCCATCACGTTTCCTTCACCGTCCACACCGTGACACTGACCCCTGGCCCCGCCCCGGCCCCAGCCTCCCCTCCGACCCAGGACTCCTCCTCGATCTGAAGTAGCTTCCGGGGCAAATGCGGGCACAGGCTCCTACCTGCATGTCACTAACCAGCTGACTCTCCTCTCTTCTCTTTCTGTCTCCCATCCCGTGTGTGTGGCCTGCACTGTCCCTGGGTGTCTTTCTACCTCGTCCCGCCCTCCGCATGACCCAGGACGGGGCTCTTCACCCCCGACATGGCCTTTGAAGCCATTGTGAAAAAACAGATTGTAAAGCTCAAAGAGCCGAGTTTGAAGTGTGTTGATCTCGTGGTCTCAGAGCTGGCCACGGTCATTAAAAAGTGTGCCGAGAAGGTAACCGAAGGTTTTGTTGTCACCTGCGCATTTGTCCCGCGTCTCCTCTCCCCACCCCCCATGTTAGTTTCCACCTGCGCATCTGGGAACTCTGCCTCAGCGGGCACCCTCTTCCATGGGCCTCCTGTCGCTTGGTGACATCTCAGCTCTGCCTAGCAGACGAGAGAGGGGGGCATCGCGGCACACGGGTGTTCCATGTTTCCAGTTTGGGCTCTGCGGGGGAGGAGAGGCTTGGGGTGTGGCCAGGGACAGTCACCAAGCAGGCAGTGGGGACCAGGGGCAGTGCCTTAGAGAACCTTAGAGGAGGAGGGCGTCCGCCCCGTCCCCCAGCGTGAACCACGATCAGTGCACAGACGTGTGTGTTCGCGTGTCGTGGAGCATTTCGGAGGCTTTCCACTAGTGATGTTGACCGGCTCCTCGGTTTTCCCTGACACGTGGACTTAACCCGAACCCCGGAAGGTGGGCTTCTCTGTGCGTTTGGTTCAGGTTATGATGGGAGAAGAGTCTTCTGTAAGGGGGTCCCTCTGAGGGAGATGGCCCAGATGCTGCCCCCATCATCCTAGAACAGGCGCTGCTCACTCACGAGCTGGCTGAGTTCTGCTCCATGGGCCTGTGGCCTTGACGCTTGACTCAGTGTCCTTGCTCTCACCCCGTGCTGGGCGGAGGGGGTGGCCGTCACTGTCGGGCAGCAGACACACACCACCCACTTTCTCTTGCCACTTTCCACCTTCATATCCCTTCTCGAAAATCATCTCTGCTCGTGCGTGGGCGCCCTGTCATTCTGTCTGGCACACCGTCCCCCCACCGTCCCTTCTTGTCTCTCAGCTGGAGCAGCTATGAGACAGGAGTGGGGTGGGGACTCGGTAGGCCCACGCCTGGTCACTTCCCTTCCCCCATGTTCTCTGCGTGGTTCGTGTTGTTTCCTGGGCCACGAGGACTCCGCCAATACCACCACTCTACCTCCCTCCCCTGCCCCCCAGCTCAGCTCCTACCCCCGCTTGCGAGAAGAGACGGAGCGAATCGTCACTACCTACATCCGGGAACGGGAGGGGAGAACCAAGGACCAGGTAATTGACTTTTTGTTTGAGTTTTCAGGTAGAATTTGTGCGTGTACATCTTTTTTTATGTGCTTAAATCTTGAGCATACGTTGCCTTGAATAATGACAAACGCATTAAACAAGGTGACCCCCACCTCAGTCAAGGTACAGAACCCTTCTGTGACCCTCAAAATCCCTGTCTTTCCCCCCGCCTCCGCCCTACCCCTGGCAATGACCGGTCTGCTCCCTTATCCAGAATGTCACTCACATGGACTCCTGGAGTGTGTAACCTCTCGATTCTGCCCTCCCGCACTTAGCATAGAGCACTCAGGATTCTTCCCTGCTGTTCGTGGTGTTTGCGAAGGTTCTTGCCATTGATCGCTCAGCGCGATCAACGTGGGGCATGTGGACCACAGCCTATTCATCCCTTCGCCCAGCAGAGGGTGTGTGGGTGGTTTCTAGATTTTAACAGTTTCGTTGTGGAGACCGTCCAGGCGCACACTAGGAGGGAGAGTGGGGCCGGTCCCCACACGGCCGCCGCCTGGGTCTCACCTGTCACATGCTGAGGGAGCCCGCAGCTGTCCTTTCAGCTCCCTAGGGGGCCTACGTCTGGTCTCCGTCCTCCCCCTCAGTCGTCCGCGGTGGCCTCCTGGCAGGTGTTTGTTCAAACCAGCACCGGAACAGGCCTTCGTGTCGCCCATCGGTGGAGAACCTGGCTCGTTTGTCCCTCAGAGGGTCCCGCAGTCATCCTGTGCCCCAGCCCATGTGGCTTCTATACCCCGGAAGTTTTATCAAAAGTTTGAAAGATTCCAGTTCATTTTGTTGTCAAGAACGTGGCTGTCCCTTTGCCATGCCACAGTGCGTGGTTGTCCCACCGCCAGCACTTCCGGGCCCCAGCCCCGGGCGCTCAGGCCTTAGAAAACTCGCAGCAGTGGCTCCCATGCACAGGGTCCCCCGGCATTTTCCAGCAACCCCACCAGGTCCGAGTGCCTGGCATGTTTCATGCCGGAGTGCTCAGAGGTGCAGTGAAATGCCAGGAAGGGGCAGGGTGTTGTGTAAAGGCCTGTCCCTTAGCTGATGGGACATCGTGACGGGTTCCGTTCTCATGCCCTCGCCTGGCCAAATTGGCTTTGCTGTTTTAATGCAGCACTTAGAACACGCCAGGTGCTGCTCTGTGCACTTTACCTGCTCTGACTTGTTTGACCCTATGCAGTCGGGCCTCTCGTTGCCCCTTTCCACTGTTGGGTAACCTGAGGCCCAGGGTCACACGGCCAGGCAGGGGCCCCCGAGCGAGATTAGCAGCCTGGGTGATCCACCCCAGAGACCATGCCGGCAGCCACCACATGGCGGCCTCACTCTGCTCTGTTGGCCCAGTCTTTCTTTGTTGTGAGGCTCTGAAGGTTCAGAGTGCCCACGCCCCCTTCCCCCTGCAAGTGTACCGCAAGGTGTGTGTTGGAGGGGTGTGTGTGTGCCTTCCCAGGTCTCCTGCCTGGGAAGCAGTATGGTTCTAGCCCCCCCTGCTGGTGGGTTTGGGAAGGGCTCCTGCTGACTTCAGATCTGTGCTCATAGCTAACCCCGCTTTTTTCCAGATTCTTCTTCTGATTGACATCGAGCAGTCCTACATCAACACGAACCACGAGGACTTCATTGGATTTGCTAAGTAGGTACTTTTCAGGACCGCGGCTGGTGGGAGGTAGCAGTACCTGCCTTCAGAGCCAGGCCCCGAGGGAGGCGGTCGAGTTGGCTTCCCTTAGCCGACAAGGGCAAGAGGGTCTTTCTGTCAGGATACTGGGGTGAAGCATGGAGCCACCTGAGGGTATCTGGAGCCTTTCCTGGGCTAAAGCAGTCCCCTTCCTCATTGTCCTCAACACGCCTCCTGTGGGGCTGACTTCCAGAAAGGGTGAGGCCGGCAGCACGCAGTGCCTTCCTTTCTACGTGACGTCTCAGAGCCTTTCATAAGCCGAGCAGTTTTCCCCAGGCTCCCCCATCTGCACTTGGCCCTTTCACAGAGCATCTCACGGGCTCGGGGCTCCGGCTCTGGGGCTGCTCTGCGGGAATTGCTGTCCAGGCTCTCCGTGGCTTCCGTCCACACACCGTAGATTCAAAACCGGAACCTCCCGTGGCACCTGGATAAGGGGCCAGAGCAGGGGTCTCCGAGTGTGGCGTGATGTAGATGTATGTGCTGGCCTCCGGTACCGCTCACTGACTCCCTCCGCCCCCGGGTCTGCCCTCAGCCTGTTTGGGCATCACATGGATGGTTCTGGTGGCTCCTGAAGGTCTTCTTGCTGAGCCTGATGGAGTCACAGAACGTTAGTAGCCAGCTTCCTGGCATTCGCTTAGCAAGTAACCCTGGTGTGTGTGCTCTTTGCGGGGCTCTGATACAGCAGTGAACGAGCACAGATCCCCGCCCTTAAAGGAAGGGCCCGTGCCCGGGACAGACATGCACCAGACCAGTCAAGACACGGTGTCAACCAGTGCTGGGTCAGGGCTGTGTGAGGCTTGTGCTAAGTCTGGAGGGCCCCTGGCCCGGCCGCGGGGCGGCAGGGAGGCTTTCTTGTGAAGTTCCTGGGAGGGCCTCGTGTTGGGCTAGCAGGCTGGACAGGAGGCTCTTCTGCTCAGGGCGGGGGTCTCTGTGCTGGGCTCAGCACTTCTGGGGCAGTCACAGTTGCACTCAACACACTTGGTCACCTGATCTTTGCTGGGCACGTGGTAGGTGAGTGGAAGGAATGAAGTCATGAACGAATGAATGAGGGCATGATCAGAAGCTGCTCTCCATGCTCGGATGAGCCAGGGGCGCTGGTTGGGCCGTCCCTGCTGTGAGAGGGCCGGGGGGTTCTGACCACGGGGCCCCACACCAGGTGCGCCCTCCTGTGCCTCTTCCCCCAGCAGCCAGGTGTGTGTGAGCTGAAGACACTGGTCCCCCATTTGGTTTGCTGCTGTTTTCCTCACCTTAATGTCTCTGCTTCTCATACTTCATCCACAGTTCCTTCTCACACTCTCTCCTGTTTTTCCTTTGACCACTCCACTCTTTCCTCTGGATTCCTGGGCCTTCCCACTTCCCCCAGCTGTTATACTGAGCAGCTGGTGACCGGGTGGGTATTGCCTGCTGTGTGCCTTTTTCCTGGTGTGTGAACGGGGTCGCCCTGGCTAGGGGCGGGGCCCCGGGGGCGCCAGGCTCCAGGCACAAGCCAGGGCCCAGCCTTGGCAGCGGGGATGTCCCTGGTTGCCCACTGGAGAGCCATGGAGTGCCATGTCAAAGCCGGGCCTGGTGCGGGGCCTTTGGGGCAGGACGGTGAACAAGGCCGACTTGGCCTTTCCCTTTCGGAGCCCGCAGGCTGGTCACACGTGTTACCGAGCACGTTGTCACAAGGCAGACAAGAGCTGGAAAGGGGAGTAGGTGAAGGGCTGTAGGAAGGGGGAGCAAAGATGTTGCCTGGGGAGAATGCGGGTGACAGGCAGGGGACCCCAACAGCGTTGGGGACAGGGAAGGAAGGCCAAGAAGCAGGGAGGGTTGGGGAGACCGAAGCAAGGTGGAGGTGAGAGACCAGGCCCCATCGCCGGGAGGGCTCTGCCGGCCGAGGGGAGGACTTCGGACTCTTTCCCCGCACCATCGTCCACTCCCTCCCACCCACCCGCCCCCATTCCCAACAGCAAGACGTTCCTGATTGGGCAAAGGCAAGGGGAGAGGAGCAGCTGCACAGGCTGCCCGGGGAAGGTGGGAGCCAGGAAGCCCCTCGGAAGCAGCACATCCGGGACCTCGCTGGCATCCAGCCATCACTGTGTGTGGCCTGATCAGTCCCGTCTCCTTCTGATGCTGTTGACTGAACTCCTTCCTGGGCTTGGATGCCCTGGGCTGCTTCCTCACTGCCCTCTAAACACAACCACCAGGGTCCGGAGAAAAAACTCTGTGATAAACTCATCGAATGTTGGGAAAATCGGTGGATAAATTCTTCCCCTGTGCTTAATGTTCCAACCTTTACCAATAATACGAATAGATGCCTACTTCCTTAACTCTCTCTCCCCCTTCCTTCTCTCTCCCTCTTTCCTTTATCCCAACAGCCAGCTCAAACTTGCAGGTACAGCCCCAGAGGCAGCCAGTAAAGGAATAAAACAAGGTGGCTTTCCTGGTCATATTCTGAAAGCTCCTAAAGCAATACGACAAGAAAAGAAAATAGGATGTCTTAAGTTATAGGACACAGTCCGTTGTTTGCAGGTGGCGCTGTGGTTGTCCCAGTGCAAAACAGGATGAACAAGGGAGCTGAGTAGGTTCCCACGTACAAGATACGTGATCTTCATCTCCTTGGCACGAACTAGCCAGAAAACAGGGTAGCTGAAGAAGAAAAGAGATCAGGGACTGTAGACAAATAAGGGACCTTCTAGAAACATGCATGGTGGGCGGCTGTCCCATGGTCTGATCTCCCGGGCTGGCCAGCTCTGTGGTCAGAGCCATTGAAGACTTGGTGCCGGGGTCAGGGATGGGAAGAGAGAGTGGGGAGAAGCCTCAGGTTTGACCCCCAGACAGCCTGCTGCTCAAGTTACTCTGAAGCCACTGTGGCCCCCTCCCAGCCACTTGGGAGTCCAGCTTCTCAGGCCCCCGCCTTGGAGGCTCTGGGACTGTTGAGTCCTGGCAGTAGCTGGTGCCCTTGGGAACGGCTAAGGTCAGGGCCTTGAAGCTTCAGTTTAAATACATTTTCTCCTTGCATGAGCCTGACTCTTTGCCTTGGGCTTCTCTCTGCCTCTGGCCTTAACTGGCCACTCGCTGCGCCCCCCACCCCACCCTGCCTCTACCCGGGGAGAGAACCCCGCCACATCTCTCCCGCACATCACCACATAAGTGCTCTCTCTGCTTTGTTTTCAGTGCCCAGCAGAGGAACACACAGCTGAACAAGAAGAGAGCCATCCCCAACCAGGTAGCCCACCCCTCTACAGCCCATAGCCCTACCCTCGGGAGCGGATGGGCACTTAGGGACCGCTGAGCCCAGTGATGATGCCTGGCCAAACCCTTTACCCCGACTCCCCAGCCTCTTGAGTCTGTTCAGGCTTTGATGTTTCAGGAAACGTATCTTTGAGCTGAAGCTCTGGCACAGGCTGGGGAGGGGGGGCAAATTTGTACATCCACGAGGCCCCATCTGACATCCACGGCCACGCTTAGAACTTGACCCTGGAGGGAGGGGCAGCCCAGTCACCAGTGGGTGTCTGCAGCCAAATGGGGTTCCCAGTCCTTAGCCCCAGAGACTCGGAATCTGGGGGAGGGTCTGGGTGGGAGGCTGCATTGCGATAAGCCGCTCTGGGGAGCCTGAGGGGGCTTCGAGCCCCGTGCCTGAAGAAGCCCAGAGCCCCGGGAAGGGTTTCTACCTTGATGTCATGCCCCAGCCAGAGGCCTTGGCCATGAACAATATGAACAGCTTCATACATGCCGGTAGCAGGTGCCTCTTTTTTTTTCTTAAGAAAACACATCAGTTTTTGCAAAAATTTCTGCCAGTGCCCGCCCCGCTTCTCCATGGTAGGCAGGGTGGGGGTGGGGGCAGGGATAAGGGCTCTCTGTCCTGCACGGTTATGGAACCCTCTGGAAAAGAAGGATATAACCACTGCATGATTTTTTTTGCGCTTGCCATAGGTCATACATATATTGTTGCTTTTTTGTTTCGGGAGATGATAATGAATTAAATATTAACACCATGAATATAATTAATAGCATGTAATTTTTTTTCTTTTGCTGTTTTTTCCCTCTGCTCTTCTCTCCTCCCATCTTTGTGCTTTTCCTGCTTTTTCTCTGTCCCCTCATGTCCCTTACGTTTCTCTTCCTCTGCCTGCTCTTCTTTGATTTACCCACAATCCTAACTTTGCATTTTCAAAGGGGGAGATCTTGGTAAGTACCCACTTAGTGTGGTAGCAAACGTTAGAGAACCCAAGAGTGGTGGAGACCCCGCCACCCCGTAACATCCCTTCACCCCAGAATAACAGAACCAACTAAAAATCAAGCTAACCTAAAAACCGCCTGCCATGGCCAGCGCCCGCCGGCCTCCGTATTGCCCTGGGCATAAGCCGACTCACACAGACACTAACCTGACCACCACCCTTGTGGGAGGCCCACCTCTCCAGCCCATTCCTGACACATTTAGCTAGTTTCCTGTAGGTCAGGGATGGCAAATACTCAGCTAACACCACCCACGCTTCCCTCCCCTCACCTCCCTGGCCAGGGAAGATTTTGCTTAAGTCCTGCGTTTTTGGAACGTGTTCTTGTCGCTGCCACCACTCCAGTGCAGACATCACCATGCTGAATTTTTCTCCTCCTGCACTCATGGCAGACATTACTAATGGATCCAGCACTCATTCCTCTGTGCCTCTCCCCTGTGTGTGCAGGGGGGCAGGCATAGCTAATCAATCCCGGCATTCTTTCCTGAACATGCCACCACTCCCCATTTCGTGGCAGATGTGACTAACTGGTCAAAGAATTTTTTTTCCACGTGATAGCTTTGCACGTGACACCCCTCCCGCACCCATGAGAGACATGACTGATTGATCAGGAAACTCTCTCCTGGATGCTGCCACTATCCTTCTGTCCCTGTGGCAGATGTGATGATTGATCAGACTGTCCTGGTCCACTTGCTCCCCTTCCCTTGTATTTTGCCTGCGGCAGACATCACTAGTCACTCCTGGCACGCTTTCCGGCTGCGCCCAGAATTCTCACTTGGAATTCTCACTGAGGTGGCAGTTGCTACCCGTTGATCAGTGTGGCTGCCCACAATGAATGGTATTTGCCATCCCTGTTATAGGGAGCACCTCTCCATGTGTGGCCCAGCCCAGGCCAGCCCAGTGGGGGCCAGGTGCTGCTCCCATCTGAGAGGTGAGCTGTTTTCAAGGTGCTTGAAAGCCCAGGCAGCTGGCTTCAACCCCAGCTCCCTACGTCAGAGAGCAAGGCCTGGGCCTCCTCCTCCGGGCTCTTCTCCCACCACCGGCCCCTGAGGCGCTGGGCGGCCGGCTGCTGCCCTCTGGCAGGGATCTTCTGGTGAGCCCCGGGGTCGAAGTGGCTGAGCTGATCCTGGGCCAGGGCTGTGCTGTATCGGGGCTCGGCAGGGTCGCGCGGGGGCAGTGGCAGGAGGAATCGCTGGTCCTTAAGCCTGTAGTTCCCGCTTTTCCCGATGTTGCCCCCATCCTCTCGGAACTCGGAACCGTTTCCTCCCTCCACACAGCCCAGGGGCTTGCTTCTCCTCGCACCCCAAGAGGTTTAGTCATTCTTTTCCTGCCAGATTCCACGTCCCCAGCCACCCTGCCACATCCATCAAGGCTGTGGACCCCTGGGTCTCCCAGCCATGGTTTCCATCCCTGCCCTGGGGGACTCGGGCCGAGACCCTCACCCGGGAGGAGGCTGACCCACCCTGCCAGCGGGCCCCAGCTTGCTGCTTCCTGCCTGCCGCCTGTGCTCCCCCGGCGGCCCTTCCTCCCATCCCTGGCGTGCCTGCATGCCTGTCGCTATGCACCCTGGAGCGTGGGAGCCTGCCTGCCTCTTCTGTCCTCCCCCACCCCTCTCCTTCTAAGCCAGGCCCCTGGGGCACAAGTCTGGCTTTTGGACGAGGAGTCTCGACCGGCTCTCCTCTAGACTCCACGCGTGTGTCTGCAGCCCACAGCTTGGGCCTCCCCAGGGTGGGATTTCATCTCTGACCCCACTTGGCTCCCACGCGGACTGCTCTCTGGGCAGCTCGAGGGGAAGGGGACCTTGGAGGCTTCTCCAAGCCTACCCGGCGGCTTCCTGCCTTGAGACTCAAGATGTGCCATTCCAGGCATGGCCTGGCAGTTCCTTGGCCCCCAGGCCACACAGGCCACAGCGCGGCCAGGGCCCTGTCCGCCCGCTCTGCCTGGGGCTCACTGAGGGTGGAGGCGGGTGAGCCAGGCCGGAGGAGCAGGTGGGACACATCTGTCCCCTCAGGAACTGGGCTGGGCCCCGGAATAGAGGCGCCTCACCGTGTAAAGATTTCTGGGGGGCACTGACCACCTGTGAGCTCCGCCTCCTGCCCCCCTTCTGCTAGCTGTCAGTGACTGAGGTCTACAAGTGTCTCCTCTGCCTGGCCTGGCCCGCGACTAGCAGGCCCTGCCCACCCCCCTATCCCCCCACCTTCCCACCCACCCCCAGTGGGGAAGGGAGGAGCCAGTATGAATGCACAGCCCCGCACCGCTCTGGGGTGGGGTGTGGGGGCTGGAACAGGGACTCCTTCCTGGGTCCGATGCAGGATGGCCTAGGGCCTGAGTCTGGAGACCATCCTTGCCCCCAGTGTGACCAGGCATCCCCCCTTTGCCTGGGCCTGGGGGGTATTCCCGGGATTCCACAGATTTTCGGTGCTAAACCAAGGCGCCCGGGGAGGATGACCTTACTGAAGCTGAAGGCCTCTGCCCCCTCGCCCGCTGGGCAGCCGGGGTTGGGCAGGTGCTCCCTGGTGGCCACAGGTCTCTCTAGTGCTTTCGTCGTCATTAGGAAGCCTGGAGAAGGGCTCCCAGGGGGCATCCTGTGCTGTCCTCACCCTGGGCAAGGGCTTCTGGGTAGTGCAGGGGCCCCTGGGCATGCTCAGAGCCCGATTCCAGCCACAGGAGGCAGGTGGCCCTGTGAAGATCTGACAGGCCTGGGGCAGGACAGAAGACTGGATAAGGGACCCTCTTGAGACGCACCCGTTAGGAACACCTGTAGCCAGATCACTGGTCCTTTTGCCACACCCTACCCTGGGGGGGACTCCACACCAGTCCCTCCCCGCTGTCCTCGGCCACACCTCTGTTGCTTGGCCTGGTTTGTTGCTGCCTGGGCCCCAGACGGGCCTGCGTGTGCCTCTCTGTGCTTCCCGCTGCCCCGGGGTCCCCAATCCAGAGTGATGGGTAGCTCCAGCCCACACATGCCTTCATGACCCGGGGAATATAGGACCATGGCCACCCAGGCCGCCTACGTAGAGCTGTCAGGTGAGTCCTCTGCGTAGGCCTGGGTTGGGCCTCCTACTCAGATGACCGCTGCAGCCAGACGAGCCCCATCTGGGGATCCTCCAGCCAGAACCTGCCCCTGGGTTTGAAGCCAGTGTGGGTACAGGATCCCACGCAGTTTCCCCAGGCTCAGACCTTTGGCCTCAGCCCTCTGGGTGGAAGCATCCCTTCCTCCTGTCCTCTGGGAGGAGTCTGTGGGGGAGGGAGACCCAGGATGGAGACTGGCCACGATCCCCGTTCGGAGCAGGTCTCCTTGCCCACCCGGTGTTCCCCTGAGTGAGCTGGGCAGGTGAGCCAGCAGAACGGGCGGCCGAGTTGGGCAGCCGCAAAAGGAAAGCAAGAGCCGCTCCATCTGGGGGCAGTTGCTCCAGCCTTCCCTCACTCAGCAGCTGTCTTCCAGGAGGGTGTGAGGGGGCAGCGGGCCGCATGGCGCCTGCTTCTGCGGCTGTGGTTCCTCCAGTGGCACATCCCATGTGACACATGTACGGGCCCGGGACCTTCCCTCGGCCCCTTCCAGACGGGCATCCCCGTGCTTGCCTGCGCGTACTGAACCTAACCCTGTGGGCAGGGGTATCCCGGGGCCCGGTTCCCTGTTACCCCAGGCCCGCGGGTGAGTGCGTGCCCTGTGTCTGTCTGCCTGGGTGTCCCCTGTTGGTTGCCAGTGGGAAGTGCTTAGGGGCAAGGTGGAGTTGGGTCGCTGGGCTTCGGGCTGGAGGTGTCCCTGCCGTGGTCCCTCTTCCATCCTGGGGACAAGGGTAGTGGCCACTGCGCAGGGGTGGGCCTGGCGGGGCGTTGGCCATTGTCCTCTGAGCACCCCGTCCCCCGCAGGTGATCCGCAGGGGCTGGCTGACCATCAACAACATCAGCCTGATGAAGGGCGGCTCCAAGGAGTACTGGTTTGTGCTGACTGCCGAGTCTCTGTCCTGGTACAAGGATGATGAGGTGAGTGCAGGGGGCGGGGGTTGCGGGGGGGAGGCTTGCTTTCTCCCTCCCTCCGGGTCATTCAACCAAGGCTCCCAGGGCTCCCGCAGAGAATGGTAATGGCCAGGCCTCTTTTCCAGCCCCCTGGATTGCGGGGAGGCAGTGTGTCCGGCCAGATGGCGGCTCCACTCCTCTAGGTGGGAAGGAAGATTGGGGGGAGCCCTCAGCCCGCTAGACACGGAGCCCTGCTCCCCGTCCCTGGCTCTCAGACGGGGCGGGGCACAAGGTCAGGGACTCCCACTCACACCCCTCCGGCTGCTGGGGGGGGGGCGGGGTTTCTGACGTCGGCAGCCTGCAGTGGCCCAGCCAGGTGCTCAGCCTCTTCGGGTCTCTGTTTCCCCATCTGTGAAGTGGAACAGCACGGGCCCTGTGACGGGCCTAGCTCTAGTCTGTGCTTCGAGCGGTCTGCAAGTGCTTGTCCTTGTCCAAAGGACACCCGAGGAGTAGCCCGCAGGCCACCACCTACTGCAGGCTCCGTGACCCTGTGGGCAAGGGCTGCGAGTCCAGCCGGCGGCCTCGGGCACCGCGACTGTCGGGGTCCCCGCACGGGCCCGCCCTCCGTCCTGAGGGGCCCATGGCTTTGCTTCGTTCCTTCAACAGCGTGGCCACAGCTTAGTGGCCTGGGAATGATGCCACCCTGGTGCTGCTCTCTTGAGGGCCCCTTGGCCTCTGAGTGTCACCAGGGAGGGCCACTGTGTTTCTCTCATTTTCCTGGGCCTTCAGGCGCCCCCCATTGGCCGGGGCGGGGTTCGGTGTCTGTGACAAGAGGCCCGAAGTGAAGGCACTGACAGACAGCGGTCTCTTTCCTTCCCGTGCCCTGGTTGTGTGAGGCTGGCGTGGGCCCAAGCTCCGCCTTCCCCATCGTCCCCTTAACACGTGGCTCCCCATCGTGGTCCCCGAAGCCCCGTGCCCATCGCACTGCGGCCTTAACAACCTGAAGAAGGGGCAGAAGGGCCTGACGAGGAAGGTCCATGCATCGCTCTGCTCACGGCCCGGACTGGAATCTAGTCACGTGGCCACTGTGCGTCCTGCTCGCCTGGGAGGACACAGTTCTTGTGCCTTATAACAGGCTTGCCGGCTTGGAGAGCCCATCCTGGCCACATGTTCCTCAGGAAATCCTTGCGCTGTTTGCCAGGGAGGGTTCAAGCCACACGCGCTGATTTGCCCTGCGTCACAGAGGGTGGAACGGTCCCCGTGGCGGGGGGCGGGGGGTCACAGCGCAGGTGCTCTCTGTCCTGAGAGACACCTCAGCCCTGGCCTGGACCACTCCCTCAGGGCCCAGGCCAGACACGGTTCCTCTTGAGGGAGGGTGTTTTGGGAGAAATGCTATCATCCCACTGGACACCAGGTCAGAGATTCATCCTGGAACCTTCCAGGAGCGTCGGGAACCCCGAGCCTCCTGAAGGACCCTGTCTGGCCGCTGTTTCTAAACTGGGGGAGGGCGTTTGCAGGCTCACAGAGCCTCACGGGGTTGGGATGTCGAGGGAGGGCGAGACCAGGCTGTCCTGAAGGGACACTCGTGGCTGGAGCAGCTTCTCAAAATGGCCGGGCTGAGGGCGGGTGGGGATGACGCTTGTCCATTTTCTCCCTCCTTCCGCCCCCGCAGTCTGAAAGCCAGTCTGCTCTGGGGCATCAGCTGCCAGGCCCGGCCAGGGCTGGTCTCCACCTTGGGCCCGGGCATCTCCACCTGGGGCCGGGGCAGAGGCTCTTCCCGGCCCAAACCCCGTCCTCGCAGCTCCCCCCGCCCCCCCGTCCAGTTCTCGGAGCACCTTCCTTCAGGGCAGGAGGGGCTCCCTTGGCTTCCCCTCATGTGGGGGTTGAGAGCAGGAGCCCCAGGCCCTCCTGTGGGCCCAGATCAGAGGACGCACCGGGCGGGTGGAGGGTGGAGCGGCCACCGGCGGGAACGAGAACCAGCAGGGCCCTGCGTGCGCCGCAGACACAAAGCAGGCTCCGATCAGGAGGGGCAGGAGCCAGAGCCCCGCAGAGCAGGGACCCTCGGAGTCACACGTGGCAGCAAACCCCCCCCCCCCCGCCCCACCATCAGGCCGCTTTCTCAGAGACCCCTCAGAGAGGCGAGACAACGTTATTTCTTTATTTTGAAAAGCCACCAAGAGGAAGCAGTCACCGTGTGGGGTCAGAGTAGGGGACCGATTCTGCCAAGAGTCCCCAACCCCTCAACAGGCTCCCTCTGCCTCTCCCTGGTCGCTCTTCTCCCACCCAGGCCCCACCCAGACTCCCCAAGTCTCTTGTCCAGGCCTCCAGCCCAGTGGGAAGCAGGGCGGTGGGCGACGACGCTCACCTCCGAGTCTGCCTCGCTGTGGAGGCGGCAGCAAGGTTGGGGGGTGCCGGTCCCGACGCGCCGCTTGCCCGAGCCCAGCCTAACCAATGTGCAGACTACTGTACACATTCAGAGCCCCCTGAACAGGTAGTCTGAACACTGGGTTGGCGGGGCCGGCTGTCCATCCCGCAGGCCTCCGGGCGGCGAGTAGGGCCACCGCACCCGACCCCTCGGAGCAGGCGAGGAGGCCACTGGCGGCGCCGATCCGCTTCGTCTCCTCTGACGTGGCACAGCCGGGGCCGGCTCGCATCTGGAGAAAGTGGCGGGTTTGCAGGAAGTCCCGAGGAGGGGGTTGGGGAGCGGGTGGGCGTGGGCGGGAGGGAGGGTTTGGGTCCGCGGCCTCCGTGGGCCGGGAAGGTCTCCGGGGTCGGCTGGGGGCGGGGTGCGCACGCCGCCGCGTCTCCGGGAGTGCTGTGCTCCGTGTGTGCGTGTCAGCCTCAGGAAGGCCGCCGCTGCCTCTGGGCGGAATCACACTATAAACAGTTCCAGATGTGGCGTCTCGCTCCGGGCCCAGAAGGACTGTGACTCAGTTACTTGGCCTGATCGGCCGACTGGAAGCTTCCTGTCTCCTGACACAGCACGGCGGGGGCAGCAGAGGCCCTTCCATCCTCCGGGCGGGGAATCCCTGCCCGGGCCCCTGCTAAGCCCCACAAGACTTTTCTCTGGGACGTTGGTGGGGCCCTGGACCTTGCCTGGAGCCTTTCTCCGCCACCCTCCATCCTTGGACTCCCAGAGTGCGGGCTGAACGGGGGTTTCCCACCTCCATGGCCACCGGGCCCTCTTCTGCCCCCACTGTAGCTCGACCGGAAGGAGCCCTCTTCCCTGCCTCCTCCCCTGCCCGAGCCCAGGGAACGGACTCTGGAGCCGTAAGAGGGACAGACAGACACACAGAAGAAAACCCTCGTAGTGCCTCATGCGCTCGCCTTAATCCTCACCTCGCACAAGGAGGGCCGGACTCCTGTCCGCCTTTGACAGATGAGGAAACTGAGGCAGAGAGGGGCAGTGGCCTACCCAAGAGCACATGGCCAGGTTGGGGCAGAGCCCATCTGAGGTCCCAAGGCTACAGGGCCAAGGCCAGGCACCAAGCCCGCTGCTCACTCCTGCCTCTCTTCCTGTCGTCCTGAAACTTGAAGCCAGTCCCCACCTGCTAGGGAGCCCCTGGCCCCCCTTCCCCTCGATCACTGTGGCTGCTCTGGAATTTGGAGGGAGCAGCCATGTTGGGCTTTGTTCTGGGGCCTTCCAGTACCCGGGGACAAAACAGGTGAAAAGAAGTGAACTCCCAGATGAGGGGGAAGGGGTCTCCTCTCCCAAGACACCCAGAAGTAAAAGAGAGGGTGGTGGGCAGAACCTAGCTGTGGGGCACGTGGGCCTGGCTTCTGAAATCCCGGTGTGGGCCACTCCCCCTGCTGTGTGGCCCTGGGCAGCCACCTTACCTCTCTGAGCGCAGTGCCTCCCTGGCAGGGATGGGGGAAGGTCATCGAGCGGCTGTGGGTCACGTGGGCCTGGGAACCAGGGGATCCTGTTGCAGCCTGATGCCGTTCTCTGGTTTCCTGACGCAGAAAACCCGTTAACGGGTCCCCCACGCCGCCCCCATGGGGAGGTCTGAGATGACACGCCTGCAGGGCTCCTGCCCCACGCTGGGTACAGTAGGTGCTTAGCCAGCTCAATCCTGTGATCCACATCCTCCCCGAGCTCTCTCCTACCCAGACCCCCCCACTCCCTGCAGTCACCAGGACTGAGTGCCGGCCACCGAGCGGGCACTTCCTGAACAGGGCTGTCCTTAGGAAGCGAGTGACACTTCCGTGGCCTTGGAGCTCAGGCGTCATCTCAATGGGGCTCACTTTCCAGCTCCAGGAACATCTGAAGCTGATGAATTTTAAATGCGAGCCCCACTCCTGAATCGTTGCTTGCCCCGCTTGGCCTCAGTCTTCCTCTCTGTATAATGGGACCATAGTGGTAACTCAGCTGTAGGCTCATTGTAAAGATGTCATAGTTGCATTAACGGTTTCATTCCTGGTGGAGGAGGGGTTGGATTCTGGGTCGAATGAGAGCTGGCCAGTGTTGAGTATCCGCGCTGTGTCAGCAGTGAACAAAAGCAGTAGGAGTCCCTGACCTTGAACTGACGGATCAGGCCGGGTGACAGACCGGGTGATGGACGGTAGCCTAAGTCCATAAGCAAGAGGATGTGATGGGTCCGGTTACATGAGGGGAAGTACCGAGAGGTGGAAGAGAAATGGGGAGTGGGCAGTGAAGCAAAGTGCAGGGTGGGGACAGAGCAGGCCTCTCCAGCAGAGTCCCCTCTGCCCAGAAACCGGAAGGACACACAAGGGAGCCATGTGGGCCTTGGGAGGAGGAGTGTCCCAGCAAAGACCCTGGCGTGGTGTCTGGCCCAGGGTATCCTCAGATGCCCAGTTAAACAGATCACGGTGACCCCTCCCCTTCCACCCGCAGGAGAAGGAGAAGAAGTACATGCTGCCTTTAGACAACCTGAAAATCCGCGATGTGGAGAAAGGCTTCATGTCCAACAAGCATGTCTTCGCCATCTTCAACACAGAGCAGAGGTGAGGGCCCACCGGGCTATGGTCGCTGGCCTCGTTCGGCCATTCAGCAGCATCCACTGAGCGCTTTCTGCGTAAGGCCTCTGGCCTGGGATGTCATGTTCTAGAAAGGGAATCAAGTAAGAAGCAGAAAACTGGGTGCTTCCGGGTGTGGTCAGGGAGGATCTCTGGGCAGAGACATGTTGAAGTAAGGCAGGAGGGAGCCTTAGAGGGTTCTGAGCAGGGGAGGGACTGGCCCTGGCTCGGGTGCTCACGGGCGCCTCCTGGTGGCTATGGAGGGAACACAGGGCCAGAGCTGAGAGACCAGGGTTGATGGGATGGCGCTGGTCCAGGTGGGGCCGAGGACTTAGAGGGGGAGGTGGCCTATTCTGAGAGTCAGAGCTGACCAGACTCCTGGTGGATGCAGGTACAAGGAGGAAGGAATTTTCTGGGGACCCTGAGCACTGCAGGGACCGGGCTGCCCTCTGCTGAGATGGGGCAGGCAGAGTCAGTGTAGGCTTGGGGACGGTCAGGGAGAGGGGCCTATGAGACACCACATGGGGGAGTCCAGGAGGGGAATGTGTAGGTTCCAGAGTCTGATGTTCTGGAACGAGCTCCAGGCAGGGTGTGAACTGGGGAGTTGTTATTGCAAGGCGATGGTCAGAGTCACAGGGTGAGACCACTGGGTGCGTGTAGAGAGAGGCCTTGCTGAATCCACCCCCACGGGCATTGCTGGGGGTGGGGGGAACGTTAACACAAACAAAGATGCTTTTCTTGGCTGGGGAAGAAGCCCAGCTCTGGCAGGAGGTCTGAGAGTAGGAGGAAGGGCCAAGTGTGGACACACTCTCCCCACTGTCCCAGGACCACCTTCCCGCGGCCCACCGCTCCCACACTGCCATCGGTGCGAGGCAAAAGCCTCATGTCATGTCAAATCCCACTCTGTTCTGGGCTGGCCAAAAGCTCTGGGGCCCACTTTGGCCATTAGCTGGCTCCAAAAACCTTTTATCTCTTCGGCTCTTCCCCCTGTCCCCCCCACCTCCCCTGCTTAAAAAGCCTGCATGAGGCAGACCCTGGGCTTTGTCGCAGGACAGGCCCACTTGGAGGCTCTTACTTGCTGAGCGCAGGGCAACTGTCCCACCTCCTCAGCCCCTGATCCTCTGTGTGAGGGGGTGAAGGTCGTACCTAACGTAGCATTTAGGAGTGAGCTCAGGAAAGCCAGAGTAGTAGTCATGGAAACAAGACAGAGGTTTGGGTTTCCTATGGCTTCACCATCCAGGGCAGGAGGCCATCTCCACCGGCTTCCAGGCCCAGGTGCTCCTGCTCCGGAGCCCTCCTCCTCCCTTTCCAAGATGGCTGCCCAAGCGCCAGCCATCATGATGATGTTCCAGGCAGTATTAGAGAGGAGGAGAAGGAGCAACGAAGGCGTGCCCCTCACTCCCTAAGACTCCTTCCAGAAGTCGGAGGGCACAGACTCTGGACTTGCCGACTGCCAGCCAGCCGTAGCTCCATCACGAGGTCGTGACTAACCCCAAACTCCGATCTCACACAAAAGCTTTGGGACGGCTGGGCCGTCTTGGCCACACCTGTCTTGTGGGATCTGGCCTACAGAACACCATCCATAAATGCCATCCATACGGTGTCCGTCCGCTTTCCCTCCAGCCTGTGGCTCTGCACCGGCCTTCTGCGCACAGACCCACATTTGCCCAGCATCTCCCATGCGGTAGCTGGGAGTCTCCGTCCTGTTCTGGGACAGCTCCACAGCCCTCCATTCCCCACAGCCCAGCCCCCAGGAATCCACGCACATTCTAGACCTTCACTGTCCAGTGCAGTAGCCGCTGGCCTCATTTAGCCACTTAAATGTAAATTGAAATGAAATGCAACCTGAGTGAACTTCCTCCGCCGCCCTCGCGGTGCTCACGAAGAACCCGCCTGTGGCTTGCGGCTACCTCAGCCGCCAGCGCGGTTGAGAACGATTCTCCCATCACAGAATGTTCTTGTGTACAGCTTGGCTATCACCTCCCTGAAGACACCTCGATGGGAGCTGCCCAACCAGGGGTGTTGGGGGACACATGCCCGCTTCCGAGAGTATCTTTGGCAGCCTTCAGTCCCCGCAGGAGAGCATGAATGAGGAGAGGTGCCCAGGAGAAAGAGAGGCATCGACTAAAGGCAAAAAACAAAACCCCCGGACGCTGCTGGGGGCAGATGCTCGCTGAGCACACGCTCTGCTCTCGGCACGGTCCTGGCTGCCGTGGGCACTGACTTGATGCTCCGTCAGCCCAACAGGGTGCAGGCGCTGTTGCCATCCCGGGGCTCGGACTGTGCCCGGCTCAGGTGTGAGTCCCTGTCCGTCAGACCCCAGAGCCCTCGCTACAGCTCCTGCGCCGGCCAGGCCTGTGGGCAGGGTCAAGAACGGGCCTCTTCCTCTTGCCGCAGGAACGTCTACAAGGACCTTCGGCAGATCGAACTGGCCTGTGACTCCCAGGAGGATGTGGACAGCTGGAAGGCCTCGTTCCTCCGAGCTGGGGTTTACCCCGAGAAGGACCAGGTGGGGAACTGCCCTGCCCAACTGATGCTCCTTGAGCGGAACTGGCCCCTCCTGGAGGGAGGGAGTCTAGCATCTCCCTGGGTGGGTCATTTCCAGGCACGTAGCCTGTACTCTCTTGAGCAAACAAACAATGGCGGAGAGGGTTTTGCAGTCAGGGTCCAGAAGGTTCTCCAACTAAAGCCAAGGCCAGGGAGCTCCATGGCCTGGGATCCCATCTGTTTTGTTCCCTCTCCTCCTCCTGTCCTTGAGGTGGGGTGAACATGGCTGCCCTCAGCCCCTAAATTAACACGTTCTGGTCCCCACATGAATGGGTCTAATCACCTTGGACCACGGTCGCCCGAGGTCCGGGCAGCTCAGGCCAGGAGCAAGCAGGGCCTCACAGCGTCAACCTGGCCATGAGGGGACGTCCCCAGGAAGATGGTGGTGGACAGGACGCGGCAAGCAGTTCTCAGAGAAGGGAGACTCCCCACACTCACCTCACCAAATGCCCTTTCCCCCCCTGCAGGCAGAAAATGAGGATGGAGTCCAGGAGAACACCTTCTCCATGGACCCGCAGCTCGAGCGGCAGGTGGAGACCATTCGCAACCTGGTGGACTCGTACGTGGCCATCATCAACAAGTCCATCCGCGACCTCATGCCAAAGACCATCATGCACCTCATGATCAACAACGTGAGTGCCCGGCCATGGCGGGGGAGGGGAGAGGGCCTGCGGGTGCAGGGGCGGGGGCCAGGGCACCGCAGCCGGATCGGCCTGAACGCTGTGTGGTTTGGGTTTTAGAAGATTTTATTTATTTATTTGAGAGAGAGAGGGAAGGGAAAGCATGAGCGAGGGGAGGGACAGAGGGAAAAGCAGACTCCCTGCTGGGCAGGGAGCCCGACGTGGGGCTCGGTCCCAGGACCCTGGGATAGTGACCTGAGCCGAAGGCAGATGCCCAACCGGCTGAGCCACCCAGGCACCCCAACACTGTTTTACTTGAAATATAAAGTTAGAGTGAGGCGCCTGGGTGGCTCAGTGGGTTAAGACTCTGCCTTCAGCTTAGGTCATGATCCCAGCGTCCTGGGATCGAGCCCCACATCAGGCTCCCTGCTCGGCGGGGAGCCTGCCTCTCTGCCTACTTGTGATCTCTGTCTGTCAAATAAATAAATAAAGTTAGAGTGAGTCACTACTTTTTTAACATCAGAATTAGGATTCTCCGCCTCTCCCGGGAGGATTCTCCGCCTCTCCCGGGAAATTGGAAGGTACAGGCCACACAGGGCTCACTCCCATTTTCTTAGGTATTTAAAGCTAACACCACACGTCTACGCTCTCTCTGAATTTTTTCAGCCTTACGATAAGCCTAGGAGAGGGACTGCTGTCATTTCCATTTTATAGACAGGACAAGGCCCAGCAGGGTCAAGAAACCTGCCCTGAGTCACTCAGAAGAGTGGGAGGTGGGATTAAAACCCAGACTGAGTAGGTCCCAAACTGTGGCCTCCTGATGGCCTGCAACCCAGCCTCCCTTCGCTTGGGGGCATTATCTGCCTCCGCCAGGGCTCCTGAGCCGCTCAGAGCTTTAGCCTGCTCTTTGGTGAAATGCAGCCGTCCTGACACCTCCGGCTCTAGGTTGCTGGGGGATGCGGGGGGCTCCAGCTCAGCTGGGCACTCACCGGTCTCCGTAGACCAGGCTCGGTTTCTGTCGTGCCTGTAAAAGCTTTCGGTGTAACAGGATCCAGAGCAAAAACCCCAAGTCCCTTCTTCTTCACCGTGCTCTTTGTGATCTGCTTCAGGATGAGCACTGTCGGGTTTCCTGGGTATGCTGGTATGTTCTTCACCTGTAGGAATTACGATATGCTTGCTTCCGCCACTATGAAATTTACAATGCATATGTGGTTTGGCCCCAAAGTTCTACTCGCAGGAATTTCTCCCACAGAGACCTTTGCCCATATTCACACTGAGCACATACGTACTTGCCTGTTATCTTAGCGTTGTTGCGTAGTGGCCGAAGATTGGAAATCTCTATCCCTTTAATAGAATCCATTTAATACATGAAGAAGGGGAGGAGGATCTCCGGGTTGATAGTAAGTCTCGCCTCATGAAGTGGAAAACTATGGAACATAACAGAATGTATGGGAGGGCTCCGGAAAACAAGAGGGCAGAAACCCTCAGGCGAGGTAATTTTTGCAGATGCTGAAAGTTCGTCTAGGAAAAGTCAAATCTATTCTTAAAAAAGACAGTGGTAGGAGTCCTCTGTTACGAGTCTGCATTTTAGCCTCAGAGCCACTCCTGCCCTGGTGGGGAAGCACAGGAATCATCCCCTCTAAAAACAAGAACAAGTTGGCCATCTCCACTTGGGTTTAAAACTTCCTCGAGGGGCGCCAGAGTGGCTCAGTTGGTTGAGCGTCTGACTCTTGATTTCAGCTCAGGTCATGACCTCAGTGTCCTGGGATCGAGTCCCTCTTCGGGCTCTGCCCTGAGTGAGGCGTCTGCTGGGGGATCTCTCTCCCTCTGTTCCTCCCCCTGCTCACACACACTCTCTCTCCCGCTCTAAAATACATAAATAAAAATCTTCAAACAAGCAAACAAACTTTCTTATAGAGTTACTAGCCAATGCAGTTTGATCAGAAAAATCATTTGGAGGTGCGAAACTCTGAAAAAGAATAGGAGAAGTTATTCCTAGTTGGAGAAGCTCCCGGGCACGTGAACATGAACCCAGAAACTCCTAAAAGTAACTGAGCAACTCAGTTTCTCAGTAGGAAGGAACAGAGCATAAAGTTAACAGAAACTAGTAGTTTTTTAATGAAAACCAGCTGGAAGACAAGAAATGGGAGGAAAGACGGCAGTAAAAGAGGTAGGATTTGAGAAGTTTAGTAAGCGTCTCGTGGATCTGGCTGGAAGGACACGTGACAGGGCCCCGGAGAGACGCAGCCGACAGCCAGGTAGAAGGCTCATTCGCAGTTCCAACATCTTCTGTGTCGTACGTAAAGTTAAAGACCAGACAGCCCTCTGGGTGTGGCAGATGCTTAGGACGGGCTCATCCTAAGGTCAGGTGTGGGGGGATGCCCTGACCTCTCTGCCCCTTGCCCCCCAGACAAAGGCCTTCATCCACCACGAGCTGCTGGCCTATCTGTACTCCTCGGCGGACCAGAGCAGCCTCATGGAGGAGTCGGCTGACCAGGCCCAGCGGCGGGACGACATGCTGCGCATGTACCACGCGCTCAAGGAGGCCCTCAACATCATCGGGGACATCAGCACCAGCACTGTGTCCACGCCCGTGCCGCCGCCCGTCGATGACACCTGGCTCCAGAGCGCTGTCAGCCACAGGTCCGAGAGGCCGGGTCGCCTGGAGTCTGCGGAGGCCACTTTCCCACGAGTCCCCGGCTCTCCCAATGTGGCCTGCCAGGCCCCAGCCCCGGGGGGTGGCTGGGGTGAGGGGACCTAGTCACAGTGGGAGCTGCTGCCCGGCCTGGGCCAGAAGGACAAGGAGAGAGAAGGGTTGGCCAGAAGGCCCGTCTGACTCCTGGTGTTTTCCATCCGTTAAGCCCAAGTAGAAGCCGGAGAGGGAGAGAGACCAGGGCAGCAGGGGCCCTGGGCTCATGGTCCTGGAGCACAGAGCGCTGGTTGGGGGGATCTGCACGAGCAGCTGGAGGGCATGACTGGCCTGTCTCCTGCCCCCTCGGCCACCTCCAAGCTGTTGGATGGACATACACTGGCAGGGGCAGTGCAGAGCCTCAGACCGGGACACCTAACCAGTGACAGGGCAGGTGGCTGGAGCACAGAGGGTCGGTCAGGGGAATCAGCCCTGCCAAGGCCTCAATGAGCCATGGAGTTACTTAGGGAGAGGGAACAGCAGGCGCTCCGGCCCAGCGGGGAGCCCGTGGGGTGCCCAGGGCAGGGTAGGAGGCACTAGACGTGATTTGGAGTCCAGGCTGGGCTCTGGAAGGATCTCTGCTTAATGAGGGTGGATTGGAGGAAGCGGGAAGCAGACAGCCGGAACAGGACTGGTGAGACCGAAGTGGCCCTAGGAGTGAGGTCAGAGAGAAGGAGGAACCCCTGGTGGCCGAGGAGAGGTACTGGCGTTTCAGCTGGGGGCACAGCCATCACGAAGCCGGTGGTGGCGGGGCAGATGGAGGGGCCCCGGACACCCGTGCGGCTGCTGCCCAGGTGCAGACATGCCCCTGCGCCCCCCGGGCTGCGGCCGCTGCCAGCCCGTGTCACACCCTGGCCCTCTTGGGTTTCCACCGCCACCCTGGCAAGGCTGGTGCTCCCCACCCCCTTCTCCAGCTCATACACCCTCTCCTTCCTCCACAGCCCCACTCCACAGCGCCGACCCATGTCCAGCGTGCATCCCCCGGGCCGGCCCCCAGCAGTGAGAGGCCCGACCCCGGGGCCCCCTCTGATTCCCGTGCCAGTGGGGGCAGCAGCCTCCTTCGCCGCGCCCCCCATCCCGTCCAGGCCTGGACCCCAGAGCGTGTTTGCCAACAATGACCCCTTCTCGGCCCCACCTCAGATCCCGTCTCGGCCGGCTCGGATTCCACCCGGCATCCCCCCTGGAGTGCCCAGGTAAGGCTGGACCCGCCCTGCCCCCCTCACTGCCCACCAGCCAGCCCGCGCCCTGAGGCCTCTCCTGGAATCGAGGAGCTCTCCTTGCGCCCTGCGGAAAACAGAGCCTTCATCCGCATTTGGCTGGTGTGAAAACTAAGGCCCAGAGAGCCCAGCTTGCTTGCCCAAAGTCACAGAGCGGTGGAGAGTCAGGCTGACTCCCAGGTTCCCCGGCCTGGCCTCTGCCTCAGCGGGTGGCCCACCATGCAGATTGGGAGTGCGCACCTGGGGCCCCTTCTCCTGGTTTTCAGCTTCGTTTCCTTACTGAGGACACACACACACACGAGCTGTCGCACAGCCCCCCTTGCCTCACCGCACCCAGCAGGCCAGGCTGTGAGGAGCCCAAGGTGCGGGGTGGGCGGGGACTCACCCAGAGTCACACGCAAGCTCCATCTTATCTAGCAGCGTTCAGAGCGTCGGGCACTGTGGGGGGAGTAGGGGCCTGGGTCCCCTCCCTCGTCCTACTTATGGCCTCACTGCCATCTCCCCCTCTCCCCTCCCCATCTGTCTTTATTCTCTTTGCAGTAGAAGACCCCCTGCTGCACCCAGCCGGCCCACCATTATCCGCCCAGCCGAGCCATCCCTGCTCGACTAGGCCACGGGGGACTAGGCCACGAGGGGGGGGGGCGTGTTCTCAGGGGGTCTTCGCACACCCACCCCCACCATGCGGGGGCTTCGGTGGCCCGGGCCCTGTCATCCACGTGCAGGACCAGGCTCCCTGTGGGCAGCCCCCTGACTCCTCAACCTTGGCCCCCATCCCCAGCTGGACACAGCACTGAAGAAGGAGCCCTGGAGCCCTGGGGCAGGGGCGGGAGCTGGGCCGTTGCACTTTGGGGGATGGAGCTGCAGGGTAGCAGAGGAGGGAATGTGCTCTGGGCGCCATCTCAAATGAGCATCCAGGCCCCGGGGCCAGGGGGGGACTCACCCCGGGCTTCTCTGGCCAGGAAAGCCTGAGAAGAACAGGCCTTTTGGAAAACCGGGGCAGCAAGAGTGCCTGTCCCCCCAGCTCTTCCTGGGGCCCAAGGAGCTTGTCCGTTTCTCAGCAGCAGGAGCTCCAAGGCAGCGAGCCAGGCCCAGCAGGCCCTGCGCTGCCCACCCTGCAAGTTGTAAATATTCCTTCCGTGGCCGTATTAATCACACGGCCGAGCCTCGGCTGCCGGAGGTGCCTTCGCCAGGGCCGGAAGCCTCCGTCCTGCCGGCCTCGCTCTCTCCTCCCTGGGTCCTCTCCTCCTCCTGGGTCCCCGGGGTGGCTCGGGCTCAGGGCTGAGTGAGTGGGGCGGCTCAGAGGGGCTCCTGGCTCCCACCCAGGCCTCCCCGACGGGCTGGGCCTCCGGTGGCCCATCGCAGAGCAGCCCTTGCTCGCTCCTCGCTCGGTTTGACCACTGTAAGTGCCTGCACTCTGTATCCTATTAATAAACTAAAATAAAGGGAAGAAGCTTCTGGTGGCTGCCGTGTGGGCCTTTTGTGTTGGCGTTAAGGTTGAGGACGTGGGCCGCTCACCTTCCCCAGGCAGGCCTCTGACGAGGACCACCCCCCGCACCCCGCCACCGTGGGCATGTCCCCACCTTGCTCCCGGGGAGAGTTCACTTGTTCCAGAGGCAGGCGTGCTTTAGAGGGAAAAATCTCTTGGTTTTCAGAACACGTCAGGCATGGGGACAAACGTTCGCCACTCCCCTCCACATATACTAACCCAGGGGCCTGGCTGCAGCCCCTGACACAGGCCTGGGGTGGGCAACAGACCCACGCAGGAAAGAGGGAATCCCAGCCCTCTGCCCCCCAACAGCCGTGGTCAGGGCCCCCTCCCCACTACTGCAGCCCGGAGGACTCCACCCGGGTCCAAGGCCTTCCGGCCCAGCCCAGGTCACAGTTAAACTTTGCTTTCTGATTTTTCTCTTGTGCCCAGGCGACCACCTCCATCGGCTCCCGCCCGGCCTTTCTTCTGAGCTTCGTGGGAGACCCCTCCCGCCTGCCTAGTTTGCCCCCTTGGGGGCAGATCTGTCTCGGCTGGTGTCCCTGAGCCCCAGTCACCAGGCTGTGATTTTCTGACCATAATTTATTGATTCCAGTGCCCAGGCCAGACCGCCCTTTGTTCCGTGAAGCTCCTGCGCAAAAGCTTTGCCTGGGCCACCCCTCAGCCCTGCTCGGGGCCCCCTGCAGAGAGAGCAGGAGGGGCGGGTGGCCGTGCAGGCCCCCCCCCCCCCACTCCTGGAGTTCTGGTACGAGACTCCACCGCGAGCCCACCCGGTGCTGGGCTGAGGGGCTGGGCTCCTTCCTCTCAATAAAGTGACTCTCCTGGCAAGAACACTGTAGCTGTGTCTCCTTCCCGGCCCCTGGCATCAGCAGGCCGGCCCCCGCCCGGGAGCTGCCCCCAGCAGCAGCAACCAGGCCTCTGGTGGGGCGACAGGGAGACAGAGGAAGGTGTGGGGTCCCACAAGCAGCAAGCCCCCTCCCACCATCTCCTGCCTCAGAAGGCCAGGAGCGAAGGGAAGGGAGAACTTGCTTCCTGGCCCCCATCCCACATTGAGCTGTGCCAGTGCAGGCTGGGCCTCGGGCTAAGGCACACGCATTACCGGCGGGGACACGGAAGGGGGCCAGAAGATCCAAAGGTCGCGTTCAAATGCTGCAGTGCCGTCCCCTCCATGCATAATTCCCAGGAAAGCAGGTGCAGTCACTGAGCTGTCCCTCCTGGGGGGCCCAGGCCTGTCAGCCAAGCCAAGTGTTTCTCGCCTGGCTCCTGGCAGGGAAGAGTCACACGCGGGCCACACCTCGGGCCGTGACTGCGTGGCCTCCCCTCCCATAGGAAACAGTTTGGGGAATGGATCTCCCGGATCTCCCAGATCTCACACACAGGTGCCTGCTGCCCCTCCTTTCCCTGTTCTTCCTTCTGGGGCTACGTGGGCACAGGGCGCTTGTCCTGGAAGAAACGCTTGAGCGTGCAGACCTGGAGCACGGCCACTAGCAGCAGCACGGCCACGTTCACCGCCGACCAGAAGTTGACCCGCTCCAGGTTGCCCTCCTGCAGGTTGCGGTCACGTGCCTCAAAGGCCCGCAGGAGCGTCAGCATCTGGATGCTACGCTCCAACCGGGTCTTCATGGTTTCGATGGACTCCTGTGGAACAGAGGGGCAGGGTCAGGCCTCTGCCCTTTGGGGAGCAGGGACCAAGAAAACTGGGGGGAGGGGGTGAGCCTGTGTTTCAGGAGGAGAGAGCTGAGAGGAGACTCTTGTGGCCAGACTGCCTGAGTCTAAATCCTCTCTCTGTGGTGACTGGCTGTGTGACCTTGAGCAAGATAATTAGCCTCTCTGGGCCTCAGTTTCCTCCGAATTGCAGTGAGAATTGAATGCCTAAATAAGTTTTAAAAAAATGGACTTACTAGTGGTTAACAGCACAGTTGCTAAAGCCGGACTGCCTGAGTTCAAATGCAGCTCTGCCAGTTGCTGTGTGGCTTTAGGAAAGTTATTTAGCCATCCTGTGCCTCAGTTAAAATGGGGCATCGGAAGCACATTTCCTACCTCATATGGAGATTTCGTGAGTTATTTAAGCTCTTAAATTCCTACACCTAGAAATGCACTATTATTTTAACTGTGAGTGGCTACTGTTCTAATTAAAGTGGAGGCACCCGGTGGGGGCTGGGTCAGGCAGATGCAGACCCCAGCCAAGGTGGGAGAGTAGGGAAGCACTGTTGCCCCAAGCCAGAGATCTGGGATGAGTGGCCCTGGCTCAGCCTGGGCGCACCTTGATGTCCTCCATCTTGACATCCAGCATCTCCTCAGGCTCCACAGCCTCCGCCCAGCCCTCGACCTCCTCGTCATCCTGCAGGCTGTCAAAGATGAGTTCGAAGAACACCAGCTTCTCAGAAATTGTGCTGAAGGAGTTGTCAAAGCACAGCTTGTAGTCCCCAGCCTCCGTGGGCTCCACCCTGGGAGAAAGACACACAGACGCACATGACCCACAGTGGCCCGCTGGCCGGACTTTGAGAGGCAGGGAAGGTAGTAACCTGAGGCCACCGGGGAGGGGCAGGGCTGAAACTAAACCCAGACAGACAGTGGGACTTGACTCACGTGTGCACCCCATCTGCCTTGCGGGACTCGCTGACCAGCAGCACGCCCTGAGGGCTCTCGAGTGTGAAATCGACGTCCAGTCCAGCACCTCCGATCACCTGGGGGGACAGGTAAGAGGGTGGAGGGCTAGGGGTAGGCCAAGGGCACCTGCCAGGGAAAGCCAGGGCTGGACCAACCCACACAGACCCATCCAGGACCACCAGGGGCCTACCTGAGCGCGGACACCTACACCTGCAACCTGGTCCTGCCCCACCTGTCCCTCTGACCGCGCCCCTTGCCTTGGCTCAGTCTTCATTGATAGGACAGCTTTGGGTTGGGCTCTTTCATCTGGTCACGCCCCCGTCGTAAGTCCTGGATCGACGTTTACCTGGCCACACCCCAAGTGAGGCGACAGGGCCCTGCTTTCCTTAACCCAACCCCCGAGAAAGCCTCATGTTGACCACGCCCTTTCTAGTGGCGCATCTTGGTCACGCCCACCAACTCCCCAAGTCGAGACAACTTTTGGCCACGTCCACTCGCGGGGTTCCTGCGGCCGCTTATAACCGATGGCCCCGCCCCCTCCGGCCGCCTCACTCTAACCCCGCCTCCTGCTATTATTCACACCCACTCCGCTCCCACGCCCCGTCTCCACCAGCTCCCGCTCGTTCTTCCTAGCTCCGCCCCCGCGCTCTCACGCACCGGCTCCTCCCCCTCCCTCTTTCATCGCTGTCTCGCTTCAGCTGCTTGGCCACGCCCCCTCGCCCTGGCTCCGTTCGGTCGCATGCTTCCCGACTTGGGACCCTGTACCTGGTACTCGGTCTCGAGGCTTGCGTTGGCCGGCGCAGACTGGTAGAAACATTGCTTCCTCCCCGCAGGCAGCAGGAACGTGAACTCGCCGTCCTGGATCGGCGGGGGCCCTGCCCCTCCAACCCCCACCGGCGGCAATAGTAGCCAGAGAGCCAAGGCTAGGGCCGCGCCGGCCGCCATCATCCGGGTCACCCTCCGGTCTGCGGAGAGGTCGCGGTTCCTTTAAGAGCTAGCCCTGCCCCCCTCTGCTACTCGGTGGAGCTCATTGGCAGTCCCTTCTGCCCGTGGTGTGAAGCGAACGGAGAGAAAAAGTGAAGGGCCCCCTGAGATCTTAGCTGCCCGGATGAATGCCTGCTGTGCCTTGAAACACCCAACCTTCTGGGGGCTTCTTTCTGAGCAGCTTCTAGCTCTAGTCGCAACGGATGGTGAAGGAATGATAAAAATAACTACTATGAGTGTGCATGTTTCTCAGGCAAAAGTTAAGACAGCTAAGTAGGAGGCTCCCGGGACCTTTTAAGGCACCTCCCTGCGGTTTTCCCAGAGTACGCTGCGCGCGACGACCGTAGAGGCCCCTGGCCGGGGTGGAGTGGACTTTAAATAAGGGCTGGGCGTGGACCTGTACGCGACCATAGGGCTCACGTATAAGTTGATTCAGTTGGGGGCGAGAGGGAGACCCTTTCGTATTGATGTGGGGGTTTCGTGTTCCTTGTCCGTGGCTCCAGGTTCAACGCCTGACCCTTTACCCCCTTTGCTCTTTAGAGCCATCACTTCGTTGGTTTCCTCGTCTGTATTGGGGTGATGGGACGACCGCCCTATAGGGCGGGCTGTGGAACTCGAGACGAAGCCCTGCCCGTAGCGCTCCGTTTCCTTGCGTAGAGTCCGTAGAGGGACATAGGCCAGTCTGCATCCCAAAGGTCCCAAACTCGGGGCGGGGGAGGGGGGGCAGCAAGTAAACAGAGTAACTGATGTGACCCAGGGTAGGAAAAATGACAGCCAGATGCTTACGAGGCAGGCGAGTGTGGGCCTGGGAGCCACAAAGCCTCAGTCAGGCCACCCACATCCACCCTGCCCCTTCGACCCTTGGCTTGGAATCATCCCACCGGGCCTCAGTATCCTCATCCGTAAGACGGTGTGATGCTCGTCTTACCGCCTTGGGCTGTTGTGAAGATTGAGAGAATGCTCGTTCGGCGCTGGGCACAGGATAGACCCTCAGCGTATATTATCTGCTATTTTCCAGGCTGATCGCCCACCACTAGGCAGCCCACCATGTAACCTCTGCTCCCTCAGTCTGGCTTAGAATATTTGGAGGCGACCACCCTCTGGGAAGCTGGCAGATAAGCCAAGAAGTCACTGGAGAAATAGACTCTGCTTGGTGATTCTGTCTAAACATAAGGGAAAATGTTTAGATGGAAATTTTGAGTCTTTAAAGATGGGCCCTGGAGTGGCTGCCAGTTGCTGACAGTTACTCTTCGAATACAGCCGGTGGCTGTCAGCTCTTTCCTGCTTCTGGAGAGCTTGGGGAAGTCACACCACCTTGTTGTGTCAAAGTTTATGTGCAGTCACTGTTACTGTTCCTTTTCATTTCCAAAGTTTTCTGTCATTCAAACTCGCTGCTTGGACATTTTGAAAAAAAAAATTTTTTTTTAATTTATTTGACAGCGAAACAGAGAGGGAACAGAAGCAGAGGGAGAAGCAGGCTTCCCGCTGAGCAGGGAGCCCGATATGGGGCTCGATCCCAGGATCCTGGGATCATGACCTGAGCCGAAGGCAGACGCTTAACAACTGAGCCACCCAGGCGCCCTGAAAATTTATTTTTAATTAAGAAATATGTATGTGTATATATTGTTTTAAGTTTTATTTATTTTAAGAGAGAGACTGCGAGAGCGAGGTGGGGTGGGGGCAGGAGTAGAGGGGGAGGGAGGGGACGGAATCTCCAGCAGGCTCCTTGCTGAGCACAGAGCTGCACTATTTTGTCCTCCCACCATTTTGATACCCCATGTATAATGGCTTCAAGTTCTCCAAATCCTTATTTGTTTTGTTTGTTCTTTTAAAGATTTTATTTGTTTATTTGACAGAGATACAGCAAGAGAGGGAACACAAGCAGGGGGAGTGGGAGAGGGAGAAGCAGGCTTCCCGCTGAACAGGGAGCCTGATACGGGGCTTGATCCCAGGACCTGGGATCATGACCTGAGCCAAAGGCAGACGCCCAATGATTGAGCCATCCAGGTGCCCCAAGTTCTCCAGATCCTTATCCACATGTGCCATTTTCTATTTATTTCTATCACAGCCATCCTAATGGTTGTGAAATAGTATCTCATTGTGGTTTTGATTTGCATTTCCCTAATGATGTTGAGCATCATTTCAGGTGCTTGTTCAGCATTTGTATTTTTTTGTTTTGTTTTGGTTGGTTTTGGGGGTTTTTTTGTTGGTTTTTGTTTGTTTGTTTTGAGAAATGTCTGTTCGAGTCTTTCGCCCATTTAAAAATTGGGTTGTCTTTTGGTTGTTGAGTTATAATAGTTATTTATATATTATAGAGAGCAAGCAGAGGAAAGAAAAAAGAAACAAAATCTTCCCTCAGATTTATTCTGGGGCACTCCCTCAGACCTGTGTCTGTAGAAAGACCTGCTTTTCCAGGTCATTTACAATTTTGCCTTAGCCTTCACTTCCTGTTTGTGCTGGGTCTAGAGATAAGCCTGAGATGAAAGCTCAAGGTCTTCTCAGGTCTTTTCTGAGCACTTTTCCTGCCCTGGGCATGTATGTTGTTCACTAAATCCCCCAGTATATACGGGTACTTCTGAATGCCTTAATTACCAGAGAAGCTCTCACCCTAGCTCTTCCTCCCAGCTTTTGGCGTGTCCATTGTTGTGAAAATTAATAAGAGGAAACCTCCTTTAGCATGGAATCAGGAGGTAGAAGGGGGAGCTCTCACACCCTACCACTCGTTGTTGTCCGTTGCAGACCCCACAGGAAGGGATGGACCTTGCAAACTGGTACTTTCCTGCCCGACTCTACTACCTCAGCAGGGGAAGAAATGTTTTCTCCTGCTGGTACCAGCGCAGCCAGTGAGAGACTGAGAAGCTCAACGCATGCAACATCCCTACACTTCCAACTCCCAGTTTAATCCAATGGATTTCTTGTTCATAACAGCCTTCCGGACTTCCCCTTTCCTCTATAAAAGTTTTCTTCTTTGTTCTCCAGACATTCCTATGCGTTTGCTGCGGATTAGCTTGTTCACAGTTGCATTTCTTTGCTATTCCTGAATAAACCCATTTTTGCTGGTAAAATCCCTGGTTAGTGTTGTCCTCGATTACAATATTTTGCCCCGGGTGGCTCTGGGTTATTCCCTTTGCCTTACAGTGTTTTCCAGGAAAGCATTCTGAGTTCAACAGACAAGCACCTTGAGTCAGACCCATAGGAACCTGCCAGACATGTTAGAACAGACAAACACTGTACTGCCAACCTCGGCGACCGGGTGCAGGAGCCCCATACTGGGGACCCAGGCTGCTGTCTTCAAGACCTCCACCGTGCTGGGAAAGAGATGAGGAAAGGGTGGGGGAAAACACCACAGAGCTTTCCTGCCATGTTCAAGTTTCCTTTTCATTTTGATTCAGTGTTCACTTGGTTGGCACAAACCTTTGCCTGTCTTCCAGAGTTCGGATCAACTTGATTCTGACTGTGTTTGCTCGGTTTGTCGAAGTTTCTGTTTCTTGTTTGCTTCAGTTGAAAACACTACCCCCTGCCCAAGTAGTCAACAAATATTTACTGAGTGTCTGACACTGTGAGTAAAATAGACTCTGTGTCCACACGGAGCTGCCATTCCTGTGGAGGAGGCCAGTCATACCCAAGTTTGGGACTAAGATGATTTCAGGTAGTTGTGGGCTTCGCAGGGTAAATGTTGGGCGGTCGGTGGATGGCTTGGGGGGTTGGGCTTCCCTGAGGAGGAGGCAAGCAGAAAGGAGAGGAAGCAAGCAGAGAGAACCACGCTCCGAGGTCAGAAGGCACTCAGAGGGCTCCAGGGGCAGAAAGGAAGAGCGGCAGGAGGGGAGTAGCCAGAGAAGAGACGGAGCAGTTACACAGGCTGCGTCACGTGGAGTCCATCTTCCCTTTGTAGTGTCGGCCTGCAGTCAGCCTGGGCTTCTTACAACCATGCGGAGTTTGCCGACTGGCTTCTCGAGGCCAGGAATCCCCTGAAATTATAACCGAAAGATTCTGAGTGTGTGTGCTAGGCAGTCTTTGTGTGCCCTACCTGAGCCCTTCTCCACCCCTTCCTGCCCTGCTCTGTGCCCCTGGAGGCTGATCTCTACACAGCAGGCCAACTTAGCTGCCTTTTCCTTTCACATCCAGTTGGGTTTGGCCCCGGTAGGAGATCCGAGGGCTGGAGGAGAAGTGGGTGTAGGTAAACATATACTCTGGCTCCCACCCTGTTGGGCTCCGTGTTTCTACCAAAGCCTGCAACTCCGGCTATCCCTAAGTTCCACAAGCAGCTCCTGCCCTAGCAACATCAGGCCCGGGCTGGTCACAGCTTCCTGAGCTGGGGAGTCACATCCCTTGCTGATTTCCCTTCAGCCTCCCCATGACTCCTAGTTGTACCTCTTCTAGGCGTTATCTGTACGAAAGCTGACTGATACAGGTAAGTGTGTCTCTTTTTCTGAATTCAAAATTCCAGGTTAAAGATTCTTGCACCAGGTTAAATGCTCCCAGGATGAAGTCCTCGCATTCATCCAAGGTCTTTCGCACATATTATTACGTCTACCTAGAATGTCCTCCCCTTGTCTCCTTCTCAGGCTTTTGGAGTCAGATAACACCTCCTGGGGCGCCTGGGTGGCTCAGTGGGTTAAAGCCTCTGCCTTCGGCTCAGGTCATGATCCCAGGGTCCTGGGATCGAGCCCCACGTCAGGCTCTCTGCTCAGCGGAAGGCCTGCTTCCTCCTCTCTCTCTGCCTGCCTCTCTGCCTGCTTGTGATCTCTGTCTGTCAAATAAATAAATAAATCTTTAAAAACAACAAAAAAAAGATAACACCTCCTCCCAGAAACTCTCCCTGAAACTCCAGAAGAAGCTAGGTTAAGAGCTCCCCTCAGTGACTGCCTCCATGAGAGCACTACACCAACTAGACTGTCATCGTCTGGCTGTCCGACCCTCTAACCGAACTCTGAGCATCCTGAGGGCAGGAGTTTTTCTTCCTCATAGTGTCCCTGGCATTCAGCACAGTTCTGAGCCCTTCGTGGCACTCAGTAAAGAGCTGGTGGAATAAATAAGCCAGGAGTCGCTCTTAACTCTGTATCTTACACAGCCAGGATAGAGCGACAAAAATAGACTGAATAATTTTTGACTTTCAGGTCAGACAATCAAGAAATAGTTGTGGTTCACTGTGTGCCAACCACTGGGGTAGGCATTGGGAAACTACAGGAGGCACCACAGACCCACCCCTGCACCCTGGAAGGAAGAGAACTGGATGATTTCGATAAACTCAAGCATGTTCTATAAATCACGATGACCTAATTTAATGGATGTTTACAAACTATTATTTAAAACAACTGCAGAGTGTACTTTCATTTCAAGTGCATAAAGAATGTGGATCAAAATATTCTGGGCCATTAAAGTATCTCCCGGTTTCAAGGGATGGAAATTATATGGAGTGCATTCCCTGGCCACAAAGGAATTAAATTAAAAAATCACGAACAGTAAGCTATCCAAAAAGTCCCAAATGTTTGGAAATTGACACATTTCTAAATAAAGTATGAGCCCCAGAAAAAATTCATAAGGGAAATAAAATATTTCTAACTTGGGCACGACAAGTCAGAATGTGTGAGATGCAGTTAAAGCAGTACTTAGAGGGAAATATATAGCTTTAAATGCTTATATTGGGAGATAAATGTTTAAAATCGATGAGCTAAGCTTCCATCTTGAGAAGCTAAGAAGAGCCAATGAAACATAAGGTAAATAGAAGAAAGAAAAAATAAAGATAAGACAAAAAACAATGAAATCCAAAGCAGAAAATAGAGAAAAATAGCAAAGCTAAAAGCTAGTACTTTGAAAAGATTAAGAAAACTGATTTACCCCTACCAAGACTATTCAAGAAAAGAGAAAAAACACGTTACCATTGAAAGAGGGGCATCGCCACAGACCCTACAGACATTAAAAGGATAATAAGGGAATATGAAGAGTTTTTACTGATAAGCTCTACAACTTAGATGAAACAGACAAATTCTTTGAAAATACAAGCATGCTAATTTCAATAAAAGAAAATTACAAGACACTGTAGTATAATTCAGCAAGGAAATTTTTCTAAGTCCAGAGAGATCTGGAAAGATTTCCCAGAAGTGATATTTAAGCTGAAACCTGAAAGAGAAGTGGAATTTTAACAGATTAATAGAATTGTGCCCCAGGCAGCAGAGACAGCACGTGCAAAGGTCCTGACATTGGAATGAGCCTCATGTATCCAAATAAAAACGTCCAGCATAATGGCCCTTTTTTGTTGTTTAGTGACCACACACTTAACGTCCTTCCCTAGTGTAAACCTCCAGGTGGACCTGCCTGACTTGAACAGAAATGTTGAGAGAGACCAAAGCAAACTTACTGGTAAGACAGACCTTTGGAAGTTTCTGGGTTGTAAACGGGAGGCAATTTATTCTGTAAACTATATCATGCCCTCGGTTCTGGACCTACTGTTCTCTTTCACCAGGATGGTGATGCTCCCATGGCCTCACACGGGGAGCACTCACACCTCTAGCATTACATTTTGGTATATATTATGAGTTCTTTGGATCTAATACCTGCAACTCTTAACCCCATTCTGCAGAGCAGCAAACTGAGGCTTCAGAGATGGACCATGCCTTGCCAGAAGTGCAGAGGCCAAGCACTAACCCCTATGCTCTATCAACCTCTGCCCAACATGTCTCCACTTTGGAACAGGTTGGGCTGAGGTTTGTGTCTTGGGCATGGGTTTCCCAAACAGCCTCATCCCAACCAGAAATTGTCTTCTCAGGGAGGAAACCCCCCCACACACACACACACCTGATCATCTTAGCCATGTGTCCCTCCTCCCATCTCTGCAGAAATGTGGCCACCAAGGTGCAGCGAAGTGCCTGAATCTGATGTGCGTCTGTGGAAGGGGTGGGGAGAGGAGAGAGTCCCTTTCGGCAGCTGAGCGTGTGTGTGCAACTTCCTGCCAGTGAGGAAACATTCGTTCCAATCAGCCCTGGTTCTCCTTTCCCTGCTCTGGCCCCACAGGAGGAGCTGGCGGTGAGCCGTGGGCCACGCTGGCCTCAGCCAGATTTCCCGGCCAAACTCGGGAGGAGAGATGCCCTGGACCATCCTGCTCTTTGCAGCCGGTGAGCCCGTTGTCCCCCCTGCATCAGCCCCACCCCGCTCCAACCGCCCCTGCCCACCTGACCTCTGCTCTGGAGGCAGAAAGCAGCCCAGGGGTGCCTTCCCCAGGTGCTGGAGGAGGCTAAACACTGACAGATTTGCCCCAGAGTTTTGGAAATGCCCCCAGGAGCATGGCTTTGTCTTAGGGTGCTCCTCATCACCCGCACATCAAGGCTATCAGAAATCCCACCCTGCTGGGGACGGCGGTGCCCACGCCCCATGACTCAGCCCCGCTTGCTTGGCTTCTGCAGGCTGTTACCTCCGGGGCTGGGGCAACAGGAGATTCTGCTGGGGGCCAGGGGAACCCAGGCAAAAGTCTAGAGGCCAAAGAGGGAGAGGCTTGAGTAGACCTCTCCTGAGCTCTGCTCGGGAGCCTGGGGCTAGCTGGGGAGACACTGGTACCTCCTGTAGGAAACTGTACCCCCCAAACCCCAATTCCTCACCATGGCCTGGGAAACAGGAGAACCCCTTTTGCTCCTCCCATCCTTTCCCTGGCTCATCCGCTCCAGCCACCCTGGCCTCCTTGAAGACCCCACACCCCTTCCATCCTCCCAGCATTTGCTCGAGCTCTTCCCTCTGCCCGGAATACTCTCCCCTAGTCCTATGTCCCCTCTTCAGGGAAGCCCTCCATGGCCTCCCCAGCAAGGGCAGGCTTCCCATGACCCTGTCTGATGGGCTGCCCGGTGCTTCTTGTCTCCCTGAGAACGTCCGCTCCTCGAGGCAGGCATGTCTATCTGTCCATCCCGTTCATGTTCCATCCCCAGCATCTAACAGGGCCGGGCATCGGGTGAGGGCTGTTGATGGAAGTAGTAAGGCTATGATCGCGTCGCTATGTAATAGCCACTGCGACGATAATAAAATGACTCAAACGCAGCAACCCCCTCCCAGGTGCCTAGTCCCCGAACCCCTCAACATAGCGCTGGGATAGGGCCGACTACCTACTTGTAAAGAAAGACTGAGGCCCAGAGAGGGTCAGCCGCTTGCCCGAGGCCACAGAGCCAGGAAACGCCTCTGCTCTAACCACTGAGCCTGCCTCCCTTTTTCTGCATTACAGGCTCCTTGGCAATCCCAGCGCCGTCCATCCTGCTGGTGCCCCCGCACCCCAGCAGCCAGGAAGATCCCATCCACATCGCCTGCACGGCCCCTGAGGGCTTCCCGGGGGCAAATTTCACGCTCTACCGTGGTGGGCAGGAGGTGCAGCTCCTACAGGCACCCGTGGACCAACTTGGGGTCACCTTCAACCTAAGCGGCGGTGGCAGGGAGGCTCCGGGGGGCCCATTTCACTGCCAGTATCGGGTGCTAAGTGAGGACCTGAAGCCGCAGCTGTCAGATCCCAGTGAGGCGGTAAACGTCTCCTACCCAGGTAAGACCCTCCTGCCCACCCTCGCAGCCCACGGCTCCACTGGCTCACCGCCGAGCCTTTGCCCGTGCTGTTCCCTCTGCTTGGAAGCCTCCGTGGAACGAGCCAGGCCTCCAGCTGGCCAGGGCTCACTCACCTTTCGTTGCTAAATTCTCACAGTCATCCCACGCGACGGGTTCAGCGATGCTCCCCATTTTGCAGATAAGGAAACTGAGGCACAGGTGATGAAGGGATCTGGCCAAGTTGCACAGCTAGCAGGGCAGCAGAGCTGGGATCCCATGGGCCCCAATATCCAGGCCTTAACCCTCCACACTCCGCTGCCCTGCCCCCCTCCTGGCCGCGTACCAGTTTTGAGCACCCCCTATGCGCCAGACCCTGTTCTTGGACCTGCAGTTTCAGCAGCGAGTGAAACGATGTCCTTACCTCCCCCAGCTGACAGTCGGAGGGGAGGCAGACAGGGGAGAAGCAGGGAGGCCAGAAAATATTCAGTGTAGCCAGCAGGGGCCAAATAAAGAGGCCGGGATAAAGTACCAGCTAGGGAAGGGCATCGTCTTAAGTACAGAGGAGAGTGGTCAGGGAAAGCCTCTGAGGGAGCGACATTTGAGCAAAGACCTGAATGATGAGGAGGCAGCCATGTGGGGATCTACGGCAAAAGGGTCCCCGGTAGAGGGAGCCAGCTGTGCAAAGGCCCTGAGGCTGGCACGTGTCTGGCATGTTTGAGGAACACCGGGGCGCTCTGTGGGGCTGAAGCATAGTGGGCAAGGAGAGAAGTTGGGGGAGAAGAGGGCACGGAGGTGGCAAGGAGGATCGTGCAGGGCCTTTGGCTGCATCAGGGACTTCGTTTCTTTGTCGGAATGAGACAGAAGGCCTGGAAGACTGATATTTTCCTGTGGTCTTTTCAGGACAGGAGGCTGGGTGTGGGCTGTGGATCAAGGAGCAGGAGGGAGGGGGGAGGGGAGTCTCCAGGTAGAGCTTCTGCTTCACCACCCGTCAGAACTTTCCAGCTGCAAAGAGAACTTTGTTACCCGCAGAAGCCCCACTTAAAGAGGACGTTGTTGCTCACGGAAGCCCCAGTGCCTTGCGGTGGCAAAACAGTCTGTGTCTTTGAGCTCCACCGTCAAAGGCCCCTTCAATCACCTTGAGTCTGTGGTCTCAGAGTAGGGAGGGAACAACAGCCCTCCTGCCCCAGGTGAATGAATGAACAAGGGCTAACAGTGTGAGAATATCAAGTATACGTCTGTTCCCTCCCCTTCCTGGCTTAGCTCCTGGTCTCCATAGGGATTGGGTCATCTCCTCCTGTCCTCCCTGAGAGATCCCCTCTCTCCAGGGAGGGGAAGTCATATCCCTTGCAGAGAAGTAAACGGTGAAGCTGGAGATTCATGCTTTTGTGGCTGACCTCTGCATGGCTTTCAGGGTCCACCATGGGGCTGGGGGTGGATGTCATCTGACGCCCCTCGTATCAGGCTGAAGCCAGCAGGACTCTCAGGCTGCAAGTAACTGGAAACTTGACTCAAACTGGCTTCAGCAACAAAAGAGAATGTGTTGGTTTGCCAAATTGAAGTCAGTGTGCAGCACTGACTTCAGGCATGGCTGGATCCAGGTGCTCAAAGAAGTCAGGAATCATTTGCCAGCTCTCAGCTCTGCTTTTTTGTGTCTTATTCTCAGGCAAGAACCCTCTTCATGGTGTCAAAATTGTGCCTAGGAGCTCCAGATATATATCCTACCAGCGTTGAAATGCTGGCCGGAGGAGTAACCCTCTCTTCCCAGTAGTGGAGCCAAGACTCAGAATCAGCTCTCCTTAGCTCTGCTTTGCCCACATGCCCATCCCTGAACGAATCACCGCGACTGGGGGGTGGGGGATATGGTAATTGACCGGTCACAAGACTTGTCAGATCCCCAGGGTCCAGCTACACCCAAGTCAAATGGTTGGGCAGTATGGGGGAGGGGCTGGCTCCCCAAAGGTAATCTGGAGGAATGACAGGTGTCACACCTTCACCCTGCACCCCACAACTCCATAACCTGCCCCCCCTCTTTTTCTCATGTTCCTCTAGTGCCCACTTGGATACTGGCACTCTCCTTGAGCCTGGCTGGAGCCCTCCTTCTCCTTGCTGGGCTGGTGGCCATTGCCGTGGTGGTCAGGAAAGGTAACAGCAGGCAGAGGTGGTGTACCCCAGAGGCTGCCCGATGTGCAACTGCTGGGACGTGTAAATGAGCCCCCGATCACACCCATTTTTTAGGAGCACGGAGGCACACAGCTAGGGAGGTCTTACTCCAAACCTTGCAGTAAAGAATTCTTCCAGATTCCACCAGTGTTGGTGGTGGGGCGGGGGAAGCTGACATATTTTTAAATTATAAAATATGTATAACACAAAGTTTCACATTTCAACCCTTAATTTTTAAGTGTCCAGTTCGGCAGCATTGAGTACATTCAATTTGTTACACAACCATCACCACGACTTTGTCATCTGCCCCGACTGAAACTCTGTCCCCTTTATTATTTTTTTAAAGATCTTATTTATTTATTTGACAGACAGAGATCACAAGTAGGCGGACAGGCAGGCAGAGAGAGAGAGAGAGAGAGGAGGAGGAGGAGGAAGCAAGCCCCCTGCTGGGCAGAGAGCCGGATGCAGGGCTCCATCCCAGGACCCTGGGATCATGACTTGAGCCAAAGGCAGAGGCTTTAACCCACTGAGCCATCCAGGCGCCCCCTCTGTCCCCTTTAAACACGAACTCACCGTTCCTCCTCCCCAGCTCCTGTCAATCACTGCAACTGACAATAAACAAAACCAAGCCAAACAGTAGTAGGGGGCACCTGGCTGACTCAGTAGGTAGAGCACGCAGCTCTTGATCTTGGGGTTGTGAGTTCGAGTCCCACGCTGGGTATGGAAATTACTTAAAATAAAATCTTTAACAAAAAAAAAAGTTATTTAAGAGTGGCTGGGTGGCTCAGTGGATTAAGCCTCTGCCTTCAGCTCAGGTCATGATCCCAGGGTTCTGGGATCGAGCCCCGCATGGGGCTCTCTGCTCAGCAGGGAGCCTGTTTCCTTCTCTCTCTGCCTGCCTCTCTGCCTACTTGTGATCTCTGTCAAATAAATAAATAAAATCTTAAAAATAAATTTTTTTTTACATGCTTGTTTGACGCTTTTACCAATACACATGACTCAGGTAATTGGGCGGTGGGGAGGGTTTTGCAGTAGCTCTCCTGTGAGTGGCACATTTGCCAGAGGAGAAGGCAAGGTTGGGTCACAAATGTATGAGGGAGACTTTGGAGACTTTTTTTTTTTAAGATTTTATTTATTTATTTGACAGAGAGAGAGAGAGAGATCACAAGTAGGCAGAGATGCAGGCAGAGGGAGGGGGGAAGCAGGCTCCCTACTGAGCAGAGAGCCCGATGGAGGACTCGATCCCAGGACCCTGAGATCATGACCTTGAGCCAAAGGCAGAGGCTCAACCCACTGAGCCACCCAGGCGCCCCTGGAGTCTTGTTTGTTTTGTTTTTGCAACTAGGAGGCAACCACCACTAAAATCTAATAATTTTTTTTTTTTTTTGTTCCCAGTTAAAGTAAAAAATTTACAGAAGAAAAGGTGAGATCATTTCTGGAGATCCTCAAAGGGTGCTTTGGGGGAAAGAAACACCAGATGGTTGGTGGGTATGGGGTAGAAGCTCCTGATGCATGTTAAGGACTCTGAGACCTGGCCAGGTTCTGGGGACAGAGGGGCACTTCCGGTGCTGGGTGCGGGGGTGGGTGTCTCCATTCCAAACAGCGCCCTCTCGTGGGAGGGCTGCTTAAGAGGAACAGGGGTCAATTATAAAGCACTTAGGGTGTGCGGAGCACTGTGCTAGGAGCCGCTGCAGGATTCCACAGCTGCTCACAGCTGCTGCAGGAGCTGGCCTTTACAAGTAGTCCCATTTTATAGACAAGGAGACTGAGGCTCAACCTAGCCATGCAGGGAGCAAGTGGCTGAGTCGTGCTCACATCCCTTAACCGCTGACTGCCCAAAATGATTGTAATACTCTAGGAAGTCAGAGTTGGGAGAGGTGAGTGGCACCCTCTGGGGCTGTGCGGTGCCCAACTTGTAGGCTGTAGGCAGCGGCCCCGGCCTCAGTTTCTCCCCTGAGAGAGGGCTGGACCCCGCGCTGCCTGGTGGCATAGAGCTAGGAGCAGCCCCAGGGATCCAATCCCGACTTCACCAGGCGATGCGGCTCCTGGAAGAGAACTTCCTTCTGAGGGGACTCGGGGGAGGCTGCAAAGAAAGGTGGGGAGTGAAGGCCAAGTTTGGAGCCAGGGGTCCCGGAACAACCCTCTGGCCTGAGAGGAGCGGGTCGTCACTCTTCCAAATCCCTTTGCAGACAGCGGGAATCCTGCTGGGTTCAGATCAACTTCGCCACCACAGGTATGTACCTTCTTACTCCTATCCCTGCCAGGGCAGGCTCACCCCCTCACAAATGCTAGCGGGTCTCCTTCCTTGCTACTGAGCCTCTCTGCCCCGGCTCACTTCCCTTAGGGTCAAGAACACACCCTCCCCTCCCTCCAGGGCCAGGTTTCACCTCTCACTTTCTCTCTCCGCCTCATCCTCGGGCCTTTTAGTCACCCTAACCTCTGCCTACAACATTCTTCCTCCCTCTGGTCTTGGTCTAGAGGCCGCCTTCTCCGGGAAGCCTTCCCTGACTCCCTAGACCGGGGATGTGTTTCTGTTTCCCTGCCTTCAGCACCCTATCATTCTTCTTACCCCTCGGGAGAAACACGAGTGTGTATGTAACACTTGCTTCCAGTGCCGGACCCTCAGTTCCACGGGGGACAGACTGCCTGGCCCTGTCCTTAAGTGGTGCCCCGTTTGTGATCCAGAACGTGTCATCCTGGAGGCTTCCACCAGGGGGCGGGGGACGCTCAGGGAGGGGCGCCAAGCGGAGAAATTCCATTCTCTGTACTTCTTTCACTGTTCCACACTATTTTTTAATTTAAAAAAGATTATTTATTTATTTGAGAGAGAGAGAGAGAGAGAGAGCACAAGCAGGGGGAGCAGCAGGCCGAGGGAGGAGCAGCCCCCCTCCCCTGAGCAAGGAGTCCCACTCGGCCTTGATCCCAGGATGGTAGGATCATGACCTGAGCGGAAGGTAGAGGCTTAACCAACTGAGTCACCCAGGAGCTCCCACGGGTCCATACTTTTACTGAGTACCTACTATGTGCTAACGATTGGGGGGCGTCCCTCAATGACCCAGACAGGTGGTCTTTGCTCACAAGCCCATCCTGCAGTGGGGAAACAGTCCATGGCCTGCGGGACCCTGTCTGGGGCCAGGAGGGCAGTCCCGGGAGGAAGTGGTGTTTAGGCAGAGATGCGGGGCAGGGGGGTGTGTGGAGGCAGGTGGAGAGCAGAGGATAGAGGGAGAGCCTGGGGTGGGGGAGGAGCTGAGAGGAGTTCCGGAAAGTGGGAGTAGAGAGGAGAAACCCATTTATCAGAGGGCCACAAGAGGCCCCTGGGGGAGGGCTCTGAGGAGAAAAACGCAGTTCAGTTTACAGCTGGGAATGGTTCACCTTGCGGAATGGGCTGGAAGGGAGCAAAGCACGCTGGGAGATGGGTCCCAAGCCCTTCCTCGCAGTTGACTTGAGGCCTGTGGCTCTGAGGGGACGGCCCCCGGAGGGCAGTGAGCAGGGATTTTATACTGGCACTGGGCTTTCCTTTCTTTTTGCATTTCAGATATGACCTTCGATAACTCTCTGTTTGCCATCTCCATGGTAAGTCATTGCATTTCTTGGTCCTGGGTTTCTTTCTTTTTTTTTTTTTAAGATTTTATTTATTTATTTGACAGGCAGAGATCACAAGTAGGCAGAGAGGCAGGCAGAGAGAGAGAGGAAGGGAAACAGGCTCTTCACTGAGCAGAGAGCCCGATGTGGGGCTTGATCCCAGGACGCTGGGATCATGACCAGAGCTGAAGGCAGAGGCCCCAACCCACCGAGCCATCCAGGTGCCCCTGGTCCTGGGTTTCTGCTGATTGTCTTAACCTCCGGAAGACCACCATCAGGCTGGGCTGACCCGATATCTTTGAGTTTGGGGGCGGGGGGCTGGGAAAAGCCCAGAATCCCTGAGCAGGGATTTGTTTGTGAGCTGAGAGTTGGCTCTGGAAAATCCCAGGGGATGGGAGACAGCCACGTCCAGGCCGTCTGATGGCCCTGGACAGGGTCCCTGAGCCGCCTTTGCACACGATGGGGCCGACCCTACAGAATGGTGACAGGGGACTCGGGGTGACTGGTGTGACTCACATGCTTTGTAACGGTCTGATGCACACTGTAGTCCCCTCCTGGTAAAGAAAAGCCTGTTTTTATGTTTAGTTTCAGGGATTTCAGCTTAAATCTCCAAGCTGAGCGTTTCTCTTACAGGTGCGGAAGGTCTCTTTGTAATCTGCCCCTTTGCAAGTGGGCACTTTGGGACTGCAGTCCGGGAGCCTGGGTGGGGAGTTGGTGTGCCAAGGGCACCTTAATGCGGGAGGGTTGGGTTGGTTCAACACACCGTTCCTGGGTGTTGGGACAAGAACAGGACAAGGCCTTTAATTCTTCAGAGCTTTCTAATTTCTCCCGGGGGGTGGCCGGGAGACAGACGATGCCACATGGGGTAGGAGTGAGAGGGAAGGAAGCTTACTTCTCACTTAGATGGGAGATCCAGGAAGTCTCAGAGATGGCCAACAGGCCCGGGACACGTTCTTGGCACCGTCCAGGATAACTGGAGTGGAGCCGAATGGAGAGTCGAGGGGAGCCTCGCGGAGAACTTTGTTGCCCCGATGTGATGGGAGCCCTGGAGGGTTCCCGGGCGAGGAAGTGGGGGCGGGGGAGAGGTGACCGATTCAGGTGCTCACCCGCGCCCTCTGGCGGCTGCGGGGAGGACAGACTTGGGGGGCGTGGGCCGACCGGAATGTGTCTTCCGAGGGTGGGGAGTGGTTACCAGGACCGAGGCGACCGTGCTGGTCCAGGCGTGCTAAGTGGTAGGTGCTTTGGTCCAGCGTGTCGGCAGCGGAGGTGGAAGAAGGGAACGGATGCTGGTCAGACAGCAAACACGGCGGATGATGGACGGAGGGAGAGGGCGGAGGGAGGCGGCTGGGAGTCCCGGGGAGCCGCGGGCATGGAGGGACCAGAGACGCGCCCCCTTACCCGGCGACGCCCAACGGCAGGTGCAGACGCGATACTGGGGTTCCGGAGAGAGGAGCAAGGAAATTTAAACTGTGTATGAATGTGGGAAGGAAGGGGTTTGGCCCCGCCGTTCAGTTCAGCCCTGTGAGGTCTCAGTTCCGGGACAAATCCTATGGTGTTAAGAAAAAGCAAAAAATGGAAAACAAACAAATAAACAAAACAAAAAACAAAACCCTCCCCCTGCCCAAAATCCAGCAGGCAGGGCAAATTCTAAAACTTTCTGTGAGAAGACGTGCTGCTCAAGTCACCAGCACCCTGGGGATTTTTCTTTTTTCCTTTTTTTGAAAAAGGGAAAATGAAACAAGTGGAAACAGAGACAGGGAGAAAAAATTTTAAAGTATCTTAGTCCTTGTGACTATATATGTATATATATTTTTAATTTAAAAACTTGGGGGAGGGGAGCACCTGGCTGGCTCAGTGGATAGAGCATGTGACTCTTAATCTCAGGGTGGTGAGTTCAAGCCCCATGTTGGGCACAGAGCCTACTTTTTTTTATTTTAAAGATTTATTTATTTATTTATTTATTTATTTGACACAGAGAGAAAGAGACCACTCGTAGGCAGAGAGGAAGGCAGAGAAATAGGGGAAGCAGACTCTGACATCATGACCCGAGCCGAAGGCAGAGGCTCAACCCACTGAGCCACCCAGGCGCCCCCAGAGCCTACTTTAAAAAAAATTTTTTTTTTCATTTGAAATATATCCATATGTCCAAATTATTTATCCAGTAAAGCATCCTTCTGTCAGTAACCCCTGTCCACTCCGTGGTCTCCTCCTCCACATGCAAACAGCCACCACCACTACGAGCTTCTTGGAAATGCAAGCAAAAGTGAAAAGAGGGGGTGTTTATCCTCATGCTTTCTCCATAAATGATAGCATGCTAGCCACACTACCATGCTTCCTTTCCTTCACAGTAAATTCTAGTGAGATCTTTTCTAGGTATTTTTTTTTTTCATTACGGTAAAATACACGTAACATAAAATTGACCATTTTAGCCATTTTAAAAAATGATTTTATGTATTTATTTGACAGACAGGGAGAGAGGGAATACACGCAAGGGGAGTGGGAGAGGGAGAAGCAGGCTTCCCCCTGAGCAGGGAGCCCGATGCAGGACTTGATCCCAGGACCCTGGGATCACGACGTGAGCTGAAGGCAGATGCTTAAGGACTGAGCCACCCAGGAGCTCCTTTAGCCATTTTTAAGGTCCAGTTCAGTGGTATTAAGTGCATTCCCCTTGTGCAACTATCACCGCCATCGATCTCTAGAACTCTGTCCTGCAAAAATGAAACTGTCCCCACTGTATACTAACTTCTCATTCTTAACCAACCCCAGCCCCTGGCATCTACCATGCTCCTTTCTCTCCCTGTGGATTTGCGTATTCTGGACATTTTATGTAGAAATGATGCCATATAATATTCATCCTTTTGTGTCTGGTGTTTTACAGAAAAGATTTTATTTGAGAGAGAGAGAGAACACATGCACAAGCATGGGGGAGGGGCAAAGGGAGAGGGAAAAGCAGACTCCCCGCTGAGTAGGGGGCCCCCATGCAGAGCTCCATCCCAGGACCCTGGGATCCTGATCTGAGCCCAAAGCCAACCCTTAACCGACTAAACCATCCAGGCACCCCATGTGTCTGGCTTATTTCATTGAGCATAATGTCTTCAAGTTCATTCATGTTGTAGCAGGTGTCAGAATTTTATTCTTGTTGAAGGCAGAATTTTGCTTTCTGTTCATTTGTTGATGCACAATTGGGCTGTTTCCTCCATTCAGCTATTATGAACAGTGCTGCTATGAATTAGGGTATGCAAATATCTGTCTGAGTCCCTGCTTTCAATTCTAGTTTCTTTTTGAAGCATTCGATGGCTGAAATAAAAGTGAGACAGCTAATCGTTCTCTAGCTTGTATCATGATATCCTGCTGAAGGTCTGATATTTGCTCTAGGATGCCCTAGGAAGTGGGGTTGACATTTTTTTTTAATTTAAATTTTTAAATTTTGTTTATTTGAGAGAGAGAGAGAGCAAGGGGAGGGGCAGAGGGAGAGAGAATCAAGAGCAGGCTTCCTGCTGAGCAGGGAGCTGGATGGCGGCCTGGATCCTAGGACCCTGAGATCATGATCTTTTTTTTTTTTTTTAAGATTTTATTTATTTATTTGACAGACAGAGATCACAAGTAGGCAGAGAGGCAGGCAGAGAGAGAGGAGGAAGCAGTCTTCCTGCTGAGCAGAGAGCCCAATGTGGGGCTCGATCCCAGGACCCCGAGATCATGACCTGAGCCGAAGGCAGAGGCTTAACCCACTGAACCACCCAGGCGCCCCCTGAGATCATGATCTTAACTGAAATCAAGTGTTGTACACACAACTGATGGAGACACCCAGGCGCCCCAACTTTTTTTTTTTTTTTTTTTTTTTTTACCAGACAGAGACACAGAAGCTAATTATGGCCTTACTTAGATCATCCAGCTAGGGACGTATGGGGCTGTGATGGAACCCCAGTCTGCTCTCACCCACCAAACTTCAGTTTTATCAAGTTCATCTCTTCTGTTTTTTTTTTTTTAAGATTTTTATTCATTTATTTATTTGTCAGAGAGAGAGAACAAGCAGGGGGAGCAGCAGAGACAGAGGAAGAAGCAGGCTCCCCGCTGAGGAGGGAGCCTGATGTGGGACTCGATCCCAGGACCCTGGGATCATGACCTGAGCCAAAGGTAGACGCTTAACCAACTGAGCTACCCAGGCATCCCAAGTTCATCTCTTCTTGACTGGCATTTGGGGCAAGAGCGTCTATGGTAGAGGAGAGGATAGACTTTTGAGGCAGGTTTTGTGGGAGCCCAGAACAGGGCGACAAGGCGGGGAAGGGGAAGAGATAATGGTCACAACTTTGTTCACTTAACTATTAGCGCTTGCTATGTGCTAGCCACTTTATCTATCTAATTCCTCCATGTTTTGTAGCAGCTCTAGGAGGGGTCCGGGAGCATTCTCCCCATTGTGCAAAAGGAAAAACTGAGGCTCAGAGGGGTTAAGTTACTCAGTGGGACAAGGTGGGAGTGGGATTCGAACCCATGCTATCTGCTTCCCTTCTCAGCATCCAGATAGGCAGGAGGACAGAGGACAGGATCTGGGTCCTGAAGCTGTGGGGTGGTATGTGGGGCTGAAATGAGACCGGATGGACTGGGCGGGGGCGGGGGGGGGGTGTCTCAGACTCAGAATGTAGGGAGACCCTGGATCCTGGAACCTCAAATCACTCTGTTCTCTGTTTTCCCTCCATGGACAAAGAAAATGAATCCAGAAGAAGATGCAGCCACTCTGGATGCTTGCTCAGGCTCCGCCGAGACACCCGGCAGCTCTGGGCCCCGGAAAAGGCCCACCTCCACATCATCCTCGCCTGAGCCCCCCGAATTCAGCACTTTCCGGGCCTGCCAGTGAGGCTGAGGACCGGGGGCCCCTCTGTGTCTGTGCATTCTCCATTCAGCCCCTTCTCTCAAGGGCCTGAAGTCCCTCCAGCTACTCTGGGATTTCTGGCTGCTGTTTTCTCAGGGAATTGACAGAGGAGGCAAAGGGAATCCTTGGTTTTGGGACCCTCTTCACAGAGAAGCAGGAGTAGCAGAGGGGCCACAGACATTGTCCTGGTGTCTGGACAGAAAGCAGGAAGACTCTCTTTGGGTTCCCAGCTTCTCAGACCAGTGAGAAGGAGATGTTAGGATCCCTGTGGCCCCCAGCTGGGCCATAAGCGGTCTGGGCCCTCCACACACCCGTCCGATTTCCTCCTCCCCTCGCCACATCTGACTTGACCAACCCAACCGGGTTTTTGGAACATAGGGTACCCGGGGTATGTTCTGTTGGCCTGTCCTGCTGGGATGCCTAAGTTATTAATTACAACACCTGTTGGTTGAGCAGTTCCCGAGGTCTCTATGGAGTGTAATCTTTCAAGCCCAGGATGTCTGGGGTCTAATCACCGGATGCCTAGTACCCCTCAGGTGCATGCAGTCAAGGTGGTATATGGGAAAGCTCGTAGGGGTACGGAGGGGGGACACTGTCACACGGGGTCTTTGCTAAAGTCCTTGCATTGGTGAGTGAAATGATGGGGGGCATCCATGAGGAGGTCCAGAGAAGAGTAGGAACTAGAGGAGGTGGAAAGACGTCACAATCTTTTTTGGACCCCCTAGAAGAGAAAGACGCCCTCAAGCAGTGACAGACGGACTTGGAAGATAGGGGTGTGTGTGTGTGTGTGTGTGTGTGTGTTCCTGTAGAAGGCGGCACTTGACCCTGCTCTGCAAGATTCCTTGGCCCAGTCATCGGTGAGGGGGAAGAAGGGGCTAAGGGAGGGGCCCAGAGAGAGGGATTCTAGAATTTTTTGTAGAGGAATAGATGGCCAAGGATGGAGGAGGAGGGCAATGGGGGAAGGGGGCGGAGACGATGCGGATGAGATAAGGAGCGGCTGAATGCTGGGTGAGGGGGCCTTCCCAAGGATTCAGGTCCAGGGCAGAGACTGAGTGCCTCCCCAAACTGATTTTCCCTTCTGGAGGGCTGGGGTGGGGCCACACGCTGGGGGCGTGTCCCTGGAGCCGGCCCCGCCCCCCTTGCAGGCCCTCGTTGAGAGCCCGGCGCCTCACAAAGCAACATCCAGTGGGTGGGAGCAGGACCGGCACAGGGGCGGAGCCTCCTCGTAGCTGGACCCCGCCCCCCGCGGGTCTCCTCACAAAGCCGGGCAGGGCCAAGGGGCGGAGCTCACCCGCAGAGGTGTGTCGGAGCCTTCCGACGTCAGACCCGCCTCCACCTTTCCGGGCCCGGCAGCCGCTTCACAAAGCGCGACCATTTGCGCGGGGCGTGGCCCAGGGCGTGTCCACGCGGTCGAGCACCGCCCTCTAGGGCGCGCCCCTGTCCCCGCCCTCCTCTCGTCTCCGCTCCAGCACCGCGGTACAAAGCGCGGCCCTCCGATCCTCGCCCGGCCGGGGGGCGGGGCCCAGGCCCAGGGGCGTGTCCGCGCGACGGAGCACCGCCCCCCGGCTCACACTCCGTCCCCGCCGTTCCTGGGCCGCGGAGCCACCTCACAAAGCCGCGACCGTTCGCGCGGGGCGGGGCGGGGCGGGGCGACCCCGTCCCCCGGCACCCTCCCTCCCGGTGCCTTAGGCGGCCAGCAGGGGGCGCTGCGCCACGGGGCCGGACCTCGGCGGCAGTGGCGGCGAGGCGGAGCGTGGCCGGCAGGCGGCGCTGCCTGACTCGGCCTTGGCCTCGGCCTGCGCGTCGGCAGCGGCGGCGGCGGCAGCGGCGGCGGCCTGGGCCCGGGCGCGGCGGCGGCGGCGGCGGCGGCGGCGGCGGCGGTGGGGCCTGGAGCCGGATCTAAGATGGCAGCGGCGGCGGCTGCGGCGGGGCCGGGCGCGGGCGGCGCAGGGGCGGCGGTCCCGGGCGGCGCGGGGCCCTGCGCGGCGGTGTCCGTGTTCCCCGGCGCCCGCCTCCTCACCATCGGCGACGCGAACGGCGAGATCCAGCGGCACGCGGAGCAGCAGGCGCTGCGCCTCGAGGTGCGCGCCGGCCCGGACGCGGCGGGCATCGCCCTCTACAGCCGTGAGTGCGGGGCTCCGGGGCCGGGCGGTGCGCGGGGGCTGCCCACGAGGCGGGCCGGGCGGGGGACCAGGGGCGGGAGGGACGCGGCCGCAGCTAGGGGCCCGGGGCCCCGAGGGTGAGGGGCCCTGAGCGGTGGGGGCCTGCTGTGGGGTCCGTGGCGCCGGGCCGAGGGAGCTGGGAGTGGGGGGCCCCCGAGTGAGGGCAGTGGAGGAACGATGTCAAGGGGCACAGAGAAAAGAAGGCGTGCGTGGTGGCCAGAGGTGAGGTGCCCGGAGTACGGTGGGAAGCGGGAAATGGGGGAGTGAGGGCCCTGAGATTGGGAGGGGGCAGGCAGGAAGTGGGGGGCCGAGCGGGGAAGGTGAATTCGTAGCCGGCCGGGGGTGTGGGGGCTGGGTGGGAGGAAAGGGGGCCTGGGGTATGGGAGAGGTGGGGGTCTCCGGGGGCGGGTGTGGCCGCCCTAGGCGAGGGATGGAGCGGTGGGGGCAGCCTTTGGCCATCCCTCGGGACTCCCACGACTGCTGAGGACAGTTGGAAAGTGGTGCCCGGCCTGAGGCGGCCTGGAGGACCTGGTTCCACCCATCGGGAGCGTTTTGGCGTTCTGGACCTCCGTGTGGGAAACTTCTAGACCCGGAGAGAGGGCCCATGCCAGGGTGGTGCGAGCCGCTAGCTGTGCTCCTGGTGGAAACGTGGAAGGGTAGGGCTCCTTCTTGATGTCCGGCTCCGAAGTAAGAGGTAACACAGCCTCCGCCCTCGCCACGGTCCTCCGATCTTTCTTTTTGGGGATGTGAGAAGCTGGTTACATTTTCAGAATCTACTTTCAAAACTGACGTTTCAGTGGAAAAAAAAAAAATCACAAATGTGTTCGCCAAGGCCCCCGAGTCTTTGTAGTTGATCCTTTTTCTTTCTCTGTTACTCTTTATCTGTTCTGATTCCTGATTGCTTGGTCACATTTTGCTATTCTGTTTCATTCAGCTTTGTCTCAGGGTTTCTTGCACTGATGCTCTGGGAGCCACGGAGGAGGCCTTTCCTGCCTTTGGCCTGTGTGGATTTTTTTTGCCCCTTTGGGGGGGGGCGCCCCGCAAAGGAAAATATCTAGAGCAGCCGGTTCACACTGGGCTCTCCCTGCACTTCTTTTTTTTTTTTTAAATATTTTATTTATTTATTTGACAGACAGAGATCACAAGTAGGCAGAGAGGCAGGCAGAGAGAGAGGAGGAAGCAGGCTCCCCGCTGAGCAGAGAGCCCGATGCGGGGCTCGATCCTAGGACCCCAGGATCATGACCTGAGTCGCAGGCAGAGGCTTTAACCCACTGAGCCACCCAGGCGCCCCTCTCCCTGCACTTCTGCTTGGAAGCCCCAGACTTGTGGAGTTGTGCCTACCTCCTAGGTATCTCAGCTCTTTTTGCTGGGGCAGAGTCGGGTTTTCTGGGACCAAATGAGGAGAGGGGAGAAGGGTATCCCAGGTCGGGCTCAGAGCTCAGGACAGGCACTTAAGCTCTATTTTATGCTCCGCAGGCTCTCCCAGGTGCTAAGCGTGGCCATTCATTTGGCAGGCATTAATAAAGAATAAAGATGGGCAGCGTTTCTCCAACTAGGATCCCGAGGCTGATCGTCAAAGCAGTTCCAAGATAGTTTTCCTTTTGTAAATAACTTCTTTTGATTTTTGGACGGTTTTTGATTTATAGAATTATTGGGGACATAGTACAGAGAGTGCTCATAATACACCACACCTGGTGTCTCCTTTTTTTTTTTTTTTTTAAGATTTTATTTGAGAGAGAGCTCACTTGCAGGGTGGTGGGGGGGGGAGGAGCTGCAGGCAGAGGGAGAAGGGAGCCTGATGCGGGACTCCAGCCAGGACTCTGGGATCATGACCTGAGCCTAAGGCAGACGCTTAACTGACTGAGCCACCCAGGCGCCCCACACCTAGTGTCTCCTGTGTTTAACACCTTCCTCCAGGAGAGTTTTACGTTTTGTGTTCCTGTGTTGTGGGTAATCTCGATGTTGTTACTAGTTATAAAGATAACATTGTCTTTTAGAGGTAATTCATAACTGAGGCATTTGTGAAAGGGGGAAAGTCCTCGTTTCTCAGATTGAGATCCTCAGTCAGGGATGATATCCTCTCGGGTCTGAAAGAATGTTTCCCCCTCGATGCTCAAGGAGCACTGACGTGGGGCCGGGAACGTGGGTTCTGGAGTCAGCTGACCCTGGTTTTGTTCGTTCCCCAAGGCTGCCATGCTACACGTGATGGCTTAAAACAAAAGGAATGTATTTTCTTACAGTTTGAGGCCAGAAGTCTGAAATCAAGGTGTTGCGAGGGTCCCCACTCCTTGCAGAGGCCCTGGAGGAGAATGTCTTCGTCTGGGTCTGGGCCTTGAGTGACTTTTGTTAACAAAACTCCAGTCTTCTGCCTGTCTTCACACGGCCTCCACACTGTGTCTCTGTCTTTTCTATAAGCACACCCGTGATTGGATTTAGGGCTCGCTCCAAGTCCAGAAAGATTTTGTCTTTGAGAGCCTTGATTACATCTGCAAAGACCCTTTTTTCCAGATAAGCCACTTTCACGGGCTTGGGCTTGGGGGGTTGGGGCTTGGACACACTTTCTTCGGGTCTACTGTGAGAAGTAGATCAGTGCCCTACTAGTATCTGTGAGTCTTTGTGCCTCAATTTGTTTATCGGTGGAATGGGGGAAGTGGCGGGACATTGTGGCATAGCGTGTGTTTGCTCAATAAGTTAATACTCTTTTGGTGGTAGCACCTGCTGCCTGAACGGCTGGGGCTGGCGATGACCTCAGACTTGGCTGGGTCACCACGCAGGGTGAGGCAGCACCCGTCCCTGAGCAGGAGGCATGGAGAGCGGGGCGCACGGGGGGAGATCGCTGCGAAGTGTGCTGGCGGAGTGTGGAGTACCAGGGCTGAGGTGTGGGGGTGCACCATGCTCCTGGATCTGCCAGCAGGCCCGGCCCGCCGGGTGTAGAGTGCGAGCCCGCAGTCCCTTGGAGAAGGTCAGAGATGCTCCAGCTGCCGCGGGCATGTGCAGGGATTGTGGCGCTGGGTGGCTCAGAGGCGCTTGGGGCCTGCTCAGAGCTTTGGGCCTTGTCCTGGGATGAGCTTCCTTCCCTGGCCTCCACATTTTCCAGTCTGTACCCTTCTGGGTCCTGAGTGCTTTGGCCCAATGAGAAGGTGGCCTGACCCCCGTTCTGCCCACTGGTGCCTGGCGGCACTATGTGTGATCCCAGATCCCCGGGATTCCAATCTGGGTGTGGGCAGGGACAGGGAGGTCGACCAAGACACGCATCTCCCCGTACCTCACGCGGGAGGTGAGCCGGAGGCGTGCTTGGATGCTGGTGAGGGTTTCTGAGCGCGAAGCCTGACTGGCGTGGGTCACCGGCTGGCATGGGTCACCGGCTGTGTGGCCTTGAATGGGCCACTCCACCTCCCTGAGCCTGTTCCTCACCTCTCCCTGCACCCCCCTGCGCGCTGCCTCGCTTTCCTCCTCGGCAGTGATACCACTCGGGGCCCAGAAATGTGGGTGAAGTGGACCATGGGAGCGTGGAGCCGGGGTGCCTGCTGGTCAGCCGTGCGTATTTCCATAGACGTTGCCGACGACGGTGTGGGTATTGGTTCGGAGTGACCAAGAGCCTTCTCCGGGAGGGAGCCCCTTGGCCGCAGGGCTGTCCATCCAGCTGCTGCCTCGCTCCCCCAGCAGATGGAAGAGGGACCCCGGGGCTGCGACTTCCGCCTCAGGCCGGAGTGGGGGGGCTGGGGGGATTGGGGAGATGGGTGTGGGTAGCAGACATACAACCCTGTTCCTTGACATCTACACCCTCCCGTGTGAGAAAGATGACAGCTGCAGAAGGCCCTGTCCCGGTCCCCCCGCGGGGAACGATAACCCTCCCCGCCCCTGCTCGCCGTTTGAAGTCACCCTGGCCCGTGTCCATGGCAGTGGCTAAACGGCAGCTACCAAAACCGGCCGCTTTCCCTGGGCAGAGGTGCGGGCATCCCGGGCCTTGAGGAAGCTTTGGCACGGCCGCTGGAGTTCTTGGACGCAGGGAGCCCTCCCTTGGAGAGGAGGCAGCTTCTCGGGAAGCCCGTTGTGGGGCGGCCACGGCGGAGAGCAGAACTCTCTCGGTTCCTCAGACCCACCGTGTCCTTTCTGGAGATGACTGTGTCACTTTTATTTCTTGGTCAGTGCAAGTCGGTTTGCCTGGTTCTGATAGGGGCTACGTTTTCAGTTTGTGGGGGGCGTGCCAGGGCGTGGAAACCCCAGAGAAAAAACCCTTTGTGAAAACAAGGTTGAGGAACGGCCCGCTGCCATAGACCCAGGAGCTCTTGGGACTTTCTCCAGTCACAGTCGTGTGGTAGCCCCCTGGCAGTGGGGGGAGGGGGAGCCGAAGAGTTTGTCCACTCTGAGACCTTCAGTGTCCAGCTGGGGTGACACCTCAGTCCCACTCCTGGGGTGCCTGTAAGGTGCTCCTGCCTGCTGTCATTTTCCTGAGCATTTACTGGGTACCAGGCTCTGTGGGACCTGGTGTGGACAGACTCAAATGTTGGACCTTGGGGACAGCTGGGGACAGGATAAGAACATAAATTAGGGCCTATGGGCAGATGATGGTCTGGGAGCCAGAGCAGGCCGGTGGCCTCTGTTTAAACTACTAAAGGGAACTTTGTATGTTTCTGAAGGGTCTATTAAAAAACCCCTGAGAGTGGGGCGCCTGGGTGGCTCAGTGGGTTAAGCCGCTGCCTTCGGCTCAGGTCATGATCTCAGGGTCCTGGGATCGAGTCCCACATCGGGCTCTCTGCTCAGCAGGGAGCCTGCTTTCCCCTCTCTCTCTCTCTCTCTGCCTGCCTCTCTGTCTACTTGTGATCTCTCTGTCAAATAAATAAATAAAATCTTTAAAAAAAAAAAAAACACCCCGAGAACTGAAGTAAGAATATTTAACTGACACTCTTGTGTCTTGAAAAGCTGAAAATGACTTGCTGGCCCTTGACGGAGAAAGCTTGTGGACCCCTGGGATAAATGAATGAAGCAGGCAGGAGGAGAGAGGGATACGGTGGGAATGTGGCCCCAGACCGGCTTGCCAGATCTGCCACGGCTTTTTTTTATTAAGATTATTTATTTATTTGTTTGACAGAGCGATCACAAGCAGGCAGAGAGGCAGGCAGAGAGAGAGGGGGAAGCAGTCTCCCCGCTGAGCAGAGAGCCCGATGCGGGGCTCGATTCCAGGACCCTGAGATCATGACCTTGAGCCCAAGGCAGAGGTTTAACCCACTGAGCCACCCAGGCGCCCCATGCCACGGCTTTTAAGAGAAACTGAAGAGCCTTTCTTTGTGTCCGTCTGTTTGTTTTGATTGTGAAGTGTCCTGATCACTCAGGCCAGATAGACTACACTTTCCGAACTCTCTGGGCCTGTTAGCCTGACGGTGTGGCCGTGGCTGTGTGTTAGCACTTAGAATAGTACCAGGAGGTCTGGGACACCGCTCCCATTTTATTGGTGGAAAAACAGGTGAGAGGGCTTGACCAGGTGACATGGCTGGTCCCGCAGGGGAGCCGGCTCTCAAGGGCACAGTGTGTTACACTGCAGGGTGCTTTGGTGGAGAGTGGTCAGGATTCCATTTATTCATGCATAACGGAGATCCAGAGGCAGTGGCTCTAGCAACAGGGCATTTTATTTTATTGTGCTCTCACGGTGGAGAGGTGGCAGATCGGGGCTGGTGTGGACACTTTGCCTCAGGAATTCCTTGGGCGCAGGTCCTTCCAGCTAACCCCCGCGCCCTGCCATCGTTTCTAGGGTGAGGTCCTGTCCTTGTGGAGCAACGTGGCAGCTGGAGTCCAGCTATTACTCTGGTGTCCAGACAGCAGGACAGAGGGAGGGACAAAGGTGTTGAACACTTGGGCCAGGTGTCTGTTAAGGAAAGTGTCCGGAGGCTGGCTCTGGGCACTTCTGCTTTCTTCCCATTGGTTAGAATGCGGTCGCGGAGCCGCCCCTAGCTGCAAGAGAGGCTGGGAAATGTAGTCTGTCGCCAGTCGGCGCGGTCCGCTGGCTCAGCTCAGCTAATTTCTGGGCTTCCCTTTCTGTAGGAGAGAGGACAGACGCTGGGAGGCAGTCAGTCACCTTGGTCACAGTAGGTAGGATGTGGACATAGCCAGGGTTGGGAAGGGCGTTTCTGGTTTATGGAGGGCTCAAGTGGGGATGGGGGACAGCAGCCTGGTGTGGGGCCAGGGGGTCTCTGAAGAATGGGGGAGCCAAAGGCGGGGTAGCGAGCTGAGGTCCAAGTGACGTTTTACAAACGACAGGGCCTTTTCGTGTGTGTGATCAGGAGCTGCCCGCCATTTTCCCCGGAGCGGCCTAAGTGATAAAATGTCATTTCCGAAGACTACTGTGGCAACAGGTTACAGTGCAGGGGAGCAGGGCGAGAGGGGCCCGTGGAAGCTTCCAGACTAGGAAATACAATAGGAATGTAACCGAATAGTCTCACCTTAGCCGCCCCAGAAGTGTGTCAGGGGCTGGGAAGTTGTATCATGAAACAGAAGGTGAGCTCTGCCCAGGGCGAAGGCCATGACCTGCGGCCCGGGTTGTGAATGACCTGCCCTCGGGTTTGCTTCCCGCTATGTGGTTAAACCAGAAGTAGAGCCCCCGCTATTTTTCAAATTGTGTGATTTCACATCAAAATCTGACTTTGTACTTGTGAAAACTCAGAAGGGCTGGCGAGCCCGGGCCTCCGTGCCCTGAGGCGGAGCTGATTAGTGCTGCCACCTTTGGAAGGGGCCTGCTGCCCCGATTTGCCCGAAGTCCCCTTCCTGCTTGTCACTGCCCCAGCACGGAGGCTCTGTGCCAGTAGCCGTTTGTCCTTCCACTTGCAGTGGTTTGTTGCTTAAAATAGAGAGGCATTTCTGTGAACCCAGGCTGCCCTCGGGTGTGGGAAAATAAATGTTCCTTACCCGGCACCCTCCTTCGGCCTCTGGCCCCTTCCTCTGGGCATCTGACTTGGAGCCCTATGGAGGTGGGGGGCTGTTGCCTCGGATCCTAAGCTGGTCTGCTCTTCCAGTCCCGGGTCCCGCCCGCTGCCCACCTCCCAGCCCCCCTTCCTCCTCTCTACCTGACCAAAGCCCCTCAGTGGCCATTTGGAAACCCAGAAGTTCTGAAGGACTGGCTTGCTGCTCCTTTGACAGCAAAACCTAACCTGACCCAAACTCTTCGGTTGGTGGAATCCCACCTGAGCTGCCACGTGGGGCCCTTTACAATCCCCGCGCACCCGGTTTAGTCTGACCAACACCTTTTGGGCTTGTGGGGGCCTGCGTCTGAGATCACAAATGCGAAGTGGCCAGCGCCATGAGCCATACCTGGTAAGCGCTCCGTGTCTCGGGTCGGGGTCTGGGCACGGTGGGCGTGAAGGGCCTTTGGGCAGAAGGAGAATAGCGGGAGCTCAGGGCTGATGAGAGGTACAAGACATCTGAGCAGGTCAGATGTAGCAGAGTGGGAGAGGCTGGGGAACCTCCCCCGGCAGGTGCCATTCCTTTCCTGGGGAGCCCGCCGGGTGCCTGGGATCTGCTGATCACCTGCTGGGAATTTGCCGGGACAAATGGGAAATTCCCATCCTGGAGAGTGTGGGATGGAGGTTCCAGACCTGGGACAGACTTGCTGCTCCCTGTGGAGAGTGGAGGCTGGGAAGGGCTTTGGGCAGCTCAGAGACAGACCTCTCTCTCTTTTTAAAGATTTATTTATTGGGGCGCCTGGGTGGCTCAGTCATTAAGCATCTGCCTTCACCTCAGGTCATGATCCCGAGGTCCTGGGATCAAGCCTCAAGTCGGGCTCCCTGCTCTGCATGAAACCTGCTTCTGTCTCTCCTACTCCCCCTGTTTGTGTTCCTTCTCTTGCTCTCTCTCTCTGTGTCAAATAAATAAAATCTTAAAAAAAATAAAGATTTATTTATTTATTTGACAGAGAGAGAGAGAGCACAAGCAGGGGGAGTAGCAGACAGAGGGAGAGGGAGAAGCAGGCTTCCTCCCAATCAGGAAGCCCGATGCGGGGCTTGATCCCAGGACCCTGTGATCATGACTTGAGCTGAAGGCAGATGCTTAACCAACTAAGCCACCGAGACGTCCCTAGACACGTCTGTTAATCTGAAGTCCTTGGAGGGTCCCTGGGGGTCCCATGATGCCCTGAAATTGCATGCAGTTTTGCAGAAGTCTAGAGGGACAAGAGTCAGCGGCTGTGACCTTGAACCAGCCTCCTTGACAAAAAGGAGAAAGCGGGTGACAGTGGCAGCTGTCTGGCGGGAACACACGTCAGCTTCGTCATGGTGTGTCTACCTGATGGACATGACCATGATGTTGCTGTGGGTTCTCTGTGCTTGTTTCCGGGGAAAGGCTTCCCATTCGGATCCTCCCCCTGACAGATCTCTGACACGAGAAAGGCTGAGAGTCATTGGAGGTTAGTCCTGGATTGGGATTGAAGTGGATGCTTCTGGCTTCTGAGGAATGGGGTGGTCGGTGGGAGAGGCGGGGGTCCTGGGTCTGTTGGGCTGGGGTGCAGCTCTGAGCGGCCAGGACCGGGAGGTCAGCAATGTCTGTCAGAGTGAGCCAGAGCAAAGGGGAGGTTACTGGGTTTCTGGTCAGGAGGGGCAACCCCCTTGGAGGGCTGGGGGAGGGGACCCAGCCAGATGGCAGTGGTGGGGGCGGGGTGGTGGAGTCTCCAGGAGAGGGGAGGAGGGGAGAGGGGGGGCCAACCTCGCCCAGGCCTCCCAGGCCTCGCCACAGTTCTTTGAAGATGGAGAGACCTGACCTTCCCTCCCTCCAACCACAAGCACAGACTGGGCGGGGGACTTGCCGTCTTTTTATGGTGGTAGGTTACCTCGCGTCTACCTTTGGCCGGCTGGCAAGAACGCACTGAGCGTCTGCTGTGTGCCAGTTACCGTTTTAGGAGCTGCGGATATGGTGACGCCCCAAGCCAAGCTCATGCTCCCGCAGTTGCCGGCCTGGGGGCGGTTGTGTGACAGGAGCTAAGTCCGCAGTCACCTAAACACGTTGTGCTCAGTGGTCTGTGTCCTCCAGAAGACAGCGAAGGTGGCAGAGGCTTGAAGTTGCTGGGGAGGATGAGGGGGTGGTGGGGCTCGGCAGGGTGGCCCCCCCGGCCCGGGCGGGGCGGTAGAGCCTGTGGGAGAAGAGCAGGTGCGGCCCGGGGAGGGCTTAGGGGGGGCCTAGGCCTGGCTCCACGCCTCGGCGTGACCGCTCTGTGCCTGTTTCCGTGACTGTAAAATGGGCTTCTTGATGGCACCTACCTCGGAGGGCTGGGGGGACTTAGTAGGAAGGTTTAAGGTCGAGGCTGCCACCAGGCAAGCCCCGATGTTACTGGAGCAGGATGCTGGGGGTGAGTGTGGGGGCCCCACAAGGGGTTCCACGGTGTCTCTTCCAAGAGCGGTGGGGAGGGAGGTGACGCCTGCGGCTGTGTCTGGGCTCCGGCCCAGCTCCAGACCCCTGTCCTTTCCGCGCAGGGTGATCCCTGGCTAATGACTCCGACTCCTAGATCACCGCTTCCTTGTGGGTGGGGAGGCTTCAGCTGGTGGCAGGTGGCCCAGGTGCTGGGGGACATCTGTGGCTGGGCTGGAGGCATAGCTCTGCACAAGCCAGGCACCATTCTCCACCCTGCTGCGGGGGACGTGGCCCAGGAGTCAGCCTGCGGAGCATGGCAGCTGAGGGGCTGAGCATGGGGGCGGGAGGCCCCTGGCCAGAGAGGGGACCAGGGGGCAGTGGCTCTGGGGGTGCCTGGGGTCTGCAGCCTCCCTGGGTCGGTCATCCTGCTCTCTCAGCGTTCCCCAGCTGGAATGAATGTTCTCCCTTCCCCCTCCGGGACTGCGGCAGCTCTGTCTGGGTCAGAAGCTGCTGGAGGTCATGAGGAATAAAGGCAGTGGAGTCTTACCTTGATGTGACCTTGTGACTCTGGCCAGGCAAGGGCAGTTCAGCTTCCGGTTCCTCTGGGATGATGGAGGGCGGCTTGAAGGTTGGTGTGAACCCAGCGCACAGGAGAGGGATAATACACAGAGTCTAAACCTGCCTCGATGTCCAAAAGGGAAGATGGGTCCCAGGTGTGGGTGGCCAGGTGCCTGGCGATCAGAAAACCCTGAGACCTTGAGGGCTGGGAGGGGCCCACAGTGGCCTTGAGATCCTGCCTGGCCGTGCCTGGTCCCCGTGACTCAGGAGGGCACCCCTGCCCCCACGTGTGTCCGCCTTCCTGCTTTCTCACTTCAGGGACTTGCTTGGGAGGCTTCAGGATTCAGGGTCACAGGCGCGGTGTGGGCTAGGGCTGCTGCACCTTCCCACCCTCCCCGAGAGACCCTGTCACCTGCTCTGGCTTTTGGTTGAAGAATCTGGAGTTCCTGGCTTTCCCTGCCCCCGTTCCCTTTGTTTCCCGAAAACCAGTTCGATGAAGGAAATTGAGACCAGGCTTCCCCCAGGCCGGTGGGAGCTGGACCTGGAACTCTGTGGTCTCGTGACACTCTCGATGACTTGTTTTCATTGTTGTTTCATCAACCCCCACAGAGGCCCAAACGTCAGGTGGTTCTGTTGTGGCCCGTGAAACCGCCGCCCGAGGCCCGACCCAGAATGTGTCCCCCGGCCTCTGGGTGCTTTTTGTTCTGCCAGGCAGGGCCTTCTTGGAAACAGGTCCAGACTGGTTTGCGGGAGGGCCCCTCCCCGCCCCCACTCCTTGCATGGAGAGAGGGAACCCCCTTTTATTCCCTCTTTTTGTGTGTCTCCTTCAAGCAATTCATCACCCACAGCTTTGGCAAGAGCGGGTCTGGGCTGTTGTTCTTTAAGATTGTCGGCGGGTTTGCTTCCCTGCTAATTGTGTTCGTGTGGCGGGGGTTCGTCTGCGCTGGCTGTGTTACACACGTCAGAGCGGAGTGGTTTCACATCCAGAAACCCGCCTGACGCCGCGGGCGTGGGCGACGCTCCAGGTGAGGACAGTTGGGGGCGGGGCTGGCAGGTCTGTGCTCTAATGAGAAAGGGGCGCTTGTGATCCCCTCGAGGGGGCATGTGAATAAGGAATCCCAGACAGACTGGGGGGCCTCTTGCAGACCTGAGAGGGACATTCCAGAAAATTGGCCATGTTCTTCCTCGAGCTGGAGGGGAAGGCGAAGGCTGGCTGGAGTTTCCAGACCTGCTGTGCGCCCGGGAGGGGCCCCCCACAGAACCCGGCTCTGTGTGGCCAGAGGGTGGAGTCCTGAGTGTTGGATGGGCCCCCCGGATGGGGGGGGACACCGACAGGATGCCTGGCTCTGATGCCCCTTACCCCCTGCCCGCATCCTCCGATTATCCGTGAGGCCTGCTATAGCGGATGTTCGCTGAGCTCGAGCCCGACCATGTGCCCGGCAGGCGGGCTCCGTGCCAGGCGCTCTGCTCTGCGTTCATTGATCGGCCTCGCCGTGAGAGCAGCCCCGACGGGCCGGCTGGCTGCCGCGTGTGCTTGGCACAGGGGTGCTGGGCGGAGCAGTGAGCGCGGGGGGAACCAGCCCATTCTCTGCTCCCCCAGCCATGCACACCCTGTGCGGAGCTGAGTAGCCGCAGCCCCTCCCGGTTTATAAACGAGGAAACAGAGGCATTCGGGGGCAGGGAGCCACTGGGATGCCAGCCCCCGTTTGGCTCCAGCGCCCCCACTTAGCCGTGCTGCCTTTCAGGCGCTGCGGGGACATCCGTGCCCTAAAGGAGACTGCACGGCGCGTGGGGGAGGCGCCCACCTGCCCCTTCTGGTCCTTGTGCTGTGTTGGAGAAGTGGCCCCCGGGGACTCCTCTGGGGCCCAGAGCCAGTCTTTCCTCATTCCTGCCTCGTTGCTGATTCTGTCCTGGGGTGAGGCAGCCTCTGTCCCCTCTGGCCTGTGCCTCATCTGGAGTCCCATTCGGTGAGGCAGCCTGAGAGCAGGGGCGGGCCCCTGGTGGCCTCTGAGTCCACTCAGCCCCTGTGCTGCGGTATCCTCTGTTGTCCTCTGCTGAGGCTGCCCCTTCCCCGTCATCCTGCCTGTCCCTGTTCAGCCTTTCTGGAGCCACTCTGCTCTGCATGTCAAGGGCCCTCCGCCAGCCCCAGGGCAGAACCCCCAGGAACTGCATTCTCGGCCCTCAGCCATGGCCGGCTAAGCTCCCTGGGCTGAGCACACTGGCCCTGACCTTGAGGAGGGCCAAAAGGTGCAGTGTACTCCCGCTTTGAAGGTTGCCCCCCTCCCCACAGCCCGGGGTCCTCGGGGTCCTCTTGTTGCCCATTGACATGCCTCCTTCCAGCCCTGCCTCCCAGGCCTCCCTGCGTAGCCCCTCTGCCAAAGGCTTCCCCGTCGCGGGGGGCGGGGGAGGTGTAGACCCTTAGCGACTCCTCACAGCCCTAGGAGGCGAGCTCCATCGCCTTCCCTGTGGTGGTGGCTCGGGGATGGCCCCTGTCGTCAACCAGCAGGGGCCCAGAGCCCGTGTCCTTCCCGGTGGGTGCTGGGGTGGGGCTTGGCTCTTTCACAAGATACGGGTCCCCCGGCTAAGCTCCCTTGAGCACGTCCTTTCTGTGCCTCGGTTTCCTCTCTTGAAAGGACCGTGGTCTGGAGCTGCAAGTGAGGCACCCAGCAGCCTTAGGTGTTTACCCAGTAGTGGGTGCGTCCCAGCTTCCGGGTCCCAGACGGAGGAGCCCAGGGGCTGGGGCTGCTGGTTCTGTTGCCTAACCCCCCCCCCCCCCCCCAATAATTACCAGCTAAGCCCGAACTTTCAGAGGCCAGGGAACCCTGGCGCACATCTGCTGTCCCTTTTGTGGCTCACAAAGCCTGGGCGGCGCAGCTGATTAGCATGGATGGGGGAGACATTTGCATGTAATAGCTCCCGCCTGGTCCCCCTAGGACTCTTTTCAGAAAAGCCAAGCTCTTTCTTTGTCTGCCCCTTCTTCTCTTGGGGTTGCCCTTCCGCACACCCCACAATTCAACTCCTCTTTGGGTTCCCGTCCTGCGGGGCCTGGAGGTGGGGCTGGCCTCCCCTGCCCCCCCCCACCTGCCCAGCCACGGACGAGCCCTTTGAGGGGAGCCCCCTTGCAGGGCTCTGACCTCGCGGAGCTGTTGCTAGTCCGTGGGGTCTGGTGCTGCTAGCGCCCGGCCCTTCTGCAGCCTGGGTCAGCCCGGGCGGTTGGGGGGGAGATGGTGCAGGGTGGCTGGCGGCTCACGTTCCCCGGGGTGCCGCCGTGACCGTGACCGGCAGCTCTCAGTCAGACCCAGTAGGAGCCGGGGAGGCCTGTGGCCCTGGTGGTGCTGGGGCCACGGGGGACCTTGCTTCCCCTTGTGCCAGCAGGAAACCCCCTGGATGGTTGCCTCTCAGGTCAGGGGCCTTTTCCATCCTCCACCTCCACCCCTAGCCCCATCAGTGTCTGTCCCAGTGTCCTGTCACCTGTTGCTGGGTAGTTCGGGAAGTGTCCTCCTCAGAGACTTGTGTTCTCGGGGCCCCTCCTGAAGGAGACCTGCCGTTTGCGGTTTCAGGCTGCCCTGCACGCTGCCCACCCTGCCACCCGGTGCCACCGGGGTGCCCACGGAGGGGGCTCGCTGTTGAGTTCCTGTGACTCTTCTCAAAGGAACGAACACACACACTGTGCGATCCCATCCCTGCTTTAGAAAATAACCTGTTGCCGATAGAAATAAGGGCCCCTATCTGGTCTCCTCCCAGGAAGGTAACAGGGAAGGAGGTGCTTTCCATACTTGGGGCCCTTTTAGAAGGGCCTCAATTTAGACCCATCCGGGAGCTTGCGAGGCCTAAACCGAAGACCTTCCCAGGCACCGGGTAAAGCTGGCCCCCTCTCTGCCTCGGCCAGATGGCTGCTTCCGTGTCCCTGAGGAGCGCTTAGTCCAGCTGGTCCAGTGGCCGGATGGGAGCTGGGGGGATAAGGCCAGAATTCTGTCTGGGGCTCCACTCTCTGCCTTGGGCCAGAAAGCCTTGGGGACACGGCAGCCACGGTGGGTGTTTTGGGCCAGTAACACCTACTCTGTACCCACGGGTATCGGGCTGGATAGGAAGTGGGTGTTAGTCCCCAGCACAGTAGGGAGCCGTGGGAACTCGCCTCTCTCCTGGGGCTGGCAGGGAGGGAGAGGCTCTGGGTAGCAGAGCCCAGATTCTGACCTGGTTCTGATGCGAGCTGGCGTTCTGGGAAATGTGCCTCACTGTGTGGCCTCCCTGATGCGGGGAGAAGGGCTTCCCTGGGTGACAGCTGTTTGAAATGCAGGCCCTGCTGTGGGCTCACTGCCCCTCCGCCCGTCACACTGAGAGGGGTGTGGGTGCTTCTCTGCTCCAGCCGAGAGCCATCGCTGAGAAGTCCATGCCGTCCAGCCGCTTACCTTAGAGGGACCCTCCGGTCACAGGCCCTTTCCCACCCCCTCCCCCCACCCCTGGCCCTCTAGCAGGTTGAGGGAGGTACGTGGTCACACTTGCTTACTCTGGGACACCCCAGACGCCTCGAGTGGGCACGAGACCTCCCCTGCTATCATGACTGCCATTTGTCCGGTTATCTCTTGTGCCCAGGGTAGAACTCAAACCGCTCAGGAGGGTGGAACCTAGAAAGTTCTCTTCCTCCCTCCTGGTCCTGGCCCGTGTCCCACATCACCTGTCGTCTTCCGGTGTGACTTTCCTGCCTGGATTTTCCCTCGGCAATCTCTCCCTGGGAACCCACTGCACCCGAAGTTCTGCATGGTTAAGCCCTGGGAGAGCAAAGTGGCGCGGTGCCAAGGACGTCTGCCTTCTAGAGGCAGCCACGAAGCCATTCTGTCGGTGTTTCTTTCCAGAAGAGCCCCCAGACCTACGGTGTGTGTATGCTTGTCTGACCCCCACCCCCCGTTTTCCCGTGGCACCTGGATGTTTGCCGGCCCTCACGCACCACCCCCCCGCCCCCGGCTTGCTACTGGCTGCACCTTCCTTCCCCCGTTCAGCGGGCAGTTTGGTTTTCAGCTGCTTTGGACATTCCCCGGGTCTGGGTTTATCTTCGCAGACACTGGCAAGTGGAATTCCAGGATAAGGCCCCGAAGGGCTGGCGGGGGGGGTTCTGGGTGGGGAGGCCCTGACAGATGCCCTGGGAAGAGATGCGCAGAGGCAGTCCGTTCCCCCGCTCTGCCCCCGCGGCCCGGCCAGGCCAGAGGAGCCCAGGGTGACCTCCTGGTCCTTAGACACCCCCGGGGCCGGCAGCTGTGTGGAGCGTCTCCTGGCACAGCATCGGAGGAGCGGGCTTAGGTTACTTGGCCGAGAGGGAGGCCAGGCCGGCTTAGGCTTCCCGGGGTCGGGTTCTCTTCTGAGACTGGCGCGGGTCTGCTGAAGCGTGGAGCGGCCGCTCCGGCTGCTGCGTGCTTGGTGCCGTGCTGCCCCCCACATCTCACGGAAGCCGGGCCGCAGGGAGGGCGCCTTATCCACTTGTGAGCCCCCCTTCCCGGATGAGGCCCCTGAGGTCGAGAGTGAAGGCAGTCAGGCTTCCGCACCGGTCATGTCCTGTCCCCCCGGGGGCTGCGTCACTCTCACCATTTGAAGATGAAGGAACGTAGGGCCACAGTCACACAGCCGGAGAGTAGCAAGTTCGGCCCCGAACCCCGATCTTCCTTGATGCCCATCATTTCTTTTCATTTCGATTCATTGCAATTTATTTATTTATTTACTTATTCTGTTCAATTAGCCAGCAAAGAGTACATCATTAGTTTTTTGCATCGTGTTCAACGAGTCATTCGTTGAGCCGAGAGTGACCTCCTTCCTCTCCTGGCCACGGGGACGCCACACCACACAGGGACGGGGTTGGGGGAAGCTTCTGGTGCCCACAGTTTGGAAACTTGGTTCCTGCTGCCCGGCACGGGGCGCCTCTGGGACACGGGGGCCCTTCCGGGAAGGTGAGCCCTGCATCACCCAGCGCCTGCCTCGGCGGGGGTGTCGCCTGCTCCCCGAGGCAGGCTGTGATCTGCCTGCACCCCACGTGCACGTGTATCAGAGCCCCCCTCCCTGAGTTCCTTCTGGTCCCTCTTACCCTCTCTTCTCTGTGTTGGGCCACTGGCCTCCCGCTGGCACCCGGGAGTGCTGGAAGGCTGGGGCCCAGGGCCGGGCGGGAGCTGATGGCCCCAAGCAGGGTAGGCTGAGGAAAGCACCTTGACTTTTCTGCACCTTGTGCTCCTTTTCACCTACCCCTCTTTACGGCCGGGTGGTTTCCCCTGCAAGGTGCACGGCCTGTCTTGTGTGTGGTGGCGGGAGGTGATCTAGTGAAAGTCCTCACGTTTGGACAAGCAGTTCTCCACCCCCCCACCCCCCCCCCCGTGCCCCAAGTCTGCCAAGATAAATAGCTTTAATTAGTCCTCGTTTGATGGCTGTGATAGTTTCCCCGCTAAAGAGGCAGGGACTTGGAATGTGGCCCGTTTCCCCCTGAGCTGGTGACGGCTTGCCTGTCTTGCCCTCTGCCTCTGTTCTCCATGCTACAGCCTCCCCCCGTCTTGCGTGAGGATGGAAGGTTCCACGGGGGGAGAGTGTAACTCCAGGCCTTTGTCCTTGTTCCACTGGGTCCCTCTGACCCAGGTCTGACCAGCCTGAAGGACCCAGTGACCCTCTGTGTGTCCCATCACTGCTTGTTCCAGAGGGAGGGGGAGGCAGAGGAGGGCAGTGTGGGCAGGAAGTTGACTGTGTGGGTGCCCAGTGCCCAGCGTCTTCAAGTTAGCTTAAGTGATCTTCCCGAGGCCACGCGTGCCGCCAGGGCCTAGGCACCGGGATCCCCACGCCATCTGCCCCCTGCACGTAGGGAAGCAGCCTGGCCTCTCAGACTCCACGCCCCAGGCCCACCAGGTAGGTCAGCATCCCCCAAGTGCCCCTGGGTCTGGGCGCCATGGTAGCCACGTGTGGACCTCTGGGCCTGTGCTTCTCTGGGTTATCAGTTGGGCAGCGGGGTTGGGGGGAGGGCGTTAACTAAAGATTTGACGTGTGACCGGCCACTTGTCTGAGAAGTGCTGGAGGACCTCAAGGAGGAGGTAACTGCGACATGGGGAAGAGAGGAAGGGCGCTCTGGATCCTGGGAGCCGTGGAGGCCAGAAAGAAGTCCTGCCCATGGTCTGGGGGTGGCGAAGGCCAGTGTGGCTCAATGGGGGACTTGGAGGAGGGGCTTGTGAGCTCTGTGAGGAGTTTGTGCTTGTTCCAGAAGGCTCTGGGAAACCATCGTCTAAGCAGGAGAATGGCCACAGCAGATTGGCCACATTAGACATTGTGACCAGGAGGTGACGGAGGCCCAGCATGTGTCCTTGGGACCATCTGGTCATGCCCCTGAGACAGGCGCCCGTGTGTCTGCTGCTCCCTGAATCAGCCAGCTTGTTCGAGGCCCTCCTGGGGGCCAGGCGTTGGGGTCGGCCCAGGGCTGAGGTGCTGAGCGAGGCACGTCCCTTAAGCCTAGGGCCGGGGAGGCCCCTGTGCGGCAGGGTCCCCCAGCTTCTGCTGCCCAGGGAGCCATTGAGAAGGGGGTGTCTGGGTTGGTTCTGTAATGGTTAGGGAGCAGGCAGCTCGTCCCCCTGCCCCAAGAGCCGCTGGCTTCCCAGCTTCCCTCCTCTCCTGCCTGGCCTGCAGCTCGTCCAGCCCTGTCCCCGAGGCCGGCTCAGCACTCAGTCCCTCCAGGTGCCGCCTACGGCTGTGGGAGCAGCCGGACTCCCCAGCCTCTGGAGACCCACATCTGCCCATCCCGCCTGGGAGTCTAGCCCAGCAGGCTCCCTGGCCGCAGCCAGGCTGTCTTGGGCCCCTCCTTCTGCCAACTGGGGTCCTCTGAGGAGAAGCAGCCTCCTGGGTGTCTCCTCTACTCTGAGGACTGACACTGCCCGCTTCCGGTCGCTGTGTGGGTGGGGGCCTCCCCACACCAGCCACATGGCCCAGTCGGCTCCATCCTGACACTCCTGCCTGTCTGGAGATGGTGTCAGACCCCCCAGGGTAAGAGCTCGGGGCCACCAGACTGTTGCCCTCTGCCCCCACCACGGGTCCAGGATGTCCCCTGAGCTCCTCACCGCCTGGCTGCAGATCTGAGGTTCCCAGGGCCCCCTCCTCAGGCTCAGTGCATTTGCTGGAGCGGCTCACAGAGCTTGGAAACCGTTCCCTTCCTTGATCGGTGGTTAATGTAGACAGGATAGAATTCGGGAGCAGCCAGAGGGAAGAGGGGCGTAGGGCAGGGTGTGGGGAAGGGGCGCCCCTCTCCCAGCGCCAGCTTGTGCTCACCAGCCGGGAAACTCTCTGAGCCCCGTCCTTTGGGTTTCATCTTGATGGAGACTTTATACACAGGAATGATTGATAAGTCCTTAGCCACTGGAGGCCTAGGAGGGGGACTGAAAGTTCCAGCCCTCTAATTACTCGCTTGGTCCCCCTGGCAACCAGCCTCCATCCTTAGGGGCTTTTGGAGAGTCGCCTCATTACCATAGACTCAAGTGGTCCGGGGGGGCTTTGACGGACTCACAGGAGACCCCTTTATTGTTCTTATCAGCTCAGGCACTCCCAGAGTCCTGGGAGCTCCGTGCCAGGTGTCTGTTCAGTATAAATCACAACATGCCAGCCTCCTTTTCTCCCTGCCTTCCCATGTGCCTCTTGTTCTCTTGCTGGAGAATTCGTTCCCACTCCTTATCCCAGCCACAGTCAGGTGCCATCTCTGGGCTCCCTCGGGGTCCCTGTGCCCCGGCAGCGGTGCCCGTTACTTGTGGGTCCTTGTCACCACCCCCACCGCCTGTCCTCACCTCCTCGGGGACCGGGAGGGTAACTCCACTTCCCGGTGTCCAGTGAGCCAGCAGGGAGGTGGGCGGCAAGGGTTCAGCGCCCAGCCTCTCCGGTTCTAGGTGCGCTGCTGGCTTTGTGCAAAAGTCGTGTCGGCGCACGGCCGTGCTCGCTCGCGCATGGCCTGCGTACAGGTGAGTCCTAGCAGCAGGGACTCTGCGGCCTGCCAACCCCAAATATTTACTCCCTGCTCCTTTACAGGGAAAGCTGGCCGACACCTACCCCAGGAAGCACAGTCGTGTCGCGCAGCGCCTTGGTTAGGGGCACAGAGCCTGGGGCCGGTCAGCTGGGCCACGCGCGCGCTGTGCGACCTCGAGAGAGACTCTTCACCTGTCCGAGCCGTGCTTCCTCACGGATAAGTGGGGCAGTAGATAGACACAGAGGTGCTCTGAGGGATAAAGACAGGACACAGTGTGGCTCCTGGAGAGTATTGGTGCAGTGTGGGATGCCAGCCCTATCCTGGTCTCAGCAAGGGGTGGGCGGGTGCTGGGCCTGGCTCCCTGGGGGCGCTCGGAGCTACAGGGGCCTGCCCTCTTGGGGAGCAAGGTGCAGGAAGCTTCTCCCACCCTGGGCTTCCCATCAGTACACCATCATGCTGGCCCTGTGTTTGTCCCTGGGCGAACTGGTCCCCAGTCCCCTGGCATCGGAGCCCCAGTGGGATGCCCTGCAGCGGAGCAGGTGGGAGGCCGGCCCGAGGTGCCAGGCTGGGGCCAAGAGCCGGCTGGACGCGTCTGTGGCACGATGACTACTCCCGGGTCCAGGTGTGTTTCCCGCGTACTCCTCTGTTCAGACCCTGCTTTGGGAGGAGAACCTCTCCAGAGAAGCCAGCCTGGGGACGGGGCCCCTCCCGAGCTCTGCCGCCCGATCGTATTACTGCAGGGCAGAAACCCCAGCTCCGCTGACCTCAATCACCAGGAACCCCGCACAGCCTCGTGGCCAACAGCTCTCCCTGTGGTCACCCCCACTAAAATCATCATAGCAGCCTTCAAAGCCCTCTCCCTCTCCCTGTCCCCCACCGCTCTGGGCCCTGTGCTCCCAGCCCCTCAGTAGGCTGCCCTTGCCCGTGTGACAAGGGCATATCGGTTTTCTCATTGGGTTTCTGGAGGCGGGGCACAGAGTCATTCCTGCCTCTCCCATGGCTCACCCAGTGATGGCTGGATAAAGGGGCGACTAGAGCGGAAAGTGCCAGCCTTTGAGTTACCAGGAGGTTTCCTGGCCAACAGAGGCACTCCTGTGTGTGTGTGTGTGTGCATGCGTGTATGTGGTGGGGGGGGGGGCGGTGCGTACCTAATTGCCACTTCTGGGTCCAGGCCCTAGACCTCTTGCCTGGGGGGAGACGCTCTCTCCCAGGACACCCCCGCATCCTGTCCCAGGGAACTGGCCAGAAGACGAGGTGTGCGTGCTGGCTCTGCTCATCCGGGCCTGGGGGACCCTGGGCAGTGAATGAGCAGAAGCCCCTTGTGGGCTGTCCCCTGGCAGGGGTAGACAGAGCGCCACCCCACTCCTGTCCCGAGGGCCCATCCTAGTGAGACAGCAGAGTAGGCAAAGGGGAAAAGGCTTGTTCCAGGCTAGGAGCGGGCCTGCTGTGAGACCGGAGGGGTGATGAATGAGGGGTATGGGTCACACAGGGCCTTCCAAGAGCTTCGATTTCCGAGTCTTTTAAATACATGGAAGAAGGGGCACCTGCATGGCTCAGTGGGTTAAGCCTCTGCCTTTGGCTTAGGTCATGATCTCAGGGTCCTGGGATCGAGTTCCATATCCGGCTCCCTGCTCAGTAGGGAGCCTGCTTCTCGGAACTCTCCCTCTGCCTACCAGTCCGCCCACTTGTGAGCTCTCTCTGTCAAATAAATAAAATCTTAAAAATTTTTTTTATTTTTTTAAAATAAAAATAAGTTTTAAATAAATAAAATTATTTTAATATTAATTAATATAAATAAAATTAATAAAATTTTAAGAATTAATAAATTTTAAATAAATTTAAATTTTAAAAAGATTTTATTTATTAATTTGACAGAGAAACAGCAAGAGAGGGAACACAAGCAGGGGGAGCGGGAGAGGGAGAAGCAGGCCTCCTGCTGAGCAAGGAGCCTAATGAGGGGCTCGATCCCCAGACCCTGGGATCATGACCTGAGCCGAAGGCAGACGCTTCACCGATTGAGCCACCCAGGTGCCCCTAAATAAAGTCTTAAAATAAATAAATAAATAAATGGAAGAACATGGTTCAGCTTTTTTTTTTTTTTTCCTTTGGTTTGTTGAATAGTTACCGAGCCCTTTCTGTGTTCCTGGGACTTGTCTGTGGGGTGGCGTGGCTGTGGCTCTCACAAGGGGCAGGCTCCACGGGCCACGGTTGCCTCTGCCACGGTGGGACAGGTCAGGTCACTGGCTTCCCCGGACGCGGCCAAGCTCCCCTTGGCCACAGGTCCTCGTGGTGGCTCGCCGGGCGCCAGCTCGCAGGGGGCGCCTCGGGGGACTGGTCGGGTTGCCAGGCTGCGTGGGAAACAGAGGCCCTCCTCGTCCGCTTGCTGTTCCCCTGTCGCGGCCGACAGATTGGCTTTATCTCCCGCCCCAGGAGGGCCGTGGAGGGCGGCACCATGCCGGGGTCCTTCCTGGGACCCACTTCCGGCTGCATGCGGGAGCCGTGGGGAGCCACGGGGGACGGTGTCAGGGGGCCTGGCCGCGCCTTCCTCCCAGGACGGGGGCACCTGGCTCCGGAGGGGTGAGGAGGGCTGGACCCAGGTCTGGTGCTCAGACTACAGGAGGGGAGAGCTCGGGAGCTGTGAACACCCGAGGCCCCTCCTATCTGCGTTCATGCGCTGGGAGCACTTTTCTTTTTCTATGGAGATAAAGTTCACATAACATAAAAACAAATCCCTTCTAGATTCACAGGATGGGGTGACCACCACCCTTGTCTGGGTCCAGCACGTTTTCATCACCCCAGAGGGAAACCTCGAATCCATTAAGCTGTTCCTCCCCATTCTCCCTCCTCCCAGCCCCTGACGGCCACCAGTTTGCTTTCTGTCTCTGCGGATTAGCGGATTCTGGATGTTTCATATAAATGGAATCACATGTATGTGGCCTTTTGTGTCTGGCTTCTTTCAATCACCGTAATACCTCTGAGGTTCATCCGTGTTGCAGCCCGTGTCAGGATTTCAGTTTTTTGTTTTTTGGGTTTTAAATTTACTTCTGTATTTATTTAAAGATTAAATTTTTTAAAATTTTATTTATTTTTATATTTTATTTATTTAAAGATGATTTAAAGTTTACTTCTTTATTTATTTAAATATTTTATTTATTTATTTGACAGACAGAGATCACAAGTAGGCAGAGAGACAGGCAGAGAGAGAGGGGGAAGCAGGCTCCCTGCGGAGCAGAGAGCCTGACGTGGGGCTCGATCCCAGGGCCCTGAGATCATGACCTGAGCGGGAGGCAGTGGCTTTAACCCACTGAGCCATGCAGGTGCCCCAACTTATTTAATTTTTTAGTAATCTCTACACTCAGCATGGGGCTTGAACCCTTAACCCCAGGATCAAAGAGCTGCTCTGTCTTCTGACTGAGCCCACCAGGCGCCCTGGGACTTCATTCCTTGTTATGGGAGCATAACACCTCAGTGCGTGGGTCTGCCGCATTCTGTGTGTCCGTCCCACAGGTGACGGACATCCGAGCTGTTGCGACTTTCTGGTTCTTGTGAATAGTGCTGCTTGGACTATTTGTATACGGGTGCTCGTTTGGCTGCTTCTCTCATCCTTTTGCGTACTTTTGCGTACGTACCCAGGAGTGGGGTGGCTGAGTCAAGTGGTAATTTTATGTTTAACTGTTTGAAGAACCACTAACTTCTCTTCCACAGCGGCTGTGCCATTTCACGTTCCCACGTCCCTCACAGGGTGTGAGGGTTCTAGTTTTCACGTCCTTGCCAAGACTTGTAATTTTCCCCTACTTGTTTTAAATTATAGCCATCCTAGTGGGTGTGAAGTGATGTCTCCTTGCGGTTTGATTTCTGTGTCCCCGATAAGGTTTGAGCATCTTTTCATGTGCTTGTTAGCCAGTCCTGTATCTTATTTGGAGAAACGTCCCTTCAGGTCCTTTGCCTGTTTTTAAATTGTGTTCTCTTTGGGCTGAATAAATTCTTTATATGTTCTGGACACAATCCTTATCAGGCATATGATTTGTAAATGGTTTCTCCCATTCTGTAGGTAGTCTTCACTACTCTTTTTAAAGATTTTTTTTTTTGAAATATTTTATGTATTTATTTGAGAGAGAGAGTGAGAGAGAGAGCAGGAGAGGGGAGAAGGTCAGAGGGAGAAGCAGACTCCCCGTGGAGCTGGGAGCCCGATGCGGGACTCGATCCTAGGACCCTGGGACCATGACCTGAGCCTAAGGCAGACGCTTTACGGATTGGGCTGCCCAGGTGCCCTAGTTTTCACTTTCCTGATAGTGTCCTGTGATCACAAAAGTTTTTCAGTTCTGATGTTCAGTTGATCTAGTTTTGCTTTTGATGTCACCTCTAGAAGTCTTTTGCCAAATCCAGGTTCAGGAAGATTTACTCCTCTGTTTCGTCCTAGAAGTTTTACAGTTTTCAGCTGTTAACGTTTAGGTCGTTGATCTAGTGGAGTGAGGCTTTAGTTGTGGTGTGAGGTAGGGGTCCAGTTTCATTCTCTCGCATGTGAACATCCAGTTATCCGTGTACCATTTCTCAAGATGATTTTCTTCCCATCGAATGCTCCCGGCACCCTTGTTGAATGTCAGGAGGGCCTGGCCGGCTCAGTTGGTGGACTGTGGGATTCCTGACCTCGGAGTGTGAGTTCCGGCTCCACAATGGGTGTAGAGATTACTAAAAACAACATACAACAAAAACTTAAGGGGTGCCTTTATTCTTTCTCAAGGTGGTTTTGGCTTTCTGGAGGGCCTGGGACATTCCGTCCCATTCGTGTTGGTGCTGGTGTCTGTGTGCACAGTTCGTAGTTGTCTGTTTGATGAGTGCAAAGGCATGTTGCCAACATCACGAGAATTCACTCTTGGTACTTCCCTACTTCTTGGAAGCAGGGGAGCATTATTCTCCAGAACCACATGCTGTTGTCACGCCTGGGTCATTTCACGTTGTCACACCTGCACCCTCACGTCCCCCACCCCCCATCGTCCTCTGTAGCTTGTGAAAAGGTTTTCATGATCTGGAACCATCATGAGAGGACCAGAGGAAACGCTTTTGCCAAGCAGACGACACAGATGGCATGTCTGTCCGGCCGCCCCCCACCAGGACCTCGCTGGCTTATTGGTCTGTCCTGTTTCTGGTGCTGCCGAGCTTCACCATGTGGCTGGGGTTGGGGGCAGCGCGTCCTGCACTTGTTGAATGAAGGAGCGGGACTGGCGGTGGCGGCAGCTCGCGGGTGCTGTGATCCCTGCGTGCGGGGCCCAGCGCTTACCCTACCGTTAGCCCCATTTGATGGATGAGAAAACCAAGGCTCAGGGAGACGGAATGACCTGTCCAAGTCCTACTGGGAGCAGTGCGGGTGGGGCACGGGCCCAGACCGTCTGGCTTCAGTGGCCGCGCTCGTAATCCCGGCGCCACGTCACTACGAGAGGGAAAGGAGTCAGGTGAAGGTACGGAGGCACCCCCTGGAATTCTTTCTTGACCCCCAGCCACCCTGCTCAGGGATGAAGGCCCACTGTCCCCCCATGTAACAGAGCAGGATTGCGTTCACACAAGACTCCCTCAGTGGGGCCTAGGCGAGCCATCTCAGTGCCGCCGGATGACCTGGGGCCTGGGCCCCAGGAGGTGCCCTGTGAGGGTACGTCCTGGCAGCGGTGCCCCCAGGCTGGGAGGTCCTGCTTGGGCCCATGGCGCCTGGCCACCCCTCACCTTACTCTCAGCCTTGGTCCCTCCGTGCACAGCCCTCCTGTCCATTGGCCACACGTTGTCCCGCCTTCCCCGGCCATCCCCTCTTCCTCGGCCTGGGCCATGTGGGCGGGCCCCTGTGGCAGGCGCTCCCCGAGTGGGCTGTTGGGTACCCCCGAAGCATCTGGGGGGCCGTGACGAGAGGGAGGTGGGGGGGCAGGGACACGACTCGCACTAATTCGGCGGGCGGGGAGCCTCGCTCGGCTGGCCCTGGGAGCTGCTGGTTCATGCTCGCCTCTCTCCTCCCGCAGACGAGGACGTGTGTGTGTTCAAGTGCTCGGTGTCCCGGGAGACGGAGTGCAGCCGCGTGGGCAAGCAGTCCTTCATCATCACGCTGGGCTGCAACAGCGTCCTCATCCAGTTTGCCACGCCGAACGGTACGTGGCCCTTCGTCCTGCCGGCGCTTGGCCCGAGGGGGACCTGGAGCCTGGCGGAACCGCGGCCCATCCCTCTGTCCAGGGTCGCCGTCACAGAGGATGCCCATGCGGATCAGTGTCCGCTGTCACCGCCCGGAACATTCTGCCCCAGACCTCCCCTTGCTGAGTCCTTTGGGCCCTTCTTGGCTTGGCTCATACCGCCGTTCCTTCAAGAAGCCTGTCCCCGACCACCTGGCTGCCTCCCAGGGCTCACGGGGGAGCCCATGGGGGGCTGTCTGGGACCTGGGCCTCCTAGAAGCAGAGGAGAGGGGCAAGACATGGTCCCGAGGCACAGAGCCCTGTTCCAAGTGCACAGAGAAGCCACGGGAGGGTTCTGAGCAGACCCTTTTTGGGGCTGCTAGTGGACGCAGGCGGTCTCCACACCACTGCTGGTGGCTCGTGGGGGTCAGCAGTGGGGGTGACGGGGCGCCTGGGGCTGGAGAGCGCGTGAAGGTGCGGCAGCCCGGCCTGGTCACCGCCACCGATGCCCAGGAGCCGCCCAGCTGTCCTGGTGCCACGGAGGAGGAGGTGGCGGGGGAGGGTGGTGGAGGAAGCAGCCAGGTGACTGACCGGCCCCCCGCAGAGGCAGCCCCCCCACTCCGTTGCCCTGCTTGCACAGACAGCCCCGAGTCCGCCTTTACACCGCTCTAGGTCCTGCTGGTCTGGTGCTGCTCTGTGGAGATTTAGTTGACTCTTTTCCCTTTTAATTCTCTCAGTTTTTTAAATCGAGGTAAAGTACGGGTAGCGAAAATGTGCCACTTGAACCCTTCCTGGGGCCGAGCGCGGGGCCCTCCCGTGCGCTCCCGCTGCTGTGCGGCCGTCCCCGCTGTCCGCCTCCAGGACTTCATCTGCCCAGGCTGTGCGCCTGCAGTTTTTAAAAGCTTGCCTTACAGATTCTGTTCTCCTTTGAAAACGCTGTGTTTTCACACAATGCTGTGTTTTCACAAAAACGCTGTGTTTTCACACAACTTGGCCCTCGTGACCATTTTGAGTGGGCGGTCCCGGGGCAGCAATTACCTTTACGTTGTGGTTCAGCCCCCCCGCCCCCCGCTGCACCCCACACAGACCCTGCCGGGAGCCGCCGGGTGCGCTCGCCGTTATTTGGCTGGGGCAGACCCGCAGGCCTTGACTGTGGCTCGGCGGGCGTGCGTCCTCCGAGGCTTCGGCCCGGCTCATCCCTGCCAGCCTCACAGAGCATACGGGACGCCGGCCTTCTTGTGGTGGCCACCAAGGGGCAGATTGGCCTGGCCTTCTCCAGTCTCAATACTATTTGGGAAAGAGCAATCGCCAGGCTTGAGTGCTCGAAGGGAAGAGTTGGGCTGTGCACTTAGACCGCCCCCCGAGATGCCACGTGTGACCTGGCTTCCCCCTTCCAGATTTCTGTTCCTTCTATAACATCTTGAAAACCTGTCGGGGCCACACCCTGGAGCGGTCGGTGTTCAGCGAGCGCACAGAGGAGTCCTCTGCCGTACAGTATTTCCAGGTGGGTACCCGTCACCGCCCCAGCCAGGCTGTCGCCACCGGGTGGCCCCTGGGAGGCCGCACAGCACAGGGCGGGCTCACCCGGGTTCTCGTCCCGGCTCTGCCCCTCGCTGGCCATGTAACCTTGGGCAGGTGTCCTTCACTTGCGGGGCCTCAGTTTCCTCATCTGTGAGACGGAGATGCCAGGGCCTGCCTAGGAGGGTTGCTGGAAGTATGTGAGTGCAGGTGGAGCTCGGGACATGAGCGCTCGGAGTCACGGGAGCCGGTCGCCCCGACCCCGTGCTGTAGGTCAGGCCCTGGTCCAAGCGCTTTGACACACACAGAGGCACTTGATCCTCCCAACAACCCTAGGAGGTAAGTACTATTATTGTCCCCATTTTACAGATGAGAAAACTGAGGCTCAGAGAGGTTAAATGACTTGCTCCAAGTCACACAGCTAATATGCAACAGAGCCAACACGGGAAGCCAGGTCTGCCTGATGCCAAAGCCCGTGGCCCGGCGCAGGTGCCACGCTGCCTCCCGCTCGCCCGTTGTCTCACAGAGAGACCCCGCACCACCTCACCTGTCTGGCGCCCTGAGTTCTAGGGTTCTGTTTTGATCGACAACTCTGCTTCGTTGGGGACCCTAAGATGGGGCAGGCGGCCCCCCCGTCCCAGGACCCCTCCCGTGGCAAATTCTGACTTCTCCTGGGTTGGTGTCCAGGTCCAGGCAGCACCTGGCTGCCTACTTCGGCCGCGGTGACGGTGGCGGTGTCCCTCCCGGGGGCCACTCTGGCTTTCTGCTCCCTTCCCTGGAGTGGCCGGCAGCTGCCACCAGGGCCTGGCTCGCCGGAGGGGGTGCAGCCTCCTGAGGGAGGTTCGTGCCCCAGTGGGCCCTCCTCTGTCACAGGGCCGGCCGGGGCCTCGGCCATCTGCCTGCCGCGTGCCTTGTGCCATTGGCCTGTCTCTGTTCCAGTTCTATGGCTACCTGTCCCAGCAGCAGAACATGATGCAGGACTACGTGCGGACGGGCACCTACCAGCGCGCGATCCTGCAGAACCACACAGACTTCAAGGACAAGGTGAGCGGGCCCGGCACCCGCCGGCAGAGCCCGGCCTCCCTCCGCTGTCCTAAGTGCCTCTTGCCTCCAGTTTCGAGCCGCGGTGCTATGTCCTCAGCCCTGGTTACGTTTCTCTTTGCTCGTTGATTTGATCTTTAATTTTTTTTCTTATTACAAAAGCTAACTCTACTTTTTGTGTAAAAAAAAAAAAAGTAACCTGGTGTGTATAATGTAGGTAGGGAAAATTCTGTCAGTTTCCTGCAAACCCACCTCTGCTGCCAGTCAGGGGACCCCCCCCCCCATCTATCAGCGTATGCATTTTCAAATTAGTTAATTTAATAGCTTACAAAACAAGATCTGTTCTGTAGGTTCTTTATATAAAACACTTTCCTCCACCTAATGCTACACCTTGGACATGTGGGTACACTGTAATTTATCTAGTTCCTGTCCTCGTTGCTTTAGAAATCTCTTTCCTCTGGGGCCCCTGGGTGGCTCAGTTGGCTAAGTGACTGCCTTCAGCTCAAGTCATGATCCTGGAGTCCCAGGATCGAGTCCCACATCAGGCTTCCTGCTCAGCAGGGAGTCTCCTTCTCCCCCTGACCCTCCACTTCTCGTGCTTTCTCCCTCTCTCGACTAAATAAATAAAATCTTAAAAAAAAAAAACCCAAAATACCTAATTTAAAAAAAGAAAAATCTTTTTACTCTTACCAAGTAGCATATACTCGTGATTAGAAAGAAAGACGGGAGCCTCGCTGACCCAGCCAGTGGCACGTGTATGTGACTCGAGCTCAGGGTCATGAGCAGATCTCTGGACCCCGGCCCCGACAGTCCCAGCGCCCCGACTGGGTGCCCCCGCTGGGCTTGCTGCTATCCACAGAGCAGTTCTGCTCCAGAAAGCTCATGCGTGGCGCCCCCGGAAATGCCGACTTGATTCGGCCCCTAAGGGAGCAGTCGGTCCAGTCCCGGGTTAGGACAGCCGGCCACATGCAAGCCTGGGCTCTTCTAAGGGTCCACATCCTGGGGGCTGAGCGGCCCTTGCGGGTGCCGGGCAGCTTCCCCACCCCAGCCTAGCCGTCAGCATACAGCCCAGAGATCCTGCCACCGACCGCATGACACCCCCACTCTGGGCTCCTTCCCTCCCTGTTGGGCTGCTGAGGACCCAGAGGGACACCGTTTCACATCTGTGGAGAACCACAGCCCTTGGCCCAGCGAGTCAAGAGATGTGCGTTTGGGCCAAGTGGAGCCTTCCCCGGGCACCGCTCCCATTGCTGGGATGCCCTGCGGGGTCAGGGGTCAAGGGCCGCCCCTTCCTGCCCCATATGTAGGCCTGGCTGGTCTGCCTTGAGCCTTAACAGTCGCACGGCAGGACTCAGGGGTGTCCTTGGCGAGTGCTCGCTCCCAGAGAAGCTGCAGGCCCGCTCGTGACCGCCTGGCGTCTGCCGTGCTGTGTAGACTGATCACAGCGCAAACTCTCCTTTCTGAACCTGGCCTGAGAGTGTCACGGTCTGAGCAGCCTAGCAGTCTTCAGAAACCCCTGCCTGCCACCCTCGGATCCAAATGAGGGGCTCACATGCGTCCAGGTGGCTCTCAGAAACCAGCCGTGGGCACGGCCAGCCGGGGCTGCAGGGAAGGGGGGTGCGGGGCCCGGAGTGCACCTGACGGAGCGAGCACCCCGGGCAGGCTCGTCCCTCACGATCACCATCCCCTTCACCGGTGCCTCGTTCTCCCTGCCCCCTCCTCCTCCAGATCGTTCTTGATGTTGGCTGTGGCTCTGGGATCCTCTCGTTTTTTGCCGCCCAAGCTGGAGCGAGGAAGATCTACGCGGTGGAGGCCAGCACCATGGCCCAGCACGCAGAGGTCAGCAGCCCACGGCGACCCCTGCTCGTCCTCGTCCTTGAGCTCTGTGCCCCTCCCCGCCTGGGGAAGCCGGCCCTGCCAGGGCATGTGCCCCCTCGGGGACACTGCTTTTCTGTGGTCTCTCGTGTCTAGAACCTACTGGCTAAGGGAGGGAGGGGCTGGGCCTGAGGCCGTGTGTCCTCCACGACGGGGTCCGGGCCCGTCTGGTGTCCTCGGAGGCTCCTGATTCTGGGGCTGGACTGTCTGGGCGAGTGGCCCTGCTCTGAGCCCCACCCCCCACATTTGTGCAACGTGGGAAGCAACAGGGTTTCGTTTTCTTTTCTCCTTTCCGAGCCCTGAAACCTTCATTCGCAAGGTTCAGAAGCTAAAAGCCGCAGAGGGTAAACGGCAGATGGTCCCCCCGTACTCCCAGCCCTCAGGGCCCCCCCACCCCGCAGGAGCCGGAGAGTCCTGTGTGCAAGTTCTCCCGAGCTGTCCCGGGCTCCGCACGCTGGCGGGCGTCCTCCTGTGACACAGCCCAGCACACGTGGTGCTCTGCTCCCGAACAGCCTGTCTGGGATGGTCTGTGTCCCCACAGGACAAGCTTCCTCACTGTCGCTTCCTCACTGTGGCTTCAGAGCATCTCTTGGCCCAGAGGGCGGGGTGGGGGGAGCGAGGAGGGGGGACCACTGTTTGTCGCCATCGACCTTCGGTCCACTCGGTGATCTTTGCGGTACAAACACCTCCTGCGCCAAATCCTGACGCACGTGTCCCCCCTGTGCTGTGCGGTCCCATCCGTAGGACACGTGCTTAGCACTGGAATCACTAGATTGGGTGCGTCCAAGTTTAGCTTTGGTGACTGTAGCAAAGCCTGCTCGTCCTGTCTCCTCTCTTCAGCTTTTGTCCTCGAAGGGGAGAGGTGACCTCGGGGCTGGGGCTGCGGTGAGCTCCCGACAGGCCGTGGCTGCTGATGGCCGTGGTTAGGACGCCAACGTGGAGGCAGGGGATTGGCGGCCACGTGTGGGTCGCAGCCGTCCCCTCAGAGGAGGGGTTTGGGGACGAGCCATGGTGTGACTGGGGGCAGGGGTCCCCATGACACCTCTGGAACCCCTCCCTCCCCCCGCCCACAGGTCTTGGTGAAGAGTAACAACCTCACTGAGCGCATCGTGGTCATCCCCGGGAAGGTGGAGGAAGTCTCGCTCCCCGAGCAGGTGGACATCATCATCTCGGAGCCCATGGGCTACATGCTCTTCAACGAGCGCATGCTCGAGAGCTACCTCCATGCCAAGAAGTACCTGCGGCCCGGGGGTGAGTGTCCCTGCTGGCGTGGGTGGCGGCCGGGCCGGGGTCCCGTCGCAGAGCCCGTGGCTGCTGCCTGGTCGGTCCGACTGTGGTTCCTGACACTGCCTGCCTGTGTTGGCGGCCTGGGGGGCCGGGGGCGTCTAGGCCTTTACCCCTGAACCCCACCCGACCCCAGCTGGCTGTGGCTTCATGAGTCCTGGGCCAGACATCTGCCGGCCCGGCCCGAGTACAGAGGGCCCCCCCCAGGTCCCCAGAGACTATCCCAGATGACGGGGGAATCTGTGCCCTGGTGTCGTGGGGACGTGTCTGGCTGGGAATGGGGGTTGTGGTAGGTCCAGAGGTATTCTGCGGTGGCCGCCTTCCCGGGAGGCCGCCTTCTGTCTTCGTCCAGGCACCACAGACCTCACCCTGGCTTGGCAGGCCCCCGAGTTTCCCCGAGCCGAGGAGACGAAGGAGGGCGTTTGTGTGTGTGTTTGAGGGTGGGCTGGGGGCTCTCGGTATCAGGGAGCAGCTGTCTGTGTGCCCTCTGTGGCCTCCTGTCTGTGTCACTGTGCCTGCCTCTCCATGCGGCTGGGTCACTGGCTGTTCAGATCTCCTTATCTGGGTCACCGGGGGTCTGTGCGTGGGCGCCACGAACACCTGCTGGTGTGTCCCATTTCCGGGCATGGTTCGGGATTGTGTATGTATTTCGAGTATTTCTGTACAAGTAGGAGGGTGTGTGTGTGTGTGTGTGTGTGTGTGTGTGTGTGTGTGTGTGTGTACGTGCGTGCATTTCCGGGCATGGTTTGGGATTGTGTATGTATTTCGAGTATTTCTGTACAAGTAGGAGGGTGTGTGTGTGTGTGTGTGTGTGTGTGTGTGTGCACGTGCGTGCATGTAGCCTGGGAGGACCCTGGCCAGGGCAGAACATAGAAACTGGTGGACTGGCAGGCCTCTTGGGGACCGGGGTGCTTGTTGGGGGGGAAGCACCACTTTGGTCCTCAGGCCTCCTTAGATTTGGGCTGCGGGGAGCGACCTCAGGCTCCGCCCCTGGAGGAAGGACGTGGGCAGCGCCTCCCACTGCCGCCGCCGTGGCCCGTGTCACGCCTCTGAGCGGGAAGCCAGGCCACCTGGGGGCTTATCCTGGACCCACTCTCCTCCCTTTGTGTCCTGAGCTGAGCTGGCTGGGGCGGGGGGCGCGCCAGCAGAGTGGGCTCCTCTTAGAGGATGTCAGCAGCGGTGTGGCTCCAGCTCCGGTGGCCCCTGGTGGCTCACGCGGTCGTCAGGCAGCCGGAGCACGGTGGGGCTCGGGCCAGCACCCCCCACCCCGCCCCCCCGCCCTCAGCCTGCACACGCGGTTCGTCCCACCTCCGGACGCTCCGTGGCGGGCTGAAGGGAATCCCCTCCCCAGCAAATACCTTGAGGTGCCATCAGAGCAGGCGCCCTTGGCTCTGCCGTCCCAGGGCGGTAGCCGCGTCCTCCTGCCGGACGGCCTGGAGTGTAGCCTCCGAGTCGCGCCGCCCCTCCTCCCCCCCATCCCAGTGGCTTCAGCTGAGCCTCAGAGCTGGACGAGAAGGCAGAGTCCTGCCTCCGGGCCCCCCTCGCCTGCATCGGAGGGAGGGAGGCCCACATCTGGAGACCAGGTGACCCGGGGCCCGAGTTCCCCGGGCTGGTGGGACCTCCTGAGCCCTGGTGCTTGTTGCTGCTGCCGCCGGCTCCTCGGGCTGGTCATCGAATCAGTCCGAGGGAGGACCCTGCCCTCCCGCCCCTTCCCCTTTCAGGCCATGTCGCAGACCAGGGCAGCCCAGTGGCCCACCCTGTATGCCAGAGCTTGGGTTCAGAGAAACCCCCCACCCGGCCTCTGGCCTCATCCAAGGCCCGGACAGTGTGGCCAAGGGCTCACCTTCACTCGGTCCGGAGAGCTTTGCCTCGCCTTCCCTGGCTGCACGCCTGTCCGTGGACGACGGCACCCGCGAGACCCCGCCTGGAGGACGGCGCGGGGACCCGGAGGCCTGGCTGTGTGCCCCAGGCCCCACTTGCTTGCCCCTGAGGCTTTGGCGGGCGCCTTCCTAGCTCCCCGCCCTAGTAGTGGAACAAAAGGACAGGCCTTCCTGCCTCCCTGGCTGGCCGTCCGAGCGTAACGCGTCTGTGCGTGTCAAGTGTTCATCTTGGCTGCGGGGAGAGAAGGTGCTCACGACCTCTGTGTCGCGCAAACGCAGCGGTGAATGAGAGAGAGGCTGGGCAGTCCCAGGCTTGGGCATCTTGGGGCCATTTGGAAGCTCTGCCAGGCCCGTTGGGATGCTCCGCGCTGATGGCAGCACCCTCCCTGCCCCCGCCCCCAGGAAACATGTTCCCCACCATTGGTGACGTCCATCTCGCACCCTTCACGGATGAACAGCTCTACATGGAGCAGTTCACCAAGGCCAACTTCTGGTGAGTGTGACCTGCGTGTCCTGCCTTCTCAGGGACAGCCCGCTTCTCGCTTTCTCCTCATCCTCAGTAGGACCTGAAAGACTTGGGCTGGATGAGGGCCAGCTGGGAGAAAAGGCAGCCTGCCCCACCTGTCTCTCCTGCTGCTGGTGACCTTGCTGTGGGGGCTGGGGGCTTTCTGCAGGTACCAGCCATCTTTCCATGGAGTGGACCTGTCAGCCCTCCGAGGTGCTGCGGTGGACGAGTATTTCCGGCAGCCTGTGGTGGTGAGTGGGGCACCCAAGGCACTGTTGCAGTTAGCACGGGGCATGGCCCTCCTCTGGGGTGACGAGAGGAGGCCGTGGTCTTTCCTGTCAGGCCTTGTGCAAGCTGTGCAGCCCTAGGAAAGCCACCGTCCCCACTGAGTTCTTGCTTTGGCTGCGACACAGAAGTCTCACGTAGGAATGTCGGGGGAAAGTGGCGGCGCGTGGAGAGTGCTTTCACACGCAGTAAGCACGCAGGACGTGCCGACTGCTGTGGGGCTGATGCCTGGTGAACTGATTTTGATTGATTTTAATTGAGATTTTTGAACTGACCCAGACCCGTGGTTCAAAAATCAAGAAAAATATAAAACTGAAAAGTGTATAGGCAAACAATATTTTTTGTATATCTTTTCAGAAGTTTTATATCTAAACGTGCATATACAAATATGTGTATATGTATAAACACACACACAAATACATCTATATGTATATGATCCTTTTTTTTTTTTTTTTTTTTTTTTTTTCTCAAAATGCAGCATAATCTACATACTCTTTTTCTTCCTCTGGCCAGAGAACATACATACAGAGAACAGAGAAATGTGATTTCAGTCCTTTGAAATTTGCCTACCGTTGCTTTATGCCCACTTACATGGTCTCTTTTGGTTAAAGTTCTGTGTGTACTTGAGAAAAATGTGTATTTATCACGTGTTGCGTACAGTGTTATATTGTCAGGCCACATTAGTTAATCATGTTGGTCTAATCTTGTCTATCTCCTAATGTTGGGTGGTGGTGGAGGGAAGTTTCTGCTTTTTCCTATCGCTGGTTGTAGATTTCCTGTTCCTGAGTTTTTGCTTTATGTTTTTAGGCACCAATTTATTAAGTGCATACAGGTTAGGATTATTGTATCTTCCTCTTAGATTTATCCTTTTGTCATCATAAAAAATGTTCCCTTTTTTCTCTCAAGTACTACTAGTTGCCCTAAAGTCCCCCCATTTTTTTTTTCTTTTTCCTGTTAGTAGTTCAGCTACCTTGGCTTTCTTTTGGTTAATCTTCGTACAGTTTGTTTTTCCATCTTTCTATTTGCAAACCTTTCTGTGTCCCTATTACTTAAGGTTTGTTTTGTGGAAGCAGCACATATTTGGGATTTGCTTTTTAACCAGACTGACATTTTTTGTCCTTTGATTACAACATTGAGACCATTTTCCATTTGATGTGATTACTGGTCTTTAGGGGTATATTTCTCATCTTTTTAAAATTTATTCTAAACTTTTTAAAAAAATTGTTATTGTTTCCGCCCACTTGATGTTTTTCACTAGTTTTGGGGAGACTTTTGGGCACTGTCTCTTTAAACACTACCTCTGCCCCATTCTCTTTCTTCTCCTAAGACCTTTCGTCTCAGATGATTCTTAGGCTCTTTTCTGCATTTTCCATCCTTTTTTTCTCGAATTGCTTCATTTTTATATTTCCTACTGATCCATCTTCCAGTTCCAGTCTTCTCTTTGCTGTTTAAGCTGACTTTCTAATTCCTTTTTTAAAAAAAGATTTTATTTATTTGACAGAGAGATCACAAGTAGGCAGAGAGGCAGGCAGGGGGGCTGGGAAGCAGGCTCCCCGCTGAGCCGAGAACCCCATGCAGGGCTCGATCCCAGGACTCTGAGACCATGACCCGAGCCAAAGGCAGAGGCTTAACCCACTGAGCCACTCAGGCGCCCCTGATTTTCTAATTCTTAATTTCAGTTCTAGGATATCATTTTGCTTATTATCTGTGTCCTCTGAAATTCTTCTTTTTTTCTACCTTCTTTCCCTTGTACATCTCTAAGTTTCTGGTCACTTTTATTATGTAGGTGCTAAGTGTCTTTCTCTTTTTTGTTTACTCTCTTAGTTTTTGGTTCTCATCCTTTGGTTCTCTCCATATACCTGCTTATTGGATGCCAGAATGAAATATGGAGACCCTGGATGATGTTTTCCCTCCCAAGGATTTGTTTTTCTTCAGGCAATTAGCCATATAGATAGATCACCTTGGCCTTGTCAGGCATTTGACATATTTTGAGGCTGCTTTTCAGACTTGACTTTTGCTGGGTTATTTCTTGGCTTCCTGTAAAGCAATGATTTTTTAAGCGTTTTGGTCTCAGGTGACCTGTTCACATTCTTAAAAATGGAGGATCCTAAAGAGCTTGTGTTAATGTTCTAGCTATTTCTGTGCTGTCAGTATCTCTTGGTATTAAAAATTAAGTCCAAGATGGGGCGCCTGGGTGGCTCAGTCGGTGGAGCATCCGACTCTTGATCTCACCTCAGGTCTTGATCTCAGGGTTGAGTTCAAACCCTGTGTTGGGCGCCATGCTGGATGTGGAGCGGATTTAAAAAAAAAAAAATTAAGCCAAAGAAATTTAAAAATACATGTTTTAAAATAACAGGCCCATTACATGTTAACATAAATAGTATTTTTTTTAAAGATTTTATTTATTTGACAGACAGAGATCACAAGTAGGCAGAGAGGCAGGCAGAGAGGGAGAGGAGGAAGCAGACTCCCTGTAGAGCAGAGAGCCTGATTGGGGCTCGATCCCAGGACTCTGGGATCATGACCTGAGCCGAAGGCAGTGGCTTTAACACACTGAGCCACCCAGGCACCCCCATAAATAGTATTTTTTAAAAAATTTTTATTTATTTGACAGAGGGAGAGAGAGAACAAGCAGGGGGAGTGGCAGGCAGAGAGAGAAAGAGAAGCAGGCTCCCCATAGAGTAGGGGGAGCCCTATGTGGGACTCAACCCCAGGACCCTGGGATCATGACCTGAGCCAAAGGCAGTCGCTTAACTGACTGAGCCACCCAGGTGCCCAACACAAAAACGGATTTTCCAAAACTTTACAGTGAGAACAATTGGCTTTTTAAAAAGATTTTATTTATTTATTTGACAGAGAGATTGAGAGAGAGCACAAGTAGGCAGAACAGCAGGCAGAGGGAGACAGAGGAGCAGGCTCCCCGCCGAGCAGAGACCCCGATGTGGGGCTCCATCCCAGGACCCTTGGATCATGACCTGAGCCGAAGGCAGCTGCTTAACTAACTGAGCCACCCAGGTGTCCCTTTTAAGATTTTTATTTATTTGAGAGAGAGAGAGACAGAGATAGCAAGAGAGAGCATGAGCAGGGAGGGGAGGGAGAATTAGGCCCCCCCCACTGAGCAGGGAGCCCGATGTGGGGCTCGATCCAAGACCCGAAGGATCAATACCTGGGCCAAAGGCTGATGCTTAACCAGCTGAGCCATGCAGGCGCCCCACAGTTGGCATTTTTACTTTGCAAATCTCTTTAATGTCTGGCTTAATAGAAGACAGTTGGATTCTACTTCTGTGTTCAGTCAGTGAATGAACCAAAGAAAAAGGCAGAAAACGTGTTAGTATTATCACGAAAATAGTTTTGACCTTGCGAGTGCTCTGGAAGGGACCACATTTGGGGAACTGCTGCTTTAGGGCCCGGCAGTCGGGGTCTCAGTGCAAGCCTGGTGGCTGCTTCATGGGGCTCCTCGTCCAGCACCCGTGTGCGGCTGAACCTCCCCTTGGTCTATCAGCGTCTTCCCAGTGGCTCCCATGTGAGTTCTCCACCTCTCAGCCCCAGGCCCGTGCGGCTCGGGAACTGGCCCACGCCGCGGAGTGGGATCGCGTGCAGAACGCCTACCTCCTGTTTCTGCATTTCCCTTTCGTTTGTTTCTTGAGCCCTGGAATCCTAGCTGCCTTGGTGACCCTGAGCCCCCGTTTTGCTGTCCCCATCCCGGGAGGCCGCCAGAAGGTCCTGCCCCAAGGGGAAAGGCACAGGCGGAAAAGCGTGTCTCCAGGATCTTGGCTCCCAGAGCGGCGGCCACCGCTGTTGCTCTTCCGGACTCGCAAACTAGGCCCCCCCCGCCCCGGTATTTTATTCAGCTGCTGTAGTTGTTCACAGGAGCGTCCGTCTGCTCTAAAGCCTCCGGCTTGGCGGTTGTGGACGGCAACACAGTTCCCCCATTTGCTTATTAACTTAGTCGATCTCGAGACCCTCCCCACCTGTTCTCGAACAGCCTCCCTGTCCTTGCTCAGTCTCTGATGGATGGGACGTTGGTGGCATCATTAGGCAGTTTCCGGAGCGCGTCTAGTTGTGTGTGTGCGAGCTTGGACACGTCCACGCACACGTGTAGGTCAGACTCCCAGAAGGGGAGCTGCCAAGTCTCTAATGCACGTGAATGGTTATTTTGAGAGCTGTCTCCTCATTGTCCTCTGTGGTGGCGAGCCACGTCGTCCGTCCCCCCCCCCCCACCCCCCAGCACGTCCGAGAATGGTTTTAGCCGAACGGCCTCAAAGCCGTGGCCAGACAGGGAGAGGGGCAGAGCTCTCCCCTTCCCAGCTGGCCTCCGTGCCTGAAGCCAAGTCACACTGTGGTCTCTCCCAGGACACATTTGACATCCGGATCCTGATGGCCAAGTCTGTCAAGTACACAGTGAACTTCTTAGAAGCCAAAGAAGGAGATTTGCACAGGTACCGGCACCCATGGTCCTCCTGCTAAGCCTGGCTCCTGCTAGGGCCCAGGGCCGGCACAGACTCCCTCGGGCCTTCTCTGCCCCAGGGCGTTCCGGCAGGGGCCCCGGGACACTGCTCCCAGCCACCCCTCTTGTCTCCTGGCCGTCCGTGTTTGGCTTCCCCAGCAATCACTGCACGTTGCCTTCCAGGATAGAAATCCCATTCAAATTCCACATGCTGCATTCCGGGCTAGTTCACGGTCTGGCTTTCTGGTTTGATGTCGCCTTCATCGGCTCCATGTGAGTGCAAAGCGCGCAGGGCGTGCTACGTGCGCCGCCCCGGCCCAGTCCCAGCGACTTCCCTGCAGTTGTGATCCCCAGGGCGGGCTCGGGGCTAGCACAGGACAGGATTCTCTAGACTCATCGTCCCCGCAAAAGCAGTGAGAGCTCCCCTGTGAGCCAGAGACTGTTGTTGGGGGCGGGGGACGTCTCTCTTGTTCTCAGTAACTGTCCTTCATGGGGCCTGGTCTCCGTCTCTTGGCACAGAGGTCAGGGTGAGTGGGCCCGTCCTAGCTGTGGGGGTGTGTGTGCGCATGGACGTGTGTGCATAGGCGTGTGCCTGGGACGCCGGGCCAGCCAGCGTCTCAGCTCCAGAGCCCCAGGGGACCCATCAGAGACGTCTGGGGAGAGCTCGAGGCACACAGTGTGGGGGCTGCAGCCTGGTCCAGCGTGTGCCTGTCCTTGCTTGGCAGAATGACAGTATGGCTGTCCACGGCCCCGACGGAGCCCCTGACCCACTGGTACCAGGTCCGCTGCCTGTTCCAGTCACCACTGTTCGCCAAGGCCGGGGACACGCTCTCAGGGACATGTCTGCTTATTGCCAACAAAAGGTGGGTGCTGCCACCCGGGGCTGGGGGAGGCAGGGCTCTGTCTCCCCAGCCAGCTCATGGCCGTCCTGCCCTGCCCTCTCTGCAGACAGAGCTACGACATCAGTATTGTGGCCCAGGTAGACCAGACGGGCTCCAAATCCAGTAACCTCCTGGACCTGAAAAACCCCTTCTTCAGGTAGGATGGGCCCGTAGCCTACACAGGGGGTGCCCGTCCTGCCCTGCGGCCTCTCAGCCCTGCACGCTGGTCTGTCTGTGCTGCAGATACACGGGCACGACGCCCTCGCCCCCGCCCGGCTCCCACTACACGTCGCCCTCGGAGAACATGTGGAACACGGGCAGCACCTACAACCTCAGCAGTGGGATGGCCGTGGCTGGTGAGTGGCCCGTGGGCGCGGGGCGGGGTGCTCCTGCGGGGCTGGGGGGTGGGGGACACGGCCTCCCCGCCCCTGACGTCGCCCGCTCTGCACACAGGGATGCCGACCGCCTACGACCTGAGCAGTGTCATAGCCGGCGGCTCCAGCGTGGGCCACAACAACCTGATTCCTTTAGGTGAGTGTCCCCTGGGGCCTGGGGGGGGGCGCAGGGTGGGCGGCCACAGTTCTCTAGGGCCTGGGTTCTCTGCGACTCCCTTCTCTTCCTGGGGCTCCCGGCAGTGGCCCCGCTCCGTCCCTCTCTGCCTCACTCTGCAGCCGCCGCGCCCACCCTCCCCACTCCCTAGTGACGAGCGCGTGGGCCGGGCCGGGGGCGGTGACGCCGTCTCCCTTCCTTCCTCCCTCCCTCTTGCTGCGCAGCCAACACGGGGATTGTCAATCACACCCACTCCCGGATGGGCTCCATAATGAGCACGGGGATTGTCCAAGGTAACGGTGGGCGGCGGGAGCGGGGCCCCGCGGGTGTGAGCGTGTGGACCCCCGGGGCTGCCCGCCTGCCCTCTCGCCTGCTCTCTGTCTCTGTCTGACTCTGCCGCGGGTCTGGGCGGGCGAGGGGGCAGAGCCGGCCCCTCAGCGCCCGTGCCACCCCCGCCCCACAGGGTCCTCCGGCGCCCAGGGCGGCGGCGGCGGTGGCTCCAGCGCCCACTACGCGGTCAACAGCCAGTTCACCATGGGCGGCCCCGCCATCTCCATGGCCTCCCCCATGTCCATCCCGACCAACACCATGCACTACGGGAGCTAGGCCCCTCCGGCGTGGCACAGACTGACAGCACCAGGAAACCAAATGAACACCCTGCCCACCCCCTCCCCGCCTGGGCGGCTCTCAACCCCCCACCGGGGAAGCCCCAGCACCCGGCCCCAGCCCTCTGCTCTGGGAACTCGGACACTTTTCTACACGACGTCGCCGCCGCCGTCCCCTCTCCACCGCCCACCCACATCTTGGCCCTGAGCGTGTGTCGCTGCCGTATTTTACACAAGATCATGTCGTGGGAGCCCTGTTTCCCCCTCCTGCCCTCCACCCTGACCTGGGTTTGACATCTTCTGTAACAGGCGTGTCCGGGGCTAACAGCTGCAGGCCCGGTGTGGGGGGGGCGGGGAGCAGCTGCCACCCCACCCGGTCCCCCGGCGCCTGCTTCCCTTGCCTGTGTCCCGTGGGAAGGCGGTCCTGACTGGGCGGGGCCTCCCCTTCAACTACCAGGCCTTGGTCACAATGGGCGTGACATGCTGCTTTTTTTAATTTTATTTTTTTACGAGAAGAACCAGTGTCAATCCACAGACCCTCTGAGAAACCAGGCCGGCCGGGCCGAGCCAGCAGCCCCTCTCCCCCCACTCAGAGGCTCAGTGGTGAGGGGCAGCCCTGCCGAGTCTTCGGGACAGGGGTGGGGCCAGGCCTCTGGAGACCCGAGGCCCCCCTCCCACCAAAGGGTTCACCTCACACTTGAATGTACAACCCACCCCGGCTGTCGGGAAGGCCCTCCGTCCTCGGCCCCTGCCTCTTGCTGCTGTCCTGTCCCTGAGCCCCTGCAGGTCCCCTCCCCCACCCCTGCCAAGAGTTAGAACAGGTGGCCCCATGGGCCCTGGGCCTGGAGGGAAGGGTCACCGTCAGCCGCTTGGGGCCGACATGAGAAACCTCAAGAATCGATCGTGGAAGGCGTCCTTTTCCCTCGTAGCTCACATTAGGCCTGTGTATTTCCCTCGATATTTGTAGACTCCAGTCCCTATTACTATGATGGCATTCTGGTCCCTCCCCAGCCTGGGAAGGGGCCTTGCAGGGACCCCCGTCCCGCCCCAACAAAACAAATAAACAAGGAAATGTATGTTTCAGCACAGGCAGTTTTCTTCTACTTCTGCTCCCCTGTTGCCGACCCCCCAGAACACGGCCGTGGTGGAGCTCAGGCTCGGCCCTGGGACCCGCTCCCTGGGCACCCAGGAAGGGCAGGCACAGTCGAGGCCGGGGTGGCCCTGTCTGCTCTCCCACGCGTCCCATCAGGGAAAGCAGAAGACCTGGCGGGGAGCCCGGGGCACCAGCCCCCCTGGAAGCTCTCTGCTTAGCTGCCCTTTTCCCACCTTTCTACAAATTCTCGGAATCACCTTTGCATAGAAAATAAAAGTGTTTGCTTTGTAAGAAAAGTCTGGAAAGCAGCAGAGTGATCTCGAGGTGTCAGGGGAGACTTCGGTCATCGTCTGAGGGGCAGGGCGGGCAGCGGTGTCCCCTCATGCTGGGCCTGAGAGAGAGACGCCTGGGAGTGGAGCTGTGACTCCTGGCCTCGGGGAGGAAGGGCCGGAGAAGCCCCCAGGGGCCACGGGAAACCGGCCTCACCTGCGGGCTGGGCATTCCCTAGGTGGCGTGGGCTCTAGCGGTGGGCAGAGGCGGGAGGTCTGGGGACAGAGATGCAGCCTGCGTGGGGGGGGCCGGGGGCGCCAGAGGCAGCGGCTGGAAGAAGTAAAACTGTGCCGAAGCCCCTGGGGTCAGTGTTGGGGGGCGGTCGGTGACTCCCCACCCCCCCAGCCCGAGGCCCAGCCCCGATCGCCTGTACCTTACAGCCCATGGCCAGGAGGGCGTGGAGCAGCACGACAGTCGAGAGCAGCACCGCAGCCACCAACCTGGTGTCCTCTCGGACGACAGGCCAGAGGGTGAACACCAGGCTAGCAGCTGACAGGGCCAGGGCCAGCCCCCCAAAGAGCCACTGCAGCCATGGGACAGGGATGAGCCACAGGACCTGGGGGTGACACGGGCAGCTGGCCGCCAGGCCTTCCGCAGGGCACGTGTTGCCCTGCCCCCAGCCTGGGGCCCGCACTTACCACGGTGGGGATGAAGACAAAGAGGGAGTAGCCGTAGATGCACACGGTTTCCAGGAAGGTGTAGGGCCCCATGCGCTCGCGGACCCCCTTCCGCCACCGCAGGAAGGCCCACAGCGCCAGCGGCACCAGCCAAACGTAGCAGTAGATGGTGACGCCGGCCACTGTCACTGGGGGGCAGGGGCGAGGCAGGCCGTCACCCTCGGGGCTCCGCGGCACTCCCAGGCACTCCCAGCTCAGGCAGGGCTGGGGCCTCACCCACTTCACTTACCCTTGTGGAACTGGGGGCTGTAGTGGATAGAGGGGTCTCTCCTCTGGGCCAGCACCAGGGTCAGGTTGCCAGTGACGGCCAAGACGAAAGCCAGTGTGGCACAGATCCAGAAGGGGCCTGCGGGCCGGGTGCGGTGAGGAGCACCGGGCTCCCAGGACAGGTGACTTGTCCCATCTCAACTGTGCCGGGACCCAAGCCTCTTTCCAAGGTCCGAGCTAGCTCCACCCTGACTTGACTCCCCCACATCACCAGTGATGACCAGTTGGGGTGGCTGCAGCCAGTGCTGGCTCAGTCCCTCAGCTTTCCTGACCTTTCCATAGCTTTTGCTGTATGTAGCCGATCTCCCTCTTCTGGAAACACTCCCCATGTGCTTTCTAGGACTTCATGCTCCTGGCTTCTGCCCCATCACTCCCCTGGCAGTTCCTCAACATCTGTGAGTCCCTGACCCCTTTAATAATGGGGGCCTTCAGGGCACAGTCCTTAGCCTCCTCTCTGCGTTCATCCCCTGCACGATCCTGCCCCGCCTCAGGCCCTTATGTCGCATCCAGCCTAATGTCTCCCAAATACCTCAAGTCCGGGCTGTGTCCTGAACCACAGGCTTACAGTCAACATTTCCACGGGCACATCTAGGCCTCTCCGGTTCCAGCCTCCCACCCCCGTGCTCTCCCCTCCAGCCTGCCCAGCCTTTCCAGTCAGTAAATGACAGGTCCATCCTTCTGGTAGTCCCGATGAAAACCCCAGAGCCATCCTCGCCTCTCTCTCCTCCCGCCCCACCTCTGGCATGTCAGGACATCCTGTCGGCTCCCACTTTGACATCTAGTCCACAGTCCAACCACTGCTCTCCACCTGGTGCTGGGTCCCACCATCCCACATGTGGAAAATGGCAGTCACCGCTCCCACCCCGTGCCCCCCCGCCCCCATGGCCAGAGGAAGCCTCAGAGCCCTTAACTGAGATGCCTTCTTACGGACACCTGTACGGCAAGCGCAGTCTCCTCCTGTCACCTCTGTGACCTCATGCAGCTCACTACTCCAAGGACAATACTGCCCCACCACTGGACCCGTGTCCCCTTCTGGAATGTTCTTCCCCTAAATCTCCTCAGCACCATCCCTTAACATCAACAAGGCCTCATCCTTCTCACAGGGGTCTTCCCTGTCCAACCCATGCAAAACGGCAACTCACATGCTCTAAACTGTTTGCTCTTCTTCTGAGCCCTGCTGCCCTTGGCAGCCTTGTATATAACCGTCTCCCCAGACAGAACGTGTGTCCCCCGCTCTCTGGGAGTGCCCCCTGCTTTCTTCTCAGCTGGAATCCACGGGCCAGCACCCGGTCCACGAGTGCCGAGTGAGTTCTTGAGCTGAACGCATACACCACTCACCATACAGGTCTGGCCGATTCCGCAGATGGTGCCGCACAAAGTTGTGGCCAGGCCGGGGCAGCAGCGAGCCTCGGATTCGGTCCAGGACCTGGAGACAAGATGGGGCTCAGGATGGAAGCCTTGCACGGGGCCCCTTAGCCCCCACAGAGGAGAGGGCCGAGCTCCTGCCCTGCCCTCAGAGGCTCCCTCCTTGCCGACCTCCCATCTGCCCTGCCTGCAAGGACTCAGATGTTCCCGCTGGATTCTTGATGGGCTGGAGCCCCTCCCCCAGCCAGTCTCAATACCCCAGTGTGCCCACTGAAGGAATCTTCTGGGCCAGTCATCTTTCCCTTTGCCTCCCCTTCCCTTGGCTGCCCTAAACAGCCTGTCATGCTGTGATGTGTCTGGACTGTGAGGTAGGGGACAGTCAAGTCCTTGGTCTCCTTCTGCCTACATCTCTCTCCACTCTGTCCCCTGTTCTGCGCCCCAAGTTTATTATTTCCCTTCCTGGCCTGGGGCCTCTGACCCACCGTCCTTGCCCCATGTCTGCTAACTCCACTCATTCCTCTCCTGCTCTAAATCCGTCGATGGCTTCCCAGCACCCTCAGGATAAAACCCAAACTCCTTAACCCAGCATACGAGGCCTCTGTGCTCTGGCTTCTGCCTACCTGTCCCCCACTTCACACTCTCCAACCAGACCAAGTGACAGCGGGCTCCTGTGACACTTGACACCTTCTCTCACCTCTGGTCCTCTGTATCTGCTGTTCCCTGTGCCTGTAACACGTGCTTTCCTTCAGTCTGCCCAGCTGAGGCTTCCTCCTCCTTTCCGTCTCAGCACACTCCTCACCTCCTCCAGGAGGCCCTTCTCTAACCTGCCTGAGCACATGTATCTGTGTCCCCACAAGCCCCGGTCACACCATAATCAGTTAATCCAGCCAGCCTGGGTGGGAACTCGTTGTTCTCCCACCTGGGCATCCCCAGCACTCCGGTGTCCAGGAAGGGCTCAGTGCTGGTGGCTGGAGCCCCGTGTGACTGCAAGCCCCATCCCACCAGCTTCGCGGGCCTCACCTGGGATGTGTCCACATCAAAGAAACTCTGATAGTAGCCAAACGTCCAGAATCCCGGCTGCTGCTTCTCCTCCTGCAGGAGCTGAACGGCATGGGCTTTCAGTAGCGGCCCGTACAGCCTGGGCAGAGGCTGGGGGCAAGGCGGGAGGCAGGCGGGAGGCAGGCGGGAGGCAGCCAGGGCCCCGCAGGGACTCACCGCAGTCCTGTCACTCTCCTCCACTTCCTCCTCAGCTCCATAACTGACACCCGAGTCCACCGCCACGGCCACGTGCCCCTGTGGGGTCAGCTGATTGCTTCCGCTGGTGGTGGCAGCATCTGGGGTCTCGGCCAGCAGATCAGAAGCTTCCTCGAACTCTATCGAGAAGGAATATGGGACACAGGCGTGGTTTGGGAGTCAGGACAATTTGGTTTGGTCCATGGCTCATCTGGGGACCAAGACTCCAACTGGGGCCACCGAAGGGCCCAGCTTCCTAAATTCTGAGCAGCTGGAAGGCGTGTTCCCCCACTCCCAGCCAGGGCCTGCGATTATGGCTGGTTCTGGGATGGGGTCAGCTCTGGGACAGAGGCTCTGCCAGGAGTGGGGTTCGAGTCCGGGATGGGCATCTTGCCTGGGTCGGGGTTAGGGCTCACGGCTGACGGGGATTCAGGCTGGCGGTCAGCTGGAACCTGGGTGGGAGGTTCCGGCCGGGTCGCCGCCGCACTCACCGTGGAAGGCCAGCTCGTCGGCCGCTGCCATGGTCGCTCAGGGGCGTCACCGCATCCCGCTCTGAGGACAGAGGCCAATGACACCCGCCCCCAACCCTACTCGGTGCCCCAGGGCCTCTCCCTCAGCCCCAAGCCCAGCCTAGCCTCTAAGGCACCGAGGGGGGGGGGGGGGTGTGAAACTCGCCGACCCCGCCCCACAGGTGCACCCCGCCCTCCTCACCTGACGCTGCCTCAGTCGGCGTGGCCCAGGCTCTCTGCGCCTGCGCGGCCCGCCTCCACGCCACAGCCGATCCCGCTCATCCCGGACAGCAACATCCGGCACCGGTCCCTTTTCTATCCTCTTCCGATGGGAAACCACTTCCGGCATTGCTCACGCTTGCGCCGGAGGCCCCCGGGCCTTTTTCTTCGCATACACGGTATTTCTCTTCGGAAAAGGGACGCCAAGCCGGAAGAGAATGGCGACGGCCGCTCTGAAGAGATTTTGGTCCCGAAACCGAGAAGAGTCTGGTGGCCCAGCGGCCGCGAAGCCAGGCGTGTGGACGCGGCTGGGTGAGTAGCGGCGGGAGGCGGCGGGGGGGGGGGGGGGTGGCCGCAGCGGCCTGCTCTCACCCGTTTGTTCTGCTTCTCTACCCTCAGGCTCCTGGGCCCGCGTGCTGCTGCGGGACTACGCCGAGGCCTGCCGGGACGCGGCGGCGGCGGCGCGGGCTCAGCCCTGGCGGGCGGCCGTGTACACGGGGCTGCTGGGCGGCGCGGCGGCCTGCTGTGCGCTGGCGCCGAGCGAGGCGGCCTTTGAGGAGGCGCTGCTGGATGCGTCCGGGACCCTTCTGCTGCTGGCCCCGGCCACGCGCAACCGCGCCTCCGAGGACTACGTGCAGCGGCTGCTGTGGCTGCGGGGTCGCGGCCGCCTCCGCCACGTCAACCTGGGCCTCTGCGCGCTGGTGTACGAGGCGCCCGTCGACGCCGAGGCCAGCCTCTACCAGGCCCGCTGCCGCTACCTGCAGCCCCGCTGGACCGACTTCCCGGACCGAATCCTGGACTTGGGCTTCGTGGGCCGCTGGTGGGTGCTGGCCGCCCGGATGCGCGACTGCGACATCAACGACGAGGAGTTCCAGCACCTGCCGGCTCATCTGCGCGTCGTCGGGCCGCATCAGCTGCATTCCGAGACCAACGAGCGGCTCTTTGACGAGAAGTACAAGCCCGTCGTGCTCACCGACGATCAGGTGGACCAGGCGCTGTGGGAGGAGCAGGTCTTGCAGAAGGAGAAGAAAGACAAACTCGCCCTGAGTCAGGCTGACTCCCTGGTGCGGTCGGAGGTCCCCAGATGAGACCCAGGCCCGGGCGCAGACCGGGCCCAAGCCGTGGCGGACCACCTGCCGCGCGGATGGTGCAGTGGGTGCGAGCGAGCATCAGATGCAGAGTGACTTCAATAAATTATGTGCAGAGTATTTTTTCCTTGGGTTTTCACGGACTTTTTGGCCACTCTCCTCTCGTTCCTGTTAGCTGAAGCAAATGCAGAGTTAGCTTGGTTTAGGTCTCCGCCTCGGTTGGTCTAGGAGTTGGGGGAGAGCAAAGCGACAAGACCATGTGATGTTTATCATTGTCGAGTTAGTTGTGAGTCTAATACATACACGAGCCTTCCTCATTGAGCCTCACAGTTTCTCGACCAAGGTTGGTCACATCTGTCAGGTGACTCCCAAGGCATCCTAAGGCCATTCTGATTTTTATTTTAAATTTGGAGTTGAAAAGTTTATCCTCATTTTCATGAGTAGTAGTTTTAATCATTCTGAAATAAAGCTAAGAAACAGTTTCAGGAGGGCGCCTGAGTGGCTCAGTCCAGCATCTGCCTTCGGCTCTGGTCATGATCTCAGGGTCCGGGAATCAAGCCCTGCGTGGAACTCTGCTCCGTAGGGAGTCTGCTTCTCTCTCTCACTCCCTCTCTGTGCTCTGTCTCTCTCTGTTCTCCCTTTCTCTCTCAAGTAAATCTTTAAAAAAACAGTTTCAAGGGCGCCTGGGTGGCGCAGTGGGTTAAAGCCTCTGCCTTCGGCTCAGGTCATGATCCCAGGGTCGTGGGATCGAGCCCTGCGTCCAGCTCTCTGCTTGGCGGGGAGCTTGTTCCTCCTCTTTCTTTCTCTGCCTGCCTCTCTGCCTGCTTGTGATTTCTGTCTGTCAAATAAAAAAAAAAAAAAAAAAAAAAACCAGTTTCAAAGGAAAGAGGAAAAATAGCACAAAGATGTTCTTTGTACCCTTCACCCAGCTTACCCCAAATGGTAATGTTTTGCGACAAACTGTACCAAACCAGGGGACTGTCAGTGGTACAGATTTTACAGGGAATCTTTTTGCAAAAACAACCTTTCCCCCAGATACAACAGTGATGTTGAAGTGATTTTGGAGGGAAAAACATTTTCTGATCTGGAATTATCTATAGAATCACAGATTCTGTTTATATTTCAATAACCCTGGAAACCCAGAATCCTGTGGGATGGAATAGGCTAGTGTACAAAGCTCTACTTTCTCAAGAGTCAGACTCTTCATTGTATAGTGGAAAAAGTGGTGTTCAAGAAGTTGATTATTCCAGGGGTGCCTGGGTGGCTCAGTGGGTTAAAGCCTCTGCCTTCGGCTCAGGTCATGATCCCAGAGTCCTGGGATCGAGCCCCACATCGGGCTCTCTGCCCTGCAGGGAGCCTGCTTCCTCCTCTCTCTCTGCCTAGTTGTGATTTCTGTCTGTTAAATAAATAAAATATTTAAAAAAAAAAAAAAAAAGTTGATTATTCCAAAGCTGTGGCAAAGCCATGATTCAAGCTGTAACTTCCAACCCTGTGGCCTTACTTCAAACTCAGGGTGCTGTATTTGATCCTAACAGCATCCTGCTAGACATTACTAAATGCTGCTATCATTAGCCGTAAGTAAAACTTGAATACAGTGAGTAAGTGAATATGAAAAAGAAATTAACGGAAACAAATACGGCAAATCCTAAATTATAATCTTACAGTGTTCCCTACCAAAGACCTAAATCCTGATGTTTCTGTTCAACAGAGATACTAACCAACCTCAGGGAAAGGTTTAAGACACACTGGCATCAAGTGAGACCTGTTCCTCACTGTGATCAGAAGTACTGAAAGCGGCATGGCCTCACCCCTTGAGCTGGTTATCAAATGCCATTTCTGACATTCAGCCAGGGTGGGTTTCATGCAGACCCCCTGTAGGTGTGAAGCTGAAAGGAGCAGTTGGCAACCAAGTAGACAACTCAGTGTTCCTAGGAATTTAGGGGCTTAGTGTAGGCCTAAAGTCTGTGTGTCTTTGTCTTCCGTTGGAAGGTCAGCCTTTCCCAGAGGAGTCCTCCATATTTTTGCCTCCCCCCCTCCCCCAACCCAGTACCTCTTGCCTCCCGAGTTGTTGTAAAGCCCGTGGACTGGAACTGTTAGATCAGACAAGGGGACTGGGTGTTGGGGTATACACAGGCTCCCAAAGGGTGGGTCCGGGTGTCTGTTCACCGCTGAGCTCCCAACACCCTATAGTGCTTAGTCCAGTGCGGGCCCCAGCAAATGCTGAAAGTTAAAGGAGATGATGCATGTGCCCACTGTGGGTAGGAGCTCCTGTGATCCTGCTGGGGAGAGGGAAGCGTTGCAGGACTGGCTGCCAGCCCAGAAGAGATCCCCCCCCACCGCCCCAACTCTACCAGTACTAGAAACAGCAAAGCAGATGAGCTCTTTCCATAAGGAGTGCAGGATCTGGGGAAGAAGTGGAACTTAAAAGTACGGTTTGAATCCCAGCTTTCCCACGAGTGTTGTGATTGCCCTGGGCCAGAACAAGTAGATAAGAAAAAAGAAAGCCAAATAAATTGGAAAGGAGGATTAGTAAAGTCGAAGGATACAAAATACACAAAAGTGTTGAATTACACAAACTAATAAATTGAGAAAGCAATCTCATTCACAATGGCATCAAAAACACCACTTAGGAATAATTTTAACCAAGGAGCTGAAAGACCTGTACTCTGAAAACTACAAGACATTGATGAAAAAAAAAAATTGAAGACACATAAATGCTAAGATATTTAGTGCTCATGGATGGGAAGAATATTGTTAAAATGTCCATGCTATCCTCAAACAATCTACAACTCTACCAAAATTCCAATGGGACTTCACAGAAATAGAAAAAAAAGAGTCTTAAAATTTGTAGGGAACCACAGAAACCCTTATATAGTCAAGGCAATCTCAAGAAAAAACAAAGCTGAGGCGTCACCCTTCCTGAGAAAGTATGTTACAAGGTGCAGGATTCAAAACGGTATGGTATCAGCACCTAACAGACACACAGATCAATGAAACAGAATAGAGAGCCCAGAAATAAACCCATGCACAAACGGTCAATTAACTTACAACAAAGGAGCCACGAGCATACAATGGGTGGAGGACAGTCTCTTCAATAAATGGTGTTGGGGGCGCCTGGGTGGCTCAATTGGTTAAGCAACTGCTATGGGTTCAGGTCATGATCCTGGAGTCCCAGGATAGAGTCCTGCATTGGGCTCCCAGCTCCATGGAGAGACTGCTTCTCCCTCTGACCTTCTCCCCTCTCATGCTCTCTCTCACTGTCTCTCTCAAATAAATAAATAAATCACTTTAAATAATAAACAAATGAATAAATAGTGTTGGGAAAACTGGACAGACACATTTGAAAGAATGCAACGGGGAAAAATTCAGTGGGGCCACTATCCTACACCGTACACGAGAAACAGCTCAAAATGGGTTAAAGAATGTAAGAGCTGGGGGCGCCTGGGTGGCTCAGTGGATTAAGCCGCTGCCTTCGGCTCAGGTCATGATCTCAAGGTCCTGGGATCGAGCCCCGCGTCGGGCTCTCTGCTCCGCAGGGAGCCTGCTTCCTCCTCTCTCTCTGCCTGCCTCTCTGCCTACTTGTGATCTCTCTCTCTCTCTGTCAAATAAATAAAATAAAAATCTTTAAAAAAAAAAAAAAGAATGTAAGAGCTGAAACCATAAAACTTCTAGAGGAAAACAAGCAGTAAGCTCCTTCACATCGGTCTTGGCGATGAGTTTTTGGATTTGGCACCAAGGACCACAGGCAACAAAAGCAAAAATAAATAAGTAGAACGACAGCAAACTAAAAAGCTTCTTCACAGCAAAGGAAACCATCAACAAAATGAAAAGGCAACCTGCCAAATGGGAGAAAATACTTCTAAATCAAAAATCTGATAAGCAGGGCGGGAGGAGCGGTAGCGGCCACGCAGCCCAGCTTCGCGAAGGCTCTCGGCGCGCCGCGGCCCGCAGGCACCCGGCACGCGCCCGCCCCGCCGCCACGATGCCCAAGAGGAAGGTGAGCTCCGCCGAGGGCGCGGCGAAGGAGGAGCCCAAGAGGAGGTCGGCGCGGTTGTCCGCGCCTGCGAAAGTGGAAGCGAAGCCCAAGAAGGCGGCCGCAAAGGATAAATCTTCAGACAAAAAAGTGCAAACAAAGGGGAAAAGGGGAGCAAAGGGAAAACAGGCTGAAGTGGCTAACCAAGAAACGAAAGAAGACTTACCTGCAGAAAACGGAGAAACTAAAAATGAGGAGAGTCCAGCATCCGATGAAGCAGGAGAGAAAGAAGCCAAGTCTGATTAATATCACATACCATGTCTTATCAGTGGTCCCTGTCTCCCTTCTTGTACAATCCAGAGGAATATTTTTATCAACTATTTTGTAAATGCAAGTTTTTTAGTAGCTCTAGAAACATTTTTAAGAAGGAGGGAATCCCACCTCATCCCATTTTTTAAGTGTAAATGCTTTTTTTTAAGAGGTGAAATCATTCGCTGGTTGTTTATTTTTTGGTACAACCAGAAAATAGTGGGATATTGAATGTGGGAGGCTTTGATTGTCTTGGGTGTCAGCTCAACATTCCATAGATGGGGTAGTTTTTATATCCTGTAATTCCAAGCATACTAAACAGCAATTTGGAGTCAGTCGTGCATTTAATATGTCTTGAATATTTTAAATTACTCCTTTTCCCATGTTGTTTTGGTAGAATTGTTGCCTAAAGAAAACCACTCCTAGATCTTGGCTCTCCCTGTCAGAATTCTTGTGCACTCTGTAACATCTTGGTCGTGGTAGTCCAGTTTTCCTAGTAACTCTGTTAATGTGCTGTGCAAGATTGAAAATTGGAGTATGTAGTGTATATGATATTAAATTGTGAATTAATGGGACTTAACACTGTAACAGTGTATCAGCATTTGAATCTCTTGGTACTTGATACACTGTTAAGGAAAAATTGCCTCCAAATTTTAAGCTGGAAGGTCACTGGAATAACTTTTAGAAAAGAATCACAACTATGTGATTTTTTAGATTTTTGGTACGTATGTTAGGAATTGTGTACAAATTAAAATGTCTGTACTGATCCTCAGAACAACCAATAAAAACCCAGTTATGAAAAAAAAAAATCTGATAAGCAGGGACACCTGGGTGGCTCAGTTGGTTAAGCAGCTGCCTTCGGCTCAGGTCATGATCCTAGCGTCCTGGGATCAGTCCCATATCAGGCTCCTTGCTCGGCAGGGAGCCTGCTTCTCCCTCTGCCTCAGCCTACCTCTCTGCCTACTTGTGATCTTTCTCTCTCTGTTTATCTCTCTCTGATAAATAAATAAAATCTAAAAAAAAAAAATCTGATAAGCAGGTAATATCCAAAATATATGAAGAACTCATACAATTCAGTTGCAAAACTCAAGCTGATTTAACAAAGGGGGGGAGGACCTGAATATACATTTTTCCAGATAAGACAAACAGATGGCCAACAGGCACATGAAAAGATACTCAAATCACTAACCATTAGGGAAACACAAATAAAACCACAATGAGGTATCACCCCCTGCCGTGAGAATGGCTCATATCAAAAAGACCAGAAACAACAAGTGTTGGCCGAGACATGGAGAGCAGGGAACTCTCACGCACTGTTGAGACTGAAAATTAGTGCAGCCTCTGTGGAAAAAAGTATGGAGGGTCCTCAAAAACTTAAAAATAGAACTAGTATATGATCCAGGAACTCCTGGGTGGCCTAGTTGTTTAAGCCTCTGACTCCTGATTTTGGCTCAGACCATGATCTCGGGGTCCTGGGATGGGAGCCCTGTGATGCTGCGGCCCCGCTCAGCAGCAAGTCCGCTTGTCTCTTGCTCCCTCTGTGGCCCCCTGCTCAAGCTTTCTTTCTCTCTCTCTGAAATAAATAAATCTTTAAAAAAAAAATGGCACCTGGGTGGCTCACTTGGTTGGGCGACGGCCTTTGGCTCAGGTCATGGTCCCGGAGTCCAGGTATAAGGGCCTATTTAGCCAGAGGATTCCGTCTTGGGTTAAACAGTGATTTTGTTGTTTATGCAGTAAAACTTAAACTGACTCTGTCCCCCCTCAGGGACTTACTTAAAAGCAAGCTCGGGAGACCAGTCCCAGGTAACAAAGCCCAAATACAAGCGTGGGTCAGGCCAGGTGGAGACATCCGATCAGTGGGGGCGCATAATGTCTCCCTAGCTACCAAGGAGTGTGGGCCCCACCTTTTGGGCGCCAATTCTGACCAAGGTGATAGGCTGGTTCAAATATCTACTAGGGTAAATCATAATTCAAGGATCACTTATGTGTGATCTAGCAGGACTGTGCAGCTTTCTCTGTGTGTTACAATCTCATTGGCCACCTGTGCGTGGCCAGGCCCAACGACATGGCCTTTGCCCTTATAAGCTAGTCTGTAAGGCAGAGAAAGGTCGCCCTCTCTATAAGAGGGGCGGCCCTGGCTGGCTGGTTTGATTCTCGATGCTTGGTGCGAAATAAAGCTTTGCTTGACCTTTGCTTTGTATCAGTCTTGCTCCTTTATTTTTTTTTTAAAGATTTTTTTTTTTTGCTTATTTATTTGACAGAGACATCACAAGTAGGCAGAGAGGCAGGCAGAGAGAGAGAGGAGGAAGCAGGCTCCCCGCTGAGCAGAGAGCCCAATGTGGGACTCGATCCCACGACCCTGAGATCATGACCTGAGCTGAAGGCAGAGGCTTAACCCACTGAGCCACCCAGGCGTCCCAGTCTTGCTCCTTTAATCACGGACCCATTAGTGGTGGACATTTCACAGGATCGAGTCCCGCATTGGGCTCCCAGCTCCACAGGGAGCCTGCTTCTCCCTTTACCCTTCTCCCCTCTCATGTTCTCTCTCACTCTCTGTCTCAAATAAATACATAAAATCTTAAAAAAAAAAAAAAAAGAACTGTATGATCTAGCAATTCTGCTCCTGGATATTTATCTGAACAAAAACACCAACTCAAAAAGATATGTGCACCCCCATGTTCACTGCAGCATTAGTTACGATAGCCAAGATGCGAAAACATCAGTGGATGAATGAATAAAGAAAATGTAGTATATATATATACATGATAAGTTTTATTACTGAGCCATAAAAAAGAAGGAAATCTTGCCGTTTGTGACAACGTGGATGGTCTTTGAGGGCATTATGCTCAGGGAAGTAAGTGAAACAAAGACAAATGCTAAGTGATCTCATTTATATGTGGAATCTTAAAAAAAGCCAGAACAACAAAGAAAAAAACAAAACAGGAGCTCACGGATACAGAGAAGAGATTGGTGACTGCCAGAGGATGGGGGTGGGGCGGACAAAATGGGCGAAGAGTCAAAGGTACGAACATCGAGTCATAAAATGAGTACGTCACAGGGATATCATAATTAGCATGGTGACCACAGTTAATAATATTGTATATTTTGTTAAAAAGTAGGGCTTGGGGGCACCTGGATGGCTCAGTTGGTTGAGCGTCTGCCTTTGGCTCAGGTTATGATCTCAGGGTCCTGGGATGAGCTCCGTGTTGGGCTCCCTGCCAAATGAGGAGGCTGGTTCTGCTTCCCCTTCTCCCTCTGGGATCACTCTTGCTCTGCCTCAAATAAATAAATAAAATCTTAAAGAAAAAGTAGGGTTTGAATCTCACCTTTCACACTTACTTGTGACCGACAAGGTGGAGTGACTTCAGACCTCAAGTTCCTTATCTGTAAATGGGAACGATTCTCCCCAGGGTTGTTAGAGAAATCAAAAACCACGAGGAAGCACTTGGTACCGGGCATGCACGTGCATTCCAGGGCGTGTCCCACGGGTAAGAGCCTGGCTCTGAAGCCATGCCCCAGCCTTCCGCCTTAGCCCAGGGACCGCGGCTCACCAGTCTTGCCCAGAGCCCAGCCCGCAGGGATAGAGCTGGTCCAGGGCCGCCCATGGGGAATGCTCAGTAAACGGAGGACCGACAGTGCCTGGAACTTGTCTCTCAGAGCCCAAAGACACTTGAATACAATATGAACATTTTCCAGCTCTCCCTTTTTCTTAAAATTTACTCTTCATGAGTTTTAATAATTCCAGCTTTCCCCCGCTGACCTCGGAGGAGGCTGTTGTAATCAGAGCGACCAGCAGAGGGCACCAGAGAGATGGCTCCGAGGCGGGCTCCCCGGCGCTACCCCAGTGGGACCGGCTGGCCACCACTTGCTTTTGTTCTGAGAAGCAGTGGGCGAGGTAGCGCGGTCAGCACACATCCCTTCTTTAGAGACACACTGCTCTTTAGAGATGGTGGGTAGATCGTGGCCGAAGTCGGGGCTGCAGGGAGGGACCACATCCATCCCTCGAACCTGCACCTGCCTTGTTAGCAGGAGGCCTGGTCCTCTCCCCTGAGACTTCACGGAGGGTGAGGGATGGGCAGGGCCCCCTGGATTGCCTTGGGAGCCTGTCCAGTTCCCTAGTTTTCTGGGAATTGTACTGAGGCCTCCAACGCCATAGGACCTGGTATGGCAAGCGGCAGGCAGGCAGTCGAGGTGCCGATGGCTGGTCTAGGCTTTAAGGAGGAACTCTGTGTCCAGGTCCAGCAAGTGCAGGGTCTGCCCCGGAGAGGGAGGTGCCTCCTTAAATCCTGTGCTCCAGGGGCCTCCCCACTTCAGTCCAGGCCCCTGCAGCAAGCACAGCTGCAATCATCTGAGTGTGATTGGTGGGCTTTTCCAGACGCGCCCCACCCGGATGGGTCTTAGAGTGATGCTCAGAGCCCGCAGGTGAGAGGGCCGGAACAAGCACCTGACTTCTGGAAAACTCTCAGCCAGTCACCCTCCTTCCAAATTTGGTCACGCGAGAGGTACCTGTTTGGGAGACAACTGAGAGGAGACGCAGCACCGAAAGGACATTAAGGTTTGGGAACAGCTAATAAAGTCGTAAAACTCTTTTGCCTGAAAAATTCCAAACACAGAAGTATGTTTGAATTTCCACACATACTCATCGCCCAACTCAACAGTTAAGATTTTGGGGCGCCTGGGTGGCTCAGTGGGTTGAAGCCTCCTTCGGCTCAGGTCATGATCCCAGGGTCCTGGGATCGAGACCGGCATCGAGCCCCGCATCGAGCCCCGCATCGAGCCCCGCATTGAGCCCTGCATTGAGCCCCGCATCGGGCTCTCTGCTCTGCAGGGAGCCTGCTTCCTCCTCTCTCTCTGCCTGCCTCTCTGCCTAGTTGTGATTTCTCTCTGTCAAATAAATAAAATATTTTTTAAAAAAAGTTAAGATTTTGTCACTCCTTTTTTAAGATTTTATTTATTTATTTTAGATAGCGAGCACGGGCAAGAGAAGCAGGGGGAGCAGCAGGCAGAGGGAGAAACAGGATCCCCCACTGAACAAGGAGCCCCATGTGGGGCTCGATCCCAGGACCCCGGGATCATGATCTGAGCCAGAGGCAGATGCTTAAGCGACTGAGCCACCCAGGCCGCCCAAGGTTTTGCCACATTTGTGTTAGGTGTTCCTTCTTCATTTTTTCTTGGCTGGAATATTTTAAAGAGAATCCCAGACATCACATTGACTCACCCCTGTAACCACATATGCATTTTTCACAGTGGCAACGTGACTGTCACGCCGAACAAAATCCATAGTAATTCTCTGGAATCATCTGAAGCCAGTCCGCGATCACATTGCTCAGTCTCAACGGGTCTCCTTAAATTTGGATCTGCTTCAGTCTAGAACCGAGCACAGTCCGCACATTGTATGTGGTTGTTTTAATGCCCTTTTCATCTAGAGAGGTCTCCCAGTCCCTGTACCTTGGACCTGTTGCAGAAATGGGTTTAGCCGTCTTGAGCTGGAGCCCACATTGGGATCTGTCAGCTGGTTGTGTCCTTCAACAGTTCCTTTGCCCCCATGGTTCTCGCAAATCAGTTCTCAACTCAGGGTGCATGTTGGGTCCACCTGGGGGACCCATCTGGACCAGGGAAGTCACTGTCATGGGCTGGCAACCACAGTTTGTAAATCTCCCCAAGTGATGCCAGGTGCCCCTCATCTAAGGATTTTTGCTCCAGGCTGGAATCAATGATGTCACTAGGGGCCTATGGAATGCAGCCCGATGCTTTTGTCCGGCCACCTTATTCGGAGCTCAGGAGACACCGGCATCCCACGTATGTGGGATGGACACTTAACCATCTGAGCCACCCAGGTATCCCTCTGGATATGCCATATACATGGACTCATACACGCTATGACTTTTTGGTGTCCGACCTCTTTTACTAGCCTAGTGTTTTCGGGGTTCATCCATGTTGTAGCAAGGATCAGGATTTCCTTCTTTTTACAGGTGAATAATATTCTGTTTATGGATCTACTAAGTTTGATTTCCTCCCTCATCCAAAGACTGCACATCTGGGTTGTTTCCACCTCTGGGCTCTTAGGAACAAGGCTGCTCTGAACCTTTTCGTACGAGAATTTGTTATTCTCTCTCCCAAACTTTTTTTTGAACTCTTCTCTTCCCCCAAGGCAATATGCCCGCTGTATTAAATTTAAAAATACAGAAATTAGTAAAAGAAATTATGTCCCATTGTTCCAGGCCCCTGAGTTTTCTTCTCGACTTTTACTGGAGGCCCCTTGGGGGGGTGCTTGAGTGGCTTGGTGGACTAAGCCTCTGCCTTCAGCTTAGGTCATGGTCTCAGGATCCTGGAATTGAGACCCGCATCGGACTCTCTGCTCAGCGGGGAGCCTGCTTCCCCCTACCTCTGCCTGCCTCTCTGCCTACTTGTGATCTCTCTCTGTGTCAGATAAATAAACAAATAAATAATCTAAAAAAAAGTATTCTTGGTTTTTAACAACATCAAAGGCAGGAAGTTAAAGTTCAGTGGAACAAGAAAAGTCTAGTCAAGTAAGCTGTTTGGTGGAAACCCCAAGGGTGGGACATCACTGAATAGGATACAGTAAGAAATGTTAATTCCTTAGTCAGACTTCTTTCAAAAAGCTGCTTCGGTGATTGATCTTAAGCATTTGAGTGGCTGCTGACGGAAAGGCCCTTGAGAGCCCGAGTTCCCAGCCTCTGGGGAGGGCCCCGATGACACTGCGGAGACCGGAAGCTGTGGTCTCAGCCGAGTACCCATGCTGGCCCGAGACTGCTGGGAACATCAGGAAGGGGATCCCAACAGAAATGCCATGTCACCATCATCAGACCGGCCGAGGTTAGTGTGACAACAGCGGCCACCACAGAGACACAACCGGGAGCTGTCCTTGACCACGGAGTGGGAGGGTGGCTCCAGGGACCCGGGCGTCCTCACTGAAGCTGCCACGAGCGCACGGGCAGCTCCCCCAGAGAAGCTGTGTACCCCAGGGGGACACCCAGACCGTCCGAGGCAAATGATTAAACGTCTATCAGTCAGATATAGGGCAAGTGTGGACCGTCCTGTGCTGCTGGGGTTTGGTCTCTGCTCGGTCCAGTGGCCCCGACAAAACACCACAGACCGGGTAGCTGATCAAAAAGACGTTTGTTTCTCATGGTTCTGGAAGCCGAGGTCTGGGATCTGAGCGCCGGCTCGGCTGGCTGAACTGTAGCCTTCTTGCTGCGTCCTCACGTGGTGAAAGGGACAGGGGAGCTGTCTGTGGTCTCTTAGAAGAGCGCTCAGCCCATTCATGAGAGCTCCAGGCTGGGGACAGAAGCGTCCCGCAAAGATCCCACCTCCTGATACCGTCACCTCGGGGGTGAGGTCGCACATATGGATTCGGGCTGCGGGGCACACAGCGGGGACCTCTCGGAAGAGAGGGTGAATGACCCACATCCACGCGCCTCTATTCGTCCCCCCGAACAGCATAGGGGACACCAGCGAGGCAAGGAGGGGGTTGGCTACTTCTGGCCTAATGCCTTCTCTCAAAAGAAAACGATGTGCAGACAACATCAAGTAAACAAAAATTCAAAGGAAAAACTCCCAAACATGCGGACAACGGTGATTTAGCTGCCGAGAGAGGAGGTAACGGCCAGAGAGTCAGGAACTCCGCATAGGGTTCCCGCTTTGGTGTGGCTGCACGTGAGCACTTGGAGAACATTTGTAAAGAACCAGCCCTTTTCTTTTCTTTTCTTTAAAAGATCTGTTGATTTATCTATTTGAGAGCGAGCATGCAAGCGGGGAACCTGACTCAGGGCTCGATCCTACGACCCATGAGATCAGGACCCGAGCTCAAGCCATTAGCTGGACGCGTAACCGACTGAGCCAGCCAGGCGCCCCTGTTCTGTATCTCTGAAATTCTGCGTAGCAAGTTAGAGAGCATCAAAGCGTATGGGGAGAGGGTCAGGGAACAAGTCAGGCTGGGTGGCCTCACATTTGCAGGGGACAAGGCCAGCCACTGACTCCTCAGCACTGCCCAAGTTCAGGGGTACTAGGGAGTCAGTTTGGAGCTCACGACAAGTGGGAAACTACCTTTACCCCTGTTAACTAACAAAAATTCAAACGAATAAATTTTAAAGGTCGAATTGGCTTTATTCATTGATTCACGAAGTGGGCAGCTTCCCATCTAGCAAGCAGGGAGAGCTGCCAAGGGCTTCCAGAGAAGGAACGGTTTTTAAAGGGGGAGAAAGCTGGCACCTGGGTAGTTCAGTCAGCGAAGTGTCTGACTCTGGGTTTGGGCTCAGGTCACGGTCTCAGGTTCCTGGGATTGAGCCCTGGGCTGGGCTCCCTGCTCAGCGGGGCGTCTGCTACAACAGTCTCTCCCTGCACCCCTCCCCCACTTGCACACACTCTCTGGATCATGTTCTCTCTCTCTCTCAAACAAACAAATAAATCTTTAAAAAGTAAATGTTACTTAAAAAAAAAAAAACAGAATGAGTGGGAAAAATAAGTAAAATATCAATGAATCCATCGTTTTAGGCAAGGTCACCGCTTTTTTTTTTAAGATTTTATTTATTTATTTGACAGACAGAGATCACAAGGAGGCAGAGAGGCAGGCAGAGACAGAGGAGGAAGCAGGCTCCATGCTGAGCAGAGAGCCCGATGCGGGGCTCCATCCCAGGACCCTGAGATCATGACCTGAGCCAAAGGCAGCGGCTTAATCCACTGAGCCACCCAGGTGCCCCGGTAAGGTCACCCTTTTAAGGGGGATTGAAGGAGTCTATTGGTAAATTTCCTAGCATGAGCAGGAAATGGCCGGAGGCGACGTTTCTGGAGGTGCTGAATGGCAGTCAGGGTTAGTTCTTAAGTCTGGTTTACTGACTCAGTTTACTGACTTAACCTAAGTGACGCCATTTTGGGCCCGAGGCTGTCTTTTTAACAGCCCCTTGGCAGACATGTTAGGTGGGAATTTGGGTCCAGGCACCAAAAGCTCTATTACTTTGGAGGAGACTTTCCAGAGTCCAAATGATCATGCAAGAGTTCTCACGGAACCACGGTGTGCGAGCAAACAGCCCACAAACTCCCCATCTTTTAGTGGGGCCTACCGAGCCCAACAGCGAAGGTTGGATTTTTGGAAGTAGGTTTTGGGGGCTGGATTTCCTGGAGCACCCCTATCAAGGGAATGTTTGCTACGGGGTGCCAGTGTGTAAACACCGAAACCGGTAGCCGCGTCCGTGAGGCAACAATAGTGGCCGGAAGTTCCAGAAAACACTAAGTGCTAGCCCGGGGGCGGAGAAATGTAGGAGCCCTGTGCACGGCCGGTAGGGATGGCACGTGGCCCGGCTGCCGCACAAACGTTTGGGTGGGTTCCCGAGAAGGTGAAGTGTAGGACGACCACAGGACCCGGAAACTCCACTCGGCATTGGAAGCGGGGACTCAGCGGGCGTGCTCACCTGTGTTGGCAGCGCGATTCCCAACAGCTGAAGCCGGAGGGGAGGCGAGGGGCCGTCTGCAGAGAAGCGGGTAAAGCCACTGTGGTCCATCCACCCAACGGAATAGGATTCGGCCCCGCAAAGCAAGGCAGCTCGGACACGACACCTGCTACAACACGCAGGGGCCTTGAGGACATCATGCAAGGTGAAGTAAGCCGGTCGCCAAAGGGCAGATACTGTGTGCGAGGTGTTTTGAGTAGAGTCAAGGTCATGAAGACAGGAAGTGTGAGGGTGGGAGCCAGAGTGTGGGGGGAGGGGGGAGACGAGACCTCAGCGCAATAACCCATCAGAAGATGCTCAACCTCACTCAGAAAAGAAATATAAATTAAGGGGCGCCTGGGTGGCTCAGTGGGTTAATTAAGCCTCTGCCTTCTGCTCGGGTCATGATCTCGGGGTCCTGGGATCGAGCCCCGCATTGGGGTCTCTGCTCAGTGGGGAGCCTGCTTCCTCCTCTCTCTGCCTGCTTGTGATCTCTGTCTGTCCAGAGTTGCAGTCTGGGAAGATGAAGGGTTCAGAGACGGATGGTGGGGATGGCTGCACGATGCGAACGTGGATGATACCACTGACCCCGACACTTAGAAAAGGCTCACGTGCTAAGTTTTATGTTATGTGTATTTTCCCACACACGCAAGTGTGTGTGTTTGTCATTTGGGGCATTATTGTCATTTGCTGCCTGCAGGGATCGGCCCACGTTCCCTCCCAGCAACGGTGTGAGCACCTGCCGGGCGTTGCACAGCCCCTGCCATGGAGGGCGTTATCAGACTTTCTGCCTTTTCACCAAATGGGGGGTTGAAAAATGGATTTTGGATTTTTATCAATTGATGGCTTGCGATTGCAGCATTCATTTGTATTTCGTTTTAAAGATTTTATTTATCTACTTGACAGACAGAGATCACAAGTAGGCAGAGCGGCAGGCAGAGAGAGGGGGAAGCAGGCTCCCTGCTGAGCAGAGAGTCTGATGCGGGGCTCGATCCCAGGACCCTGAGACCATGACCTGAGCAGAAGGTGGAGGCTTTAACCCACCGAGCCACCCAGGTGCCCCTTAATTTGTAGTTCATTTATGAGTGAGGTTGAGCATCTTCTGATGGGTTGAAAAGCCATTTTTGGGGCGCCTGGGTAGCTCAGTGGGTTAAAGCCTCGCCTTCGGCTCAGGTCATGATCTCAGGGTCCTGGGATCGAGCCCCGCATCGGGCTCTCTGCTCAGCAGGGAGTCTGCTTCCCCCCTCTCTCTCTGCCTGCCTCTGCCTATGTGTGCTCTCTGTCTGTCAAATAAATAAATAAAATCTTAAAAAAAAAGAAAGAAAGGGATTAGTGTCTTCAAAGAATTGTGTGATCTTTTTTCTCCCTCAAAGCATTTTTCAAAAAATTGTGGTATAATACAACATCACGTAAGACTTACCATCAGAGCCATTTTATTTATTATTATTTTTTTAGAAGAGGGAGAAGCGCAGAGGGAGAGGGAGAGAATCTTAAGCAGGCTACTCGCCTCGTGTGATGTCGATGTCTAATGTGGGGCTCGATCTCCCAGAAATCGAGTCCAATGCTTAACCGACTGAAGCACCGGGCGCCTCCCCCCATCTTCGCCATTTGAAAGAATACAGTTCAGAGGCATTAAGCACGTTCGTGCTGTGTGACCATCATCACCACCAACCTTCAGAACGCTGCATCTTCCCACAAACTGAAACCTGTCCCCACTAAACACTAACTCCCCATTTCCCGCTTCCCCAGCCCCTGGCTCCCACCATCTACTATCTGTCCCACGGATGTGACTCCTCAGGGAACTCCTATAACTTGTCTCATGTGGCATTTGTCTTTTTGTACTGGTTTTTATATGAGCTATGCCTCAAATAAAGACATCAGAAAAAAAAAATCGACATCAGTTTTAGGTTTACAGAAAAACCGAGTGTATAATACAGGGAGTATCCTCCCGGACCACCCCCCGCCTAGTTTCCCCTGTTACTAAGACCTTGGATTAGTAACTGATTATTACGGATAAAGCAACACTGGTACATTATTATTATTATTAACTGAAGCCCCCGATCAACATTAGGGTTCATTCTCAGTGCCGTACAGGCTATGGGTTTTGCCAAAGGTATAATGTCCTGTATCCATTACTATGGTACAGAATAGTTTCGGTGTCTTTAATCTTTTTTTTTTTTTTTTAATTTTTAAAGTATTTTTATTTATTTGACAGAGAGACACAGTGAGAGAGGAAACACAAGTAGGGGAGTGGGAGAGGGAGAAGCAGCTTCCCGCTGAGCAGGGAACCGATGCAGGGGCTTGATTCCAGGACTCGGGGATCATGACCCGAGCCAAAGGCAGACGCCGAACGACTGCGCCACCCAGGCACTCCGTCAGTGTCTTAAAACTCATCTGGTTCCGCCTATTCATCCCTCCTCCCCACCAACCCTTGATCTTTTTACTGTCTGTATAGATTCCCTCTCTCTCTGCATATGCGTGTGTGTGTTTCACTATTTGGATGACCACGCAATGTTTATTTATGTCCCTGCTGAAGGACATGCTGGTGACCTCACCATCGGATGAGTGTGTGGCGCACAGTGACCACCAGAGGGAGCCAGATTCCCCTGTCTCTCTCACCAGGCTGGTGCCAACCGTGTCCCCCCACTCTGTTCCAATGCACTGTTCCCCACGCTGGGGTTGATCTGGTCTTTGCCTTGAACTAGGGCTGATCAGGAAAACGACTTGGAGGGGAAAGCTGGACTCGCTTCCTTTGGAATAAAAACCCGGGTTTCATGCCTAGTTGTCTTCCTTGGAATTCTTTTGTTTTGTTTTGTTTTTCTTCAGCATTTATGGGGCTTGTCCCCAAAGTAGTTTGCTAACTGCTGTGCCAGGTTGACCTGCCATCTGTAGAGATGAGTCTGGCTGTAGGGGGAGCGGGCGAAAGAGCAGCCCCGAGTTCTGATTTCCCATGAGCGCAATTCTAACATCTTTTTGCCCAACAGTGCTTTTGTCTGGTTCAGTCAGAAACCAGGGTCTGAGAGGAGTGGGGAATGAATGGCCTGGGAATGGTGGGGTTTCGTTTTGGTCTGAGGGACCCACCCAGAGAGTGACCCCATCGAGGTGAGGGGCTTCTCGTGTGTGTGCAGGGCTCCCCGGTGGATTCAGACACAGGTGTGAAAATTCATAGACTTTATTTTATAGAGCAGTTTTAATTTTTTTTAAAGATTTTATTTATTTATTTGACAGACAGAGATCGCAAGTAAGCAGAGGCAGGCAGAGAGAGAGGAGGAAGGAGGCTCCCCGCCGAGCAGAGAACCCAATGTGGGGCTCGATCCCAGGATCCTGGGATCATGACCCGAGCTGAAGGCAGAGGCTTAACCCACTGAGCCACCCAGGCGCCCCAATAATATACCGCCTCTTGATTTTATTTATTATTTGACAGAGAGAGACACAATGAGAGAGGGAACGCAAGCAGGGGGAGTGGGAGAGGGAGAAGCAGACTTCCCCCTGAGACTCTGCTCAGTATCACCTTTTTTTTTTTTAAAGATTTTATTTATTTATTTGACAGAGAGAGAGAGATCACAAGCAGGCAGAGAAGCAGGCAGAGAGAGAGAGGAGGAAGCAGGTTCCCTGCCAAGCAGAGAGCCTGATATGGGACTCGATCCCAGGACCCTGAGATCACGACCTGAGCCGAAGGCAGAGGCTTAACGCACTGAGCCACCCAGGCGCCTGAACAGAATCACCTTTTTAAAAACGTGTTCCCTGACTACTCTTGAGATCACTCTATAGCCTCGTGAGCAGCTTTGCCTTTCTCCCTGGTACTCACTGATGTCTTCTCTGACATCTTCCCCCCTGGATGAAGGTCCAAAGAAGTCGGGATCTGTCCCTCCTGTTCCCTACCACCTCTCTGGTGCCTGGCATGTACTACACACTCAGTTCATGTTATAATCTGAACGTTTGTGTCCCTTCAAAATTCATGTTGAGATCCTGACCCCCACTGTGATGGTATCAGGAGGAAGGACTTTTGGAAGGTGATTATATCTTGGAGGGGAGAGCTCTCGTGAATGGGATCTGTGATACTGGGGAGCTCTCTCTTGCCTTCTTTCCACCATGCAAGGACACAGTAAGAATACTTTACAAGGAAATGAAGCAGGAATCAAATTTGCTGATGCCTTGATCCTCTATTTCCCAGCATTCAGGTCTTAGAGAGAAATGTCTGCTGTTTATAAGCCGTCCAGCCTATGGTATCCCGGTACAGTAGGCTGAAGAGTCAGCGAGAGTCATTGTTTGCTGTCAATGATGAATTTACATCCTGGACCTTATGTTCTGTAGCGAGGGCTTTGAGGTGATCCCAAATGAGAGCCGAAGTTGCTGCCAATGTGAAATCCTGCCCATTCACGGATGGTACTTATGATTGGTACTTAGTGGATCCCAGGCATTAGATCCTGGTAGCTATAGCTTACGTTCAGATTTCTTTCCACCATAATGCAATTGTTTTTTTCAGAGTATGATTCCTAATAGTCTCTGCTCCTGAGACCACACATGAAGCCTGTTCTGCCTCATCATGTGGTCAGGAGAATGTGCTTGCCTGTACCATTTGAGGCCATTGCTCCATGTTACTCTGTTTTGAAATGCTGCCTTATAAAAATGTCAAAGCCCATTAATGAGCCTTTCTGCTTTTAAATATTGTTACCTTGATCTACAGAGATGGAAATTGTTTAAGTGGAGATTAAAAATATACTGGTATCTTTCCCCCTCCCGGCTCTACCTTGATCTCTGTGCAACCACGTCCTTGGAGGGATGAAGGTGATGTTGATAGGGTACAAGGTTACCATGGAGACGACTGGGACTGGTCCTATGAACCATGTTCTTGGCGGGATGAAGGTGACATTGATAGGGTACACTGTTACCATGGAGACAGCTGGGACTGGTTCTATTAGCTGCGATCGCGCTAGCTATTATCCTGGCAAAAAAGGGTGTGAGGAAATTAACATGCCAGCAGCTCCCAGGATATGCGACTGCTACAAAGTCTGCGTGAGTTTGTGTTTTTAACGACAGGCCAGCAAGTATCTCTGGGAAACATCGCGAAGATGGAATGCGTAAGATCACCAGAAAGAACGTCAGAAAAATCCTCCAGTCCACCCGCTTGCTGAAGGCTTGTTCCAGAAGTGTTTGTCCCATTAGCAAAAGAAAACACACTGAAAGCAAAGAACAGAAACAAGCCCACCCTGAAATTTCCTATTCAGCCCATGAGTCCACCTGAAGCGAAGTCAGAGCAGCTGGGGTGTGCCTCAACACCCAGATTTTTTAAGCAGACTTTTAATTTTACTTTAGTGGGTTCACCATTCCATCTAAGGAAGCCTCTCGAAGACAATTTTCTACCATTATCATACATGGCAGCCAGCACTGCTCGCTCTAATGTACAAGAGAACAGTAAAAACAGACGTGATAATGGCCACTATGGGCAACAGTATGGCGGCTCCTGGAAGAACTCAAAAGAGAATCAGCATATGGTCCAAGAATCTACTTCTGGGTGTTTCCCCAAAAGAACTGAGAGGAAGGTCTCAAAAGGATAACTAAACACCCATGTTCAAAGCAGCTTTATTCACAGTATCCCACAGTGGGAACAACCCCAGGGTCCATCCGTAGACGAATAAATAAACAAAACATTGTCCATCCATACGATGAAATATTATTCAGCTTCAAAAAGGAAGGAAAGTCTGACACAACACGAATGAGTCTTGAAGACACTGTGCTGAGTGAAATAAGCCAGTGACAAAAGGCAAAATGCGTGTGATTCCACTTCTACGAAGTATGTAGGGTAACGCATCCAAAGAGACAGGAAGAAGATGGTGGCGCCCGCGGCTGGGGGAGGGGAAGGCGAGTCAGTGTTGCGGGGGGACAAAGTTTCAGTTTCAGAAGATGGAAAGTTCTGGAGACGGATGGAGGTGATTGGCTACACAACAATGTTGAGTATACTTAATCTCGCGGAATTGGACGCTAAAAGTTGGTTAAGATGGTACATTTTGTGTATATTTAAACATGGTTTTTAAAAAATTACTTTTAAAAATCAGTGATGAAATGCACTTTAGGGGAACACTGTTACCTGCTGAAGCTGCCGAGCCTGAGCCTTGTGGCCGCGACCTCATTACATGGAGATGTCAGCCGGGGGGGACAGGTGTTGAGGAACACGGCACAGAGCTCGAAGGACGCAGACCCCTCACAGCGCTGACACCCACCGAGTGTCACCGTGCCACCAGTGATACAGTGCCCCATGGCCTCCGAAAGGTAATTCTAGTCCAGCCACTGGAATGGAGGCCCAGAGGCGTTGTGATTTGCCCAAAGCCGCTTGACCAGGGGAGCCCTGTCTCTGTCCCTGGAGTGGGCGTTTTCTGCTCTTAGGAAGCAGAAAGCACTTTTTTTTTTTTTTTTTTTTTTTAGTGAGCTCTTTCGTGGGGTTGCTGTTGAAAAGCGACTCTGTGAGCTCAGGAGAGGCAGGGCGTGGTGGGGACAGCCCAGTATGGCCTCATTCTGCCACAGGCTGGGCGGCTTATCAACAAAGATTGATTTCTGGGAAGTCCATGATCAACGTGGTAGGAAGGTCAGGTTCAGAGGAGATGTTTCTCCTTGGCCTGGAGATGGTCGACATCTCGGGGGACTCTCACTTAGCAGTAAGAAGGGAAGAAAGGTCTCTTGGGTCTCTTTTATAAGGGCACGAATGGTCATTCACAAAGGTTCCACCTTCACGACCTAATCGCTGTGCAGAGGCCCCCATGCTCCTAATATCAACACCTTGGGGGTTAGGATTTCAACAGATGGGGTCTGGGGGCTTCCACATTCATTCCAGAACAATCGCCGTCATGTGGAGAGGAAGAGGCTTCTCTTCCAACAAGAGCTCGGGGGCAGCCTTGGAGGCAGAGCCCCATCCACGCTTCCTATGACGAGGACCCAAATACTTCAGTCCTAGAAGAATTTCCCTTTTCAGTCGTCCCCACTCTTTGCATCCAACAAAATCGCTGGCCCTGGGAGACACAGATGGTTCTAGTTCCCGCCCTTCTGCCCTTTAGAGTTTCCTGGAGGAAACGGACCAGGACACTGCACAGTAAGCAGAGTTTCTCCTTGTCCAAAACCAGGTGTGGACTTCGTCTCCCACTTCTGGGAGGTCATCTCAGAGATGCATGCTGGGTAGGAGGGTCTTTGTTTGCCAGGAGGCCGTGGGTCACACCGGAGAGTCCAGTGGGATGACTTAGGATGGGGGCCAGAAAGACCCATGACGTGGTCTGAGGTGGGGGCTTTGGGTCACGTGGGACCAGTGCAGTCAGTCAACTGTGCCCACACGATAGTGCCCCCTACGAACTCGGACCCTGCACTTGGGTGAGCTTCCCTGACCGGTGATACTCTGTGTTGCATCACCCATGGATGCTGGGAGAGGAAAGCTGTCCTGTCTCCACCGGGAGGGGACAACGGAAACTGTACCTGTGACGCTTCTCCTGGATGCCGCCCTGTGCGCCTCCCTCTCGGCTGATCTCAGTCTGTAACCATCCTTTCCCTGTGATAAACTGTAACTGTGGGCGTAAGAGCTTCCAGTCAGTTATCAAACCTTCAGGTGGCCTTGAGGGAACCTGAACTTGTAACTGAGATGAGAAATGAGGGCAGTCTTGGGGGAACTGTGTCCTCAAACGCTGTAGTTGCCTCTGATCCTTCCCAGCAAATAATTGAGAACACATTTGAAATTCTCATAATCTTTTGAATCAAAAACAGGGAGGAGGGGCCCCTGGGTGGCTCAGTTGGTTGAGCGACTGCCTTCAGCTCAGGTCATGATCCTGGAGTCCCCGGGTCCGAGTCCCACATCCGGGTCCCTGCTCAGCGGGGGGTCTGCTTCTCCCTCCGACCTTCCCCCTCTCATGCTCACTCTCATTCTCTCTCTCTCTCTCAAATAAATAAAATCTTAAAAAAAACAACAACAACAGGGAGGGGTGCTCTGAGAACCTAGTTCCTCCGGTTTTATTCATGCTAGAACTTCTAGAGTTTTCCATCATTTTGCGTCCGGCTAAGCCCTGACCAGTTATAGTGTGAGCAGTGTGTTTCCAGGTTGGTTCGAAAGTTACTCTTGGAGCAGCTATCTGTGGGAAGTTCTTGTCATCTCCTGCAAGGGCTGCTGGAGTCTTTGTGGCGGCGCATGTCACATCGGCAGCTCGGTTTTATCTCAGTTGGTTTGCTGCGCTGTGGCTTTGCTGATATACTGGTGCCTGGAAAGTCTCCCTACTCCTCCTGAAAACAGTTAGCTGTTGGGTGTAGGCTTGGGAAATAATCCCATGAGCCTCACCCTGCAGTTTGGGGCGTCCAGGTGGCTCAGTTAGTTGAGCTTCTGACTCTTGATTTCGACTGGGGTCACGATCTCAGGGTCGTGAGATCGAGCCCGGAGTAGGGCTCTGCGATCAGCACGGAGTCTGCTTGACATTCTCTCTCTCTCCCTCAAATAATATATATATATATATATATATATAAAGCTGCTACAGAGTTAAAGTGCTTTCAAAATATTAGGCTGGCACTATGAGGTACGCCCACCAGGATGGCCAGTATAAAAACCATGACGGCAGCAAAGAGCATCGTAAGGGTTGGTGAGGACATGCCGAAGCCTGGGGCATCGCTGCTAGGAACGTAAAATGGTGCTGCCGTTATGGAAAACTGTACTTCCAGAGAAGAAACCCAGAATTACCATGTAATCTGGCAATTCCACTTTTTTTTTAAATTAATTAATTTATTTATTTGAGAGAGAGAGAATATCTCCAGCAGAATCCCCACTAAGCGCAGAGCCCAGTCCAGGGCGGATCTCAGGGACCCTGGGATCACAGCCTGAGCCGAAACCAAGCTGGATGTCCGACTGCGCCCCTCAGGCGCCCCCAGCAGCTCCGCTTCCGTGTGGGCACCCGAAAGAACTGGAAGCAGGGTCTTGACCAGATGTGTGTGAGCCCATGTTCACGGCAGCAGGATTCACAACCGCCAAACCAAGTGCCCGTCGATGAATGAATGGATGAACAAAAAGAGATTTAAGCACGCAACTGAATAGGATTCCGTCTCAAAAAGGCAGGCAGTCCCGACATGCGACAGCTGTCTTGGATGGTGGCTGCACCGGCCTCCTCTCCTCCACGTGCTCGCAACACTTGCAATTTTCCTTGTTTTGTTTTTATATGATAGCCATCCTGATGCGTGTGAGGTGGTATCTTGTTGCGGGTTTGATCTGCATTTCCCTGATGATTAGCCTCATTGAGAAAATATTTTTTTTTAAACATTTTATTCAACAGAGAGAGACACAGCGAGAGAGGCAACACAAGCAGGGGGTGTGAGAGAGGGAGAAGCAGGCTCCCTGCCGAGCAGAGAGCCCGATGCGGGGCTCGATCCCAGGACCCCGAGATCATGACCTGAGCCAAAGGCGGACGCTTAATGACTAAGCCACCCAGGCGCCCTGGTTTTTTATAAAAATCAGTACATTGAAGATGGGATTCCCTGTCTTCTGACTTTTCACTGTTGCTTTTGCAATGTCAGCGGTCAGTAGGATTGTTGCTGTTTTATTCTGGTTGAAGTCATATCCCTCTCTGTCTCTCTTTCTCTCTTTGATGTCTAGGTCTTATTACAATTGGCTTAGATGTGGAACTATTATTTTGATAAGTTTTAAATTGAGGTGTAACACCGTATAGTAAAGAATTACCCAAAGAGAGGTCTGGTTTCTGTCTTGGCTCCTCGGAGGTAACCTTTAAAGCCTTGGGATTTCCCGGCAGGAGCCTGGTTGGCTTCTCGTGGTGGGAACCTCAGACCGCACTGGGTAATTGATGTGGACTTGATGACTCAGGGTGGGCCCCTGGAAAGTTTACGCGAGATGACTCAGGGTGGGGGCTGACCGCACCAAAAAGGCCAGCCATGTGACCGGCTGGCAGGAGCTGAGCCATGCGAGGTCATGGGAGGTGCTGAAGATGGATCCATACGGCCAATGGTTCAATCAGTCACTCCTACCTAATGAAACCCCAGTAAAAACTCTGAACCTTGGGTGCGCTTTCCTGGTCGGCAATAATCCATGTCATGTCACACAGCGATGTGCTCGGAAGATAACACATCCCTGGAGACAGTCAAAACTTCTGGATGTTCCCTCTCCAGCGTCTGGCCACAGTTAAGGTTGGAGAGACATTTGCTGAGAGACGCTTAGGACTTTTTTTTCCTCTAGGTCTCATATCTAGTTGTTCCAGAAGCCCTCCAGGGCGCTTTCTTTTGTGTTTGATTTTTTTTTTCTAGTTCCCATCTCGATTCCATCCTCCCTAGGCTCTTTGGTCTGTCTGTTGCTTGCCCCTTCTGCTAACCCTGGGGGAGCCGATGTCTTTACTGCTTTTGACAGAGGCCGCCCAGAAAGTGGCCCCAGCCCTGGGATGACTCTGAGGGAGGTGACGCAAAATTAAGCCTTAGTGCAGGTCCCTTGGTGGTGGCAGGACCTGAGGGCAGGTCAAAATGTATGACAGCTTTCTGAGAACAAGATGCATATGGTCCCCCGCACGCCCCTGCATATGGCATCAGATCCCGCAGGTTCAGGGCTCGGACCCACGAGACTGTCTCCTGCCCCTTTGCTGCCGGTCACAAGTGCAGGCGGTCACCTGTGCGTCTGATGGACCAGCTGTAAACCACAGGTTCTCACCACCCCCTCCTCTGGTTCCAACGGTTTGTAGGAGCAGATCACAGAACTCAGAGAATCGTTTCATGACCAGATTGGCAGGTTACCACAGCGGATCAAAGGATACAAATCAACAGCCAGATGAAGAAGTACCAGGTGTAAGATCCCCAGCACGGGGGTTCTGTCCTGCAGTGTCTGGGGCTCCGCGTTCTGATGCGTCTGGTTCACCAACCTGGAAGCTCTCTGAACCCAATCCTTTTGGGTTTCTATGGAGGCTTCATGACATAGGCGTGTTTGATTAAATCATCGGCCACTGGTCCTTGATGTGATCCTCAAGCCCCTCTCCCCTCCCTGGAGGCGGGGTGGGGGGCGGGAGCAGGGAGGGGAGGGATCGGAAGTGCCAGTCCTCCAATCACATACCTGGTTTGTGGGACAGCCAGCCCCCATCCTTCTGCGCTTTCCAAAAGTTCCCTCGTTAATACAAACTCAGGTGTGGTTGAAAGGTGCTTGTTATGGATATCAAGACACGTCTATCACTCTTTTTTTTTTTTTTAAGATTTTATTTTTAAGTCCTCTCTCCACCCAGTGTGGGGCTCAAACTCACAACCCTGAGATCAAGAGTCGTGTGCTCCTCCGACTGGGCCAGCCGGGTGCCCCCAAACCTTTATCACTCTTATCACTTACGGCATTCCGAGGGTTTTAGGAGCTCTGTGCTAGGATTAGGACAAAAACCAAACAGACGTTCACAATACCACAGAACAGAACCATTAGAAATTTCCAGAGGGACTGGATGTGGGGGTGAGCAGAGGTCAGGGTGCTCTTGAGATGTTTGGCCTGAGTCCCTGGAGGGACGGAGCTGCAGTTGCCGACACACAAAATTGTTACTATTTTTTTTTAAGATTTTAAAAAATTTATTTATTTGACAGAGATCACAAGTAGGCAGAGAGGCAGGCGGGGGGGGGGGGGGGGGCGGGGGAAGCAGGCTCCCCGCTGAGCAGAGAGCCAGATGTGGGGCTCCATCCCAGGACCCTGGGATCATGACCTGAACTGAAGGCAGAGGCTTAACCCACTGAGCCACCCAGGCGCCCCCGTTGCTATTTTTTTAAATATAGTATACGAACATAGAAATAATTAAAAATCATTCACAGTCTGGTAATCCTTTTCACCTTTCAAACTGTAAACCAAAGTGTCATATTGGTGGCCCAGGTAAATCCACTTATCTGACTAGTGTTTACCAAGCACGTACTATCCACTATTACTGACACGTGGGATAAGCTGATGGACAGAAAGAAAACCCCCGCATTCCCACAGCGCTCTAGTGCTAGTGGGAGAGGTACACGAGGGGCACAGAAAAACAGGAAAGCACGCGGGGAGTTGGGAGAGTTGGGTGCTGGGTGCTGAGGGAGGAGTTGCACTACGAAATGCAGTCATCAGAGAAGCTGAGATCAAAACAAACGTGTGACGGAGCTGAGGGATGGGGGCAAGAACACTCCGGGCAGAAAGACAGCAGGAGCAAAGGCCCTGTGGCAGGCTGGCGCAATGGCGAGAAGGCTGGTGTGGCTGGAGTGAGCCAGTGAGTGGGGACTTGCTGAGATGAGGGCAGGGGCCTCGTGGGGCACGGTGAGGATTTCAGCCCAGGTCAGCGCAGCCGCTGGTCCAGTCCCTCTAGCGCAAGATTCTAGAGGCTGATTTCAGAAGTAAGAAATGTGGTCTTCACCTTGCATTAGAAACATAATCCAGGGCCTCTTCTACTTTATTTTTTGGGGAATTTGAAATATGAAGGAAAAACAATTGAAATGTAAGGCACGGCCGGCCACTTTGCCATGGAGCTGCTGAAAGAGCAGCTTTTCTTCCTCCCGATCCTGCCAGGCAAGGCCTCTCAGCAGGAATCACTGTGTGTGCGTGCGGACTCAGGGCTGGTGCTTTCCTAATTCCATCCTGCCCTGTGCCCGCACCACCGATCTCCGAAGGGCCGGCGAGGAGAGCATCGTGCATCGTGCCGGGGACCTGCGCGCGCCCTCCCTCCATACAGCAGGTTTTCCCAGGGGCAACCCGGACTGGGGATTCCCATCTGGAGACTCTTCCTGTTGCCCAGCTAGCAGCTGAGCTTGGTTGTGAGGACCTGGGCCGGCTTGGCGGAAGTTAGCTGGACGGCCTGGGTTTATTACTGCTTGTGAGGACTTTTGTAAAAATTGGGGTAAAATATGCACACCATAAAATTGACCATCGTGGGGCACCTGGCTGGCTCAGTGGGTTAAGCCTCTACCTTCAGCTCAGGTCATGATCTCAGGGTCCTGGGATCGAGCCCCACATCGGGCTCTCTGCTCGGCAGGGAGGCTGCTTCTCCCTCTCCTGCTTCCCCTGCTCGTGTTCCCTCTCTCACTGTTCCTCTGTCATATAAATGAATAAAATCTTTAAAAAAAAAAATTGACCATCGTAACCATTTTTCCATGTCCAGTTCCATGCCGTTAATCCACATACGCTCACGCTGTTGTGCAACAATCATGGCCACCCGTCGCCGGAATGCTGTATATCTTCTTTAAAGATTTTGTTTGTTTATTTGAGAAAGAGAGAGAGAGAGGAGAGCACGAGCAGGGGGTGTGGCAGAGGGAGAGGGAGAAGCAGGCTTCCTGCCAAGCCTGGAGTTGATGTGGGGGTCGATCCCAGGACACCAGGATCATGACCTGAGCTGAAGGCAGACACTCAACGGATCAGGCCAGCCACCCAGGCGTCCCCAGAACTCTTTATGTCTTGCAAAACTGACATTGCGCCCATGAAACCCTAAATCCTCATTCCCGTCCTGCAGCTCCTGTCTCCCACCATCCTGCTGTCTGTCTCTATCCGTTTGACTCTTCCTGGGACCTCACGTAAGAAGGTGCAGACAGTATCTGTCCTTTTGTCCTTTTGTGTCTGGCTTCTTGCATTAATGTCCTCAGGGTTCATCTACATTGCAGCAGGTGAGAGAATGTCCTTCCTTTTTAAGCTGGAATGACAGTGCCCGTGTTTTGTTATCGCCTGGTGATGGGCATGAAGGCTGTTTCCATGACTTGGCTCTCATGCAGAGTGGTGCTTTAAACATGGATGGACGAACAGCTCTGAGACCCTGCTTTCCATTTTTGGGGGGTTCTATACCCAAAAGTGGAATTGCTGCGACATATGGTTAATTCGATTTCTAATTGTCGGAGGAACTGTCCTGCGGTCTCCTCCCAACCGTGCACAAAGGCTCCGATTTCCCCACTTTGTCGCCAGCACCTGCTATCTCCTGTTTTCTGGAGGGCAGCCATCGTGATGAGGTGTGAGCTGGCTGTCACTTTCAAGAGCTAAGAGGCAGCTTCCGCCTTCAGAGGACTGCGTCTTGGGTTAATAAAGTCATCAGATGAACCAGCAAGCAGCCGCAGGGAGAAGTAACAGCCAGATAAGGCCCAGACAGTGAAACTCTGCTCCTGGGAGAATCCGCGCCAGCGAGGCCCCATACCTGTTCCTTTCCCAAGGTCAGCCTGCGAGCCAGGGCACGAGCCGGGGGCGTCCTGGGAACGCCGGCTTAGGCGGAGACAGGTTCTCCTTTCTCCAGTTCGGGGTGGGACAACCTGTTCTGCCACAGTCTCACGGATGCCACTCCCAGGCCCAATTTGCACTGGGATGAGGTCAGGGAAAGACCGGGAAGAGAACGTACGGGAGAGGCAAAGAGTGCACCCATACAAACCCCGGGGCCGGGGTAACCTGTCATTCCCACTATGGGCCTCCAGCAACAGGTGAGGCGGAAAGGATCGTTAGGAGCCACCTTTGATCAGTGCTTCTCCATTGGGGGACCATTTTGACCCCCAAGGGGCACCTGGTGATGTTTGAAGACATTTTTGGGTTGTCAGAACCCTGGGGCTGGAGAGTTGTGGGAGTTTCTTTGTTTAGGGGAATTATTACCTTTTTTAAAAAGTTTTTTTAGTTTATTATTTTTTTAAAAGATTTTATTTATTTATTTGACAGAGAGAGATCACAAGTAGGCAGAGAGGCAGGCAGAGAGAGAGGAGGAAGCAGGCTCCCAGCCGAGCAGAGAGCCTGGTGCAGGGCTCGATCCCAGGACCCTGGGATCACGACCTGAGCTGAAGGCAGAGGCTTAACCCACTGAGCCACCCAGGTGCCCCTAAAGTTTTGTTTATTTAAGTTATTTCTACACCTAGTGTGGGACTTGAACTCACGACCCTGAGATCAAGAGTCACATGTTCTTCCAACGGAGCTGGCCAGGCGCTCTCCTGTGGGAATTACTTTTATTTCAGAAAAGACTGAAAGCATTCTAAAACCTGAAACAGGATTCTGGACCTGTAGGCCTACAGACCCAGACCAATAAACACAAAAATCTGCCCCACCCTTTTGGGGTTGGAACGGGGTATTAAACCAGAGGGAGGGTGTTCTTTTTTTTTTTTTTTTCACATGGAAGTCTTTGAAGTCACATAAATACAGAATACTTTATAGTAGGAGGTCAAGATTAAATACGAGTCACTGGGGCGCCTGGGCGGCTCAGTCATTAAGTGTCTGCCTTTGGCTGAGGTCATGATCCCAGGGTCCTGAGATCGAGCCCCGGATTGGGCTCCCTGCTCAGTGGGAGGCCTGCTTCTTGCTCTCCCACTCCCCCTGCTTGTGTTCCCTCTCTCACTGTGTCTGTCAAATAAATAAAAAAATCTTAAAAAAAAAATACGAGGGGCACCTGGGTGGCTCAGTGGATTAAGCCGCTGCCTTCGGCTCAGGTCATGATCTCAGGGTCCTGGGATCGAGCCCCGCATCGGGCTCTCTGCCCCGCAGGGAGCCTGCTTCCTCCTCTCTCTCTGCCTGCCTCTCTGCCTACTTGTGATCTCTCTCTGTCAATTAAATAAATAAATAAAAATCTTTAAAAAAAAAATACGAGTCACTGAAGTATCATAACTTAATGGGTCTTGGAGACTGTGGGTTCTGTACACCCAACATGGAGGGACAGTCCCGCCCTCGGCTGGCCATGAGGGGGGTCTCTGTCCCCACATCCGTGCACAGACATCCACAGTGGTGGAGGCTTCAGAGCCTGGCGTCTGGGGCCAAGGAGGGAGGACAGGGCAGGGAGAAAGAGCAGATGCTCTGAAAGGTCATCCCTGGCCCTGAACCCCCAGCTGGAGGCCGGAGGGACTTGCCTTAGCGAGTCCGTGGCCATCCCTTCTCATCCTCGGCATGTTTTCTTCTCCTGTAGGGGTATTTTCCTTTTATTTCTTTTGTTAAAATTGCGGTATAACTGGGGCACCTGGCTGGCTCAGTGGGAAGAGCACAAGACCCTTGATCTCAGGGTCATGAGTTCGAGCCCCATGTTGGGTGTAGAGATTACTAAAAAAATAATAAACATAACAACTAAAAAAAAATCTTACCATCTTACCCCTGGGGCAAATAATATATTATTTGTTAATTAAAAAAAATCTTAACAGAATTAAATAAATAAAATTGACATACGACTGCTGTATTAGTTTTACTCGTACAATGTAATATTCAGTATTTGTGTACATCGTGAAATGGTCATCACAGTGTTGAGCTAACGTCCATCATGGTAAATGGTGACAAATTTTTTTTCCTTCTGATAAAACTTTTAAGATTTGCTCTTTTAGGGGCACCTGGGGAGCTCAGTTGTTAAGTGTCTGCCTTCAGCTCAGGGCATGGTCCCAGGGTCCTGGGATCGAGCCCTGCATCGGGCTCCCTGCTCGGAGGCAGGAAGCCTGCTTCCCTCTCTCCCCCTCCCCCTGCTTGTGTTCCCTCTTGCGCTCTCTCTCTCTCTGTCAAATAAATAAATAAAATCTTAAAAAAAAAAAAAAAAAGATTTGCTCTTTCAAATACGCAAATACACAAGACAGTATTCACTCCTGTCACTATGCTATACCTTAGTCCCCACGACATTCACTTTATAACTGGAAATTTGTTACCTTTTGATCCCCTTCACTCATTCCACCCACTCCCACAGGCACCTCTAGCCACTGCCAATGGGTTCTCTGTGTCCATGAGCTTGGTTTTGTTTTTGTTGAGTTGAGTTTGGTATTTGTCTTTCTCTGTCTAACTTATTTCATTTGGTACAATGCCCTCAAAGTCTTTGTTGTTGCAAATGGCAACATTTCTATCTTTTTCATGGTTGAATAATATTCCCACCCTTGGCCTTTCAAATTAAAAAAAAAAACAAAAAACCAGGCAGGGGGGCGTGTACCTGACTCTTGATTTCGGCTCAGGTCATGGTCTCGGGGTTGTGAGACTGAGCCCCACGTCAGGCTCAGCGCTGGGCATGGAAACTGCTTAAGATGCTCTCTCTCCCTCTGCCTCTGCCTCTCCACGTGTGCACACTCTCTATCATTCAAAAAAAAAATTATTAAAAAAAATACCAACAAAAAAACGAAACGGGGCCTAGTGGTGAGGACCCAGGTAGTTCTAGAGAATGGACATGTTGGAGAGCGGACACAGAGGGGAGAGACACCCAGACAACCCCATCTCTCCTTCACCATCATCTGAGCAGCCAGCAGACAGTGGGATGGTCGGTCAGGTCGTGCTCAGTCATGGTGAAATACTAAAAGAAGAGAAAGGACGGACACCATGAACACTGGACTGTCTGCCACAAGGATGCTTCTACAAGAAAGGCCAGACGCAGACCTGAGTCCCAGCGTGTCACTGAGGAATGAGTCCAGGCCCCAGTCCTTGTGCTGGATGAGGCCAGTGATGGACAAAGGCCCCCGTTGCAGCTCAACACCCCACGGTCACAAGCTGGCCCCCCAAGCAGAGGATTATTTGCCCCCAAACATTCATGGTGCTGGGGCGGGGAGCCTCTGCCTGAGATCACCTTCTAACACCCTGGGTAGAATGGACCCACCATGGGCCAAACCCCAACACTCACGGCCTGCTTACGTCACCCGAACAGAAGAGGGAGAAATGCCACGTGTTAGATGTTTGGAGTTTACACTCCCTGTGGCCAGCTTCATCCTGGCAAAGAAGAGACAATAGACCTCCTTTGCCAGGCCCTGGGACAAAAACCGAATTTTTCAGTATGTCCATGCCAAAGGTGTCCAAGGAACTGTGATCTGGTGTCCACGCATTTCTAGTCTATTTTGGGGATGTGACGGTTCATTTTAGGTGTGAACTCGGCCTGGCCACAGTGTCCAGATACACAAGGCCAAACATTATTCTGGATGTTTCTGTGAGGGTGTTTTTGGGATGATATTCCCAGAAATCAGTAGCCTTTGTGTAAAGCAGATTGCCCTTCATAATGGAGGTGGGCCTTGTCCAATAAGCTGAAGGCCTGGATAGAACCAAAGGATGACCTTCCCTGAGCAGAAGGGGATTCTGCCAGCACATGACCTTGGAGCCTACCCTGTAGCATCGACCCTTCCTGTGTCTCCAGCCTGCCAGTTTTGGACTTGGCAAGCTATACAAGGCCCTGAACCCAATTTCTTAAAGTCAGTTGGACTGCAATCACAAAATTCCAGAAGCTGGAGGGTTAAACCACGGAAATTTATTTTTTCACAGTTCTGGTGACTAGGAAGTCCAAATTCAAGGTGCCAGAAAATTCACTTTCCAGTGAGCCCTCTCTTCCTGGCTTATGGACAGATACTTCCTGCTGTGTGCTCACTAGGCAGAGAGAGGCAGAGAGTGGGGGGGAGACTTGCTGAGGGGGAGATGGAGCTCTCCAGTGTCTGGCCTTACAAGGACACTAACCCCATTAGATCTAGGCCCCCCCCATGACCTCATTTGACCTTACTTACCCCCTTACAGGCCTATCTTCAAATGCAGTCACGTTGGGGATCAGGGCTTCCATATGAATTTGGGGGTTGGGGGGACACGATCCAGGTCACAGCAAATCTCCTTCTATCCACGTGCACATCTGACTCGTTCCATCTCTCTGGAACACGCTGACAGAAGTGGGACAAGACTTTCTAAAAAAAACCAAAACACCAGCACTGTTTGTCACAGACGACGGAGCGCACGTGCAAACCTAGGGTTCCCCTCCCCTCGATGGCTTCACGTATCACCTCTGGAGGGCCGCCTCCCACCCCATCTCCAGTGCTGTGTTGGCAGCAGACGGAAGAGTGCGGTGGTTAAGGTTAAGGGCACGAACACCAGCATTGGCTAGCCTGCAGGTAATGCCAGTTTCTGCAGGACTGTGTGATCTTGGGTGGGTTATTATCCCTCTCTGGGCCTCATTCCAGCTATAACATAGGGCGATGACAGGAGCTAGGGCATAGCGTGTGCTGATGGTCATGTCTGTGGACATCTGGTTGTTGTTGCCTTTTTTTTTTTTTTGACAGATCACGGGTTGACAGAGAGGAAGGCAGAGGGGGAGGGAGTGGCTCCCTGCTGAGCAGAGAGCATGATGTGGGGCTCGATCCCAGGACCCCGGGATCATGACCGGAGTCGAAGGCAGAGGCTTAACCCACTGAGGCATCTAGGCGCCACCCCCCTTTTTTAAAAGAATTTATTTATTTATTTGACAGACAGAGATCACAAGTAGGCAGAGAGGCAGGTAGAGAGAGAGGAGGAAGCAGGCTCCCTGCTGAGCAGAGAGCCCGATACAGGGCTCGATCCCAGAACCCTGAGACCATGACCTGAGCCGAAGGCAGAGGTTTAACCCACTGAGCCACCCAGGTGCCCCCCCCCCCCCTTTTTAAAGATTTTATTTATTTGACAGAGAGATACAGCGAGAGAGGGAACACAAGCAGGGCGAACGGGAGGAGAAGCAGGCTCCCTGCTGAGCAAGGAGCCCCACGAAGGGCCCAATCCTAGGATCCCAGGACCTTAAGATCATGACCTGAGCCAAAGACAGGTACTTACGGACTAAGCCACCCAGGCGCCCCTCTTCAACACCTTTTAAAGAAGCCTTCTCAAGTGCTCCTCTTTGTCCCAACAGAGGAGGGTGTCTAACCAGTCTGGGCAGGGCACCAAGTTAAGTCTGAGCTGAATCCTTGTGGGCGCGGAGGAGGGAGGCCGGGGAGCGGAGGCCGCGTGTGAGGGCAGTCATGCTGAAGGGTCGTGTGTGGAGGCCTGAAGACCAGAAAAGAACAAAAGGGGACCCACGGTCAGGTGCGCGCAGCTGCTGTTTTGAAGCAGGTGGAGAAAGGATTGACAAGAACTGCAGGTAGCGGAGGGGAGCGGGGCCTCACGGGGCACACTCCGCATTCTGAGCATCCGGGACTGATTAAACAGGTAAAACCTACACTTAGCCTAAAAGGGGTAGATCTCCCTTCCGAGATGGCTGCTCCTCCCAGTCAGGAGACCAGAGCTGAGCTGGAGGGGGCCTGCGCCTCTCTCCCCCCTTCTGGCCTACCCCACCATCTGTGATCCAGGACAAGTTCCTTAACCTCAGGGCTCAGCTGCCTCGTCTGGGAAGAGGCCACTGGGCGATCACAGGCGGAATCTGCTCGGGTTGCCTTGAGGATTTCATCCAAGAACCCAGTCCCGGGGCCGCAGGGACAGCCTCACGTGGGAGCTCGCAGGCCATTCGGGTTCTGAAGCCCCGCCCCGGATCTGCTCTGTGGGTGTGGCCCAGCCTTCCGAAGGGTGATAGACCCTCCGAGGGATTCTGGTAGCCACTCTAAAAATGTGGATTCTGTGGGGCGCCTGGGTGGCTCAGTGGGTTAAAATCTCCGTCTTAGGCTTAGGTCATGGTCTCAGGGTCCTGGGATCGAGCCCCGCATCGAGCCCCGCATCGAGCCCCGCATTCCCCTTCTCTCTCTGCCTGCCTCTCTGCCTACTTGTGATCTCTGTCAAAGAAATAAATAAAATCTTTTTAAAAAAAATTTTAAAAATGTGGATTCTAGCACACACTTAAATCTGGAGTTTAAAAAAAATGGTAACTTTAATCACATGGTCACAATAGCTGGGAATTCCTTGCTGGGAGGACCCTGACTTTCTCTGAGATTTGGCAAGCAGGCAGGGTAGGTTGGGGAGTCCGTGGGTTTGCCCCACTGGAGGCACTGCTTCCTCCGCTGTTCACAGATTTTCCAGATGGTAAGACTAACACTGTACTTTTTATAAAAACACAAATTCCAGATGTCCACCAGCGAGGGTCTCAGAACCTCCAGGAGCTTCTCCAGGCTTGGGATTGGAACAGCCCCCTTGCCCGGGTGCCTACTTGGCGAAGGTGGGAAGCCCTGCTCAGGCGAGTTCTTTGCTGATTTCTCTAGAACGAATCCTGTGTCAGGGCAGAGGAGTGACACAATACAGATGAATAAATCAAGTGACGAGTTAAGCTGTTTTTGTTCAGTTGTCTTGCTCCCCACTGTGACTATAGCTCCCAGTGGGGAGAACCTCTTTGCTTTTTTTTTTTTTTTTTTTTTAAAGATTTTATGTATTTATTTGAGAGAGGGAGTGAAAGAGCACAAGCAGGGGGAGCGGTAGAGGGAGAGGGAGAAGCAGGCTCCCTACAGAGCAGGGTGCCCAATGTGGGACTCCATCCCAGGACCCTGGGATCACGACCTGAGCCGAAGGCAGATGCTTAACCATCTGAGCCACCCAGACACCCTCCTTTTTTATTTTCTTATATTAATTTTAATTTTTTTGAGAGGCGGAGGGGCAGAAGGTGAGAGGGAGAGAAGCCAAGCAGGCCCCATGCCCAGCGGGGAGCCAGACATGGGGCTCGATCTCACAACCCTGTGATCACCACCTGAGTTGAAACCAAGAGTCGGACGCCTCACCGACTGAGCCACCGGATGCCCCACTTTCCTTTACAATTTTCTTCTAGCAACTGAGGTATGATTATCACAGAGAGAGGACCTAGCAAATCTTTCGAGATCACTAATAAGCAGGAGCATCTACTCATGTGGTCATTGGCCCAAACTCATGCATCCACCGCCGGCTGGGTGGAGTGAAATAAGCAGATTTTCCACACAGCTCGGGGTACAAAAGCCAGGTAGTGAGTTCTCTAGACTGTAGAGCGCTGTGGAAGGTTCCTACAGTCTCTGAGGCAGAGTGATGCTGTGAGGACTGATGCCCTGACCAGATCCCATGGCTGCTTCTGCTGATTCTTCAGGGGTGAAAACTCAGAAGGGCCACAAGAAGTATGATTACACACACACACACACACACACACACACACACACACGCTCACTCCCAAGAGCAGGAGAGCCCAAACAGGCCCAAATGGATATGGAAGGCCTCTGAGCCCAAGTTTTCCTGGTAAACATTGTCCTAAGCACTTTGCCTGCTTCTCTAGATGGAAGCTTAGAACCACTGAGAAAATACAAGTAAGTGATCAGCAGCTGTACTTTTTTTAATCTCACGGTATTATGTTTATCAGAATTTTCACCCCAGAGATCTGTAAGATCTTTATCTATATCTTAAAAAATTCTTTAGGGACCCCTGGGTGGCTCAGTCAGTTAAGTGCCTGCCTTGTGCTCAGGTCACGATCGCAGGTTCTTGGGATCAAGCCCCCACCCCCCAATCAGGCTACCTGCTCAGTGGGGAGCCTGCTTCTCCCTCTCCCTCTGCTGCTCCCCCTTCTTGTGCTCTGTCTGTCAACTAAATAAATAAAATCTCTTTTAAAAGATCTTATTTATTTATTTGACACAGAGAGAGAGAGAGTCAGAGAGGGAACACAGGCAGGGGGAGTGGAAGAGGGAGAAGCTGGCTCCCCGCCTAGCAGGGAGCCTGAAGGGGAGCTCGATCCCAGAATCCTGGGATGATGACCTGAGCCGAAGGCAGACGCTTAACAACAGAGCCACCCAGGCGCCCCAATAAATAAAACCTTTGAAAAAAAATCTTTGGGGGGGGGGCGCCTGGGTGGCTCAGTGGGTTAAAGCCTCTGCCTTCGGCTCAGGTCATGATCCCAAGGTCCTGGGATCGAGCCCCAATCAGGCTCTCTGCTCTACAGGGAGTCTGCTTCCTCCTCTCCCTCTCTGCCTGCCTCTCTGCCTACTTGTGATCTCTGTCTGTCAAATAAATAAATAAAATCTTTAAAAAATAAATAAATAAAATAAAATCTTTAAAAAAAAAACTCTTCGGGGGCGCCTGGGTGGCTCAGTGGGTTAAGCTGCTGCCTTCGGCTCAGGTCATGATCTCAGGGTCCTGGGATCGAGTCCCGCATCGGGCTCTCTGCTCAGCAGGGAGCCTGCTTCTCCCTCTCTCTCTCTCTCTCTCTATCTGCCTGACTCTCTGCCTACTTGTGATCTCTCTCTGCCAAATAAATGAATAAAATCTTTAAAAAAAAAATCTTCGAAGAAGACTTACACTGCGCTAGAAACCAACTGCTTCTGTCATAGTCGAAGCATACAACACTGTTTGGATTGTTTAATTATCTGCATATTGATGTCAGTTTTTTAACTGAAGTAAAGTTGATGTACAGTGTTATGTTAGTGGATGTTAGGTGTACAATGTAGTGATTCGACAATCGTGTACGTTATAATTCGGTGATCCTACACAAGGCTCGCCATGGTAACGGTACGTACCATCTGTCACCACACAATGTCATCACAGTATTATTGGCTATGTTCTCTATGTTGTACTTTTTAATCTCCATGACTTACTTTGTAACTAGAAGTTTGTACCTTTTTTTTTTTAAGTGAACTCTCTGCCCCTTTTGGGGACTGAACTCACGACCTTAAGTATCAGGAGTTGCACACTTACCAACTGAGCCAGCCAGGCCTAAATTTGTACTTCTTAATCCCCTTCACCCGTTTCACCCATTCCCTCAACACTTCCACTTCTGGCAACCCCCAGTTTGTTCTCTGTATTTGTGTTCTGTTTCTGCATTTTTAATTAATTAATTAATTATTTAATTAATTAATTATTTTGTTTCTGCATTTTTTAAAAAGGTTTTATTTATTGGGACACCTGGGTGGCTCAGTGAGTTAAGCCTCTGCCTTCTGCTCAGGTCATGACCCCAGGGTCCTGGGATCTAGCCCCACATCAGACTCCCTGTGGAGCCTGGTTCCCCTCTGCCTGACATTCTCCCTGCTAGTGATCTCTCTCAAATAAATAAATAAAATCTTTAAAAAAAGAGTTTAAAGATTTTATTTATTTATTTGAGAAGGAGAGACAGAGATAGCGACAGAGAGCACAAGCAGGAGGAGAGGGAGGAAGAGGTTCCCCACCAGACTGGGAGCCCGATGCAGGGCTCGATCCCAGGACCCTGAGATCATGCCCTGAGCAGAAGGCAGAGGCTTAACTCACTGAGCCACGCAGGCACCTCCCTCCCCGATAAATTCTATTTTTAATTTTTTTGAGGCAACTCCATACTGTTTTCCACAGCGGTTGTACCAGTTTGCATTCCCACCAACAGTGCATGGGATTCCCTTTCCTCCGTGCCCTCAACACTTGTTATTTGTCTTTTTGACCCTAGACATTCTGACTGGTGTGAGATATCTTATTGTGTGTGTGTGTGTGCGTTTTTTAAAGATTTTATTTATTTATTTGACACAGAGAGAGAGATCACAAATAGGCAGAGAGGTAGGCAGAGGGAGAAGCAGGCTCCCTGCCGAGCAGAGAGCTGGATGTGGGGCTTGATCCCAGGACCCTGAGATCATGACCTGAGCCGAAGGCAGAGGCTTAACCCATTAAGCCACCCAGGCGCCCTCTCATTGTGATTTTGATCTGCATTTCCCTGATGATGAGTGCCGTTGGGCATCTTCTCATGTGTCTGTTGGCCATCTGTATGTCTTCTTTGGAAAAATGTCTATTCTGGTCTTCTACCCATTTTTAATAGGATCATCTGTTTTGCTAACGTTGAGTTATATAAGTTCTTTACATATTTTGGATATTATCTCCTTATCGGATATCATTTGCAAGTATCTTCTCCCATTCAGTAGGTCGCCTTTTCATTTTGTTGATGGTTTCCTTTGCTGTGCAAAAGCATCTTATTTTAGTGTAGTCCCCATAGATTATTTTTGCTTTCTCTTACTTAAGACATATCTAGAAAAATGTTGGTAAGGCTGATATCCAAGAGATTATGGTCTATGTGTTTAGGAGTTTTCTGGTTTCAGGTCTCACATTTAGGTCTTTAATCCATTTTGAGTTTATTTTTCTGTATGGTATAAGGAAGTGGTCCAATTTCATTCTTTTTGTACATAGCTGTCCCATTTTCCCAACGCTACTGAAGAGAGTATCTCTGGCCCATTACATATTCTTGAAGCTTTCTAATGGAAAATTTTATTGAGATTATTGTTCGTTCTTATGCAGTTCTAGGAAATAATACAGACAGATTCCTCACCTTCTCGGTTTCCCCCAATAGTAACTTTTTTTGTTTTTGTTTTTTTAAGTAAGTAAGCTCTATGCCCAAAGTGGGACTTGAACTCATGACCCCAAGATCAAGAGTCGCAAGCTCTACCCGCTGAGCCAGCCAGGCGCCTCCGCTTTGTTTGTTTTTGTGGTAAAACACATGTGACATACACTTTACCATTTTAAAGCGTACAATTTAGTAGCATTACGTACATCTACACTGATGTGTGCAAACATCACCACTACCCATCTCCAGAACTTTTTCATCTTCCCAAACTGAAACTCTGTCCCCATTAAATACCAACTTCCCCACTTGCTTCCTCAGCCCCTGGGAACTGCCATTCTACTTTCTGTCTCTATTAGTTTGCTTATTCTCTGGTACCTCGTAAAAGAGGAATCATACAGTACTTGTCCTTTTATGTCTGGTTTATGTCACTCAGCATAATGGCCTCAGGGTCCATCCCTGTTGTAGTAGGCATCAGAATTTCCTTCCTCTTTGAGGCTGAATAATATTCCATTGTGTGGATTCATCACATTCTCTATTCATCTGTTGATGGACTCTTGGATTGCTTCCATGTCTTCTCTATTGTTAAGTAATGCTGCTCCGAACATGAGTGTGCGAATATCTGTTCGAGTCCCCAGTGGCAATCTTTTACAAAATGATGTGTAGTATCACAACCAGGAGGTAAATATATAGATTATAGATAAAGATAGAGATAAATTTCCTGCTATTTTTTCTTTCCAGCTTTATTGATATTTATCAGGCAGGATATCAACACTGACACAATTCATTAATCTTATTCAGATTTTCTCAGGCTTACTTGCATCTGTTTGTTTGCGTGTATGTATTAAGTTCCATACAATTTTATCATGTGGGTGGGTTTCCATATCCACCACCACAGTCAAGATTACAAACAGTTCCAATGCCACTGCTATCCCTATTGTTGCCCGTTTAGAGTCAGCCCTCCTTCCTTCCATCAACTGCTCTTCTGTTCCCATTTAGAAAAAAATGTTACCATTTCAAAAATGTTGTATAAGTGGAATCAGACATTTTGTAATCTTTTGAAATTGTCATTTTTTTGTGGGTTTTTTTTTGTATTCAGCATAATTCTCTGGAGAATCATTCATTTGGTTGGTTGCATGAATCAAGGGTTCATTCCCTTTTATTGCTGATTGGTATTTTTTTTTAAGATTTTGTTTATTTATTTGACAGCGAGAGAGTGAACACAAGCAGGGGCAGTGGGAGAAGGAGAAGCAGGTTTTCTGCTGAGCAGCGAGCCTGATGTAGGACTCGATGTGGGACTCGATCCTAGGACCCTGGGATCATGACCTGAGCTGAAGGCAGATGAGTAACAACTGAGCCACCCAGGTGCCCTGCTGAGTGGTATTCTAGTATGGATGGACCATGGTCTGTTTAATCATTCCACCTGTGTGAAGGACTCCTGGGCTGCTGCCAGTTTTTGTCTATTAGGTATAAAGCTACTATGAACATTAATGCACAGGTTTCTGTGTGAACATGTTTTTATTTCTTCAGGATAAATGCCAGGAGTGCAATTACTGGGTCGTGTGATACTTGTCTGTTTAGTTTCTTCTGAAACTTCCAAATTGTTCTTCAGACAAGCTGTACCATTTTATATCTCCACCTGCAATAAGGTCCATGTGTATTCTGATGTACTCCAGTTTTTCCACATGCTCACCAGCATTTGGTCTTGTCATCAATTCTCATTTTAGCCATTCTGATAGGTGGTAGTGATTTCTCAGCGTGGTTTTAATTTACGTTTCCTTAATGGCTAAGATACTAACTAAACATCTTTTCATGTGCTTATTTGCCAACTGGATATCCTCTGGGATGAAATGTCTCAGTATTTCAAACCTAGCCCAAATTTTATGTGATGTATACATATGATATTCATATGTACACATATGTAAAGTTGCTTACTTTTGATGGAAGCCCAAAGTAGAGGAATTCAAAGAAGTTTAATAAAGTCAACCTCAAATAAAACATGCTATAGTTAGAATAAAACACCGATAAAATTCTTTTTTTTTTCTTTAAAGATTTTTTATTTATTTGACAGACAGAGATCACAAGTAGGCAGTGAGTCAGGCAGAGAGAGAGGGAGAAGCAGGTTCTCCGCTGAGCAGAGAGCCCGATGTGGGGCTCAATCCCAGGACCCTGGGGTCATGACCTGAGCTGAAGGCAGATACTTAACTAATTGAGTCACCAGGCACCCCAGTTGAAGGTGTTAAGAGCAAAGATTGGAGGCTTCCCCAAAAGCTGCACGGTCTCAGGGTACCTGGGTGGCTCAGTTGGTTAAGCATCCAACTCTTGGTTTTGGCTCAGGTCCTACCCTAGGGTTGTGAGATCAAGCCTTGCACTGGGCTCCACCCCTGCTCAGTGTGGAGTCTGCTTGAGATTCTCGCTCCCTCTCTCTGCCCCTCCTGCTTGTTCTCTCTCTAAAATAAATACATTTTTTTTAAAAAGATTTAGTTATTTATTTGGGGTGCCTGGGTGGCTCAGTGGGTTAAAGCCTCTGCCTTCAGCTCGGGTCGTGATCCCAGGGTCCTGGGATCGAGCCCCACATCGGGCTCTCTGCTCAGTGGGGAGCCTGCTTCCCTTCCTCTCTCTCTGCCTGCCTCTCTGCCTACTTGTGATCTCTGTCTGTCAAATAAATAAATAAAATCTTTAAAAAAAAGATTTATTTATTTGAAAGAAAGAGAAAGAGAATGAGAGACAGAGAGTATGAAAGGGGATAGGTCGAGGGAGAAACAGACTCCCCGCCGAGTAGGGAGCCCGATGTGGGACTTAATCCTGGGACTCCAGGATCATGACCTGAGCCGAAGGCAGGTCATGCTTAACCAACTCAGCCACCCAGGCGCCCCTAAAATAAATAAATCTTTTTTTTAAAGATTTTATTTATTTGTTTGACAGACAGAGATCACAAATAGGCAGAGAGGGGGAAGCAGGCTCCCCTCTGAGTAGAGATCCCGATGTGGGGCTTGATCCCAGGACCCTGAGATCATGACCTGAGCTGAAGGCAGAGGCTTAACCTACTGAGCCACCCAGGTGCCCCTAAAATAAATAAATCTTAAAATCTCTCTAAGACTGTTGCATAGAACCCCTCGAGTTTCTAGGCTGCTGCCGTGTAGAATTCTGAGACAAGACTGCAACATGTGCTTCTCCCTGAATCCAGCGTGTTGGTCATAATGTGTGTATGTTTATACGTGTATACATACCCTCGTGCACACACACTTGCATATATGTATATGCACATACGTAGGCTATCACTATACTATCATTTTGCAGTGGATTACCACTGGAGACTCAAACAGATATTTGCACTCCCACGTTCACAGCAGCATTACTTGCAATAGACAAGATGCGAAAGCAACCCAAGGACAGATGAAGGAATGTGCGATATACACGTAAGAGACGAGATTGTGACTTGCCAATTCCTAGGATTACATGAGCCAATGCCTCAAAATAATTCTTCCTCCTTCTCTCTCCCTCTTTTATACACACACACACACACACACACACACACACACACACACACACACAGAGGCATACCTTAGAGACATTGTGAGTTCGGTTCCAGACCACTATGCTAAAGTGCGTATCATAATAAAAAGAGCCAAATGGATTTTTTTGGTTTCCTAGTACATATAAAAGTATGTTTACACTATAGTTTAGCCTATTAAGTGTGTAATAGCATTATGTCTCAAAAATCCAAAGTACTACCTTAATTTTTTATTGCTAAAACATGCTAACCATCATCTGAGCTTTCAGTGCATCATAATTGCATCACAGAACAGATATAAAAATAATGAAAAAGTTGGAAATATTGTGAGAATGACTGAAAGATGACATAGAGACATGAAGTGAGCCAATGCTATTGGAAAAATGATACTGATAGACTTGCTCAGCGCAGGGTTGCCACAAACCTTTAATTTATGAAAATGCAGCATCTGCGAAGTGTAATAAAAGGAGGTATGCTTGGGGGCACCTGGGTGGCTCAGTGGGTTAAGCCTCTGCCTTGGGCTCAGGTCATGATCTCCGGGTCCTGGGATCAAGCATCAGGCTCTTTGCTCAGTGGGGAGCCTGCTTCCCCCACCCCTTCTCTCTACCTGCCTCTCTGCCTACTTGTGATCTCTATCAAATAAATAAATAAATAAAAATCTTTAAAATAAATAAAAGGAGGTATGCTTGTATGTGGACACAATGAAATCAAGTGAACAAATATGTACATACATATTTTTCATGTCTCTGGAAAACCCTAGCATACCCTCCGAGGCACATGAAAAATGTAAGAAACTCCCACCAGATACCAGCAACAGATTCGTAAAGATGTGGACCTGAACCTGCAGCCTCCGAGCTTGCTAAAGCCATCTTGGAGTTTTATCTTTGCTGAGCAGGGAGTGATGCCCCCCGCCCCCAACACCTCACACCATCCTTCCCACCAGGGAAGGCAGGAGGGGCAGATAAGGAAGTTGACTTGGCCAAGGACACCTGAGCTGAGGGGTGGAGCCTAACAATGGGACTCTAGGCCAAGGTCATTCTCCCCAGGGCGTCTGACGTGGGGGTGTAATAGTGAGGTCTCAGGAAGCATCTTATAATCAACAGGATATACAGGTGATGGAGACAGACACAAAGCTCATGTTCCAGGATGGGGTATTAGGAACGTGCAGAAAAATAAACCCGGAAAGAAGGAGGGGGATTCTGCAACATCACACGGAGTCAGAGGGAGAGGGGGCCATGCAGGTGTCGAGCCTATGGGCAAAGCTCTAGGGCAGGGATGTGCCGCCTTGAAGAACAGAGAATGAGGAGGCTCATGGTGACGTGGAACGAGCCAGTCAGGGAGGGACCAAAGACCCGGAGGGACCAAAGGCCCGGTAGCCCCTGGGGATGCCTGACTTTGGGGGTTTTTTGTTTACAAAAAAGAGAGTAAGAGAGAACCAGCGGGAGAAACGGGAAAGGGATAAGCAGGGTCTCGATTCCAGGACCCTGGGATCAGGACCTCAGCCGAAGGCAGATGCTTATCAGACTGAGCCACCCAGGAGCCCCCACTCATCTCTTTTTAACACTATTATTCCATTGTCTGGACTGACTGCAGATTATCCGCTCAGCTGCTGAAGGACATCTTGGCTGCTTCCAAGTTTTGACAACTACGAATAAAGCTATTATAAACATTCCCGTGCAGGTGTTCATGTGGACCTGTTTTCAACTCCTCTGAGTAATTATCAAGGTGTACGAATACTGGGTCATACGGAAGAGTGTTTTTTTTTTTTAAAGATTTTATTTATTTATTTGACAGAGAGAGATCACAAGTAGATAGAGAGGCAGGCAGAGAGAGAGAGAGAGAGAGAGGGAGGGAAGCAGGCTCCCTGCTGAGCAGAGAGCCCGATGCGGGACTCGATCACAGGACCCTGAGATCATGACCTGAGCCGAAGGCAGCGGCTTAACCCACTGAGCCACCCAGGCGCCCCCGGAAGAGTGTTTTTACAAGGAACTGCCAAACTGTCTTCCAAAGTGGCTGTACTATTTTCCATTCATACCAGCTGAGAATGAGAGTTCTTGTTGCTCCATACCCTCGTGGGCATTTTTCGTGTTTTCCAAGTTGGATTTACCCTATTCTACCCTAGTAGGCGTAGGGTAGCATGTCCTTGGTGCTTGGATTGGCAATTCCTCAATGGCAGTTGAACATCTTTTCACAGGCTTATTTGCCATCCCTGGTTGTCTGTTCGGGTTTGCCCATTTTTTAATGAGGTTGTTCATTTTCTTACTGTGGGAGTTTCAGGACTTTACATTTTGGATAACAGTCTTCTTTCTTTTCTTTTTCTTTTTTAGATTTTATTTATTTATTTGACAGAGAGAGAGAGGTCACAAGTAGGCAGAGAGGCAGGCAGAGAGAGCGAAGGGGAAGCAGGCTCCCTGCTGAGCAGAGTCCAATGTGGGACTCCATCCCAGGACTCTGACATCATGACCTGAGCCCAAAGCAGAGGCTTAACCCACTGAGCCTCCCAGGCACCCATGTTTTCAAGATTTTATTTTTAAGTAATCCCTACACCAAATGTGCAGCTGGAGGAGTCTGAACTTACAACCCTGAGATCAAGAGTCTCATGTTCTACAGACTGAGCCAGCCAATCTGGATGTAATCCTCTATCGGAGGTGTCTTTCCAAATATTTTCTTCTCCTCTGTGGCTCGTCTTCTCATTCTCTTGGTCTTTCCCTTTTATTCTTTGTTTAATATCTTATGTAGTTATTCGACAGAGAAAGAGCACAAGCAGGGGGAGCAGCAAAGGACAGGAAGGAGGACGAGCTCTCTGCTGAGCAGGGAGCCTGATGCGGGGCTCAATCCCAGGAACCCGGGATCATGACATGAGCTGAAGGCAGCCGCTTAACCCACTGAGCCACCCAAGCGCCCCTTTGCCTTTGATTTTTTGCAAGATGGGAGCCACTGGAGGTTTTGAGCAAAATAGGGATGTGACGGAACTGAAAATTAAACTATTAAATATCCAATGATGGCATCTGGGAGGCAGGTTTCTAGAGCTCAAGGGAAAAGTCCAGACAAGAGATAAACATTTGGGAACCATCGGCATGTTAATTTTTTAAATAAAACTTAGGGTGAGATTCATATAAAAAATTAAACATTAAATTTTTTAACTTATTTAAATTTTTTAATAAAAAACATTTTATTTATTTATTTGACAGAGATCACAAGTAGGCAGAGAGACAGGCAGAGAGAGTGAGGGGGAAGCAGGCTCCCCCTGCGGAGCAGAGAGCCCGATGTGGGGCTCTATCCCAGGACCCTGAGATCATGACCTGAGCTGAAGGCAGAGGCTTTAACACACTGAGCCACCCAGGCGCCCCCAAATTAAACATTTTTTTAAAAGTTTTTTTTACTTATTTGACAGACCAAGAGCACAAGTAGGCAGAGGGGCAGACAGAGAGGAGGAAGCAGGCTCCCTGCTGAGCAAAGAGCCCAATTCAGGACTCCATCCCAGAATCCTGGGATCACAACCCGAGCCAAAGGCAGAGGCTTTAACCCACTGAGCCACCCAGGGGCCCCAAATTAAACATTTTTAAATGAACAGTTCAGTGGTATTTAGGACATTCACGGTGTTGTATAAGCACTACCTCTAGTTCCAAAATATTTTCATCATCCCCAAATAAAACCCTGAACCAATTAAACAGTTACTCACTCCCCCCTGCCCCAGCTCCCGGGCCATGTGCTCTGTCTGTACGGATTTGCCTATTCCGGGCATTTGATACAGACTTACAACACGTGCCCTTGAGGGTCTGACTACCTTCACTAACCATGGCTTCAAGGCCTATCCTTATCCGAAGGAATGAAGTATTAGGACTTCATTCCTTTTTGTGGCTGAATATTCCATCGAATGTGTACAGCACGGTCTATCCTTTCATCTGTTAATGGATATTTGGACTGTTTCCAACGTTTAGCTTTTGTGAAGAGTGAAACAGCAATAACGATTTGTTTGTAGGGATTTATTCACATACCTGTTTTCTACTCCTTTGGGTTAGATAGCTATAGGATGCAGATGGCTTTTGAAGGTCGGCAAGACTGGAAGACAAGGGCGTGAAGGTACATCGGGGACCAAGTCCTGAGGTAGTTCATTTAAGGTCAGGTGGAAAGAGCAGCTATGGAGCAGCCTGGGAAGGAACAGACGATGGGAGGGGAAGAAACCCAGAGTGTGGGGGACACTGGAAGCCAAGTGAATAGAATGTTCTAAGGAAGTAACATGTCAACTGTTGCCAACAGGTCATGGAAATCGCAGAGGAGAACGGACTCCTGCATCCAGCAATAGGCAGGTGCCTGTGACCTTGAAAACAGTCATTTCAGCAGAGTAGGAAAGGCCTGAAAAGAGCAAAGAGAAATTAGAGAAGACCTAAATAAACAGACAGATACACCATGTTTATAGATGGGAAGACTTAATATTGTTAAGAGAACAATTCTCCTCAAATTGGCCTACAGAGTCAATGCCATCCTAATCAAAATCCCAGCACTTTTTGGTAGAAATTGATAAGCTGATTCTAAAATTTACACAGAAAGGCGAAGGACCTAGAGTAGCTGAAACAATTTAGAAGAATACCAAAGGAAGAGGAATACCGATTTCAAAACTTATACTGAAGCTACTGTTATCAAGACAGTGTGGTCTTAGGGTAAGGGCAGACCTCTCAATCAACAACAGAATACGGAGTCCAGAATCAGACTCACACTTAAACGGTGAACTGATTTTTGACAGAAGTGCCAAGGTAATTCAGGGCGGGAGCAGACATTTCAGGACTGATGCTGGAACAACTAAACATCCCTAAGGACAACAATGAACTTCCATCTTACCTGATGCCATACACAGAAATTAACTTAAAATGTATCACAGACCAAGTGCTAAAAGAACAGTTTTGCTTAACCTGGGAATCCAACGTCAACGTACGGTCTATGAACTTGCTCCCAACAGCCATCTTGGCCTTAAAGCCAGACTCTGGCACTCACGTCCCCCTTGTCTCACCGGCAGAGAAAGCTGCTCGCGGGCTCACCTCTCAGGTCTGTTTCCCGGGTTGCTAACCTTTCTACCTCTGACTTCGTCCAACTTCACCTCTCCCACTTTCACTGCAGGCCGCTGTCCTCTCCAACCTGGGCCATGGCAATGGCCTAAAGGGACTCATCACTTCCTGTCCTCCTTCAGCCCAGTCTCCACCCTGCAGCATGAGCAATTATGGGAATCTCCTGCTTCCTACTGCACTCCAGGAAAAGCTCACGAGGCCCTCCCTGCCCAACGTAACTGTGCTTACCTCCCTCTCAGCTGAATGAGCCGTTCTCTTCCCACATTCTTTTCTTTAGGATGTTGGCACATCCTGTTTCCTCTACCCAGTGCCCTCCTTCTCCCTGCTCTTGCTCATCCTTTGGGAGCTGGCATAAACCCAGGAGTGCCCTGTGTTATGATCTCATTGCACCCAGGGCTTTCCTTCCATTGCACTTACATTTTCCTATCACATATTAGCTGGTCAACGTGGGAGAGAGCCAGCTGAGCTCACATACTATCCACACCATCAGCAGGAACACTGTCTGCTCAGTGCACCATTGGAGGCTGGGAACCCCCTCCGTGTTTAGCAAGTCAAGGACACTTAACTACTACCTGAGGGAGAGATACTGAGGTTCAGACTCCACTTGCCCATCTACTGTGCATTACTCAATATTATGAGCTAAGGTTCAGAGAACTTCCAGGTGGCCTATTTTCATGGATTCCTCTTAACCAATCTGTGGGGGTGAGTGTCATCCTTGTTTCCAGTGCACAGGTGAAGAAAAGGAAAGTGTAGGTGAGTCCAATAAATTTTCCTGGCATCACCCCGCGACTGACAATGGAAATTGCAGAGGTTTCAAATTCAGGTCTTTTCCGACTCCAGCATGAGATCCTACAGTCTACCTTCTACTGCAAGCGTCTTAGAAAGAAGCAATGAGCTGATGCTGGTATGATAGCCACTTAATTGGCAGCCAATCTGTATTATCCTTTCAATAAAAAATTTGAAGTATGTACATAGGGGAGGAGAACGTCAAGTGATGTATGGTTTATGTAGAGGTAGGCGGTGGGTATTCACTGGTGACTAGAACTGGTAACATCTTTGCCATTAAATTGAGAGGAGGGAGGCAGACAATAAAGAGAGCATCCAGGAAATGTGAAGGAAAAGGAAGCAGTGATCAAAAGCAGTGGAGGCTTGAGGTGGTTTGTCAGCTGAGACCTGAAAATGAGTAAGAGTAGGCCTGAGAGGCAGGAATAGGGACAGTGACAAGCTGTGGGCCCTGACTTTGGGGAGCACTTGCTCACTTGCAGGACTAACGGATGCGGCACTAGAAACTTTCAAAACACAGAGAAGGGGCCTAGAAGCTCAGGGCCTTCGTACTTAGAACAAGGCTCTGCCCCTCACTGCTTTCACCTTTTGATTCAAATATCTTCCCATGACACCGTCTCTGGCGGCCCCATTTAAAATTCCCACAACTGTCCATGTTTCCATCTCAACACAATATATTCTACTTATTTCTTCTGCCTCTTGCTTGTTTTCCTAGCAGAGCTCGACAACGGTTAACATGGTTGCTTCGTCTATGCGATGCCACAAGACTTACGTCTTGGGGCTTAGCAGCAAATCAAAAAAATATTTAGCAAACGAACAGCGCTGGGTAAGTGCTAACGAAAAGGCAGCCACGATCGAGGTCCACCTGGCCTTGTTCAACAGACCCCGCCATCCCCCGACCAGAAATGAATAAAAGCTCCCAGACCGGCCTAGTCTCAGCCCCAGTCCAGGCTGCCTGCCCTGCCTGCCTCCCGCCCTAACGCACGGCCTCGGGTCTTCACTTCCGAGTCTCAAGGACCCTCGGCCAACTCTTCCCCGCAGACCCCGCCGCCATTCCGTCCCCTCCCCCAACCTCCCGTCACAGCCGCAAGAAGCACCACCACCACCAACAGCACCATCGCCGCCGCAGTGGCGCCTGCTCTGCGCATGCTCCGCGGCGTGGGGACGCAGCGTGAGGACGAAGACCCCGGTGCGCATGAGCGAGACCTTCCCGGACTGAGTTGGGTGGTACATCAGGAGCGCCAGCTCTTTCTCGTCCCGCCCACCTCCCCGAAGGCCCGAGCGGACGCGCACGCGCACTGGGAGCGGAAGGGCGGACAGGCGCGCGCATGAGGCCGGGCGGGCGGCGGAAGCGAGAGAAGCCGATTGTCGGGGGGGAGGGGAGTTGGCGGGTGCGCGCGCAGCGGGTGCGCGGGCGGCGTGGGGGGGGCGGCCGAGACGGGCGGGCGCGCGCGCGAGACTTACCCTTGCTCGGCGGCGGCGGCGGCGGCTTCTTTGTTTCCTGAGGAGAGGCGAGACGCCCACTCTGCCCCCGGCCCCGCGCGGAGGGGCGGGGGCGGCGCCGGGAAGGCGACGGCGCCGGCGGCTCTCGGTAAGGAACGCGGGCCGCGGGGGGAGCGCGGCGCGGGGCTTGGGAGGACGGTTTGAATGGAGCCGGGGCGCCGAGGGGGGAGGGGGCCGCGGGCGCCCTGAGCGGGGCTGGGGTACGGCGGCGCCGGAGGGTCAAGAAGCCTGTCCGGCACCGCGCGCGCGGGGAAGGCCACAGCGTAGCGAGGCCGCGGCGGCTACAGCATCCGCGGGCCGTGGGGTGGGGGCCCGGGCCGCGTGGAGGCCGCGCGCGCGCTCTCGCCGGGGTCGCCGGACAAAGCTCCCCGCCTCCTCTGCGGGCCGGGGTCCTGGCCCCGGGTCGCTGTGTCGGTCGCTGCAGCAACAATAGCAAGGCGTCGGAGCTTTTCTGGTTACGTTGTAGCGGGTCCGACCCGAATGTTGTCTTTTTGGGGAGGCTGCGGTCGGGGCTCAGTAGGAAAACCCCGCAGATGAGTTCAGTGTCGCCTGGAAACGAGCCTTAGCATTCCCTTTGGGTTAACCTACCTAACATTTTATTTAAAAAAAAACAAAAAATCACGTATTCTAGATTTTTCAAAGAAAAGTAAATAACTCCCCAGTTCTTTCCAAGTGGTGACTTCAAAATGTTTGCCCTGAAGTGGAGAGTCTAGAGCAAGTGGGGGAGGACGGGTAGAACTGTTCGCTGTTGAAAGCATTGTTTTTGTTTTGCATCCTTTCGCCTTCAATTGATTTTCCAGATGAAGGTTTTTATTTAAAACGTGGGCCTTTAGGAGAGTGTTTTGTGCTGGTCTCACGAAGACACCAGTCTTGGTTCCCCCCTACCCCCAGTGAATCCTTGGGGAACCTAGGGAATAAGTGCAAGAGGCAGTTCCTAGGAATTTGAAACAAGTTTTCAGTTGACAGACCGGATGGAGTTTGATTCCCTGGGCTGTCACTCACTTAGCTGTGTGACCTTGGATAAATAGCCTAATCTCTCTGAACTGCTTCGTTTCCTCCTTTGTGAAATGGGGATAATGCCACAAATGGAGTTGGTGAAGACCTGTAAAATGGTTCCTGGCAAATGGGAAGTACTACTGTTACCATCGGGCCCACTCTCCTCCTTTACTGTTGAGCAAATATTTGTTGAGTCCCTACTGGGTGTTAGATGGTCTGGTGGTTGAATGCCCTAGGAGCCTCTCTAGTCTTGTAGGGGAACAGATGGTAAATGTGGGAACAACTCCCGGTGGCCTATCATGTAATCCTCATTACCCTTCCTGTGAGAGGAGCACAGTGGATGCACAGGGGAGCGATGGGATCAGGGAGGCTGATGGAAGAGGGGCCCTTTTCTCAGAATCAGGAAGGATGTCCAGGCTTGCATGTGACCACCTGGACCAGGCATTGCTCTCCACTGCTACACTCACATATCGCCTTGATCCTTTCCGTGCCCAGTGTGTAATTACACATCCATCCTTCTCTGAGGGCCAGCACGGCAGGATCATGTCTGCTTGGTGTCCTGGAGCGTACTCTGGGTCTGGCCCATACTAGGTCCTTAGGGAGCATTTGTGGAATGAATGAAGGAGAGTCCTTGTGGGGGATGGAGTAAGTACATGCATGAAATGCTTGGCACAGGACCGGGCTTGGGTTGTAAGCAATAAATGTTAGTTGCTCGTGTTGGTTTTTTAACTTTCCAGGCCCACGTCCCTGGGAACGAGGGTGTGGGGTGGTGATTAGTATGGGTGGTGGCAAGGACTGCTAATTCTGGAATTAGACCCCCTGAATTCACACCCAGCCTTCGAAATCCTAGCTTGACCTCCAGCAAGGCATTCCCCAGTAGGTCCCCCCACTTGTGAAACAGGTATGGCAGCAATGCTTGCCACAGTTGTCAGGGTTGAAAACACAACATGGGAAGTTGTTTAACACACTGCAGTGCCCGGCGTATAGTGAGCGCTCGATTTATTGCAGTAGTTAATGTTGTTCTCTCTGTGTTTGTCTGTGTCAATTATTTAAAGAATGCAAAACAAAATTTGGAGTCATCCTGTATCCCAGGAAGTTCAGATTTGATGTGCTCGTTATATATATTCTAATTTCTTTAAAATCAGTTCCTATATGATGATGACAATAATAAATGCTCCTTCATGTGCCACATACCCTTATCATTCCTTTTGGACCCTCAGAACACTGGGAGGTAGTAGCCCTAGACCTGCTCCTTGTCTTAGCTGTTTAAGGGATGTGGGAGGGATTAGGTGTGTTGGGTGAGAACAACATTCTGCTGATGAAGAAACTGACATTCAGGGATATTTCTTCACCAAGGGCTCTCTTCAGCCTTCTGGGTTTGAATCCTGGCTTTACCACTTTCCCTCTTGGTGCCTTAGAGAAATGGGCATGACAGTTCCTGGCATTTAGTGAGTCTTCAGATGTGTCAGCCGGTTTTGGCCTCCATCATTAAGGCTGCCATGGCACCGAGGGACCCGTTCTCACCCACCGTAGACAGAACACTACATGAGTGGCGCCCCCCACCGTTGTGCAAGAAATGGCCCAGCCTCACATTCCTCGTTTGAACAAGTGGGCATTGAGCACCTACCATGAGCCAGGCCCTGATGGGGGCTGGGGATTCAGCGGGGAACAGGCCCTGTTCTCATTCGATCATAGCCATCTCCTTAGTTGCAAAGGGGGACAGTTCAGTAATGGTACCCAACTATGAGGATTGCTGCAAGGTCTAAACAACAGTGACAACTGTAAAGTGCTTAGAACGGTGCCTGGCACACAGCACTGAATGTTGGTAGCTGGTGTCATTTGTTAGGATTCCTACAACGTCCTGGCCGGTTGAGATACAGAATATATTTTTGCTCTGCTGTGATAATAGTTCTGTATGTTTTCAAAGTTGTAGCAAAGGAATCAACTCTTATGTTTTGTTTCTCCTAATTTAAAAATTGTAAACTTGCACTTTGACCATAATACACTGGAAAGAAAGAAGTGTTTGGTGGCATGGGTTTTGGAAAACATCAAATGTTTGTTTTCCATCTCACGTATTTCCTTGTAACTTGTAACATTGATTGGAATACTTAAGAGGGAATTGGAGTTTAAAAAAGACTACAGGCGCCTGGGTGGCTTAGTCGGTTATGTCTCCCCTTGGTTTTAGCTCAGGTCATGATCCCAGGGTTGTAATATCGAGCTTGGGGCTCTGTGCTCGGCAAGGGGTTGGCCTGAGATCCTCTCTCTCTCCCAACCCTCCTGCCCCCTCCCCCAAACAAACAAAAACCTTTACGAGTAAATAAAAAATTAGGGGGATATGCAAAATTACTTCCCTACTGTAAAACGGGAAGTGACAGCTGCTAGGATATTGGGGGGGAAATGTCTGAGAGGAACACATCAGAGTCAAGTCTGAGGCTAAATGGACCTGCCATTGCTGTCAGCCTTAAGGAGATCAAACATTAAGGCTCCTTGAGAGATGCATTGGGAGTTTTCTGTTAACTGCATGCTAATGATACTGCCTTTTCAGGACGCGGATTTGATGGGCTCGAGAAATTTGGCCGCAGATCACCTTCATGTAAGGGAAAGGCTCTTGAGGGTAGTGTCAGATGTAGCTGCGTTTGCTGGGCGGTTGGATTTCGTAGGGCAGAGAGAAAGGAGGGGAGGCATCGATTTCCCTCTCAATTCCCTTAGAGAAGGGGCTTTCTTTAGAACACAGGTTAACTGTTTGAGGGGCATAAACTAGCCCGGGCCCCTTGGAAGCCTTCGGAACTAGACTGGTCCCCAGTGTTTCCCTCTGGGACTGTTAACTTTGTTATAAAGGGGGCATGTCTTTATTTTGGCACATGGATACTTGTTCCTGGGGATAGTCTGGGCTTTGATCAGCTGTGTGTGAGATGGAAGGAGGCCGGACCCCAGATTTAGTAGCAGTGGGCTTTCAAATGGCTCCTTGGGATGGTTCAAGTTCTCTTTTCTGCTGGTAGGTCATGCCCCGCTGGCTCAGGAAGCAGGTGGCTGTGCGGCAGTTGCAGCCTCACCTGTTACAGGAGGGGATGGGGTTTGATGTGGGTCACCCTGACTTGCACCAAAAGTCCCAGTGAAGCAGAACGGTGGGTGCTCTTGTTGCCTGAATGATGATGCTGAAGCCCGGGAGTCCACTTGCTGTGCGCAGCCAAGCCCGCCTCCTGGGAATGCAGCCGGGATACCCCTGCCTGTCAGAGTGCTCTGCTCTGCCCGCACTTGGCACCCTTTCAGGCTTTCCTCTGCCTTTTGATCCTCAGCCTAAATCAGTTCCTCAAGCCTGGAGTCAGGCAGACTCGAGGCAGGACTCTTACTTCCTCAGTGATGTTGGACGAGTGACTTAACCTTCCTGAGCAGAAAACCCCGTTCCCCTCTGTTCCTCCCTCCAACCCCCTCTTACCCCATAGTTTCCCCGGTTGGCACCTCCAGTCACCAATACTGAACCAAGGGATGCAAGTTGGAGCTGAAATCCAGCCTTGCTGGGCTTTGCCAAATCTGGCTCCAAGGTCAGTCAGCCCCGAGGAAGGACCACCTTTCATATTTCAAAGGGCATGTGCTTGCTGAAGCCCTGTTGGTTACCTTGGTCACCACTGACCCTTGTCTTTTTCTTTCTTTCTTTCTTTTTTTTTTTTTTTTCCAAGATGTTATTTATTTATTTGACAGAGAGACAGAGAGAGAGGGAATACAAGCAGGGGGAGTGAGAGAGGGAGAAGCAGGCTTCCTGCCAAGCAGGGAGCCCGATGCGGGGCTCTGGGATCATGACCTGAGTGCAGGTGTGCCTGACTCCTTTCTTCCTTTAAACCTTTCATCTATTCATCAGCATCTCCAGAGAAATCTTCTAAAACCATCATCAGACCATGTCACCGCCCTGTCCAGAACATTCCAGCGGTTTCCCCTTGTACCTAGAGTAGACTCCTGCCCTCCAGGCTTGTGATCTGCCCTCCCCAGCCATCTCTGAGTTCACCTGCTGCCACATCCCCCTTTCCTGCTCCAGTCCAGCACAGTCCCACTTCGAGCCCTTGTACTTGCTGCTCCGCCCGTGCCATGGCTCCCATGGCTCCCGTTCCACGTCAGGTCTCTGCTCAGGTGTATCCCCTCCCTGAGACCATCCCTGGCCACCATGGTTGGTCCTGTCAGCTTGTTACCCCTGCTGACTTTTTCATGGTACAAGTTCGTGGCATCTCTCCCCTCCCCGCACGAGGAATACCATGTCATCTTTATTTGTGTGCTTGCCTCTGTCACTCAGTTGTCAGTTCCACGAGACAGGGCTTTTATTAGCTGCTGCATTCCTGATACCTGGTACTCTGCTCAGCACGGAGCTGGTTTTCAGTCCATATTTGAGGTGGCTGGGAGGGCCTGTCACAAGTGACAGTGGGCGGTATAGGCACCACCCACCCTGTCCGCAGGTTAGGTGTCGTTCTCAGTGTTGAACAGGTGGCAGGTACTTCAGCAGACCCCGCAGTCGTAGACCTGATATCCATCCGGTGGGGCTTCCCCAGCCTTAAAAAGAAGAGAGCCTCTCTGTATTAAACGGGGGGCGTGGTCAGTATAGATTTGTAAAGCCGGTTGGATTTACTTGATGTGTGTTTGCTGCGTCACATCGGGACTCCTGGTCATGGTCAGAAGAGTTTGGAAAACGCCCATGTAGTGGACAGGTGGGTCAGTGTTTGAATTCTCTCAGTGGAGACCCTGTCCCCTTCTGGGTTAGAGCTTGAACTCCCCAAGGGCAGAAAACAAGCTTGGTCGTTGTGATGGGTCCACATCTTGTGGTGTGTTGTAGATGAGGAGGTCCTCTTCAGTAGGTTTCAAGTGAAAGAAAAAAATTTTTTAAGCGGGCAGGAGGTATGGATTCCAGTGAATATAATGATATGTAATTCCCTGGGCTAAAAATAATATAGTAAGACCCCCTTATCTGTGGGAGATACATTCCAGGACCCCCCAGGGGATGCCTGAAACCATGAATAGTACCGAAGCCTATCTCTACTGTTTTTCCTATACAGACATAGCTGTGGTAAGATTTAATTTATACACGAGGCACAGTAAGAGATGAACAATGTGAAAATTAATCGTAGGCAACCTCATTTAAATGGAATCAGGAGGACAGAAAGAGGAGCTCTCGAGCCCTACCAGTCCTTAGTTCCAGACCGGACAGGAACAGACCTACTTGGAAGTCACCTTGCAGGTCACAGTACTTTACTACCCCCGCTGAGAAAGGTTTTTTCTTCTGCCCCAGCAACCGCACAGCCAGTGAGACGCTACTACAACTTGAACTCCCTGTTTACTCCAGCCGACTTCTTGTTTATAACAGCCCTCCTAATTTCCCCCTTTCCTTCCATAAAGGAGCATTCTTTGTTCTCTGGACTTGCCTTTGGTTTTGCCATAGTTTGCTTATCCCAGATTATAGTTCTCTGTTACTCCTGAATGCATACATTTTTGTAGGTGAATTAACTGACAGGTTTTGTTTTTTTTAAAGATTTTATTTATTGATTTGACAGAGAGAGACACAGCGAGAGAGGGAATACAAGTGGGGGGAGTGTAGGAGAGGGAGAAGCAGGCTTCTTGCCAAGCAGGACTCCTGCCTGATGTGGGAGTGGATGTGGGACTTGATCCCAGGACACTGGGATCATGCCCTGAGCCAAAGACAGATCCTTAACGACTGAGCCACCCAGGCGCCCCAGTGTTTTTGCTTTTGGTTTTTTTGAAGATTTTATTTATTGATTTGATAGAAAGTGCATGCACACACACATGGGCCAGGGAAGGAGCAGAGGGAGAAGCGGACTCCTTGCTCAGGACCGTGAGATCATGACCTGAGCCAAAGGCAGATGCTTAACTGACTCGAGCCACACAGCTGCCCCTGAAATTTTATTGTATTTTTTATTTTTTAAAGATTTTATTTATGTCTTGGAGAGAACAGAGTGACCATGAGAGACCCAGAACACAAGCAGGGGGAGAGGCAGAGGGAGAGGGAGAAGCAGGCTCCCACTGAGCAGGGAACCCAATGCGGGGCTTGATCCGAGAACCCTGGGATTATGACCTGAGCTGAGCCAGTCGACTGGCCACCCAGGTGCCCCCTGACAATTTTATTTTTAAGGTTAACAACGACTGATAATAAATGGAACATTTATGACAATAGCAGTGTAATACAAGTTGCATGGATGTTCTCTTTCTCTCTGAGAATACCTTATTGTACTGTACTTGCCCTTCTTGTGAGGATGTGAGATGATAAAATGCCAGTGAGATGAGATGAGATGAAGTGAGTGATGTAGGTGTTGTGACGTAGAGTTAAGCTACTATTGATTTTCTGGCGAAATTCAGCAGGAGGATCGTCTGCTCGAGGACCAGGGCTGCGTAACTGAAACTGGAAAGCGAAACCTGCATGGGCGGGCTGGTGGGAGGAGGAACTACTGTACTTGGTAACGGACAGACTTGGCATGTCTGCATTTTAGGTAGAACCGATAAGACGTTGTAATTAATTATCGTGACATGAGTTTTTTGTTTCTGAAGGGTATTCCTTTTTTAAATGTAGGGCAAGCTTTTGCCGCTTAATTATATCGCAAGGAAAATGCTTGGCAGCCGGCTTGAGCAGCCAGTGTTGGGGAAACACTGTGTCAGGAATAAGCTATTTCCGTATGTTCCCTAAGACGGCAGGTGCCTCATCTCATACGTCCTTCCGGGTTCACGGGCCAATGTGCCAGGTCTGGTCAGGTATGGACAGTTTTCCTAGTAGAGTATTGGGGGGAAACCTCGTTTTGTAGTTTTCGTGTAACAAATAAGACTGGTTTTGCTGAAGGCATCCCTGGCCAGCTCCTTGACCGATGTGAGTACCCTGGCGGGGCAGGACCACAGTGTGTCTGCTGATGAAACTTGGAGGGGAACAAATTCCTCCATGCCCAAAGAGCGAAGTTGCAGCTTTCCTGGGGCCAAGCTCAAGTATAATGCTGGTTTTCAGGCAAGACAAGAAAAAAACCCAAAATCAAAAACATAGTCTTAGCAAGCACATTTTAGAAGGTCCCGATTTCCTATTAGCTGTCTGTCCTGCTTCAGTGGCTGGCCACCACCGTTCGTTTTATTTTAACTTTACTTATTTTGTTTTGTTTTGTTTTTAATTTTAATTCTGGTATAGTTAACAAGCAGTGTTGTATTAGTTTCAGGTGTCCAGTATAGTAATATAACAGTTACTCCTCCCTTACCTCTGTGCTCAGCATGGTAAGTGCGGGCCGGGATCCCCAGCTCCTATCTCCCGCCCCACTGATTGTTCCCCATAGTTAATGAGTCTGGGTTTTTTTGGTTTGTCCCTTTTTTTTCTTTGTTCATTTGTTTTGTTTCTTAAATTCTCTTTTTTCCCCCTTGGCTCATTTGTTTCTTAAATTCCTCATTATGAGTGAGATCATATGGTTTTTGTCTTTCTCTGACTGACTTATTTCACTCAGCATAATACTCTAGATCCATCCATCTTGTTGTGACCGCTGTTCTTTTTTATAAGCGAAAAGCAAGGGGTGGTGTGAAAGAAGAAACTAGACCTACTCCTCAAGCAGTCTGGTTCCGCATTTGAACGTCAGTAGATGTTTCTATTTTAAATGATAATTTTGATGAAGTTGAAAGCAGAAAATAATGCAGTCCTCACATCCTTTCATCTTTTTAATTTCCATAAAGGTACTTCTAGACATCTTTTCTGGGTATTTTATTTCCCAGGTATTTTTCTGATCTAGGTTGGTTGGTTGGTTTTAGCATTTTTAAAAAAAATTTATTTATTTATTTGACAGACAGAGATCACAGATAGGCAGAGAGGCGGGTAGAGAGAGAGAAGAGGAAGCAGGCTCTCCGAAGAGTCTGATGTGGGGCTTGATCCCAAGACCCTGGGATCATGACCTGAGCTGAAGGCAGAGGCTTAACCAACTGAGCCACTCAGGAGCCCCGATTTTAGCATTTTTTAAAAAAAAGATTTGATTTTATTTATTTGACAGAGAGATCACAAGTAGGCAGAGAGGCAGGCAGAGGGAGAGGGGGATGCAGGCTCCCTGCTGAGCAGAGTCCAGTGTGGGACTTGATCCCAGGACCCTGAAGCCATGACCTGAGCCGAAGGCAGAGGCTTAACCCACCGAGCCACCCACGCACCCCTATTTTAGCATTTTTAAAAAATATGATTACAAAAGTAATAGAAGATTATCATAAAAAAATAAATACACACAGAAAACACCAGAGCTCCGTGATGTGGAAAGTGTCAGTTCCCCCTCATACACCTCCTGAGAGAGCTGCTGGCCGCTGCCAACCACGGTTCGGCGAGCTTTCTTTGAGCTGGCTTCTACGATCGGATGAACTTGCACCTGTTCTTACGGTTAGCATAGTGGGGCTTGGGTCAGGCACACCTTGCATCGATGCTCCCTTCTTTCCTCTGCTGCTTCTTGGACCTTCCTCCACATCCGTGTGCATGAAGCTGCCTCACGGGGCATGGATTGTGTGGGGGTTCTGATTGTTCAGCGATTGGGGTGCTTCTCAGAGAAGTCAAGGTGATGTGGCCACGTCACCTCCAGACCCCTTGGCCCTGGGAACCGGTTCTCATCTTGCAGCTTACTGAATGTCTTAGATCTCAGGTTTTTGATTCTCGCCCCAGAGTAGTTTTACTTCCCATCACAGTCCTTTAGGCTGTCTACCTGCATTCCCAGGCTCCATTCCTTCCTTGTGGAGCCCCCAAACACCCCCGACGCGCAGGCTCCACACTCCTCAATCAGGCTCCCACATACACGTGCTAGTGGTTTCACTATTTTGTCTCCTCTGTCCCCTCGTCCTTCACTTTTCTCATCTGCTTAGGTGTGGCTCTCTGGTCTGGGATGGATTTCAGTTTTGTGTTCAATGACCTTCTTTCTCCCAGCCCAGACACCAAGTGACTTGTCATAGGGGGACTTGTTGTCAAGTCTGGTCTGAACAATGGAAGCCTCTGAAGCCCTCAAGACCAGAGGATGACCTTGGGGACCCTAGGAATTTGCCAACAATGCCAGATCCTTAGTTTACTGTGTAGGAAAGGTAGAAGTGTTCCGTGATGAGTGAAGAAGGGGGTAGGGAGAGGGCCGTCATTTGCCCTCAGATCCCACCTCACTTCTGAAATTTCTGTCCAAGCTTGGCAGGCTCTCCTGAGTAGGCATGTTGCTGGAGCACCATAGTGCCCTGTTCCAGACCCTCCCCACCTCTCAAGAGGGGCAGGCCCACCCCTGCCCTATAAGAAGGTTGTCTGGCCGGGGCACCCGGGTGGCTCAGTGGGTTAAAGCCTCTGCCTTTGGCTCAGGTCATGATCCCAGGGCCCTGGGATCGAGCCCCGCATCGGGCTCTCTGCTCAGCGGGGAACCTGCTTCCTCCTCTCTCTCTCTCTGCCTGCCTCTGCCTACTTGTGATCTCTGTCTGTCAAATAAATAAATAAAATCTTTAAAAAAAAAAAAAAAAGGTTGACTGGCCAAAAGGAGCTTGATGATGGATACGAACACCGCGTTTGTGGCAGTGGGATCCAAGAGGGCAAAGGATAGTTTGTAGCTCAGATCCTGCCCGCTGATCGCCAGGGTGGATCTCATCACTTGTGACAGCTGGTCTTTGCAGTGGGCCTTTGTGGCCTTCAGGCAACCTCTGTTCCTTCCCCAGTCTGGGAAAGCCGCCTTGTGCAGCCTTTACTTCCCGAGTTTGTTCTGAATGCTTTGGGACAGGAGCATCACTTGAGGTTTGTCCTGTGGGGTAGGCTAAGTTAGGAAGCAAAATCTCCCAACTGGCTTATTTACTACTGTGTCTCTTTAAGAGAAGAGGGGCGCCTGGGGGGCTCAGTCAGTTAAGCGTCTGCCTTTGATTCAGGTTGTGATCCCAGGGTCCTAGGATCGAGTCCCGCATTGGGTTCCCCGCTCCTCAGGGAGCCTGCTTCTCCCTCTGCTTCTGCCTGCCACTGTCTCTCTCAAATAAGTAAATAAATAAATCTTAAAAAAAAAAAAAGAGGAGGGTGGAAGGACTTAATCTGCATATTGCTTCTGGGTCAGTAGTGACAAGCAGTAAGCAACTGCTCAGTCAATGTGGGGGCCCTTGGCTTTGCCAGCAGGGTGGTGTTACTTCCTGCCTGTACATGCCTTGCCTGCGTTAGCTCAGGTGATGCTGGTGACCAAGGGAGGGATTGGTCTCATCTCCAGCCTACAGAGGAGGGGACAGGCTGGGGAAGGTTAAGTCACTCATCTAGTATCATGCGGTTGGCCAGTAGGAGAGTCCGAACTCGGTCCAGGCTATACTTCCATGAGTTGCACGGTGGCTTTGGCCTTGTGACTCTAGCAACTTCCCTGAGGTGCTGGGGGGCCTGTGAGCCTTAGGGACCCCTCTGTCAGCAGGACCCATGATAGTCCTCCTGGGAGGTGTGGGGGTGGGGGCTCAGTGAGTAAATCTCAGTCCTTGCCCCCAAATAGGCCCTGCTTCCCTTCTGGCTGGGTCATCTTCCCTGTTATTTCTATCACTGATTGTATCCTCAGCAGTTGTAAATCTCTAGGAGGAGGGAGCAAGTCACACTCCCTCTGGATTTTAAAATATCTCTTTCCTTCCTCTTATCTCATGACCCTGAGATAGTAAAGGAAAACTGGTTTCCTCCGCTGACACCAAATGTGTGGGTTTTCCACAGGGAGCAAGTTTCTGCAGATACCTGCTGGGTGTCCTACACGTCATTTCTGATGCTAATTACCTAGAGTTAGTGCAGACCCCAGAGGCTCAGTCCCACAAGACTGCTCCCCCCTTAAGATGCCAGTCCCAAGTAGTGGGCTCCCATGTTACCCACACTTCTGTCCAGCTTGGTTACAGATGGGGTTCTCATGAACTGCTCGTCAGGTTTATTTGATATCACAGCTCACGAAACTCAAGGAGTTACATATGTTTACCTGTTTATTATAGAGGATACAGATGAACAGCCATATGAAGAGGTAAAGAAAGTGAGGTCTAGAAGGATCCTGTGCCTGGGAGCTTTTGTCCCCCATGGAGTTGGGGTACACCACCCTCCTAGCATGTGGATGTGTTCCCCACCCCAGAAGCTCTCCTGGCCTCTTAGCTGAGAGATTTTATGGGTGCTTCATCTTGTGGGCGTGATTTTCAATTCCTCTCCCCTCCTTTGGAGGATGGGGCCAAACGTTCCAAGCCTCTAATCATAGCTTGGTCTTTCTGGCAGCTGGCCCCTGATCCTGAAGCTGTCCCGGAGCCTACCACGAGTCACTTCATTGGAACAAAAGACACCCCTACCACTTAGGAAATTCTAGGGGTTTTAGCCTAAAACTGAAGCAGAGACCAAATACCAAATCTCGGCCAGCAAGAGAGAACCTGCTATGGACAATGTCACTTGGCCGACATGGGCACCCATTTTCCTTGGGTATCCAGGAGAGGAATCATTTGTCATAGGAAGGCATAAATTTAGCTTTGGCATTATCTCAGGTAGACAAGATTTTCTTTCTTTCTTTTTTTTAAGATTTGATTTATTGTGGGGAGGGGGAGAGAGAGAAAGTGTACACATGAGTGCGGGGAGGGGCAGAGGGAGAGGGAGAAGCAACCCCCCACTGAGCAGGACTGAGGTAGGGCTCGATCCCAGGACCCCAAGATCACGACCTGAGATGAAGACAGAGGCTTAACTGACGGAGCCACCCAGGTGCCCTGATAGACAACGTGTTCTTAAACAGGATTCTAAAACCATTAACCATGTGAGAACAAACTTGATAGATCCGATGCCATGAAAATAACTTCTCTGCATCCAGACACCATTAGGAGACTACAAAGGTGAGCCCCAACCTGGGAGAGGAGCCACATATCCCCAAGTCAAACTCTAGTGAAAGCAAGGCCTTGCGGAAGTGGGCATGTCAGTGGCCAGCGTGCAGAAAGATGCGCAGCACCATTAGTCGCAAGGGAAATACAAATTAAAATGTACGGTTGTACACTCACCGGAATGGTTCCAAGTTAGACAGACAGCACCACGTGTCAGTGTTGATGTAGAGGAACTGGAATGCTCTCCTCTCTGCTGTGGGGTGGCGGTCATGTGGGACTGTAGTCCTAATTCGGAAAGCTTGCAATATTTGCCAAAGCTAAATTTATGCCTTCCTATGACAAATGATTCCTCTCCTGGATACCCAAGGAAAATGGGTGCCCATGTCGGCCAAGTGACATTGTCCATAGCAGGTTCTCTCTCGCTGGCCGAAACCCGGCAGCACAGAGCACGCTAACAGGAGAGCGGACCCGAAACGAAGAATGAATGCCCCTCGTCCCTCCAACAGGGATGCCGCTCACGGAGGAGCAGAAGGACACTACTGTATGTTTCTTTTCTTCAGATGCAGTTCAGTAACAAATGAACCCACCAAAGAGTGACAGAGTCAAAGCAGTGTTTGCCCCTGGGAGGGTGGCCCCCGTGGGAAGGGGCAGGGGTGCCCTGCAGGAGTGTTGCTCATCCAGCCGTACCCCTACAATCAGGGCACTTGAGATAGGATAAAACCTAGTACAAGTAAATAAAACGTTCCCCCTTCCGTGCCATGCTGAGGACCAGAGTGCTGCTTCCGGTTCCATCCCCCCTGCCCACCCCCCACCCCCACCCCAACTGGACACCACTGTGCTGCTCAGGATGGTTTTGCATGGTGCCTGTACTGTTTGGGTCCCTTTACTGTCACGTGTCTTTCACGTGCCTTTCAGTCCAGAAATGAGTCTGCTCCTGCTGGTGGACCTGTCCACTTACCTGCTTCCTCGCAGCCTGACGCTGCAGAGGTGACTGCTTCTGAAACATGTGCCTTTTTTAAAAGCCTCCTGGGGGCCTGGGGGGCTCAGTTGTTAAGCATCTGTCTTTGGCTCAGGTCATGATCCCAGGGTCCTGGGATCAAGCCCTACATCAGGCTCCCTGCTCAGCAGGGAGTCTGCTTCTCCCTCTCCCACTTCCCCTGCTTGTGTTTCCTCTCTCACTGTCTTTCTTTCTATGTCAAATAAATAAAATCTTTATAAATAAATAAGTAAATAAATAAATGTTTTCTTGTGAAACTCCATGCTTCTCAAAGGTAGATGTTGCCATGTTTTGGCCTAAGAGTATTTTTTTAAAATTAATTAACATATAGTGTGTTACTAGTTTCAGGGGTAGAGTTCAGTGATTGATCATCACGTATAACCCCCAGTGCTCATCACATCGTGTGCCCTCCTTAATGCCAATCACCCAGTTATTCCCCCTCCCCTCCTCCCCTCTAGCAACCCTCAGTTTGTGTCCTATCATCAGAAATCTCTCTTTTTTTTTTAAATATTTTATTTATTTATTTCACAGACAGAGATCACAAGTAGGCAAAGAGGCGGGCAGAGAGAGAGGACGGAAGTAGGCTCCCTGTTGAGCAGAAAGTCTGATGTGGGGCTTGATCCCAGGATGCTGGGATCATGACCTGAACCGAAGGCAGAGGCTTTAACCCACTGAGCCACCCAGGTGCCCCTGGTCAGGAATCTCTTATGGTTAGTCTCCCTCTCTGATTTCGTCTTGTTTTCTTTTTCCCTCCCTTCCCCTCTGCTCTTTTTTTTTTTTTTTTTTAATTTGGCAGAGATCACAAGTAGGCAGAGAAGCAGGCAAAGAGAGAGGAGGAAGCAGGGTCCCTGCTGAGTAGAGAGCCCGATGCAGGGCTTGATCCCAGGACCCTGGGATCATGGCCTGAGCCGTAGGCAGAGGCCTTAATCCACTGAGCCACCAAGGCGCCCCTGCTCCTCTGTTTTGTTTCTTAAATTCCACATAGGAGTGAAGTCCTATGATAGTTCTCTTTCTCTGATTGACTTATTTTGGTTAGCGTAATGCCCTCTGGTTGCATCCACATCATTGCAGATGGCAAGATTCCATTTTCTGATGGCTGAGTGATAATACACTGTTGCATATACACACTCCACATCTTCATCCATGCATCTGTCCACAGACATCTGGGCTCTTTCCACAGTTTGGCTATTGTGGTCATTGCTGCTGTAAACATTGGGGTGCAGGTGCCCCTTTGGATCACTGCATTTGTATCTTTGGGGTAAATATCTAGGAGGGCGGTTGCTGGGTCATAGGGTAGCTCTGTTTGCCACTGAAGTGTTTCTTGATGTTATCCAGGATCTTCAGTGAGCTCTGTGTGTCATTGATGAAGTTAGTCCTGCTGTGAGTGGAGGGAGTATATTTCTAGAGGTACCATGCATTTTCTTTAAAGGTTTTATTTATTTATTTAATAGATGGAGAAAGAGATAGCAACAGAGAGCAGGAGCGGGAGGAGGGAGAGAAGCAGGCTCCCCTCTGAGCAGAGCGCCTGATGCAGGACTGAGTCCCAGGACCCTGGGATCATACCTGAGCCGAAGGCAGATGCTTAACCAACTGAGCCCCCCAGGTGCCCCGGTACCACGCGTTTTGATGGGAACATCTGATACGAAGTATAAATTACCTTAAGAGCCATGATTCCAAAGACACTTCCAATGCTTGCTTTTTGGCATGTCTGCCTTCAGATAAGGAGAAGGTGTTCCCCGGGTGGGGATTTTATTTTGCTGTCAGTTTCAGTTGGTATGACTTTGAATGGAGACCTTCAGATGAGAAAGCACCCACGAGCTCCTGGATGCCACAGGATTCCTTGAGTATCTTCTGGGCCATTTTCCCTCTTACCACGTCACTGTAGTCTCTCTGGGCCTCTGTGAGAGGGTCTGTGGACGTGAAGAGCCCCGAGGGCGCCCTGAGGAGCCATCTTCCTTGACCCAGCCATGGCTGTGTTCCTGTCACTCAGCTCTCCACCCGTGAAGTAGGACTGTAGGTGCGTCTGCCCTAGACAAACACTGGGCTACGGGTTTCAGACTCCACCTTCTGCATTTTAGAGAAGGAGATTGGGACACAGATCACTGTCACATGGCAGAAACGGGAGTGGCATCTGAGGTCACAGGATCCTTTTCTCTAGCAGGTGTGACCATTCACGTGTATCTGAATCAGGTCTGATTTTGTTTCTAAATGAATTGGTCTCAAAGTTATTTTTTAAAAGTTTGATTCCTCTACCCACCTCGGGCTTACTGGGTTTTGCATTTATGGGGAAGACATGGTGAGTAGACACGAAATCCTCCGGCACTCCTGTCAGTTTTTTTAAGGTGCAGCATTGAGGCTTCTTGCACTTCGGAGGAAATCCAGGAGGCCCAGAGGACATGGAGCGCTTTCTTGCACAGTTGGGTCTGTTCCTAGTCAGGCCGATGCGTCTGTCACTGGTCCGTGCTCTGCCGAGGGGTCTGGTTGTCTCTGCTCTATCACTTAGCCAAGAAACCAGAACAGAGAAGTTTGGGCTTTTGATCTATTGTCCAGGAAAATATGCCAGCCTTCCAAATTAAAACTTTTGTTCTGATTTTTTTTAAAGATTTTATTTATTTATTTGCCAGAGAGAGAAATCACAAACAGGCAGAGAGGCAGGCAGTGGCGGGGCAGGGGGAGCAGGCTCCTTGCTGACCAGAGAGCCCGACGCAGGGCTCGATCCCAGGACCCTGAGACCCATAACCTGAGCCAAAGGCAGAGGCTTAACCACTGAGCCACACAGGAGCCCCAAACTTTTGTTCTGATTAGGAGATTTTAAAATGTTCTTATACTTCTTAACAGAATTTATTCTTAGAACCAGAAGTGCCCAGTAAAGTTTAGGGACAGAACGAGTCACTCCAAATCCAAAAAAATCCACAGAACAAAACCCACATTTGTGCCAACAAGAGAGGGTTGTTTTTTTTTTTTTATAAGATTTTTATTTATTTATTTGACAGAGAAAAGATCACAAGTAGGCAGAGAGGCAGGCAGAGAGAGAGGAGGAAGCAGGTTCCCCGCTGAGCAGAGAGCCCCATGCAGGGCTCGATCCCAGGACCCTGAGATCATGACCTGAGCTGAAGGCAGAGGCTTTAACCCACTGAGCCACCCAGGCACCCCAAGAGAGGGGCTTTTAAATAACGCATATGTGGCAGGGCGAGGGAACTCAGTGGAGCCACCGGAATCCACCTTTTGAGGACTACTGCGTGATAAAAATGATAAAAAAGATAAAAACAGTCCTGCGTATAATTCTGTGGAGGAAAGCTTGCCTATAGTGTGCAATGACTAATGAATAATGAGTAATACTGTTTAATGTGTGTGTGTGCCTGTGGGTGGAACAATCTAGAAGGGAGGCAGGGAGATGTGATGGGGTCCCAGCAGCAACATGAGGGCCGCTCTCCCCACCCTGAGTGGTTCCACCCTGCATGCCTCAGCTCCATCCTTGTGGTTCTGGTGGTGTCCCACGTCTCTGAGGAAACCCCCAGCCCCTTCTTTGTACTCCTCACCTCCCCCTGCCCTGCTGGGAAGGGGTAAGGAGGGCAGGGTGGCTTGTTGCTCTCTGCGGGACTGGTAAGAGCTTCTCTATGTCTGGTGGGATGCCAGGTGACTTTAAGTTTCTGTGTTCTTTCCGTGTTTTCCGCATTTCAGCGCTGCAGATATATTAATTACTCTGTCCTCACGAAAGAAATTAGGAGATTGAAGGGAATCATATTTAAGGCAATGTATACATAAGTACACAACTGATAAAGGGTTACCTGAACATTGAGCTCTTATTATAAAAAGCATATATAAAATTTATCAGCTCATGGCCCTGTGGTGGCAAGGAGAATTTACCATCATCATTAGATAGATTGATTTATTTATTTATTTATTTATTTATTTATTTATTTTTTGTAGCATAGTTTTGGATCTCGTAGAGGCTTTGGGTTATGGTTCCTGAGTATCAGTTTTTAGTTTTCGGCAGCATTCGGCAACATTCATTTAACCTCAGACACTTGAATATTGCTGTAGAACTGCTTCAGATAATCAGAGTGCTATTACTTATGTAATACTTCTCTCTAAATGAACCTGCATTTCAGACTTCCATTCGTTTATTTTAAAGGAAACTTGGTCTCACTGCCCCAAGTGGAAAGCCAGCATCGCTTGCCGGGAATATTTGTATTTGCTGAACTTCCGGAGGCCCAGTTGGATACTGTTGCTGGCAATGACTTTGAACCTTAGTCTTGCTATCCCTTGTTGTTAGGAAGGTGGCAGGTATTAGGTGTGAGGGGTGTATGCCCTGAGGCCTTGTCTTGGTTGTGAGCAGAATAGCAAGGGCAGTGAGACCCCAGGTGGGGCCGTGGCTGTGGACCTCCACCTCCTGAGTCCTATCCGTCTCTTGGGGGATTTTGGTCTGAGTTTATATGCCTGATGTGTTCTCATTTGTGAGAAGAATGGAGGAGAAAGGTCTGGGTGTCGGGGGTTGCATGTCAAAGGTGCCTGCTACTTGTCAAATGGTTGCTTCTCATAATACTGCCTGGGGTCCCCCCTTGCCAGCTCTGAGGCCCTGGTGATAGCCATGACCCCCAGACTGACCAGGACTTCTCTCCATCAGGAGACCACTGTCTGCAGCTCCTGTGAAGATGTCCACTCCAGACCCACCCCTGGGTGGAACTCCTCGGCCAGGCCCTTCCCCGGGTCCCGGCCCCTCCCCTGGAGCCATGTTGGGCCCTAGCCCGGGTCCCTCACCGGGCTCTGCGCACAGCATGATGGGGCCCAGTCCGGGACCTCCCTCGGCAGGACACCCCATCCCGACCCAGGGACCTGGAGGGTACCCTCAGGACAACATGCACCAGATGCACAAGGTAGGGAGCCTGTGCCCACTGCCCTGATTGACTGGGTCCCCGTGATCGGAGGTGGGAGGATGGACAGTGCATCCGGCCTTCTGCTCCGAGCCAGCAGCCTTGTGTCTCCCGTTACCCATCATCCCACACGGGAGTTGTGGTCCCACTGCTCCACAGTTGCCTTTTGTTAACAAATAAAAATGTCCAAATCCCTAAAAGGTGGCTTATGTCACATGGTTTCCTGCACTCAGGCGGCTCTGCTCACCTGTGCTCTGTGTCCTCACTCTGTCCTGCACTTGGGTGCCATGCACTCACTGTCCTGACGACGTTTGAAATTGATCAGATGCTTTTGCCAGTGAGGTGAGGAAAACAAACCTCTTAACACAAATAGTGTTCCTTTCTCACTGTGTTCCTGGATGATGGTTGGGGAAAACAAGGAAACATCCTCCTATCTGTGTCTGCGTCTAAAGGAAAAAGTGCCATGTTCAAGCCTCAGAGACCACAAGAGATCCTCGTGGAAGATGGACATGGTGCGGCCTAGAGGTGAGGGGTCTCTGCTGACCCCTCTAGTCTCGCTCCCGGGGCTGTCCATGTGTTCATATCCATTCCGCTTAGCTCTCCCCTTGCCCAGCAGGTGTAGGCTATTGTGCCCATTTTACAGATGAGGAAGTAGGGTCTCAAGAGATGATCAGTTACCGGGTCAGTGGTGGAGCCATCTCATCCCTCTTGCCCTCCTTGCCTTCCCCATCCCCGCACATTTCTGTCAACAGTATCTTGTCGCTTCCTTTTTGGGAAGCTGTTGGTGACCTGACCACCTCCCCACGCCCCCCCCCCCCCCCACCCCGGCCAACTGATTGAGTCTGGCTTCTCCAGCACAGCCTCTTTCCCTCTCTGCCCATTTTGTTTCTTCCTCTTGGAATCGCTTGCACATACTCCACATGTCTGCCAGACACCTGGCGTTTGTCCTGCACCGTGTTAGGAGCCCAGGGGCCAGAGGCCGTGGCAGTGGGACACCCCTCACCTGCAGAGGCGTCAGCTTCCTGAGGACCCCCCCTTCCTGCATTTGAAGCTGCTCCTGTGGTCCCCGCCAAGCGCCCTCTCCTCCTCCTCTCTTGCTTCTCTCATGGCACACACTGAGCTGTAGCTGACTTTCCTGGGCCCCCCATTAGACTGAGTTCCCAGAGACCAGGATACTCGTGCCTACCAGGGCCTACCAGAGTGCCCTGGAAGGGTCCCGGAAAATGGCCCCTTTACCAGCCATTCCAGTCTGGGAAGTACTTAGTGCTGAGCCTTTGGAAGGAAATTAGGTGTCATTGTTGTGCAGAGGTCCAATGTGCCTCTTAGGAGGAACAGAGCTATGCCACGGACACCTTTCCTCCCATCTAATAGGCTAGAGGCGGATCTCAGATCAGTGAGGACACTGAACGTAGTGTAATCATACCTACAGGCAGAAATTTCTGTCTGTTCCTCTCATTTACAGTCTCCCAAGGAAGAGGGTTTCTGATCCAAAGATCGGTGGTGACCAGGTCTCCTTGTGACGATTAATCGGGAGCTTGGTGTCCCAACCAAAACAGCTCCTCTCCAGGAGCTCATGTCTTTTCTGTGCGGTATTTTGGCCATCTGAAACTGTCTTCTGGCGCCCTGATCCGTCTGTCCCTTCCAGACCTCCAGGCTCCTAGGTGGTCACCCCACTGTCGAGTGACATTGTTTCCTGCATCTCCTTGACACTTCAGTCAGTACCAGGGCCACGGCTTGGACCTAAGCTGCTTGGTCACATCGGTGATTGCGTACATACCGGGGCGACCTTGGGTGGACATTTCCACTTGCCGTGAACTCTCAGGCGGCACTTTGCATGCTATTCCTGTTCCCCCTTGTTGAGCTTGCCTTGTCCTTGTCCCCTCTTGTAGCCAATGGAGTCCATGCATGAGAAGGGCATGTCGGATGACCCCCGCTATAACCAGATGAAGGGAATGGGGATGCGGTCGGGGGCCCACGCAGGGATGGGGCCGCCGCCAAGCCCCATGGATCAGCACTCTCAAGGTACTGCTTCATTACTCTTCTTTCCTTGTGTCCGTTGCCTGCTCCCTCCCGCCCCAACCCTACCCCAGGTGTCCTGAGGTCATTTTCCTAGCTGAGTCTCCCGGTTTCCCACAGGCAGATTCAGGGTAAACCTAGGTGGTTCGGCCCTGTGGGAGACTCTGCCACGGGGGGCTGGGGAGCTTGGGCTTGCCCGGGGCCTGTTTTGGGCTGGCTTGTCTTAGAGCCGCCTCCGAAGAGGGAACCCTGGCGGGATGTGTCTGTATGCAGCCCTGGAGTTTGGACAGGGGCCGAGCAGGGTGGGCTTCTCGGGCCAGCAGCTCCCATGCCATCCAGAAATGTACTAGCAATGTGGATTCCTGGGCCCCACTTCAGACGGCTGGGAGAGAATCTTGGGGTCGGGGCTCTTCTTTAACAAGCCTTCCCTGTAGTTTTTCTGAACCGGGGCAGCTGGAGAAGGGGTGGAGTAGATGACTCCAGTCATTGGGGTGGGGAGCTCCTTGCCTCCAAGGGGCTCCACATTGAGTGGACGTAGGGGTGTGGTCTGTCCAAGTTGAGGGGCAGGAGGGCAGGCCTGAGGGAGGCCTGGATCTGTGTAACAGCTCAACATGGACCGTCGGCAGGCAGCTTGCTGAAAGCTGAGCCAAACCAAACCGGTCATGCCGGCCACTGTGTCTCCTCTCTCTGGGTGCTGCTCCTTTGAATCATGGGATTAACGTCATTTGGCCGCCCCCTGTCTCGGGATAGGAGCCGGTCTAAGCACAGTTGGAATGTTACCATCTCTGCCTTAGAAATCAGAGGATGTGTGTTGCCGAGTGACCACCTGGATCCACGTTGCTTCACAGGTTACCCCTCCCCCCTGGGCGGCTCCGAGCACGCCTCCAGTCCGGTTCCAGCCAGCGGCCCGTCCTCAGGCCCTCAGATGTCCTCTGGGCCAGGAGGGACCCCCCTGGATGGTGCCGATCCCCAGGCTTTGGGACAGCAGAACCGGGGCCCGACTCCGTTTAACCAGAACCAGCTGCATCAGCTCCGAGCCCAGATCATGGCGTACAAGATGCTGGCCAGGGGGCAGCCCCTCCCCGACCACCTGCAAATGGCGGTGCAGGGGAAGCGGCCGATGCCCGGGATGCAGCAACAGATGCCAACACTACCTCCGCCCTCTGTGTCCGCCACGGGACCCGGCCCCGGGCCTGGCCCTGGCCCTGGCCCGGGTCCGGGACCAGCACCTCCAAATTACAGCCGGCCTCACGGTAGGACCCACGCTCCCCTGTGCTCGGGGTTGGGAGGGGGACGCAGAACGAACTGACCAGGATGTGGGCGGCGATGTCCGCAGACCCGGGCCTCCTGCCCGCGGCATGCCACCCGGAGCCCGCATGGCGTCGGCAGCGCTCAGGGTGCTCGGGCGGCAGGGCTGTCTTCGTGCTCCGTGTTGCCTCTCCCGCTGCCTCCCTGGCCCCCACCCCCACCATCTTACCCACGCCGAGGGGCTTGCTGCCGGCTGTGTCCCCTGGAGCCAGGCCTGCCTGTGGGGGTGGGTGCAGGCGTAAACACGGGATGCTTTCGATCGTCTTATTTGTTTCTCCCGATGTGTAGGTATGGGAGGGCCCAACATGCCCCCCCCAGGACCCTCAGGCGTGCCCCCTGGGATGCCAGGTCAGCCCCCCGGAGGGCCTCCCAAGCCTTGGCCTGAAGGTAAGTCCCCTCTGTCTTGGTGACATGGTCTCTTCCCTGGCTCCCATCATGGGCTTGTGCCATGGAGCCCCTGAGAGGAGCCTGCTGAGAGAGAGGTGGCCAAGAACAAGTCCTCCCTTCTTTGGGTCTTTTTTTTTTTTTTTCTTTAAGATTTTATTTATTTGACAGAGAGACATACAGTGAGAGAGGGAACACACGGGAGTGGCAGAGGGAGAAGCAGCTTCCCCGGTGAGCAGGGAGCCCAGGGCGGGGCTCGATCCCAGGACCCTGCGATCATGACCTGAGCTGAAGGCAGATGCTTAACGACTAAGCCACCCAGGCGCCCCTGCCTTCTTTGGGTCTTATGTGTCCCTGGTCAGTTCCCAGAGGCTTAGGTTTGGTTCCACTACATGATTCCTGCCCCACCTTGTCCTATGGGTCGTGGTGATCCTGGGGTCTCCCCACCAAGGAGAGGAGGAGCCTAGTGACCGAGTCCACCGGACGCCTCCAGTGAGAGGCTGTGGGGAGGTGCTGCTGCAGCCACAGACCCCGTCCTTCAGGGCCCAGAGGCCATGTTGACCCCCTTCCCTCCTGAGAACGCCCCCCCCACCCCCCACCCCCATGCTGTGAGAGGCAGGGGGAGTGACACGGTGGCCCAGCGTTCCATTTCTGCTGACTGGGTGCAGCCTCTGTGTTCTGTGTAAGATGTGGTCATCGGAGGTGTTGGAGGGTGACCTCCGTGGGGAGGAAGTATGGACAAATGGCCTCATTCCTTGTCCGCTTGGAGCCTGAGGTTTAGTGATGGGCGCCGCGTAGCTCATGGCTTAAGTAGGACTCCTTGGGCACCGGATGAAAGTCCGGAAACTGCTGCTCCCACGAGGCCTCCCACAGCAGGACCGAACCTGGGAGCGGTGCTTAAGCGGGCGGGGCTTCGGGAAGGGGAACGTCAGCTGAGATCCGGAGGGGGCAGGAGGGAGGAGGACCCCCGAGGGACCCCTGAGTGAGACGCTGCTTGGGCCTCGTCAGCCTTGGGGATGAGTTTGTCCCCGGGGCCATAAGCGCCCAGAGGGCTTTTCGTTTACCTCCGGAATCACGCCAGAATTCAAAGCTGTGCCTCTCCCGCCTGACTCCTCTCCCCCTACCCCTGCCAGGACCCATGGCGAATGCTGCTGCCCCCACGAGCACACCTCAGAAGCTGATCCCCCCACAGCCAACGGGCCGCCCCTCACCTGCGCCCCCAGCCGTCCCTCCCGCTGCCTCCCCGGTGATGCCGCCCCAGACGCAGTCGCCGGGGCAGCCTGCCCAGCCCGCCCCCATGGTGCCATTGCACCAGAAGCAGAGCCGCATCACCCCCATCCAGAAGCCGCGGGGCCTGGACCCTGTGGAGATCCTGCAGGAGCGCGAGTACAGGTAAGGGCGCTGCTCCCCGGGGGCACTTGGGGTTGCTGCCCCCGCCTCGGTCAGTCCCGGCACGGGTCGGTTTGACTCTCAGTTCCGAAGGCCGGTGGGGTATGGGATCGGAAATCTGTCACCAGTTGCCTAGTTCTCTCTTGCTGTGTATCCTTCCAGAGAAATCCTGTGCGTGTATAGGCAGACAGGGGCCGGTGTTTCCGGAGGGACACGCGGTTCCTCCCACGGCAACAGACTTAGATCTTGCCCTGTCTGTGCCAGACGAGCTTTTCTCCTTGTTGGACGCACAGTATTCTGTCCGGTGGCTTTACCATAATTGATTTAGCCCGGACCCTGTGACGGAAGGGATGGCAGGTTGTTTCAGTTTTTTTTTTCCCTGATCTTTTGTTAAAACAACGTTGTATTCAACACACTTACGTCTCTCTCTCTTCCCATGTGTGCACACGTGTCTGAGTAACTCCCTGAAAGTGCCACGGCTTGGCTACAGGGGACCTAGGCAGGGAATGTTCCCAGATTCTGCAAAACTGCCCTCCTGAGAGGTCGTACAAAGAGATGTTGAACGCAAGTGCTTTATTCTCCTCGCTCACTTTCGGCTCACGAGCACTCAGCGACCTGGCCGAGCCTTGTGGCGGGCCGTCACAAACGTCACTAGTTGCTGGCTGCTTTGCCAAGGCCTTCTGGGTGCCCGGCGTGGGGGTAGACAGCGGGCACACAGGGCGCCTGTGTCACACCGTGCCGTGCGGCTGGGACACCTCAGGTTCGCCCCCGAACACCTTGCCCTCCCCCGTTTCCCCATTGCATTGACCGCTTGTTTAGGACTGGCCTCCCTTGGTAAACGTAAACCGCCTGCGGGAGGGGCTGTGCTTGTTGACCATAATCCCCAGAAGTACCAGTAAATCTTTGTCTAAGGAGGGGCTCCAGAGGGCTTCACAAGAGGTGCTCTGGAGCTCCAGCCCTTGCACCCAGGTGCCTCCTCTCCAGTTCCATGTAGGTAGCTTAAACGTGACCTTTCCAGATACGTCCTTGCGTCCCCCACGTTTCCCTCCTGTTTCTGTCCCCATGCACCTGACTGCAGCTCATTGGGCCAGACGCTGCCTCCCCTTCGCTGTTGCTCCCCCTCCCCCATCCCGTGTCCTCATCTCAGCTCCCCCCCCCATCCCGGGAACTGGTGGCCTTTTCCACGCTGTGGACCCCACCACCCGGTCTACATCTCCTTGCTGGCTTCCCTGTTCTTCCCCTTGCTTGTGCAGTTTGTTTTCCACATAGCAGTTTGACGTTTCTTTTTATAATTTACTCCATTAGACCTGTTCCCCAGGTTCAAACCTGCCACTGGTGTCCCTGGGCCCGTCCAATAAGCACCTTTTTGTTTAGCCCCTGCCCAAGGCTCTGTCCGTGCCTACACCACTGTCCCTATTCCTCTTTTTCTGTGGAACAAGTGAGACTCATTTCTACCCCTGGCCCTTTGCATAAGCTGCACACGATTCCTTGGCTAATTGAGGCCTATTTGCTGAGGTCACCTGATCATAGAGGCCTTGCCTAACCCCCTCACTTCTAGCCCCTTTCTCAGAGTATTTGGTACTCTCTGCAATTAGCGTAGATATTTAATTTTTTAATTCCTTTACGGCCTGTCTGGCTGGTAAGCCTGAGAGCTCTACGAGAACAGCACATTAGTCTTGTTTAGTCTTATTTAGTGCTAAGGCCTAATGTCTGGATCAGTCCTTGGCACATAGCAGGCGTTTCATAAATATGGGTGAAACAATGAGAAGGGGGATTACCTCATTTGAACTGTAGACCAAGCCTGGAGGGTTGCTCTGCGGGGTGGTCCCTGCACTGGGGTGGAGACGCTGGTCCGCCTGGCCCCCTAGCTGGCTCTCGCTGCTGGAATGTCATAAAGCAGCTGTGCCCTGTCAGGTTCGGGTTTGCTGGGCCTGCCCCCCTCTTTCCGTTGTTCTGTGTTTCGGCTGGCTTCCTTTTCTGAGCCACTGCCCATCTTGTGACCAGGACATGCCTTCCTCGAGGGGTGGAGTCTCCTGAGGTCCCACCTTTAAATGGAGCAAACAGGTGGGCTCCCGTGAAGACACAAGAGCTCCCCTCACCTCTCCTTCCTTCTGTCTTTGCCACCCAGGCTGCAGGCTCGAATCGCACACCGAATTCAGGAACTTGAAAACCTTCCCGGGTCCCTGGCCGGGGATTTGCGAACCAAAGCGACCATTGAGCTCAAGGCCCTCAGGCTGCTGAACTTCCAGAGGCAGGTGGGCACAGGCGCAGGCCCGTTGCTTGAGGGAAAAGAGCCTCTTCTGCCTGCATTGATGCTTCGATTCAAAGAGCTACTTTCAGGCAGTTCTTAAATGTGCTTTGATCGTTAAGAGCAGCAGTGGCCTTGCACCCCCTTTGGCTGGCTGTCCCCCTCTCCTGTCCACGTCCTGCTCGGTGGTGGGACGTTAGCCGCTCTCGGGATGCAGAGCTGTGGGTCCTTCCTAAAGCAATAGTTGCCGGCGGGAAGCAGGAGACTTAAGTGGGTCTGTTTCTGGGGGCGCTCTACCTTTGAATGACCCATAAGGAATATCTTGCATGTGGTTGACGGGAGGCAGCGCTGGAGACCTGAAGGTTTGAGAGAACCTTCTGCTGGATGTCCTGAAGCAGTCATCTTCTGAGCTTTGCTTGCACTGTCTATGGGCACCCACCAGAAGGCATTTAGAACGGATCCCTCTGGAAAGAGCCGCAGTGTATCTAGCTTGAGATAATGTAATTATGTGTGGATTTGACAACGTTGTGCGCATCGTTTCTTCCTTCCTCAAGCTACGACAGGAAGTGGTGGTGTGCATGAGGAGGGACACGGCCCTCGAGACGGCCCTCAACGCCAAGGCCTATAAGCGCAGCAAGCGGCAGTCCCTGCGTGAGGCCCGCATCACCGAGAAGCTGGAGAAGCAACAGAAGATCGAGCAGGAGCGCAAGCGCCGGCAGAAGCACCAGGTGCGTCTCTGCCCTGCCGCGAGGCTTGGCCTCGGCCTCGGCCGGGGCTCCCGTGCTGCCGAGTCTTGTTTGGTTTGTGTTGAGCATGCTGTCTGTCTGTCTTTTCTGCTCATCACAACCATATTCTAGCCGCCGAGAATATGTTAGTGGGTAAAACCACATGGCAGCGGGTGGACAGGCCATAGTCACATATGCCGTGTTTGGGAGGCGATGAGGGTATGAAGAGATGTAAAGCAGGGGTGGGGAGGGACGGAGGGGCTGCTGACACAGCACGGTTGGGGGAGTTCTCTGAGAAGGCAGGACCTGAGGGAGGGAACCACAAACACATGTGGGCCAGGAGCTTTGCAGATTGAGGGGAAGGTGCAAAGGCCCTGGGGCTGGAATGTGCCATGTGTTCTGTGACCAGCAGGGATCCCAGTGTGGCTAGAATGGAGTGAGCAAGGGAGAGAGTGAGGGGAGGACAGAGAGGTGGAGGGGACAGAGAGGGGAGGCAGAGCGTCTGGGCTGAGGAGACCACTTGGGCCTTTACTCTAAGTGAGGTAGGAGCCATGGAGGGTCCCGAGCAGACGAGGGCGTGATCTGACTTAGCTTCTATGCAATCTGTCGGGAAGACCCCATCTCTGCCAGAGTAGGACGTGGGATGATTTGGTTTGTTGGCTCACTGACTTTTTCTAAAGCTCTACTGTGGTCGCTGTCTGGTACAGGTGTAGTTTAGAATTTTAAAAGTCAATACTCAGCATTAACTACTGTTAACGTTTTGGTGTATCCTTCAGGTAGGTTTTCTGTCGGCGCAGAGTATTCAGAAGTTAAATAGCCTCCTTTAAACAAACATATACACACGTGGACTTGTTTTTAAGTATTGTGGAAGCATTTTTAATGTCTACATCACATTCCTTCTCTGCTTTGGTATCTGCTAATTTATGTGACCATTTCTCTGTTGGGGCACATGTAGCCTGTTCTCAACCTTGCAGTGTTAGAAATAATACTAGAAGAGGCCTGCTTGACCTTGAATTTTTTTGGCCAATGTCTGCTGTTTTCCTCCAAGGGACTTCCAGGCAGTGGAATGACTTGTTTGGAGGGTGAGGGTGTTTTGAAGTGCTTAGTGTTCAATGCCAGTTCGGGCAAGGTGGATGGCCCTGCCTGTTACCTACGAGGGAGGGCGCCTCTCCCCACAGTCCCCCGCGCGAGGCCTTCCTTACACAGGGAACTCCGAACCTCAGAGGCCGACGCTCATTGTACCGTTTCGATTACGTCCTCTGGGTTTTAAACAAGCTGCCTTTAAAGTTTTGTCTCCTTTTCAGCAACATTACAGCGGCTCTGGGGAGTAGCCAGTCCTCTCTTCTGTGTCTGTCCCTGCAGGAGTACCTCAACAGCATTCTGCAGCATGCCAAGGATTTCAAAGAATATCACAGATCGGTCACAGGCAAAATCCAGAAGCTCACAAAGGCGGTGGCCACCTACCACGCCAACACGGAGAGGGAACAGAAGAAGGAAAACGAAAGAATTGAGAAAGAGAGAATGCGGAGACTCATGGTAAAATTCTGCCTTCGTGACATCGTGTCCCTTCATGTCCCTTCGTGGCTGCTTTGGGTGTGGCAGGTACCAGGGATCGATTGCCTGGTGTTACGCCAAGGGCGACTGCTGCTCAGAGTTAGAGGTGGGACAGAGAGAAAGAAAGGGTGCGGGTTTGGGAGTCCAGACCTGGCCTGTTCATTCTGTCAGTGTTTGCAAGACCTTAGGCTGGTTAGCTGGCTGCTCTGTGATCTCTCCAGAAAGGGGAGGGGCACGCACTGTAGGTTGGGAGAGTGACCGATGATGTGATCGCTGGCCTGTTCCTCCACCCTTTGTGTTTGGCTGTTTGGGGTGATTCAGGCGGATGCTGACAGGCACTGCTGTGTGCATGCGGCCCTAGCAGTAAGGAAAAGCATGCAGGCCCTACCCTCCTGGCCGCTCCTGCTGGCCCTAGAGAGAAGGAGGCCCAGGTCGAACAAATGAGCGTTTGGGGCGGTGTGAAGTAGCCCGAAGAGAAGGAAGCCAGATGAGGGAGTAGGGGTTGGTGGGGTGTTATGGGAAGGGTGGGCGTGACTCCCTTAATGAAGTGCCTCCCAGGGATAAAGGAACCAAGGGCAGGCCCCTGAGGTGGCAGAAAGCCAGGTGCGAGGCACAGCAGAAGGCCCCTAGAAGAGCATGCTGAGGGCACGAGCGAGAGTCCCTAAGGCAGTCATGGGGGGCTTTGTAGACCATAAGAAAGGCTTTAGATTGAATTCTGTGTATGATGGGAGCCACAGGAGGCTCTAAGCTGGGGTGATGTCTGTCTCATTGATTATTAGAAAGCCAGGAGGGGCTTGCTGCACGGGTCCGTGAGCGTATCGGGCCTGGACTGGAGAGAAGTGTTTGTATTTGGGGGGCGTTTGTGGACAGAGGGGCTAGGACTTGCTGTTGGCCTTTTCAGGTGGCTTCTGGCAAAAGCATATCTGTCCAGCAGGCTCCCTCGGGGTCTTCCCTGGGTATGGGTAGGAGATGCTGAAGACGGGGTCGATAGCCCCGTGAAGGTGTACGTACAGCACGGGTCTGGTGTCCGCTGAGCATTCCTTTGGGGAGGGTCTGGTTGCTGGTTAACAACAACCCTCAGTGGGCTTCTTGGCTTTGGATTACCTGCCCTGGGCCCTAATGGACGAGTGCGTGTTCTTGCCAACACGACCATAACCTCACCCTTCCGCAGGCGGAAGATGAGGAGGGCTACCGCAAGCTCATCGACCAGAAGAAGGACAAGCGCTTGGCCTACCTCTTGCAGCAGACAGACGAGTACGTGGCTAACCTCACGGAGCTGGTGCGGCAGCACAAGGCTGCCCAGGTCGCCAAGGAGAAAAAGAAGAAAAAGAAAAAGAAGGTGCGCTGGGCCTGGCCGTGCGCCTGCCCCTGGGTGGGACTGGAGCAGCCATCTGGGCACATGTGCCTCGGCCTCCCTGGTGACCATGTCTCTCTTCACTTGCAGAAGGCAGAAAATGCAGAAGGACAGACGCCTGCTATCGGACCTGATGGCGAGGTAAGGGATCAGGAGCTTTTTGTCATGGAAACGCCAGCCCAGTCCTGGGAGCTTAGCTCTGTCGCATCCTTTAAATTTCTTTTTTCTTTTAAAATCACCAGAGCTATCTACGGTGAATGGAAGAATCCACATGGGTCCCCTGCCACATCGCACCCCCTCCTCATTCCCACTCCCCAGGAAGTACAGTCAGCTCCCGGGGTGTTTCCTTCCGGACTTCTTTTGTTGTCCGTCCTGTTATTTTGTTAGTTTCGCTCTGACATGATTAAAGGACAGAATTCCAGCATCTTCCTCACGTGGGTTCTCCGTTTTCCCAAACATTTTTTCCTAAACCATCGGAGAGTCAGGTGTAGACATGAAGACCCCTTACCTCTGTATACTTCAGTGCGTTTCCTAGAAAAAAGCTCCTTCTTTTCCGTGACTGTACAGTGATCAACAAGCAGAAACAAGCCTGCCTGCAGTGACACCATGATGTTGTCCGTGGCGCTTGTTAAGGCTTAGTCAGCTGTCACAGCTGTTCTCTGGTGGCCTTCATAGCAAGTCTGTGGCCACGCGTTGCCTTCAGTGGCGATCCTTCTAGTCCTTTGATCCTGAACAGCTCCTCACTTCGTCTAAGCCTTTTCTGACCTTGGCATTTCTGAAGAACACAAGCCAAGTATTTCCCACAGGGGCCTTTCACTTGGGTTTGACTTGCCCTTTCCTTGTGGTTAGATTCCAGTTATGTGTTCTTGGCAGGAAGACGCCAGAGTGACACTGTGTTCTTCTCCGTGCGTCACAGCAGGTGTCATGGTGTGGATGGCTTTGGTCACTGGCGATGTTGACCAGGATCCCTTGGTGTCTGCCGAGGCATCTGTGATGAAAAGTTACTATTTTTTCCTTTTGTAATTATTAAGTACCTTGTACTTGATGGTTACAGAATGGTGATGCCCCCTCTCTTCACCCTGACCTTCCTCTCCCCTCCCCCATGATTTCTTCTGCATTTTTTAGATGACTTTCTACAGGAAGGAAGAGTTTTTCTCTTCTTTCCTCTTTGGCCCATGGTACACAATTTGCCAGCCCCGGTACCAACTTACAGGATTCTCATTGAGTTTAATCCTTTACGGTCATTATTTTGATATTCAAAGTATTCCAGTCTGGGCCAGTAAGAGCCCCTTCCAGTTGGCCCATGTGTCCCTTGAGAGCTGTCTTACTTCCTTGCACACCGTAATGGCCCAAGCTCATCTTCTGCTTTCACAGCCAATATTTAGAAACCAAGATCTCTCTCTCTCTCTTTTTCTTTATCTCTAAAGACGTTACGTAAGTAAGTAAGTAAGCCAAGTTCTATACCCAGAGTGGGGCTTGAACTCATGACCCCAAGATCAAGAGTCGCATGCTCTACTCACTGAGCCAGCCAAATGGCCAAGATACCTCGTTAGATGTGATTGTTGATGTGGGCGTCATTGCTTCTAGGCCCTCCTGGCAGTCAGATCTAGGGAACAGGAATACGGCCACATGCATCTGTGCATTGCTGGTCTGTATGTTCCAAACCTTACATTCATATGGGTATGTCTGCATCGAATCTAATACCGTAGGGCTATTTCGGTTTTCTCTTTCCTTAAAACAGCCCAGAGCTTGGCTCCCATTAGCCATGGTATATTTCTTTATTTGCCTAATCCTGGAAAATACATTCTGGGAAATACATTCAGAGTTGTTAACTTATACTCCTGTGCAAAAGAGGCCTCCTAGCTGGAAATTAGTTGGTGTTTGGAGTTACTCAGCCTGAAATTAATGTGCTCCAAATACTACATTTAAACGTTACTTGGATTAGTTCTCTCCTGTGCCCTGATAGGTGCGGCTTCCCCTTTCCTTGTTGGTTTTATTTATTTACTCATTATTTATGTATGTATTTTAATACATTTTTTAAAAAGGTTTTATTTATGTATTTGACAGAGATCACAAGGAGGCAGAAAAGAAGGCAGGGGGGTGAGCAGAAAACAGGCTCCCTACTGAGCGAGAGCCTAGTATAGGGCTATGTCCCAGGACCCTGAGAGCATGACCTGAGCTGAAGGCAGAGGCTTAACCCACTGAGCCACCCAGGCGCCTTATTTTAGTACATTTTTTAAAAGATTTTATTTATTTGAGATAGTGAGAGAGAGAGCCCAAGCTGGGGGACAGAGGGAGAGGGAGAAGCAGGCTCCCCACTGAGCTGGGAGCTTGATGTGGGACTCGATCCCAGGATCCTGGGATCATGACCTGAGCCGAAGGCTGACACTTAACTGACTTGAGCCAACCAGGCATCCCTTTCATTTCTGTATTTAGTATGTGAAATTTTACTAGTCTGATTCTAAAAGTCAGCACCGTACAAAGTGGCGCACTCGGAGCGGGCTTGCTGTCTCCACTCACTGTTTTTTCCCTACCACATCCCTACCAGCCTCCTGAAAGCCACTGTTCTCCCTCAGTACACTCATTTGGAGGGAAGATGTCTAGAAGGGGGAGGTGTAAATGAGTAGTGTTTCCTTTGCCGCCTTCCCCGCCCCCTCCTCACTCCCACCTTCCAGAGGAAAACTGTGGGTAACCGTCGTGGAAAACCATGTTTGCTCTGGGGCCTTTTCTGTGTATGGGCCGCCAGATGGTTTTCTTTTTCCAGCCTCTCATTGTGTCTCTGACATCTTCCCACGTTAGCTCACATACCTTATTCTTTCAGTGCCACCGAAACATAGTATTTCTTACAGAAAATATTTAAACAGTATGATAAAAAGCAAAAGTCCCCACGGCACCTGCTTTCCCGAGAGCGAGCATGCGGGTTGAACATGCATCCAGGAATCGTTTTGCCTACATCCCTTCGGTTTGTTTTAAGGCCATTTGGGGTGATCTAGACATAGCTAGACTCCATTCAGCAGGATATCTTGGGCCACTTTCCAACTCAGGCCATTAATTCTGTTCTGATTTTGTGGTGTGGACGCGTTGGCCTCTCATTCAGCAGGCGGACGGGTAGTCATACAGTTGCTTTGCATTTGCAGCCGCAGTGACGATCCTGCACTTCTCGTCTCTGATGCGCCACCGCGTGCCCCTCCCTTCCCGGAGCCTGTTGCCCTGTTCCCTTCCTCCCGTTGCACTCGTTGTTGTCACGAGCCTCCCTGACATTATGTTTTCATGCTCTCTCCCAGTCAGCGTGGCCTGCCATAACAAAGCACCATGCCTGGGGTGGTTTCAATACCAAAAAAACAGTATGTTCTCACCGCTCTAGAAGCTGTAATTCCAAGATCGAAGTGCAGCAAGGTCGGTTCCTGGGGAGGGCTCTCTTCCTGGCTTGTGGGTGGCTGCCTTCTTGCTGTGTCCCCATATGACGGGAGAGACAGCAAGCTTTGCTGTCTCTTACAGGGGGCACTGTTCCGTCCCGAGGGCCCCACCTTGTAACCTCAACTAACCCTCATTACCCCCCATCCAAGGCCCCATTTCCATATATAGCCACATTGGCAAGTTGGGGCTTCAGCATTGAATTTGCTGGGGGTGGGACACAATTCAGGCCATAGCAGACTCACACTTTCTCCTGGAGGCCAGATTCCTAAAGTGAATGACCAGTGATTAACTCAAATATGTATTTATTTCATGAGATTTTATTTTCTCTTATTACTTATTTATCTTTTAAGTGGGCTCCGTGCCCAGTGTGGGGCTTGAACTCATAACCCTGAGACTGAGAGTTGCCTGCTCTGCCCACTGAGCCAGCCAGGCGTCCCATGAGGTTTTATTTTAAATGTTATATTGAATTTTTAAGAATGCAGGCTGGCGTTTTGCCACAATAGAAAGCCTTTGTAAGGGTGTTTGGGGCTTTCAGGGGAAAAGTCCTCTGGTGGCCAAGTGCAGTTCAGGGAATTCTTTTGGGTAGTCACTGGCTGCTCCTCCTGCTGGGCACCAGAAGCCTCGCTTTGGTGGTTGTGAAGTGTGCTTCATCTCAGCCTGCGCTTCGCAGCCTCTGAATGGCCTGGGAGCTTTTCTGAAAGCCCCAGAGCAATTGAATCAGAATTTGGGGGTGGGGGGAAGGGCAGGCCTCAGCACCATCAGCCACTCTCAGGGCGCACTCGGTGGTGAAAGTCCACGATGGGGCCCGTGGAGGCTGTGCGTGCGGCAGGTAGTTGCCGTCACCTTCCGTGGTGGGCAGGTTTGAGGGCCAGGTGGTCTGGTGGCACGGGATGGGCTATGTTGATGGTGAGTGTGGCCCCTGAAGGGGACGAGAGGGTGGGAGAAGTTTCTGGAAGGTGTGAACGAAGGTTTAAACCAAGAACTTCATCCTTATCCTGGAGGTTTTCTCCAGGAAATTTGAGGGCACTAACGGAGGGGATGTTCTTCAGCGTCGGCGTCTCAGAACGAGAAATGGAGGAGTTTCATACATGCTAAGAGGAGATTAGTTGTTTTGCTTTCCAAATATTCTGTTTAGCTCTTTCACGGAAAAGAATGAGGACCTTTGAGGAAGTCTCCAAATGTACTATTAATGGGGGGAAAAGGGGGCCAAACGAATGTGAATAGTATAGTCATTTGTGTATAAACGGGGAGAGCGCAGTCCTTGTTTCTTACGCGTGGAGTAGGTCTGTGAGGCTGCGTGAGAGACAGCTACTGGTGGACGCATATGGAGAGAAACCATCCGATGGGGTCAGCAGAGGTTCCCCACTGTGCTCTTATGAGGTTGGAGCCATGTTAACCGGTTTGAAAATGAAATACCTCGAAGAAACAGCTGTCATCAATGGATCATATATTATTACTGGATTATTAATATGTCATTAACCCCTTTTTTAAAAATGTTATTAACCCATTTTCACAACCACTGGCCATGTTTTTTGCCATTTTCTGGGCATGGAGTTGGGAGAGCACTTCCCAAGGTGGCTGTAGTTAGCAGAAGCCCGAGGTATGGAAACTCCAGAACCTCAGGTTACACATGTGACCCTTTTTCAGCCTCTGGATGAGACCAGCCAAATGAGTGACCTGCCGGTGAAAGTGATCCACGTGGAGAGCGGGAAGATCCTCACGGGCACCGACGCCCCCAAAGCAGGGCAGCTAGAAGCCTGGCTTGAGATGAACCCCGGGTGAGTTGGCCTCGTTCCAGAGGGTGATATTGCTTTCATTTAGAAGCAGGCCAGTTCACTAAGGAAAGTGAATCCTGTGCGCTCTGGCAAAGTGTGTATTAAAACACTAATATTTTTTCTAGATATGAAGTAGCTCCGAGATCTGATAGTGAAGAAAGTGGCTCAGAAGAAGAGGAGGAGGTAAGAGTCCATTTCCTGGCTGCTGCGGCTCTCAGTGTGGTAACTTCCACTCCTGGGGCCCCCGTCACCCCTTTGCACTGTGATCCTCTCCTGTTCTGGGCGGGTGTTGTGTGGGGCAGGAAACAGGCACAGGGCAGCCAAGGGCCCCAGTCCTGGGTGAAATTTGGTGCCTTAGAGCTGCACTCTCAACTCTGTAACCTCTAGCCAATGTGACTCCTCAGTCTTACATTAGTCAAATTAAATAGAATTTAAAACGGACCATCCTCAGCTCTACTAGCTGTCTTTCAAGTGCTCAAAATCTGAAGCCCTTCCCTCCAGAAAGATCAGTGTGAATTTGGGATCATTGGATCATGTACATGTTTACCCATTATAATCTAACTCTTGGAAACATAAATAGTTGGATTTGTTGTGTAAACTCTAAATCATTTAACTATGTCACGTTACAGTTGGCAAAGCTGTACTGAAGAGCCATGTTCCCCTCTCTGTCCTCGAGCGCCTCCTGGGAGCACACATTTTTTACCTTATTACCACTTCAGCTCATCTGGAAATTTATTTGGGGTAGGCCATGGGGCAGAGCTCTGCCTTGTTTTCCCTCCGAGGAGTACTAAGTGAACTGACATTCAGTTTAGTTCTCCCATTCCACTGGCCTGTGACATTTTTTTAAATGTGTTCAGTTTTTATACCCAGTGGGGTCGTTCTAGGGCGGCCTGTTCAGGTTCATTTAACGTTGATTGTAATGATTCTCCAGTAAAATTCTGTTGTAATTTTTTGATAGCTCTGTAGAGAGATAATTTAAATACCATAAAATGCACCCATAGGAAGTGTATAATTCAGTGATTTTTTTTACTGAATTTATAGACTTGTACGGTCTTTACCACACACCAATTTTAGAATGTTCTGTAATCCCAGAATTTTCCCTCCTGCTGGTTTGCAGATTATTCTGACCCCTTCCTCCAGCTCCAGGAAACCAGGGATCTGCTTTCTGTCTCTGTAGATTTGCCTTTTCTGGGTATTTCCTATAAACAGAGTCCTATAACGTGTAGTATTTTGTGTCCAGCTTCTTTCAGATAGCTGTTGATGTTCATCCCTGTTGTATGCGTACCAAGAGATCATGGCTATTTATGCCCGCGTCCTGTCCTGCTGTGTGATGTGGCACGCTTGCTTATCCTTTCCCGGTTGATGAGCTGTTTGTGTTGTTTCCGTTTTTGCTGTTACGAATGATGTTGCTGTGAACATTCCCATACACATCTTTGTGCGGACATATGTTTTCATTTCTCTTGGGGAGATACCTAGGAGTGGAATGGCTGGGTCACGTGGTAAGTTCATGTTTGCCTTTTTTTAAGAAACTGCCAAACCGTTTTCTAAAGTGGTTGTACCATTTCACAGGTTCCAGTTTCTCCATATCCTTGTCCATACTTGGTGTTATCTGTCCTCTCAATTGAATCCATCCTAGTGGATGCATAGTAATATCTCATCATGCCTTTATTTATTTGACAGACAGAGATCACAAGTAGTCAGAGAGGCAGGCAGAGAGAGAGAGAGAGGAGGAGGAAGCAGGCTCCCCGCTGAGCAGAGAGTCTGATGTGGGGCTCGATCCCAGGCCCCCGGGATCATGTCCTGAGCTGAAGGCAGAGGCTTTAACCCACTGAGCCACCCAGGTGCCCCTCATCATGCCTTTAGTTTGCATTTTCTTATAACTAAATAATGTTGAGCGTTTCTTCATGTGTTCGTGCACCATTTGTGTATCTTCTTTGGTGAATGTCTACTCCTGTTTTTTGCCTGTTATGAACTAGGTTGTCATCTCATGACTGAGTTGTAAGTTTTTTTATATATTCTTGGGATATGTCCCTGATCAAATACAGAGCTTGCAGTATCTTCTCCTAGTCACTCTGCCTTTTGCTTTTTCCCTCAGCAGTGTAATGCAAAATGTTTGAAATGCAAAATGTTTTTAATTTTAAGGAAATCCAGTTTATCATAATTTTTTTTGTACCTGCGTTGTGCTTTTGGAGTTATATCTAAAAACTCTTCGAAGTCACTTGAATTTTTCTTTTGTGTTTTCTTCTAGATGTTTTGTAACTGAAGCTCTTACAGTAAAGGTCATAGTTGAGTCAATGACTGTGGTCTGAGATACAGGTGTAAGATTTTTTTCTTGCCATGGATAGCCACTGTTTCCGCACCATGTGATGGAAAGATCTCTCTTTCTTCCTTCAGATAGTCTTGGCACTTCTGTTGGAAACCGGTTGACCAGAAATGTAAGGTTGTTTCTGCGTCTCCTTTATGTTCTGTTAATCTTTATGTCTGTGGTTGTGCCACAGCCACTTTATCTTGGTTGTTGTAATTTTATAAGAAATTTCAAAGTTAGATGGTGTTACTCCTCCAGTTTTGCGGCTTTCACTGTCTATTCTAGATCCTTTCTGTTCCTTTGTAAATTTTAGGGTCAGCTCATCAGTTACTATAAAAATTCCTGCTGGAATTTGTATTGGAGTTGCATGTAGTCTGTGGATTGATTTGGGGAGAATCACACCTCAACAATATTTGGTCTTATAATTCATGCTCATGGAACGTCTCTCCATTTTTATCGTCATTGATTTCTTTTAGCACTGCTTTGAGGGTTGTCAGTACACAGTTTTTATACTTTATTTGCTAAATTTATTTTTAAATATTTCTTTTGATGCTATTATGAATAGAATTAATTTTTTTTTTTTTTTAAGATTTTCCTCATTTGAGAGAGAGACAGAGTATAAGTAGGCAAAAGGAGAGGGAGAAGCAGGCTCCCCATTGAGCCAGGAGCACGATTTGGGGCTCAATCCCAGGACCTGGAGATCATGACCTGGGTCGAAGGCAAATACTTAACCATCTGAGCCACCCAGGCACCCCTAGAATTGATTACTTAATTGTATTTTTTGGATACTTTATTGCTGTTACATGAAAATACAACTTCTTATATTAGTTTTGAAAAATATGGGTCTTGTATGTAGGTATGAACTTGCTGAACTCATACTATTTGTTCCGATAGTTTGGTTTTGATTTTTGATTTTTGTAGATTCTTTAGGATTTTCACATGCAGGATCATGTCATGTTTAGTAAATAATGGCAGGTTTACTTTTCCTTTCCCATTTGTGTGCCTTTAACTTCTTTTTTCTTGCTGTATTCCATTGGCCGGATTCTCTACTACAGCGTTGAGTAGTATTAAGAGCAGACATCCTTGCCTTGTTCTCACTCACTGTTCTGTGTTTATTCTGTCACTGCTGTTTGGTGTCAGCTGTAGGTTTTTCATAGAGGCTCTTTATCAAGTTCAGTAAATTCTCTTCTATTTTGTCTATTAAGCTGGTGGTCTGGTTTCGTCTTTTATCTGTTAATACAATTTATTATGTAAACCAATTTTGGATATGACCACAAAACTTGCACTCCTGGGATAAGTCCTACTTTGTCCTACTGTATAATCTTTTCTGTATATTGCGGCATTGGTGATATTTTGTTGATGACTTTTGGGTCTATATTCATGAGATATTAGTCTATAGTTTTCTTGTGACATCCTTGTCTGGTTTTGCTGTGGTTAACATTGACCTCACAGAATGGACTGGAAAATATTCCCTTCTCCTGTACTTCCTGGAAGAGTTTGTGAAGGGTTGGTATTAATCCTAATATATTTGAGGGGGTACCTGGATGGCTTAGTTGGTTGAGTGTTTGCCTTTGACTCAGGTCATGATCTCAGGATCCTGGGATTGAGCCTTGTGTTGTGCTCTCTGCTCAATGGGGGGGTCTGCTTCTTCCTCTCCCTCGAGTATGCTCTCTCTTTCAAGTAAATAAATAAAATTTTTAAAAAAAGAAATCTTAATATATTTGGTAGAATTCACTACTGAAGCCATCTGGGCCTGGTCGTTTCATTGTAATAAGATTTTTATTTACTAATTGAGTTAACCGTTAAAGGTCCCTCCCCCCAATTTTTCCATTTCTTCTTGATTCATGTTTAGTAATTTGTATCTTTCTTGGAGTTTGTCTGTTTCATCTTAGTTATTTGTTAGCATAAAGTTATTTATAGTATTTTCTTATCTTTTTGTGGGTCTGGCAGTGATGCCTATTTAATTGCTCGTTTTGGGAATTCAATAATTTGTCTTTCATTTTTTGGAAGGCAGTCTAAGTTTAGGTTATTCATTTAAGACCTTTTTTTTCTGATATACTTGTTTAGAGCTATAAATTTCCCTCTAAGCACTGCTTAAACTGCAAGCCTGTAATTTGTTTTGTTTTGTTTTGTTTTTTTTGAGAGAGAGAGAAGTAGGGGTGTGAGGGCGGGGGGAGCAGAAGGAGAGGGATGCAGAGCTCAGTCCCATCACCCTGAGATCATGACCTGAGCCAAAATCAAGAGTGGGATGCCTACCCGACTGAGCCACCCAGCGCCCTGTGCCTGTAAATTTTGATTTGTTGTTTCTGTTTTCATTCAGTTCAAAATATTTTCTAATATTTTTTATGTTTTGGGTTTTGTTTTGTGTTTTGTGTTTTTTTAGTTTTTTTTTTTAAATTCCCTAGGTTTTTTCTGGTCTTGATTTCTAATTTAATTTTCTCGTGGTATGAGAAGAGTACTGTGTATGATTTTAATTCTTTTTAATTTATCGAGACTCATATTCTGGCTCGGATCCTGGGGAATGTTTCACGTTCACATCTTCTGCATTCTTTGGGTGTAGTGTTCTGTATATGTAGTTCTGTTGAGTTGGTGGATAGTATTGTTCAGGTCATGTATATCCTTTATGATTTTGTTCAGTTCTGTTGTTGAGAAGGGAGTAGTAAAATCTCCAACTACTTTTGTTGAATTGTCTGTTTCTCCTTTAAATTCTATCAGATTTTGCTTCATGTATTTTCATGTTCTGTCGATACGTGTATTTTAGTTGTTTCGTCTTCCTGATGTATTTGATATTTTATCATTATTAAGTATCTGTCCCTGTCTCTAGTAATTTTTTTTGAATATGAAAGAACCAGGGTTCTTTGTTTTTTTTTTTAAGATTTTATTTATTTATTTGACAGAGAGAGATACACTGAGAGAGGGAACACAAGCAGAAGCAGGGTGAGTGGGAGAGGAAGAAGCAGGCTCCCTGCTGAGCAAGGAGTCTGATGCAGGGCTCGATCCCAGGACCCTGGGATCATGACCTGAGCCGAAGGCAGCTGCTTAACGACTGAGCCACCCAGGCACCCCTCTAGTAATTTTTTTTTTTTAAGATTTCATTTATTTATAAGAGAACGAGCTGGAGGAGAGGCAGAGGGAGTGGGAAAAGCAGGTTCCCCATTGAGCAGGGAGCCCCATTCAGAACTTGATTCTAGGATCCTGGGATCTGACCTGAGCCAAAGGCAGAAGCTTAACTGACTGAGCTACCCTGGTGCCCCTGGTAATTTTTGTTTTAAAGTCTCTTTTGTTTGGTGTTCTTTTTTTTTTTTTTTTTTTTTTTAAATTTCATTTATTTATTTGACAGAGAGAGATCACAAGTAGGCAGAGAGGCAGGCAGAGAGAGAGAAAGGGAAGCAGGCTCCCTGCTGAGCAGAGAGACCAATGCGGGACTCGATCCCAGGACCCTGAGATCATGACCTGAGTCGAAGGCAGCGGCTTAACCCACTGAGCCACCCAGGCGCCCTGTCTGGTGTTCTAATAGTCCCTCCAAGCTTTCTTCCAGTTACGGTTTCTTTGCATGGTATGTATATTTCCGTTCTTTTACTTGAAACCTATCTGTTCATTTGAGTCTGGAAGAGCAGATAGCTAGATGTTGCTTTTTAAATCTAGTATGATAGTGCCTGCCTTTTGATTGCGTTTTACACTGCTTGCATTTAATATAATTATTGATATAACTTTGTTTACATTTGCCATTTGCTGTTTCTTTCGTCTCATGTCTTTTTTTGTTCCTCTGTTCCTTCTTTACTGCTTCTGTGTTAACTACTTCTTACTGTACCATTGTATTCTGTACGTTTTAATTGTTATAGTACCTTTCTAGTTGCGTGCCTTGTAGTTGCTCTGAGGATTACAGTATGCATTTTAATTGATCACAGTGTACTTCAGATTGATACTAACTCCATTCTGGGAAAATACAGAAATTATGCTTTATTCTAGGTCTATTTGCTGCCTTTCCTTTGTGTTGTCTGTTATGTAGCTGTGTATTACTTACCTGTATATCGAACCTGTATACGCTGTAAACCCTGCAGAGCCGTCTTCTGATTCATACCTCCTGCCATCTCTCGATTTGGTCTGAATACGTCAGTAGAGGACAAGTAAGGGAAGATGGGTTTATCGAGTCTTCTGTGTCGATCGGTGCAGTTGCCATTCCTAATGCTATTGGCGTTTGAGTTCCTATCTGTTAGCAACAAATTCTCTCAGGCTTGGTAAACCCGCGACTGTATTTCTGTAGCTTTGACTTTGCAAGGACAGTTTAGTTGACACAGAGGTCTTTGGTGGCAGCCTTTTTCCTTGTGAATGTGTTATTCCACTGCTGCATGGTCTCCGTCTCAAATGAGAATTTAGCCGCTGATTGTATTGATGCTCCTCCGTACTTGATAATTCATTGTTCTCTTTCTTGCTTTCAGGATTTTGTTGTCTTTGGCCTTTTCTGGCGGATTGTGAACCCTATTTATTCCCTTTAGTTTTTGTTCAGCTTCTTGGCTGGGTAGTTTCTTGCTTTTCATCAAACTGGGGAAGTTTATCCTTGGTCTCTAACATTGAGATTCTGTATTTGTTGATTTACTGCACTTAAAGAGAATTTTCCTTGGTTCTTTGAGCATATTTATAATAATAGTTGCTTCGAAGATTATATGCTGAGTTCAGCATCTGGGAGCAGAGACAGATTCGTTTGCTTTTTCCCTGAACACACATCACACTGTCCCTTTTTGCCCATCTTGTAATGTTTAGTGGAAACCCGTTTCTGACCATGCTGGATTCTGACTCCCACTCGCGGCTGGTTGTTTCGGTGGTGGTGTCTGTCCGGGAGCGCACTCCATGAATCTGTGGAAATCTTTCCCCAGTGGTGTCTCTGCTCAGTCTATTTTTTGGTTTTATTCTCGTTTTTATTTTTAATCCTGGCTTCTAGGAAGAGGCCATGTTTCCTTGTAACTTAGTAGCCGTCCAGTGACTGGCCGGTGATTGTGCTCAGATATCTTGAGCGAGTAAAGCTGCTCCCTCTGGCAGGTCAGTGCGTGTGAAGGTGTGCTTTCCAAGTTCAGGCCATTTTCAGGTCCGCCCTGCTTTCACTTTCTGTGAGGCCCCGTCTCATTTTTCTCTGCATGGTCACAGGCTTAGCTGGTCATTTGCTTTCGTAACCAAAGTAAAACTGGGAGAACCTCACTTACACAACAGCAGTGCCGCTGGCTGGCACGGGCCTTGCCCCCTGCCCCGCCGTGACTGAGTCCCCATCAGCCTCGGCTGCCAGTGCTTCCGGCCTGGCTGTCCTGGGAGAACCTTCAGGATGGAGCCGGGGGCAGAGAGGGTTGGAAGCGGTCCCCAGAAGAATGCTACCAGCTCCCATTCTTCTCACCCAAGGTTCAGCAGATTTTCAAGCATCAGTGCTTCTCGGGCTCCTGGAGCTCTCAGAAGGTTGTGCTTTTGCCAGTTTTGTCCCGCTTCAAAAAGACATGTGTGTGTGTGTGTGTGTGTGTGTGTGTGTGTGTGCGCGCGCGCGCGAGTGTGTGAGTTTGTGGACTTCCTCACTCAGACTTAGCCAGGAGTCCTACCCCTATTTTAATTCCAGATACGGTGATACCAGCTAGGATAAGTTTGTACCGGTTACGTTTTTTTTTTTCTTTTTGCCCAAAATGTGCTATTATCACCTGTTCATTATTCCAGATGACTTGTAAAATCATTTTGCATGCTCCAAGGGACATCCCACGGGATTTTGACTGGAATCATTCAGTAGATTAATTACAGATACCTTTTAGTTTTATAGCAATCCTGTCATACATAAAGATAACCTGTTGGGACCTTGTATGATTTACCCAGGAATACAAGAATGGTTTAACATTGAGAAATGTATTTGTGTGCATTTCAGCAGTTTGCCACACAGAATCCCTTTATCATCCGCTCAGTAAAGGCTGAAAATTCCCTTTAACGAAGAACAACACTTAAATCTAATTTACAAGTTGATGGGAAACGTCACAGTAAACTAGGGTGGCTGTTCTCACCAGTGTTACTTGACGTAGCATAAATGTTTTAACCTTGTTGATAAAGCCAGAAGTCAATCGAGAGGAACAAGTACCGAAAATTGGCTATAAAATGTTTAATACTTAGAAGATTTAAGAGAATCAAATGAAAAACTGCTTTGAGCTGGTCAGGCCAGGAGTAAGCATGGTCGTATGCATTTTGTGGTGGAGGGTGGCACGGTGCGCAAGGCATGTACTGTTAGTAAGAGGACGACAGTCCCCTGAGGTAGCTTTAAAAAGAAGTCTCTGCGTTCCGTGCTAGGAAACCTAAAAATCGGAAACTAAGCTGTTATGAGAAGAGGCCAAGAAGAGGCATGACACATTCCGGGATAGTGAGAGGGCCTAGAAGCAGCACTGGATTCCAAAAGTGTGTTCTGCCCCTGGGGAACCTGTGCCTGTCCCTGAGGGGAGGTGACCTGAGGTGGCCTGAGGTGACGCAGGCTTGTGTCTCGGTAGGAGGAGGAGGAGGAGCAGCCGCAGCCAGCACAGCCTCCCAACCTGCCTGTTGAGGAGAAGAAGAAGATTCCAGACCCAGACAGCGACGACGTCTCGGAGGTGGACGCCCGGCACATCATCGAGTAAGGCATCCCTCCCCGGCCTCTTGGTCTGTCAGCTTCCTTGGGGGCGGCACCACCGGGCCTGTGGAGATCCAGGCCTCTCTCTCTGGACGGCGCACACCCTGTCCAGCCGGCAGACATTGTGGGGCTGCGGACAGAATGAATCGACTTCCTTCAGATTTCACTGATTTTCACAGGCGTCGAATATTCCATCCATTCATGTGGTTGAGAGCGGATTGGGTTGTGCAACGGCAGCCACCTCACTCCTGCTCCCTGGGCCCCACGACCCCAGCCCCTCCCTAGAGCACCGCGTGTCTTCAGAGATAGCCCATGTCCAGAGATAGAAGCAGAATGTGTATATGTTTTTCTTTCTACTTGTACACGTGTATCCAGGCACACCTTCCTGCCCCTGGCTTTTTTCCCTGCAAGTTCTCTCAGAGATGATGCTGTCTCCACGCGGAGCGTTAACCACGTGGCATCGTGGGTTCCGCTGTCCCGTCTGCGCCCGTCCCTAGTGGCGGGCGTTCCCCTTACTTCCGGCTTTTGCTCTTGTAAGCGCTAGTGCAGCTAACGTACTGATTTCGTCGCTACTTACGGCACGAGTTAATGGGGTAGTAGAGGACTGAGAGTTGCGCATGCGGCGGGTAGGAAACAGCCCTAGAGCAAGCTCGTGGTGCCCTGAGATCCGAGAAATAGGCCAAACCCCTCAAACTCACTGGAAGATTCTTAAGACATAAATCCACCAAAATCACAGCACAGCATGAGACATACAGGATCACCTGTTTGTCACATTAGTAAAACAAACATAGGGGGTTTTTCCTTAATTTTTAAAATTTTATTTCTTTGAGAGAGGGAGATAATGAGAGTGAAAGCATGCATGGGGAGAGGGAGAAGCAGAGTCCCCGCTGAGCAGGAAGCCCAAAGCATGGCTCGATCCCGGGACCCCGGGATCAAGACCCAAGCCGTAAGTGGACACCCGACGGACTGAGCCACCCACGTGCCCCAAAAATGTAGTTTAAAGTCACTTTTTAAAATAATTCCAGGGGCGCCTGGGTGGCTCTGCCTTCATTCAGTGTCTGCCTTCGGCTCAGGTCATGAGCCCAGGGCCCTGGGATCAAGCCCCACGTTGGACTCCTTGCTCAGCAAGGAGTCTGCTTCTCCCTCTGCCACTCCCCTTGCTTGTGTTCCCTCTCTTGCTGTCTCCCTCTCTCTGTCAGATAAATAGATAAAGTCTTGAAAAAAAAAATTGTGATAAAATAATTCCAGGTAGGATCATGGAACAGCCACAATATACAGGATTCTGGTTTTGTGTGGGGCTGCGCCACGTGCCTTTTCCCTTTATGCCCAGGAATGTGCGGTAGAAAGTGTGGGCTATAGGACCAGCCTCTGGTGGAAAGAAACAGTTTTCTTACAATGTGGCAGCGACCTGATTCCTGTTCTGGGCCGGTGGGGTCGGACCCACGCACCCAGTCTCAGATTAGTAGTTGTGGCCTGGCTCACCCTCGGACTCTCCGGCTGCACGGGAGCTTATATGGTCACCGGGCAGAAGGGTTACTCGCAGAGGCTTGTATCAGAAGCATGTGGTCACAGATCGGAGTGGGTGTCGTCACACGGTGCTTTCCTCTCCCAGGAATGCCAAGCAAGACGTGGATGATGAGTACGGCGTGTCCCAGGCCCTCGCTCGGGGCCTGCAGTCCTACTACGCGGTGGCGCACGCAGTCACTGAGCGAGTGGATAAGCAGTCGGCGCTTATGGTCAATGGTGTCCTCAAGCAGTACCAGGTAAGGCTGGTGGGGACGCGGCTGCAGGCGGTGTCGAGGTTCCCCTCTGTGGTGGCTGCTGAAGCCACATTCCAGTCTCTCTGTCTGAACACTGGCTCTTCCCCTCTGAACCTCCAGTTCCCCATTGGGGAAGCTGGGGCCCGATCGGTTAGCTTCGCCTCCAGGAGATGAAATTGTGCGGTCGATCAGCATCTGCTGGGTGCTTAATGTATGCAGGCCAGACAGGAGGCTGCTGCCCGTTGACTTCTCATCCCTCAGAGACCCTAGTTAGCAGTTGCTTCCATCTCTGAGTTTGAGTGGGGCCGAGGACGATGAGGAACAGGGAGGTGCAGCGATTCCCCAAATGACACCACTCAGGAGTGGCCGAGCCAGGATGGGGCCTAGCCGGGGTGCACAGTGCATGGTCCCTGGAGCCCTGCCGTGTGTAGCACTGAGACTGGGAAGTGAGATGTCCAGAGCCCTGCTTCCTAGTGGCCTTTCCAGGCAGAAACTTAGCTGTTTGGATGTGTCCGAGAGAAAGAGATCGGATCCTCTGTCACCGGCCCAGCAGCCCGGCGGTTCCGTAGGAGTGATTCCACAGGGTGAGGCCAAGAAGCCAAGGAGTGGGCTGCTGGAGAGCAAGATGCCAGCGCTGCTGACGGCCGCAGGTGGTTCGTGGCTGGGCCGACCGCGCGCCTGGCCGCGCTGGTCTCTGCAGTGTGGACCGTGCTCTCAAGCCCAACTGGGGCTTCAGTCCTGGCCACTTGCCTCTCTCCTTGTAGATCAAGGGCTTGGAGTGGCTGGTGTCCCTGTACAACAACAACCTGAATGGCATCCTGGCCGACGAGATGGGCCTGGGCAAGACCATCCAGACCATCGCTCTCATCACGTACCTCATGGAGCACAAGCGGATCAACGGACCCTTTCTCATCATTGTACCTCTCTCGTAAGTGCTCTCGCCCCGGGGGATCTGGGAGTGTCCAGTGGGGAGGCCCTGTTGCTCGGGTTCACCTCATTAGCTCTTTAAAGACCCCCATCTCCAAATACAGTCCCATTCTGTGGTGGCTTGCGGTTACGCGACTCAACCCCTGGCGTCCTGCCTCTGGTCTCAGGCGGCGGGACAGGAGAAGGGCGGGTGAGGGAGTGCCCACCCATCATCCCTGTTGGGGCAGCTCTCGCAACATGACCTTGAGGTCCCCCTCAAGGACCCCCCCACCAGCACATTCCACACAAGGTGTCTCGGGAGCCAGACAAGCTCCCACGAGCAGGGTGGAACCCGAGTCATTTGAGGAAATACCCGGAACTCTTCCTCTCTGGGGCACTGAGCTGTGTGCTCCCCGTCCCACCCTGCCCCGCAACCCTGACGCTTAGTGTGATGGGAAATGGGGCCTCTAATGAGTCCCGAAGAGGCTCTCTGTCACCACCTCGGGATGCTGCTGGCTACCTCCTTCGGACAGGCAGCTCCCAGGGGGCCAAGATGGACCAGCCAAGCTGGGCATCTCTTTTCCCAGTGAGCATTGCCACAATATGGTTCACCTGCCTCAGAGTTATTCTAGAAGTCCTGGGGCTGGCTCATGGGCCCAGCTCAGGTTTCACGTCATGCATGAAACCAGTCAGAGGCCTGGGGTATGGTCTGCCCTGATGTGGCCAGGCCTCTGTAGTCTGCACTTGGCCTGGTCCTGGAGGGACTCTCAACCCCTGCCTTCAGCCAGCACTCATCAGCGACTGCTTCATCCTCGAATCAGCTGTCCAGGTGAGAAACGGGAAGCTGAGTGCTTATACCCCGATCCCACAGGAAATAAGACGGCCAGGGCCTCAGAGACCATACAGCCATGCTGGAGGGTCCCAGAACTCTCCCAGAACTTACTTGGAGAAGTTGATTTCTTCCTTCTGCCTTCTCCTCCTCGTGGTCCTGTGAATTTGGCTGCCCTGCTAGGAACAGATCCGCATGAAGAGAGATCTGTTTACACAGTGTGACAGAAGGTTCCAGCCTGAGGACAGATGGCCTTGCCGCCTCCTCCCTCGTAGTCAGACCTAGCTTCCCAGCTTTCTGCTGTGCTTCCCTGTGCACTCTCCACGAGCCCACCAGTGACTAACGTCCCCCCTTAGCTCTGGCACCCCCTCCCGAAGCGTGAAGTCTGGCTTCCAGAACAGTTCACTCCATGCTGTCCTACAGTATGGGTGTTTTGTTTGTAACTTCTTGTTTTGAAATTATTTCGCTGAGAAGCAATTACAAAAATAGAATAAAAATTTCCTACATTCCTTTTTATCAGGTTCCCCAGTCGGTCCTAATTCCAGGATCATTATAAAGACAACTGGTCTCTTAGTGGTACGCCTGTCAGTTTCCCCATGTTATCTTAGGAGTTTTCCTTTGTAATTCATACGTTCCGGCTGGCAAGGCACTTTAGAGTTCCATTAAGGTCCCATTTCTCATCATACTTTCTCCAGAGATTTCCACATCTGTCAGATGAGTCTGGCTTGAGACCCTCTTCCCCTGTGGGAAGGGCCAGCGGTAGCTTTCTTTCCATCACTCCTCCCACATGTGTGGGAGACCCACTCAAAGGAAGAACTGGGCCTTCTCCGGGTATTAATTTAATTTATGTAACTTTCTCTGAAGTGGCAGAATGGACACATTCATAATTTTGTTGCTTATCCCAGATCCGGCCCGGGGACACTCTTCAGGTTGGTTTCCTGGTTCCACGTCCCAGTCACTGTATCGTGGCAGTTTGCTTTAGAATAGTTTAGCTTTACTGGAAAGCTGCAGAGGTACTCCCAAGGGCTCTATGTGCACTCCCCCATCTCACATGACTGTGGCACATTTGTCACAACTCAGGAACCAGCGGGCACTTTACTGTTAAGTAAGCTCCAGACTTGAATCAGTGTTCACTGCTTTTCTCCCGACATGCCTTTGCCGTGCCAGGATCCCGTATGGCGTTCAGTCTTCTTGTAGCTGTCGCCCTCTGTGGTCTGCGAGTGCTCCTTGCTTTCTATGTTTTTGTTGACCTTGGTGGCTTTGAGGAAGATGAGTCTGGTGTTTTGTAGATGTGCCTCAGTCTGGGTCCATCCGGTGATTTTCTCCTGCTTGGACAGGATGGTGGGCATGGGGGCCAAAGAGCACAGGGGTGAAGGGCCCGTGTCGTGTCATCATTTCCGGGGCCGTTACTGTCCATGTGCCTTATCCCTGGTGATGTTGACCTTGACCATGTGGTTGAGGTCTGTCCTGTGCCGTTATTCTTTCTCCCCCTTTCATACACCGTGTTGAGGAGCCGCCCCCAAGCTCAGCACCCACGTGAGCGGGCAGTTGAGCTCCACCTCCTGGAGGGGCAAATAGCTGTATAAATCCTTTAGGATTCTTCTGTACAGAAGACAGATTTCTTTCCCCATATGTTCATTTAGTCATTTATGTCCGTGTTGACTCACGGGTACTTATTTTATACTCTGGTCTGTATACTAGTATTAGTTCATCCTGTTCTTGAATCATTCCAGCGTTCGCCATGGAGAGCTTTTAGGTGGCTACTCTAGCCCTTTGACATGGCCCCATTGTTGTGGGGTTTTGAGACACGCCATTGTGTTTTGGCACCCAAAGATGCTGCCAGCTCCACTTGTACACCTGTCTGAGGCCCAGAATCAGGCATTTCTCTGAGAAGCTGTGGTCTCTGTTCCGAACAGTATCAGAAACCAAGAGCTGGGTGCTAGGGGTGCCCCTTGCTTCTGATCGTCCTTACTGGTAGGCCCTGTCCGCGGATGGCACTAGGAAATAAACATACGTTTTTACCTAATGGGATTTGTGTCTAGTCGTGCCGACAGCTGTCTCTGACTCAGCTAGAACCAGAGAGCTCCTTCTAGCTTCTCTTCTTCTTTGTTCATGCACAGTGTTTGTGTTCGGCTGCGTGTACATATGCAGCGCTTTCCACACAGTTAATCCGTGCAAAACAACTTTACCAATTAGAGTACGGTGTTTGAATCCAGTTTGCTTTGTCTTTTGGCACAGTTTGCAGTCAAAATACCTTTTCCCCAGATTATTTGAATTGGCTTCAGGGTGTTGATTTTCAGGCCTTTTTACACCCATGTTCCACCTGGACAAGGGTCTGGTCCATCAAATGACACCCCTTCCAGGCCAGAAGAGCTCCTTTTGCCCAAGCGAGCAGTTTCAGACATCGAGGATTCAGCTGTCCCATCCATCTGTTGAGACGATCTCTTGTCCACCATGAGTTTGCTTGTCCTGCCTCCCACTAGACTCTGTCTCCCAGCCTAGCTCCTCAGTCTCTCCTGCCCCTGACTCTCTTGGCTCCTTTCCCCTTCTACTGCAGATGTTCCTCATGCTTCACATTTTGGCCCTCAGCCTCTTTCTTGGTGCACTGTCTGCCATTGCTCTGTACAGTAGAATCCAGACTTCACTGACTGTACCAGGGCAATTTTTCTGACACTTGGTAATACCTTATCTGAGGCACACCCAGTGGCTCCAAGATCCCAGGACCCAGGCTTCTAGAGATTTCTGCTCAGCCACCCTTAATGTATGACTTGTGCCTTTCGCCTTCTTACCTTATGGTTGCAAGATGGCTGCACTGCCTCCATTCATCTAGGTTCCCAGGTTGGTAGGCAAGGCAAAGAGCAGCTGGTTCTCCCTTCTTTCCACCCTCCTTTGAGAGCTCTCCCTGCCCCCACTTTCACTCCAGCAACTTGAGCTTTATCTCATTGGCTCCAGTGACGTCCAGCTTGTTGCCCCAGCTTCTGAAGAGCCTGAGAGCTAGGGGCTTAAGGTGAAGACAGAACCACCCTCAGTGGAACTTCTAGCAGCGGGGAGCTGGGTGAGCCACGAGCAGTCTCTGCCGCTAGGCCTTTGAGTCCTGGGTACAAACTACCCAGACTAGACTTTTTGAGTAAGATCCCTTACTTACCGAAAACTGAATATCCCAGTTTTTCTCAGGGAACTCACTCTCTGGGAGGTTGGCCTTGTTGTCGTCACCCTCACCCCTCACCCAAGGCTCTGTCTCTTGTCCAGGTGAATTGTTTCTCATCTACCTTCCACCTGCCACATGCCTGCCGGTTTCTCTCTGTCCCTGCTCCTCCTGGCCTTGCTTGTCCCATGGAGGCGCAGATGAGAGTCCGTGCTCCCGCCCTGCACGCAGTCCTCCGGCCCTCCACCTGAGCCCAGCGTGCCCTCGCCGTCCCCATTGTCTCTCACCGGGCAAGAGCCTACAGTGGCTGGCCATTTTCATTCCCAGGTGGCACAGAGAAACTGCGGTGTCCGTGTTCCCCGATATCCCCAGCAGACCCTCTAGCACGGCTCTGATCCTAAAGTGAGGCACTGTGAGTCCGCAGGTTTCCCGGCAGCAGGTCCGCAGCGCACGGCGTGTTCTCAGAGGGGCCTGGGACCCTTCAGCAGTGACAGGGCTGGTCGTCCAGGTTCAGCATCTGGGTCTGGCCTTCTGCAGCCACCTGGCTCCTGCCTCCCTAGCAGCAGCTGCCCCTGTACCTGCTGCCACATCTCTGTGTCCCTGGTCCTCTCACCCAGGGCGTGACAGCCCCCCTTCCCCGAGACGGTCAGTTACTCAGCCAGCTCTGAGCGTCACAGCCACGTCGGCCTCGTGCCCCAGTGGACGTTGGCGTAGGCAGGAGCTGTTGATGAAGGAGTTAGAACCTGACTATCCCTTCCTTGTTTCCGTCAGCACGCTGTCAAACTGGGCATACGAATTTGACAAGTGGGCCCCCTCTGTGGTGAAGGTGTCCTACAAGGTAGGTCACAGCCTGAAGGGATGGACGTGCGTGAGGGCGGGGTGGGAGTGGGAGGTACAGATGAGCCAGGAGGGAAGTCCACTTGCAGGAGTGGTGGGACGCACATGCACACGTTTTCCTGTGTTGTACTCATGGGGTCGTGCTGTTCACGCGGGGTTTGGATCATTCATTTATTTCCGAGTAATGTGTTTGTAAATGGGGCCACGCAGTCCATTGGGGGAATCTGGTGACATCGGTGCTTTCACTAGACGTTTTCATTTTTGTCACTGGAGCTTCGTTAAAACTCACTCCTGTAGGATGCCTACCTGTATTCTGTAGGACAGGGGACTTGTGGGCCATACCTAGGTTGATTGACTCTATGAGGTAGAGACTAATTGTGCCTCTTACCTTAGGGAAACTGAGGCAGAAGGAGCAGCCCTCATGCAGTCAGGTTGTGTCCCTGCCTTCCAGGCTCCTGGGTGCAGGCTTTTCACCCTTTGCTGTGAGGCTGTCCGCCACATGATGGGGAGGAGGGGGTCCCAACATCGGGAACGGTGTGTGCAGGGAGAACTGGGTGCATTCAAGGAGCCAAGGAGAGTTCTGCCGGCAAGAGCTTTATGGGACACACTGAAATTCAGGCAGCCTGGAATGTGAGCCTGGAGAAAACATTGGGTTTATAGAGCCTGGGGCCCTGGTCACGTGGGTCAGGAGTTTGGAGCTGGGGAGGGTCGGGCAGGTTTGCTAACTGGGGAGAAGCTGGAGCTACATCAGGGACTGGTCTGCCGGGCTGCGCTCGCATGGGAAGCCGGGGAGGCAGTAGTGTCCGGCTAGGAGGCCTGGGAAGAGGAGGAAGCTGATTGGTCTCAGAGACCAGGGCAGCTGTGGAGCAGACAGCAAGCTTCCCCGGGGCCCTGGGCTGCCTGTGGCCCACATGCCTTTCTCCTCTCCCTGCTGTTGCCACTCTGTATGGTGGGCCTGGAGGACAGGCCCGGCAGCCTTGCCTAGCACCTTGCCACGGCAGCCACCATGGCCCCGGGAGGCTGAACGTCTTGCATTCTCTCCCTCACAGGGTTCTCCGGCAGCCAGACGTGCTTTCGTCCCCCAGCTCCGAAGTGGCAAGTTCAACGTCTTGCTGACGACTTACGAGTACATCATTAAGGATAAGCACATCCTTGCGAAGGTAGCGTGTCCCTGTGTAAAGCACAGCAGGTCCCCCGAGCTCCCATGCTGTCAGTGAACACGTGAGCCAGAGTTAGCCTGCGTGTGTCACGCGGACCAGCTCCTCAGAGCTTCTGTCCAGACTGCTTCGTCACATTCAGTGTCTCCCGACCTGTCAGCCCTACCGTTGTTGTTCCTGGCAGGGTTACGGTGAGGCCAAGGTGGTCTCTGCCTGACCCTAGTGACTTTGGGCCTCCGTCCCTGCTAGCCGTGCCACCCCCACCCCAGCCCTCGGGAGACCAGCCTGCCAAGCAGGTGTGATTTCGGCTTTCAGAGCTGAGACTCTGAGGCCTTTTGTGTTCTGTCGGCCTTGAGCTCCTGGGCTGGCACGCATTTGGTGGGGCTTATGCAGGCCTAGGAACCTGCTAACGGGCATAGGTGTGGAGTCAGACCATCAGTGAATCACTGAGACCATGCCTTGACCCAGGTAAGCTTCCTGGCCTGCAGAAAGGCTGAAGATGACGCATCTGTGTGGCCACTAAGCATCCGGTAGAGAGAAGGTCAAGGGGTCATTTTTTGACCCGGGGCTGGATGTGTTCATAAGTCATCTCTAGGGGCTTGGTCGCCGTGATGATTTGGGGTCCTTCGTCTCGATCTCCATGCTTACAGATAGGGAAGCGGAGGTCCAGGTTGCTGGGGTCTACTGAGCAGGCCCTTGCCCTCGGGCTTGTGGTGTGGGTACACCCCTCTGACTTGGGCAAGGCCTGGCCCATCCTGAGCCCAAGAACGAGGCTCTGAAAATCCTTATCTGACAACGTCATTAGTGAATGTCAAGGCCAAGAGACAAAGAGTCCTTGTGGGAGATGGCTGTCTTGCTCTTGGCCCGGTCAGCTCAGCCCTTTTCACTCTGGGCGTCTGACACACGCACCACCTCACTCAGGCCTCATTGTGCCGTGGGGTTCTACAGACCTAAACTATGCTTCAGGCCTGGGCTTCCCACCTGCACGCTCCCCCTCCCTGTGAGGCTCGACCTTGAGCCCCGTGTCTATCCGTCCTGTAGCCACCAGCAGGCTATGGGCATGGCCCCCACCCTTGGGGCTCACAGCCCGGATTTACCAGTGCCACTCCTCTCTTTGGAGGCACAGCCTGATGCTTGGAAAATGTACCCGCTCTGAGCCATATTCCCTGTAGATCCCCCCTGCCACACACCCAGGGCCCTGTCTAATCCGTGGAGCAGGGGGTTACTTGGAGGACTTTTCTGTGCTACGTATAAACACAGAGAATGTGGGAGGAAAGCAGAGTGCGGTTCTGCAGCTTGCAGTGTTCACCCGACAGCAGGTCAAGGGCGTGTCTCCCGTGTGTCCGTCTGCACCCCACGCTTCATAGAGGTGGTGTCGTATAGCTGTCACCTGGTGAGCCAGTCCCTTTTGTCAGGGGACCTCGTCAGGCTCTAGTTTCACCTGAATATGCCATTCCATCTGGAGACTTACCTGGCAGGGAGGAGGGATTCCAGCCACGGTGGGGGCCACCCCACCCCCCTGACCGCTTGCTCTTGGCCCCGCAGATCCGTTGGAAGTACATGATCGTTGACGAAGGCCACCGAATGAAAAACCACCACTGCAAGCTGACACAGGTCCTCAACACGCACTACGTGGCCCCTCGCCGCCTGCTGCTGACGGGCACACCGCTGCAAAACAAGCTCCCCGAGCTCTGGGCGCTCCTCAACTTCCTGCTGCCCACCATCTTCAAGAGCTGCAGCACCTTCGAGCAGTGGTTCAACGCGCCCTTCGCCATGACCGGAGAAAAGGTGCGTGTGCGGCGGGCCACGTGTGGGCATTCGGGTGGGGACGGGGCGCCGTGGCGGGGGCCATGCGGAGAGGAACTTCCCGCGGGCACGGGGCCAGGCTCAGCAGCTGCTCGCAGGTGTCCGCTGAGGGCCTGGGGCCGAAGGCTGTGTCTTCGTGGAGCAAGGCCGCCTTTGCCCCGAGACTGATGGGCACAGATCAAGCGAGTGGACTCTGGGGAGTCTTTCGGGGCTTCCCTGACCCGGTGCCTCAGGCCCAGGGAGGGCACAGCCGGGAATCTGGCCCTGAGGTAGCTGTGGGGCTGGCAGGGCACAACCGGGGTCCCCAGGGTCTTGTGGGTCCTTCTAGAGAGTTCACATTTCACACTAAGGGCAGCAGGAGGCTCAGAAAGTTATCAGGAGAGCAACGTGGTCAGCTTCCGTAGATTTTGTTTTTCAAAAGCGCTGTGACCAGTGTCTCTTGATGTCTCTCTGGCCGCGGGTGGATCGTCAGCCTGAAAACTGGACTACGGTGCATGGGCTATTGGGGGCCCGGTCTTTGTCCGTTGAGGAGGGCCCCAAGCCGGCTCCCATTGTGAGCCTCCCGTGCTGCTGCTGGGGTTTGAGGGGGGTTTGTGGGCAGCTCGTGTTTTCCCTGGAAGGAGGCTAAGGGGCTGGAGCCTGTGGCTGAGGAACTGGGCACATTTGCCGAGGTTGGGGATGGCCAAGGAGTGCCACTGCCCACGGCTGCTAGGTTCCCTGGGGCTGCTGCTCCCTGGCCCAGGCAGCTGGTTCCTGACTGTCAGGTCCCCTGCAGGCAGGTCCAGGCCAGCTGGAGCCACCTTACCGTCATCTAAGAGGTACCCATTCCTTGGCCCCCGTGGAGACAGGAGCCCTTCTGAAGGAGAAAGCGTGGCTTTTCCAAGAGTCTCCAAAGAGGCACTCCCAGTGTTCCGTCTTCCAGGAGCCTCGACAGAGGAAATGTTCTTATTTTGTTTACTTTCAAGTTCAGGAAAAGTTCTAAAGCTCCACTGAGAAATGATCAGGGGACCCAGGAAGGATAAGTTCAAGTGTGTCTGACTCTTTAAGTTTTAAAAGTTTAACTTCATGACAGAGTATCCGATATCTTGGGAGAGCAGAGTTTCTTGCCCTCTGTCCCTGCCAGGCTGGAAGGAGAGGATTTGGGCTCCCAGTGACAGCCCTCCGCGAAGACCACCCATTTCACACAGTGGTTCTTTTTTTTTATTTTTTAAGATTTTATTTATGTATTTGACAGAGAGATAGCACAAATAGGCAGAGCAGCAGGCAGAGAGAGAGGGGGAAGCAGGCTCTCTGCTCAGCAGAGAGCCTGATGCGGGGCTCGACCCCAGGACCCTGGGATCATGACCTAAGCCGAAGGCAGAGGCTTAACCAACTGAGCCCCCGAGGCGCCCCACACCCAGTGGTTCTGTAAACGTGGTGGTCTCCACCTTCCAATTGGATGTGTTGGCAGGTTTCCAGACTCATGAGATTATATTACTCTTGGGGAAACAACCAAGTATCTTGTGTATTTCTTTTCATGGGGTCTGTGGGGCCTGGTTCCCTGGAGCCTTGGTTTCTATCCCCTAAGAATTCTGTGGAAGGTCCCAGGTGCCTGCAGTTGTCCCAAGGAAGAGGGCGCCCCACCAAGGCTGTAAAGGGTAAGGCAGTCTCAAACGGAGGCGCTGAGGGCAGGACTCCAGATGACCCTTCTTCACGTCCCCGGCTCCTTCCTTTGGAGGTAACCTTGGTTTGCTTGTCTCATGGGCGTGCCAGGTGGACCTGAACGAGGAGGAGACGATTCTCATCATCCGTCGTCTCCACAAAGTGCTGCGGCCCTTCCTGCTCCGGCGGCTCAAGAAGGAAGTTGAAGCCCAGTTGCCTGAGAAGGTAATGGACTGTTCCGAGCGGACAGAGCCGCGGTGCGGTGTCGTGCCTGGGGCTTTCCCGGGGTGGGCCCTGTCCAGTGGCGCTTCAGCAGTCCAGGGCATGTTCTCTCGTGGCCCTGGTCTTGCTTCACTTGGTTGTGTTCATGTGACATGAGGATGGCCACTCTTGCCCTGGCTCTGTAACGTGGAGACAGGTGTGGCTGAGAGCAGGGAAGCCCGCTGTGGGCCCAATGCCTGTGGGGGCTCCTGTCCCACTGCACTTGGCAGTGCTTAGCGGCTGTGGGCTGCTTCTGGGCCCGCTCACACCACAGGATGGCTCTGGCTGCTTGCTCTGGGTCCCAGTGCCCTGGCTGTCCCACCAGGGCACCCTTTCCTCTCCCCTGACTCGGGCATGCAGTACTTGCCCTTGGTTCCCAGCGGGCTGTAGAGTTTTGGGAAGGTAGCCAGGTTGCCCCTTTGGGACCAGGACATCCCGTCCACGTTTCTCTGTCCCAGTGCACCTACCGTAGCCCGCCTCCCCTTGTTCCCCGGCGGTGGGGACTCCTCACTGTCCTCCCTGATGCCCTCATCGAAGTCCCATCCTGGGGTCCCAGGTGCCTCTGAGAGGCTCAGAGACCAGACATGGGCACAGGCTGGGCATTCGGCTCAAGGAGTCTCTGGTCTCACTGGTGACGCGTGTCCCCTGCAGGTGGAATATGTCATCAAGTGTGACATGTCTGCGCTCCAGCGCGTGCTCTACCGGCACATGCAGGCCAAGGGGGTGCTGCTCACCGACGGCTCCGAGAAGGACAAGAAGGTTAGCCGTGGGCCCCTCCCCTTCCCTGTCCAGATGTCCAAGGCCGCTGGGGCTGAGGCTCGAGCACCCTGTCACCAGCAAGGCCTTCCACCTCCTTGGAATTGGCTCTGGAGCTCAGGGCCCGATCTGGTTGTGATCACAAGGGCCTCAGCTGTAGTTACATCACAGCTGGGGGGAACAGCCTCGTTCAGTAAGGCTGACAGGTCAGGGCCTGGTGGCTCATCTCCAGGGAGTCCCCCAAAACCCTCCTAGTCTGTTATGCTCTGGTGTCCTCTGCTTATGAAATGCTGGCCTCCCGCAGATGCGTCCGTCCGTAGGGCAGAGGCCAGCATGACCCCCAGCAGAATTAGAATGTTCTCCGGAGCCTCACCTTCCCGACTGGAACACAGCCGGCTCAACAGCCGTGCCTCTAAGCCCCTTCGCCTTGTTACTAAGTGAGCTTGAGGTGATGTGCGGTGAGGACTGGGTGGGCTCTCGTCTCCTGGGACCGCTCTGAGGTCGCAGACCCTTCCCGCCCCAGCTCACCTCCTCGAGACAGAGATGTCCTCCCAGGTCCCTCGACTCTGCATCCCATCTTCAGGCTCGGCCCCGCCTCCCCATGTCTTCCTCTCCCTGTGTTCTTCGGGCCCTTTCTCACCTGAGCGGGTGCAGCAGCATGTTTCCTGGGTTACTTCTCAGCCGGTAGCCAGAACCCACCCCTGCATCCTTCCTTCTCTCTGTAGCCAGAAATCATACTAACTCGTCATGGCTCATCTGGCTGCGGCCCCCCAGGGACTCCCCACAATGCCCGCCACCAAGGCAGATGCTGGTCCTTCCCTTCGGTCCTGCCAGACCCTCCCAGCCACCCCCTCCCGCGTGCCAGACGGTCTCTGCTCCCCGCAGAGCCGGCCTCGAGTTCTCTGTGCCGCCACAGCAGCCAGCCCCTTGCTCCCAGCTACCTGCCCTGGAGTGACCCCGTTCTGCACCCCCCACCGCACCCCCAGCCCCGGCCCGGGGCCGGGACCCAGTGCAGAGCCTGTCTTCTGCCTCCGCAGGGCAAGGGCGGCACCAAGACCCTGATGAACACCATCATGCAGCTGCGCAAGATCTGCAACCACCCGTACATGTTCCAGCACATCGAGGTGAGGCCCGGCCGGCGCCGCAGGCGTCTGTCCCTGCGGAGCGCGTGGGCAGAGCTAGGGGCTCTCTCTCTGAGGGCTTTTTAAAAAATGCTGTTTGAGTACTTTAAATAGGTAATGCCTAGTTATTGTTTCACTGTTGATTTTCTGTTTGTAAGTGCTCTTTGTAAAGAACCCGAACATAGTAGGGAAATACACAGTAGACATGAAAGCTCCAGAAAGTCTGCCCTCAGAGAGCCACGGACAGCACTCAGAGACCCTTCTTTGGGGTTTTTTGTCCCCACCCGAGAAGGTCCCACTGTCTCTGCTGCGTGGCGTGCTGGCTCTTCCCGCTCAGGGCCGTGGGGGGCTATTCCTGGTTTGAAGCTCGAGAGCAGTCTTCTGTGTCAGGCAGTCTCTGGGTCCGAACTTTTTTGGGCCACGATACCCTTTGAGAGTCTGGATTCTTACTTCTGAACTGCACACGGATGTCTGTACCTTCTGGCGTGACATCTCGGGATCTCTGCAAATCCCCTGACGTCCCTGGGATGCCATCCTTCCACAGCCAAGATGGTTTCAGGCCCACACTGCCCCCGTGTGCTCATTGGGGTGGTTACTGGTGTTCTGTTGTCACTGACTTTCCTTGGCGGGTGAAGCCTCAGAGAAGGGAGGTGGGCGGGATGGAAAAGCAGTGTGCAGCGCCTGTGTGGGGCCTCTGAGCCACGTCAGAGCCGCTGTGGGTCACTGAGCACCAGCGTGGGGGCTCACAGGTGTGGGGCGAGGTGGCCTCTTCCCGCGCTGACTGATCTCTCATTCTGTTGCAGGAGTCCTTCTCCGAGCACTTGGGGTTTACTGGTGGCATTGTGCAAGGGTGAGAAGCTTCCCCGTGAAGGGGGTGGGCACGCTGTCCATGTGAAGGTCTTTTTCACTTCTTTTCTTTTTGTTCTTTTTTTTTTTTAGATTTTATTTATTTATTTGACAGACAGAGATCACAAGTAGGCAGAGAGGCAGGCAGAGAGAGAGGGGAGGAAGCAGACTCCCTGCTGAGCAGAGAGTATGATGCGGGGCTCGATCCCAGGACCCTGAGATCATGACCTGAGCCGAAGGCAGAGGCTTAACCCACTGAGCTACCCAGGCATCCCTCTTTTTCACTTCTTGAGTGGCTTTATTGTTCTCATGACATTTGTCCAATCTCAGAGACTATATTCATGGCAGAAAATTTAGGAAATAGAGACATACCCAAAGAAGGGACTAGAATAGAAATCCTCCATTAATCTTGAGAGCCAGCTGGCTTCCAGGCCCCATGGAGCCACATCCGGGCTCTATGATCCACGACAGCCTTTTTATTTTATTTTTTATTTTCTTTAAAGATTTTATATATTTATTTGACAAGTAGAGATCACAAGTAGACAGAAAGGTAGGCGCGGGGCGGGAAGCAGGCTCCCTGCTGAGCAGAGTGATGTGGGGCTCAATCCCAGGACCCTGAGACCATGACCTGAGCTGAAGGCAGAGGCTTAATCCACTGAGCCACCCAGTTGCCCATGACAGCCTTTTTAACCGCTCGGGACCTCAACTCTGTCTGCTAAGAGAGATGCTATTCAATCCACCTTGTCATTGGGGGTTTTTTTCCCCAGCATTTTATTTTTTTTTTAAGATTTTATTTGGTTGAGAGAGAGAGCGAGTGTGCTCGAGCAGGGGGAGGGGCAGAGGGAGAAGGGTTCTGGGATCATGACTTAACCAAAGGCAGGCACTTAACTAACTGAGCCACCCAGCATTGATGACACGACCCATGCTTCACTTGGCCCTGGTGCCGGACTAGGGTACCCTAAGTTTCATCAATGCAGTCTTGCTCTAGAGCTGAGGCCAGCAGCAGTTCTCTGAGCTAGTATATGGTTTTGAAGAACAGACACACCAAATAAAAGATCACAAAAGTTCTTTTGCTCTGTATTTTTTTTCTTTTTTTAAAAAATATTTTATTTATTTATTTAACAGAGAGAGATGACAAGTAGGCAGAGAGGCAGGCAGAGAGAGAGAAGGGGGGAAGCAGGCTCCCCACTGAGCAGAGAGCCAGATAGGGGACTCGATCCCAGAACCCTGAGATCATGACCTGAGTTGAAGGCAGAGGCTTAACCCACTGAGCCACCCAGGCGCCCCAGCTCTGTATTTTTCATACCAAGTTGCATGATGGGGGCTTCTGGACCTGAGTTCGAGTCCCGACCCTGGCACATTGGCAGCCATGTCACACGATCCCCCCCAGCCTGTCTGCTAGGCTGTCAGCTGGGGGTTGTTGACCAGAAGGAATGAGAGAAGCTGCAATGGTCCTTAACCCTGCGTGGGGCGCGGTGTGGGCCCTCCAGCGTGAGCCTCTGCTCCTGGAGTTCCTCCCGTGGGCTAGGGAGGAGGCCCCACTTCCTGTTGTCCCAGCATGCTTCCTGATGGCATCTCTTCTCATTCTTTGAAGAATCTGAGTTAGATGACTATCATATGCTCACCCTTGACCGAGAATGGCCTTGAGCGAATTTGAGTTGGGTTGACATGGCTTTGCTGGAACTTCATGGAGGTCGGAGGGTCAGCCTGGGAAGACTGCGCCGTTGACCTCCATGATAGCCTGGAGAGGGGAGATGCGCTTCGGTCTCTGCCTGTCTGCCAAGGGCTGGCACTAACGTGTTCTTCCTCCGCCCCCTGCTTCCCAGGCTGGACCTGTACCGAGCCTCGGGGAAGTTTGAGCTGCTCGATAGGATCCTTCCCAAACTCCGTGCCACCAGCCACAAAGTGCTGCTCTTCTGTCAGATGACCTCCCTCATGACCATCATGGAAGATTATTTTGCGTATCGCGGCTTTAAATACCTCAGGCTCGATGGTGAGTCTGAGCAGGAGCGATGTTTGTGGAGGGACCTGTCTGTCCTCAGCTGCCAACGCTGCTGGCCAGTGGCACCTCCTTCGCGAGGCCGTGCAAGGCCCGGAGACTGGGTGGAGCATCCGGAGTGAGCCTCGCACGTCCAGTGGCACAGGCTTGCAGGACTGGGAGGGAGGGCTCGGCAAGCGTCGTGGCAGGATCCGAGCCTGGAGCCTAGGAGAGCGGCCAGCCCGGATCCGACACCCTGGTCTCCTAAACATGAGGCTGACGGTGTTTGTACTACAGCTCTGGGTCCAGTGGTTGTGGTGAACAGTCCTCTTTTGGTCCGAAGTGGCAGAAGTCCCCATCCTGTGGGCGTCAGGGACAAGTATAGTGAGCCCCCGGGTTATTCTTGCTTCAGGTACAGCTGGACCCAGGTGTCTCGAGGACAGTGCTGCGGGTTTTCTGGGCTCCACTGTCCGCCGTCTTGGCTTCTCAGGCAAGCTGTCCAGGCTCCCCTTCTGCCTTTTCCGTGTTCCCAACTTCTCAGTTCCCAACCACAACCCACCTTCCCCCGCAGAGGTCCAGGGGCTGGCTCTCTCTAGGTCAATGGGAGCCACATGCTCTTCTTTCCACTGCCAGATGGTTGTAGAGCTGTCACTGGCCAGGCCTGGAGCTGGAATCGGGTTCGTCCATGGCCGAATCGTGTGCACTGAGGGTAGTGGGTCGGGGGAGAGGGGAGCTGGTGATGCAGGATGATAGCAGGTTCTCCTGGGAACAGTGCTTAGCTGCAACTCCCATGCTCTCCTGGGAAGTTGTGTGTCTTTGGCTTTATCCCAGCATGCGGGAGCCCCAGGGAGGAGGTTGCTGAGTGAGATGGTGACAGCATGTGGGATGCGTGCTGTGACACATGTCGACTGGCCAGGGAGGCCCTGGAGGAAGTCCATGCTCTGTCCAACTACAAGAGTGCCCGGATTTCCCAGGAGCGAGCTTGGGAGCTTCTGGCTCAAACACAGTTCAGTTGGTAGCTCCTTTCTTACCGCTCCTCCGAGCTTTTTTTTTCCTAAAGATTTTATTTATTTATTTGACAGACAGAGATCATAAGTAGGCAGAGAGGCAGGCAGAGGGGGTGGGGGAAGCAGGCACCCTGCTGAGCAGAGAGCCTGATGCGGGGCTCGATCCCAGGACCCTGGGATCATGACCGGAGCCGAAGGCAGAGGCTTTAACCCACTGAGCCACCTCGGCGCCCCATCTCCGAGCTTTTATTGAAGCTCATCACCAAGTGCATTTCCCTGGCAGGCTGCCCCAAACCTCTGCACCCCTTATTGATCTTGCTGTGCATCTGGTGGAACTATGGTTTCACAGACTACAGACCTGTGGTTGCTGGGCTGATCGCCTGTCGGTCTCTGGCCTCCCTACCCTCACCCGCAGCCAGCCCTTTGTGTCGGTCTTGCCATCCATCCTCCTGGTCTTGGAGTTCCATCTGGGGCAACTTTTACAAGCACAAATGACAATGTGTGTCTTACTGTGTCCCTACCTCCTTCTGGGGCCTCCTTCCCAAAGCTTGGAGACTGAAAACTGCCCCCCGCCAGTGGGGTGGCCGGACCTCTCCAGCCGCCTCGCCCAGTCTTCAGGGGCCAGGCCGTGTGCACACTGGGCCTTGTCTGTCACCATGTCAGCCCTCAGGAGAGGCTGTAGGTGGAGAGCGTGTTCCCCCCCAGCAGGGGTTCATTTGCTTCTCTTTCCTTGTCCTCCATGGCGAGAAGACTTTTGTCCACTCAGCCACAGCTACAGCGTATGCACGTGGGCACAGACCAGCTCTGGCAAAGAATAGACAGGGTAGGGGCTTAGCAGCATGTTGTGAGATGGAACCTTCCAGTGTCAGAGCGGTGAGAGTGAGGGTGTGGGCTGGTCCCGGGGGCAGCAGGCCCTCCGCCATGGGCCTGCCCCTTCCCTGCCCCAGCCAGGCCCCTGTGGCGTCGGGCCTCCGTGCTGTGCAGCGTGATGGTTGGGCAGGTGGCTGGAAGCATTTAATCTTCATTTCGTCACCAAAAATGACTCCTGATTTTGCCAAAGGCACCTTTGCTCTGAGCTGGCAGCCACCCAAGGGGCTTATGTGGCTCCATGAAGAGGGGAAGCCGCTGCTGCTCGCAGGGAAGAGTCCGTCTGGTGAGGCACCTGTGTGCTCGCCTGCAGAAGCCTCTGGGGATGGAGAAAGCCCCTGCAGTGGGATGGAGGCTGGCGCCAGCGCCCTGGCCAGTCCCTCAATCCAGGCCCTGTGCCCCGGCACCCATCCTGTGGCATGCCCAAATCGGACCCTTTTGACTCCAAGGTGACGCGGTGGCGTGTAGGGGCTGCTTTCCACCTCCCAGGGTGGGAGGAGTGGCGTCCACTCGTTTGCACCGTCAACCTGAACAGCGAGCGTAGAGTTGGGCCAGGAGGCCTCCGCGGGACGTGTGCACGCGCTGTCGCCACTCTGTGGAGCCACTGTTCCTCTGTGCCTCCTCGCCATCGCCCCCCACCCCACACTGCATGGTCCCCCCACTCACAGCCTTGTCCCCGCACCTCTTAGGAACGACGAAAGCGGAGGACCGGGGCATGCTGCTGAAAACCTTCAATGAGCCGGGCTCCGAGTACTTCATCTTCCTGCTCAGCACCCGCGCTGGGGGGCTCGGGCTCAACCTCCAGTCGGCCGACACTGTGATCATCTTCGACAGCGACTGGAACCCCCACCAGGTGAGGCTGGGCTGGCCCCCAGGTGAGGCAGGGACTCGAGGCTCCCCGGAGACCCTCTCCCATCCCGGGTGCCTGGCGGCACCCACGCGCCTGAGGCCTTTGTAGAAAGGCCCTGAGAGTATCCATTTTTCTTTATTTTTTAAAACACCGCTTTTTGCTTTGATTATGAAAAATACATACTCCGTTCCTGTTTAAAACAAAAGTCCTCATTTTATGTAAAGTGGAAAATGCCTTTATTTTATCAGCTGTCAGTAATTTTCAGTATTTTCGTGATCCAAGCATTCCGGGTCGCATCCTGTGTGAGCTCTCACACACTTAGGCTTTTAGAAACAACCGGGGCATGTGGGTATACTGCTGCCCTGATTTTGTATCCGTGTGTCCTCTCCGGGGTCCATGCCAGTAGCTTCAGAGAAACGGTATTTGGTGGGTACAGGAATTTTTTAAAAAGATTTTATTTATTTATTTGATAGATCACAAGTAGGCAGAGAAGCAGGCACAGAGAGAGCGGGAAGCAGGCTCCCCAATGAGCAGAGAGCCCGATGCAGGGCTCGATCCCAGAACCCTGAGATCATGACCTGAGCCAAAGGCAGAGGCTTAACCCACTGAGCCACCCACATGGTGCAGCAGTTTTTAAGGGAGTTTTTAACTTTTCCTGATGTGTCATTATATAAGTAATAGTCTTTTTTAATGCAAATATCAGTAACTCAAAATAACGTAAACTGAAGAGTCCACGTTCCCCCTCCCACCAATCCTGCTCTTTCTGACCACGTGCCATTGCGTACCTGTACACACACACGTGTGTTCTGGTTTTGACAGAAACATGGCAGTTTCTAGCACGTGTTCTTCCCTCCAGCAGCTGCTGTGTTTCTCCTCTCGGGGCAAGCACGCTGCAACTCCACACGGCCATGTCCTCAGCTGCTAGGTGTCTGGGCATATGGTGGCCTTGAGACTTGACTCTGACCGCACTTGGTAGGCGTCTGGGTTTTGTTGCTCAGCGTGATCACTTAGGGAGCCCTTGTCCCCCTTTTGGAGTGTTGGGACAGGACTCACTGACCAGTCAGCCCCGAGAGGTGGGGGTTGCTTGGCCCATGGGCATGTCCTCTGCACATTCAGGTCATCTCTGCCTAAGTGGCTTCCAGAAGGCTGCCCCAGGTTTCTCTCCCACCACGGGGTATAAGCCCGTCTTTCCCTGCCACCTGGAGGCCCTAGTACACGGTGTGAACTGTAGCCCGTCTGCTGGGTGGAGGCTCAGGCTGGTTACTAGTGTCCTTTCTGTTACCAGCCTGGGGCGCAGTTCTCACCAAGACCTCTGCGACCAGCCAGTTTCCTGAGATGGGATCGTGGTGTGCTGTCCCCAGTGGCCGGCAGACATTGGGCAGGGGTTCCCTGAAGCCCGATAGCCCGTGCTTGGAAGCACCGCCAGGAAGCGTGCCTGCTGAACTCGTAGCTCAGCGGTAATCACAAGACACTCCTGGCCCTCCACCGGGTGTAAATCTTGACTGTAGGCCCCCACTTCTCCTGGCCCAGGTGCGGGGTTTCGTGCGAGCCCTCCTGACTCGGAGCTGGGGTGATGATGCAGGCGGTGTCGGCAGCCACGGCTACCGGGTGATCGGGGCTTGTTCTGCGGCACACTCTGGGCTGAGTATCCCGTGCCATTTAGTTCTTCGTCCCTCACAATCACCAGAAGGGTCTGTGTCAACAGAGTGAGTCCTAAGTCTCATAGAGGCTGGACCTCGTCCTGGGCCACACAGCAGGGAAGGAGCAGGGCCTACAACCAAACCAGGCATTGCCAAGATGCTGCCCGGCTTCTTAACTGTCCCATAAACGATGCCCTTAACCACGATATGGCCTCCCCAAGCGTGGGGCCTCCTGGAGTAGGTGAGAGGTCCCGTGTAGCTGTGATGCAAGCTCCTTGGGAACAAAGCGGCCCAGGGCTTGCCCTCCAAATTGCACCGTGCCCTGGAGTACCTAGAGAATCCCAGTAAGACGGGAAGGGACGATCCTTGGGGATCGTCATTGTGGCACAGGCTGCAGGTTGTGTTCCTGGGCTCCCCGCTTGAGAAGCTGCTGGTCGGGGCAGGCAGAAGGGCCCGGCAGGAGAAAGCAGGCACACAAGAACAGGAAGGCCTTTCCAGATAGCACCGCGAGGTTGGCTGCCTCTTAGACCTCCCCAGAGCCGGATCGGGACTGACCTGCATCTCTCCCTCTAGGACCTGCAAGCCCAGGACCGCGCCCACCGCATCGGGCAGCAGAACGAGGTGCGGGTGCTCCGTCTCTGCACGGTCAACAGCGTAGAGGAGAAGATTCTGGCCGCGGCCAAGTACAAGCTCAATGTTGACCAGAAGGTGATCCAGGCTGGCATGTTCGACCAGAAGTCCTCCAGCCACGAGAGGCGCGCCTTCCTGCAGGCCATCCTCGAGCACGAGGAGCAGGACGAGGTGAGGGCAGCGCCGGCCCCGACCCCCTCCCCGGCGTGAGTGGTGGACGCATGAGCGGCTTTTCATTTTTGTTTTTTTACCTTTTTTGCACTCTTATTTTTTTTGCATCCCTTTGGAGTAAAGGGAGTGTGGGCTGAAAGGAAAGAGGATGAGTACTTGCTTTTTCTTTGAAGTGGTTTTTTTTTTCTAAACTGCTGGTGAAAGACGCCGGATTGACAGCGCTGGAGACTGAAGTCCTCTATTTATCCACAGAGCAGACACTGCAGCACGGGCAGCGGCAGTGCCAGCTTCGCCCACACTGCCCCTCCGCCAGCGGGCGTCAACCCCGACTTGGAGGAGCCACCTCTAAAGGTGAGAGGGGTAGTTCAGTCTCCACGCCCATTCAATCCTCGGCTTCTCGGCTGAGACGGCCAGCAAGGGCCCTGATCCCACGGAGCGTGCGTGTGCGTGTGCGTGTGTGCCTCTCGCTGCCGTGTGGGTCCCCATCCACCGCAGCCGGACTGGGACCGCCAGCTCATCTCCCACGGACCGCCGCCGCTCGCCTCCGAGCCCGGCCGCCGCCCACCCCGGCCTCTCCGCACTCGGACTAACTGTGTGAACCCTTCTAGGAAGAAGACGAAGTGCCCGACGACGAGACAGTGAACCAAATGATTGCCCGGCACGAGGAGGAGTTTGACCTGTTCATGGTAGGTACCGCGGGCGGAGGGGGGCGCCCCACACACCTCTGGGGACGCTTTGCGGGCGTTGCACGCTCCGCCCTACCAACATCAAGTAGAATAAGACAGCTCAGTGCAGACAGAACAAAACTTCTTGGAGATGGCAGTGTCTCTGGCGGGTCATGGAGCTGGGGCCTCTCTCGGGCGTCCCCACGCTGCCTCCTAACTAACCCGTCCTCCTCCCATGGTCCCTGAAGAGGATTGCCACAATGGTGGGACACGCACGTGCACATACGCACGCGCACACACACACGCACACCCATCCTGTGTGTGACTCTCAGGCTTGCCACATGGAGGACTTGTCTGTTCTCCTGATTGTTTTGTCCTTGTGATTCCCTTTCAGAGGGAGGTCGTGCTGTCCCCGGCCTGTGGTCAGTCAGAGTGTGGGCCCTTGGCCCCTCTTCTGCGACCCTCCCATTTTTTCTGGAATTCTCTGCCCCTGAGGCCGAGCCCCTAGCGAGGGTCTGCTCTCAGAGCCAGAAACCTCAGAGGTGCCGTTGAGCAGGCTCGAGGCCTCCCCTCACCACATGCCCCTTGTGTGCCCCCAGCTCTCCCCGTGCTCACACCTCTCTCCCTCTGTCCCCTGCCCTGCGCCCCGCAGCGCATGGACCTGGACCGCAGGCGCGAGGAGGCCCGAAACCCCAAGCGGAAGCCACGCCTGATGGAGGAGGACGAGCTCCCCTCGTGGATCATCAAGGACGACGCTGAGGTGGAGCGGCTGACCTGCGAGGAGGAGGAGGAGAAGATGTTCGGCCGCGGCTCCCGACACCGCAAGGAGGTGGACTACAGCGACTCGCTGACCGAGAAGCAGTGGCTCAAGGTACATGCTGGAGAGGGCCGGCCGGGCCGGGAGAGCAGATTGGACAGCCACGCTGGGGCTCATCCAGAACCCAAGCGGGCTCCCTTTGGCCGTACTTGGTTTCCGTTAGCCACGGCGACACCTTTGACTGACATGGGACCCGCTCGCTCCGGTCCTCCTGACCAGCACGGGAGGTTTACGAGAGGTTCGTGGGAAGTCTTGCCGCTCTCCGCTTGCTGTGCTCTCCCAGGGCCTGGCGGGGGAAAGCAGTGGCGGGTCAGAGGGTGACCTGCCCCCCAACATGGGTGGGAGCGCCAGCGGGGGTCCGACAGCCTCACGTGGGGCACGTTGACCCCAGAGCCAGGTCCCTGGCAGCAACAGGTATAGGTGGCTGAGTCAGGGCTGCGGGCGCCTGGTGAGCCCGCTGGGATTGTGGTGACACGTCAGGCCCTTCCCCACGCAGCCCTCCCCAGACGCCAGGTGGTGGCGTTCAGCTGGGCCCGGCTGACGGGCGCACCCCAGAACAAACCATGGGGCCTGCCTAGGCCTCTGGTCACGCTCCCTGGGGTTCATCTTGACTGACCGTGGCCCCACTGCCTCCTCAGTCAGAACTGCCCTGGCAGCTCAGAATCACCCAGACTAGTGAACCCGTCCGCTCAGGGGCTCGCGAGGGGGCCGCTGACACGTGCCGGGAGCCCGTGACCCTCGGGTGGGGCCCCAGCTTGTCCAGCTCCTCAGCCATCAGCCCCGAGCTCCGGGGACAAGACGATAGCCCCTGGCAATGGAACGTAGGCCCCAATGCAGACGTGTAGAGCTCCCGTGGCTCTGGGCTTTTGAGACACGATCCTTTTTTTTTTTTCTTTTTTGTATTTCTGTAATTAAAAAAAAATTTTTTTATTAATGTATAATGTATTATTAGCCCCAGAGGTCCAGGTCTGTGAATCGCCAGATTTACACACTTCACAGCACTCACCATAGCACATACCTTCCCCAAGAGACACGATTCCTTTTAAAAACAGTTGTCCATATGCTAATGCTGTTTTGAGCACATTTTGCTTTTTTTTTTTTAAGGTAATACATATACAACTGAATTCACTCATTTAAGTTGTACAATTCTGTAGATTTTAGCGTATCCAGTGTTGTGCCGTAATCACCACAAAGTAGCTTTAGAATATTCTCTTCACCTCAGAAAAAAGCCCTGTCCTCTTCAGCTTTCTTCCTGTCCCTTTATCCCCCCTCGCTTTTGTTCTGGAGATTTCATACGAATAGAGGGATGTGTCCTCCCTTTGGCGACTGGCTTCTGGCAGTAGGCCGTGTATTTTCAAGGTTTATCCGTGTGGCTGCAAGGGGCCCTCCTTGTCAAGGCCGAGTAATGGCCTGTTGTGCAGCTAGACCGCACGGTGGTAACGTCTTTGTTCGTTGGCAGATGGTTGGCCTGTTTTCCACCTCTGGCCTGCTGTGAACATCGGAGAACAAGATTTTGGCAGGATAGATGTTGTGATTTCTATCCCATGAACACCCAGAAATAGAATTTCTGAATCAAATGGTAATTTGCTTGTTTAGTCTTCTGAGGAACTTCCAGACTGTTCTCCACAGCAGCCACACCATTTTACCGTTCCCACCAGCAGTGTGGGACAGTTCCAGTTTCTCCATCATCCCAGCTGGGTTTGTCACTGTCCTTTTTTTTTTTTTTTTTTTTTAAAGATTTTATTTATTTATTTATTTGACAGAGAGATCACAAGTAGATAGAGAGTCAGGCAGAGAGAGAGAGAGGGAAGCAGGCTCTGCTCAGCAGAGAGCCCGATGCGGGACTCGATCCCAGGACCCCGAGATCATGACCCGAGCCGAAGGCAGCGGCTCAACCCACTGAGCCACCCAGGCGCCCTGTCACTGTCCTTTTGACGCTAGTCTTTCCAGTGAGTACGCCCCGGTAACCTCTTGTGGTTTTTAATGGCGTTTTCTTGGTGGCTGACGGGGCCGGGCATCTCCGGAGGTGCTTGTCGGCCATTTGCGTGTCTTCTTCAAAACTCTCTTAATCGGATGTGTGATTTACAAACGTTTTCTCCTGTGCTGTGGGGTACTGGTTCACTTTTTTAAATGGTGTCCTTCGAAGCACAAGTTTTTTGTAATTTTGGCGAAGGCCAGTGTATCTGTTTTCTTTCCTTTTGCTCATGCTGCGGTATCACATCAGAGAATCCATGGAGAAATTTAGGAGCACAAAGGTTTACCCCTTCCTTTCAAGAGTTGCAGCTTTTATGTTTGGGCCCGTGATCCTTTCTGAGCAGTTTCTGTTTATGGCAGGAGGTCAGGGCCCAGCTCCTGCACAAGCGGGTGTCCAGTTTTCCCAGCCCCTTGTGTTGAAACGACTTTCTTCCCCCCGCGGGGCATGTGCTTTTTGTACATGTACTCAGAGTTTGCATTAATTAAAACAAAAACAAAAACACGTTTACCCAAAACAGACACTCTCTTCTGTCAGTGGCGGCCACTCTGGTGCCGTGTGTACCCACACTCTTGAGAATGGTGCTGCCTCTTGCCCTGCTGGGCTGCCCTGTGTGCCTGGGCCTCAGGGCCGGAGACCCTAGAATTGCGTTCCTAGGGGAGCTGCAACAAGGACCCCGAACCGGGAGACTTCGAACCATAGCGGTTTATTTCTGAAAGTCCTGGAGGCCTGCAGTCTGGTGTCAAAGTGTCAGCAAGGTCCTTTCTCCTCCGAAGGTTCCAAGAAGGACCCTTCCTCGCCTCTTCCAGCTTGTGGGGGGGCCTCGGCATTCCTCAGCCTGAGGCCACATCACCCCCATCTACTCCCGGCTTGCATGGCCTGTCCACCCTGTGTCTTTGTAGCCTTTCCTGTCTCTCATGGGGACATTCCCATTGGAGTCGGGGCTCACCCTGACTCAGGATGACTTCATTTTTGCTCTTCAAGTAATTAAATCAGTAAAGATCCTGTTTTGAAAAAAGATCACATTCGGAAGTTCCAGGTGGACGTGAACTTCAGGGGACACTGTTCAGCCCCCAGTACCCACCTGGGCTCGCAGTGCACACCCTCCCCCATGCTGGCCTTACAGTCCCTCCTGCCTGCCACACGCCCTTCGTGTTGTTCCTTTGGCCTGGATGCCTTGCCCACCCCCACCCTTCAGCTCTCAGCTTAAGTGCCACCGCCCCTGAGATGCTCCCCTGTCCCCCCGCCAGCGCACGTCTGCTCCGCCATCAGAGCACCGCTCACCCTCCTCCCTGGCAGTCGACACGCTTGTCACCATGTTCGCGAGACGTTTGTCTGCTTACTCTCTTCCCTCCGTGAGGGACACGCGCTGAGGCTGTCCTCGACACCTGGCCCTGTGTCGTGCTCCCAGTCACAGCTGATAAATGTGAGACTGACAACCAGACATCCCTTGGAGTCCTGCCCCCACGCCCTGTCCTGATTGCAGGCTCCCCTGGCTTCTCATCTCTTTATCTGCGGGGATAAAAACATGCAGATGAGTCCTTATCATTGAGAATGAATCAGTTAGTGTCGTTTAGAAATTAATCTTGTTCACAGAAACTTGCTTGGCAGTTTCGCTGTCAGAGGTCTGTGTACAGGGGCACCTGGGTGACTCAGTCATTTCTTTCCGCTCAGGTCATGATCCTCAGGTCATGATCCCAGGGTCCTGGGATGGAACCCTGCATCGGGCTCCTTGCTCCGCAGGAGGCCTGCTTCTTCCTCTCCCACTCCCTTTGCTTCTGTCGCTTCTCTCACTGTGTCTCTCTCTGTCAAATAAATACAATCTTTAAAAAAAAAAAAAAGAAAGAAATGTTTGTGTACAAATAACACGGCTGTCGGTCGTGGCCTTCCTCACACTGGGGCCCCTCCCCCACGTGGAGAGAGCTGAAATGCCCAAGGACAGGGCCAGTCTAAATGAGGCTGTGTTTTATAATGAAATACTAAACAGACATCAAAAATTACGTTGCAGAAAAGCGACAGGAAGTACATCCAGGACATAGTAAGCAAAATCCTGAGTCCCGGTGTGGTGTGTGGATAGAGGCCAGCGCTGTCCTCGGTGCTGGCACGTCCGTGGGAGGGGCCGGGTGAGTCCTGGCTTGGGATGGTGGTGATGGCGCGCACAGCGTGAGTGTACCTCACGCCACCCGAGCGCACTATCGAAGGTGTTTGAGGGGTCAGTTTTGTATCATGTACGTTTTGTCACAATTTTTAAGAAAAATGGTGAGGATCTAGAGCAGAAGGACTCGTAGTATACTACCTCTTGGTGGAGGGATCCCAGGGTCCAAGTCTTCGGGGACCTTTGGTGGGTCTGTGCCTCTTTCATTAGTAACGAAATGCAGCTGTGGATTTGTTCAGGCCGGGCGTGGGCGGGGAGCACCTGGGGAGGCAGAGGCTGGGGACTGTGGGTTCGCGTCACGACGTTTGCTTGTCGACCTCGGTGCTGGCTGTCCTATTTTACCACTATTGACCCTGAAGGCCATTGAGGAGGGCACGCTGGAGGAGATCGAAGAGGAGGTCCGGCAGAAGAAGTCGTCTCGGAAGCGCAAGCGGGACAGTGACGCCGGCTCCTCCACCCCGACCACTAGCACCCGCAGCCGTGACAAGGATGACGAGAGCAAGAAGCAGAAGAAGCGCGGCCGGCCACCCGCCGAGAAGCTGTCCCCAAACCCTCCCAACCTCACCAAGAAGATGAAGAAGATCGTGGATGCTGTGATCAAGTACAAGGACAGGTAAGCCAAGGACCGCAGCGGGTGGGCGCTGGGGGTCCTCAGAGGTGCCCCGCCCGGCCTTCTGTGTGCCTGTGAGCCGGTTGTTGGGACAGTCACTGCACAAACGTCAGTGGCCTTTGTCTCAGTACGCCTGCCCTCATGGAATGCGCGTTCTGCAAGAGGAAAGCACGCTCTCAGCTGCGGTGAGACGGAAGAGAAAACTTCGTGAGGAGGTGGAGGCAGGGGGCCGTTTTCAGGGATTGTGACGTTTGAGAGGGAGCCCGGGGGAGTGGAGGTCTGGGGCCGAGTGCTCCAGCAGAGGCAGGAGCTTGTGGAGAGGCCTCAGGGGGCCAGTGATGGGCGAGGTGGAAAGGGAGGGACCCGTGCCGTGATGGGTGCCGAGCGCACAGCCAGTGGGCTGTGGTGCGAGGGCCGGTGTTTCTAGAGCCAAGACCGAGCAGCTTCCATTCTCTAGAGTTTCCACCCTCTCCCCACACGTGGGTGACATGCCAGCCCATTTCTCACCCCGGGCCATCGCGGGTGGGCCACATGTGGCAAAGACTGACCAGGCTCCGCTCTGGGATTTAGGGTCCCTGCTCTCGCAGACACACGGAGTAGGAGACTGCGGCCGATCCGTGTGTGGTTCACAAGTACCATTTAAGTAAGAAAACAGCGGTTCTCTGAGGCCCTCCACAGGAGCGTGTGCGCGCGGTCCACCAGCTCGGGCGTGAGGCCTGGATCTTGCTCAGGGCTCGGCTCGTACTACTCCCCAGTGTCTTAGTCCACTTTCTGGTACATACTCGCCATGCAGCTGTCACAATAACCAGGCGGCTGTTCAGCTTGATTTTATAGTACTATGTGGCAGTCATTAAGTAAAGTAAGGGCAAATTGTCATCCGTAGGAGGGAAAAGTGTCGAGGTGTATGTAAGCTCGCAGTGCATCATTTGGAGAGGCTCACAGGTGTGAAATTTGGGGGGGATGGTGATTGTACCCAAATAAAGGGTACAGATTGCACTAAAAAAAGAATCTTATTATTAGAAGAGAAACAAATGACTAAGTGAGAAAGGCTTGTTTCAGCTCAGGCATCCACCCTAAAAATATAGCATCAGCCTTAGAGAAGAAAGTATTTAGCTGATACGCAAACTTCACCTTTGAGAAAACTTCCACAATTCCACAAATATGGAATGTGCAAAAATCCAATGAAAACAAAATATCCCAATGATTTTTTTGCAAGGGAGTCTCAAAGTTATCAAAATGAAGAAGACCCTTAAAGATTACGGGGCAAGGATGGCCTTTTCAAAAGTCACGCTGGTCTTTGGGATATCCAAATGGAGATGAACCTTGAGCTTACCTAACACCTTACAAATGTGTTAAGTTGAAATCTTTGGTCAGGGTGAAAGGTTAAGCAAAGTTGTGGAGGAAAGCATCGATGAAAATCTTCACGGCCTCAATGTAGATAGGCGTTGGCTTCTGAACAGGACACAAGCACCACTAACCAGAAAAGACCTATAAAGTAGACGTCACCAAGATTAAGAACATCTGTTCATCCAAGGACACCTTCATGAAGCCAGTGAATATTTGCACCGACTGAAATTTTAAAACGGACAAAAGCCACAAACAGGAAGGAGATCTGGAAGGAGATATCCCAGTGACCAATCAGCATGTGAAAAGGTGCTTGGGCTCATTGGCACGACGTTGATGTTAACATCGAGGTAAGGCGCCATAAAACCAGAGGTGCCTCCATACACCCACCAGAATGGCTAAAACTCCTTGAAGTATTGGCAAGCACATGGACTTCACCTCCTGCTTATGGGAGAGGTCTGCTCTTTGGGACTAAACCTTCTGACCCACAGACTCCAATCCTGGTTGTAAACCAGAGATTGCTGAGTGCCTGTGTCCACCCAAGGACAGGTTCAAGCACGTGCATAGCAGCCTTGATTGTAACTGCCCTAAACGAAACAGCCCAGTGTCCAGCCGTTGGAAAATGTATCAGTGGTGGATGCTACCAACCACCGGAACAGGCACCCCTTCACTCCCTGGGAGAATCTTGTAGTCGTTTTGTTGAGTTAAAAAAGCCAGACACTAACAGGTACCTACTGGATGCTTCCAGTTAAAGGAAGTTGAAAAGCTGATCATGATGATTGGGTGTAGAACAGTGGTTACCTCAAGACACGAGATGTTTGGGGCGCCGCAGTGGCTCAGTTGGTTTAGCATCTGCCTTCAGCTCAGGTCATGGTCTCAGGGTCCTGGGATCGAGCCCCGCATCGGGCTCTCTGCTCAGCGGGGAACCTGCTTACCCCTCTCTCTCTGCTTGCCTCTCTGCCTGCTTGTGATCTCTGTCAAACAAATAAATAAAATCTTTTTAAAAAAAAGCAGCAGCTTTAAAAAATATAATTTTTTTTAAAAGAAATGGAAACGTCATCAGGATAAACATTTGATATGCGTGCTTTCCTGCAGTGGTACACCTCAGTTTAAAAAAAGACAAAACACAGGATGCTTGGAAACAGCCTCCTGAACTTGTTGCTAAGGGCTTGGCTATTTTCAAATTAAAAGATATCCCTTTTTTTTGATCATCTCGTGACTTACTGCGGATGCCCCCTGAGCATCAGCCTTAGCCCTGGATCACATGAGAAGAGAGGAACTGACTCCCCCAGCTGCTGCCTTCAGTTCTTCCAGCGCGTGCAAGATGGGGTGAGAAGTCAGGCATGAAACTCACACTGACCCCTTCTGGAGACTGTTCTGCAGGAGGCCGAGATCCAGTTTGACGAAAGCCCCAGCCCTGGGGTCACAGAGCTGCACTCCCAGCTGGCGTGAGACCCACATGGCGAGACACCTCAGTGGAGAGTTTGACACGTGGTTGACAGCTAACCCCCGTCCTCCTGGAATGGGTGACATCACAGGACTGGGAGTTCTCCGTTACAGTGGAAAGAAATGTAGAGAAGTTACAAGTGGAACTTGTATACATGGTCATTAAAGGAAGCCTCCCGCATGCTGACGTCGAGAAGTGATTGGAGCGGGTCCGTCCGCCTGCTGCTTTGCTGGTGATCCCCTAGGAAAAGATCAAGCAGGACCCATAGAGACTTGGAAAAATTATCCTGTTTTCCTGCTTGAAAAGTTTCCTCATAGCAAATACTTTCAAAGATGATGTTTGGGTAAAAGGCTGACCTATTTAATGGATATTTTTGACATTCCTTAACATCCTGAATTTGAAACCACAGGGAGAAACAATAGTACCATTCGTCCTGTTGTGAGATTGGGTGAGAAGTGAGACCACCATCACTCTTGACACCAATTGCAGAGTTCCGGGAACCCAGACCACACTCAGGCTTGCTAATTCTCTAGAAGGACTGTCTGGACTTTCTGAAAGCTGCTCTACTTACGGTTATGGTTTGTTCCAGTGCAAGGACACAGATGGGCATCAGGGCAGCGTCCTGGAGAGGCGTGTGTGTGGAGCTCCCAGGCGTCCTCTCCCCAGGGAGTCGCTGGCAGCGCTGACTTCCTGACACATTAGGAGGCAAGATTCACAGAGCACCTGCCACCAAGGAAGCCTCAGTGTCTAGAGTTTTCACTGGAGCTTGGTCACAGAGACACGACTAACCGCCCACGTGGCTGACCTCAGTCTGTAGCTCCTCTGTGGGTTGAACTGATGCCATGTGACCCATCACCCCTGCCTTAAGTCGCAGTCAGAGACTCTCTGGGCCGAAGGCCCCCAGGTAAACAAAGGCAGCCCAGAAGGCAGGACATTTCAAGGGCTGAGAGATTACCACCCAGGAGCCTGGCACAAAGGCCAGACCTCTCTTTGGACCAGGTTAAACTCTCACAGCACACCCGTCAGGCACCTGGAAGGTTCTGAGGGACCAGACACCACACCACACCAAAGAGAACCAAAGCAAAATAAATTTGGAAGTGTCCTATCACACACTTTCTTGTCCCAGACTTCCTATATAGCTCATTTCTGGAAGAGGAAGTGAAGCATCTATAATTTTTTAAAAAATTTTTTTACTTGCCAGAACATTTTAATTAGCTAAAATCTATACTTGAGTTAAACACAGAGCCTGAGGAGAGAAGGAACTATTACAGCTTAGTGGCTCCTCGATGCCAGTAAATGATTACAGGACGTTGTCAGCATTTGGATTCGATACTCTCAAGTCTGCCTTGCCGAGCGAAAGAGGCAGGTGCCGCGGATTCCACTCCCAGTGCTCATGGGAGCCGCGGTTGGGGTCTCCGTGCAGGGACTTGAGGGAGCGCTTCTGCTGGGTCCCTGCTGCCGTGTGTGGGCAGGGCCACCGCACTGTCAGCGGGCATCACTCGAGATGTTGCTTTTGATTACAAATTTCAAGATCGCCAGTTGTATTCCAATACCAGTGAGATCACATTTGATACTACCTTTGTACTTAGGTCCGTGTCCACATACAGGTGATGTCTTCCTCTAGAAGCTTTTGCTGCAGACCTGCTCAGGCCCAGGATTGCCATGCCCCTCCCTACCCAGGCCCCTGTGTCAAGTGTGGCCTGAAGTTGTGCTGCACCAACAGAGCCTGGGTGTAAGCAGGGCCCCCGCCAGGGGAGGAGGAAGAAAGGAGTGTCAGAGGCAAAGGGGACACATATGCAGAGGCCCCGAGGCCGAGGGTACCGGCGTCCTGTGTGCAGAGGAAGCCGGCTAAGGCCAGGGGATGTCACGGCCGAGCCCGCACTGCTGAACCTCACAGGGCTCCTCCTCCTCAGGGCTTGGAAATCTCGATCTGCATAAGGGATCAGGGAGCCCTATGGTTCACAGGCAGAGTTGGAACTGGAATAAAGTAAGTAAGTTGGAAGGTAGGGATTTGGGCTTTAAAATCTTAACACGAAAATAAGTCAGGCACAGGTTCCGGGTCAGGTTGGGACCGTGTCCCGGGGCTGTGTGTCCTGCCAGCGGCAGGTAGCGAAGGCGCGGTCTGCAAATGCTGGTCCGTGGGCGTGCGCTCTGGAGCTCACACCTGGGAGCTTCGGGTGGAGTTTGAGAGAAGGGTGTCTGCTGGGAGGAGCCACTGAAGCAGGCCGGCGCCAGAGGACCCTCCACAGTACTTGTGCTGGACTTTTGAGCTCGACCGTGACCCGCTATAGGGCAGAGTCATGGCTGTTGGGCAGTGGAGGGGCGGCGCCAGGTTTCCTGAATTTGATCCTACCGATGTGACGGGCAGGAACACTTGTTCTGGGAGGTCCTCGCAGGTTACTCTCGATGGCTCAGAAAGCCGATGGATGTGTTCAGGCTGCCCAGGCTAAGCCCCACTGAGCAGACCCTCTCGGTCCCCTTTCCCCTTCCCCTTCCCAGCCATTTTAAAAGGGCTTGGATGGCTTGAGTGTCACAGACATCTGGGTTCACCATCCGTCTCCCTGCCTCAGTTTCCAGCACAGAAGTAGAACCCCCCAAATGGGATTCTGGAGACCCCAAATGTGAGATACCGCGGGCCAGGCACGCCGCCTAGACACCAGCCCTGAATCCATTGTGGACCGTGAAGGGCTCTGGCCTCATCTGTGGTGGCGGCTTCAGCTGGCCTGAACCTGGCAGCTGCTGCCTAATTCAAACCTGTTACCTCTTGCCCTTTGCCCTTGGGGGGAGCCCTGTGCCTCCCTGTTGAGAATCAAAGAGCAGATGGTTCTTGGGAGTTGAAAAGAGTTGTACAGTGATTTGCAAGAAAAACAGGCGCTGTAGCAAGCCTCGGGGCAGGTTGTCTGGCTGACCAGTTCCCCGGGAGAGATACGTACAGGGGGCTCCAGGCCCCTCAGGACAGTCTGCTTTCGGGGAGAGAGTAGAGAGAGGGTGGACAGGCTGGGGAGCTGTTTCGTGAGGAGACGAGAGGCCTCAGGTTCCCTGGCCTCAGCCATCCAAGGCCATGCTGCCCTTCGTCTGGAGCCCAGGCTCAGGCTGGGTGCGCTCCAGCAGGAGAAGCTAGCCCTGTGCCTGGGGGTTCCGGTCTTGGCTCAGCACTTCCTAGCCTGGCGCCCATCCGGGAGCCCGCCCTGAGAAATGCCCTGGTGAGCTGTCTTGAGCAAACTGCTGATCCGCATCAGCCAGGCCTTGGCCAGCCTGGATGCGGGTGCAGGGCCGGGCCGGGCTGAGGGCCCAGTGGGGCTCTAGGCCACAGGAGGGTTAGTCCCTGCAGCCTTGCCGAGTCATGCTGCGGTTCTGAAGCTGCCACAGAATTTGCTGGATGCAGTTGAACCTGCCCTGTTTGTCATCCTGCCAGCTCCACCCCTACCCCGGGCTTCCCTCCCTGCTGGTGGTTGGTCTCCACAGTAGAAGAAAACAGGGCAGCTGTGTTAGAAGGAGCTTAAAACTAGTTACATATAAGCTCCAAACAGGACAGGGACAGACCCTGGGCCCCAGAAATAAGTAGTTTTGGGTGAACAAGTCACACCCTCTGCCTCCCGCAGAGTTCCGTGTACTGGTGCATTCCAACAAGTGTGGGCTCCTTTTGCACTCAGGGAAAGCAGTAAGGAAACGGTCATGAAAATAATCAACAGGTAGGACAAGAAGTGTGAAAGGAAGATTCAGAATCCTTGGGGAAGCGGGGGGTGGACAAGAGGATGAATCAAAGGTTCAAGGTCAAGTAAATGAAAAATCATGAAACAATAGATTTTAAAATGAAGCTAAAAGAATTGAAAGGTTAAGGTTTGAAGGTGAAACTAGTTAAAAATGTTAAGTTAACTAAGCTTAAAAGTTCGGAGGGAAGGGAAGGGAAGGTGTGGAGGTGGGTCTGTCTGCTCCAGCTGGACCAGAGGGAACCCTGGCATCCTGAGTCCCAGGGTAGGCATCTGGCGGTCTCTTCCATTTCAAAGGGGGCTTTGCGGCCTCCGCCGCTGCTCAGCTGCTCATCCCACTAGAGGATCATTGTTGTTCATAGTACCTGCAGCCATGAACTCTGACTCATTCCAGCCCAGATCACCCAGCCCCGCTGAAGGTGGCCTTGCCCCCCAGCCCACCCCCCCACCCCCGCCGTGCTCGCGCTACTGGCTCCACGGGCCTCTGGCGGCAGCTCCCGAGAGAGCTGGGCTGGCTTTGCCTCTCGTCTTCCCCTTCTCTCTCGTCCTGAGACATGTTCTTTGCAGTGCCTCAAATAGGTCCTGGGCTTCTGCTCTTTGTCCTTGTCGCCCACAGCAAATGTCTTTTGAGCTACTGCCACCATAGAGCGTGGTGCGAGGCCAGCCCCCGCGGCGTTCACGGCCTGCCGGGCGAAGCTGCCTGGGCACGCAGGGTGCGTGCTGGCAGCTGGGAGCCTGGCTGGGTTATGATCTGGCTTTTGCTTCCTGTGTAATCCCAGGCTCTGCATCTTTTTTCACACCTCAGGGTCTCGCCTCCAAATCCAAATGGATTTGACGAAAATGTTAAATCCAGGTGCTTCCTTAGCTCAGGTTACTTTTTTTTCTTTCCTTTTCTTTTCATATTTTATTATTAGTTAACATAGAGTTTATCGGTTTCAAACGTAGAGTTCAGTTATCCCGAAGACAAGGAAAACAAAAGCAAAAATGAACTATTGGGATTTCATCAAGATAAAAAGCTTTTGCACAACATCAGGGTCTCTTTAAAATGACGCCTGGATTGCAGTGGTCAACTGTATTGAGAAACAGCGTGCCCCCCAGATGTGTCCTTGGCTCATTTGAAACTGCGAGCTCATTAGACACTTAACCAGCGTCATAACCTATAGCTAGTCTTGGCCTTGGCACCCGTACCCTGAAATAAAGCTTCCCCACCCTACCGGGAGAGTGCTGATTGCACAGGGCCAGCAGCCCGCAGACCATTATCCTCAGCGGGCTCGCTGGTGAACACCCTTTCCTCTCCCTCGTGTGGGAGTCAGAATTGTTTCTCTACCTTGCAGCCCTAAGTCCAACAGAACTGGCCCTTTCAGCGGGTGAAGGCTCTTCATAAAAAGACCTTGTAACTAAGTAGATCAGATTTCTGTGTGTGTGATGCTCCAGCTCTCCTTGATTTTTGTAACGCGTCAGAAAGCTGAACCTAGAAAGTAATTGTATACTAACAAAGTAAACAAATAGGTTTCGTTATTTCACTTTCAAATTTTGTTTCTGGAAACCCTTCTGAGATGCTGTTTCAGATGGTCTGCAGCTAAGTCAGTTTTGAAATTGCTGAGCTGCTCTATCCCGGGGCCTTGCAGGCTCAGTTTGCCGATCAGGGGTCAAAAGAGAACACGGTCCAGGGCTTGAAGATGTCACTGAGTGATGTCATGGGAAGATGGACTGAACTGGACTCTAGGAAGGAGAGCAGGACTGAGGGACTGAGAGGGAGTCGTTCCTGGCAGTATGGGACCACCTCCGTACTTGGCTAGCAGGGTCTGTCTGGGGCACCATCTTCACTTGATTGCTTGTGCCTGCCTGAGGGCAAAGGGATAGTGCTCTGATCTACTTGCAATGTCTGCACTGATCAGAGGATGAGACAGTGAGGACACCAGGCACTATGTTGCCATCCCTGAGATGGACAGCCATTCTCTCTGTTGTTTTTAGGATTCCCACCAGTGGCCAGCAAAAAAATAAATCTGCCCCACCAGCTGTGTATGTATCACCTGTGAATTTAAGAATGGTTTTTTAGAGGATCTTAGAAAAGTGAAACAAACAATATAATATTGCAAGACATGAAATTATAGGAAATTCACATTTTGTTGTTCATAGGAGAAGTTTTATGGAAACACAGCCAGAGCTCATTTTTCTGCGTCTTGTCTGTGGCCACTTTGTGCAGCAGTGGCAGAGTTGAGCGTCATGATAGAGATGGGATAGCCCGCGAAGCCTGATAGAGTTACACCAGTGGTTGACAGGAAAAGGTTATTGACCCTTGACTTAGAGCAGCATATGGGAATGGGTGGGAGAAGTCCCGACTCGGTCGTGGCGGGTGACCTGTGCGGAAGCCCTGCCTGCCACCAGCTCTCATTGACTCTCTGGTTTCCATCTGTCGGAAAGGCTGACGGGGGGATGACCTCTTCGATGCAGAGAGTTCGTGGTTCGGTCCTGTTGTTCTTCCTCCCCATGTTGTAATTTTGCTTTAAGGACACAGTGAAGGGACATTTGGACTTCTGGGCTCTGTGTATCAGGAAGCTAGTTCTGAGACATTCATGTCCAGGGACTCCTTTGGCTGGAAGGCTGTAAAGGAGTTAGCAAAGACTAGCTTTTGGGACCCAGAGCTGTCCACCATCTCTCCCCTTACCCCATACAGTGACCTGTGGCTGCCACAGCTCTGGGCTCCCTCCGTCCTGAAGACTTCACATCCCAAGAGGAAAGCAACCTTTGCTTCCTCAACTCCACAGGGTGGGCTCTGACTGGCCAGCTTGTGTCCCAGGCCTTTGCCTGGACCCATCGCTGAGACTGGAAGTGTGAGGTACAGCACTTGGCCCAAGTCTTGGGCGAGAGGTTGGAACTCAGCATTGGGCAACGCCACCAGAATCCTGACTTGGCATGGGGAGGGTCCACTTCCTGAGGGAGGCAGCCGCCATCTGGGCGGGTTGAGTAATAAAGGCCCTTATCAGGGCTCTTCAGGATCCAGGATTCAGCCAAGAAAGGCGTGTACAACTAGACAGAGCCCTGCCCGGACAGAGAATTAGGCAACAGAAAATTAGACTCGTTACCAAACCTCATTCAGCGAGAAGCACCCACTGGCCTAGACTGGGGAGGAATTGGCAGCTTCGGGCAAGGGGCCTGACTGCGTCCCATGTCCTGTTGTAATGGGGACAGGGCAGTGAAAGAGGGAGAAGGAAATCCCTGCTCTGGGAGCTGGTGTCAGGAGGCATGAGGGGAGCGCCCTCGTAGTCCTCACGGCCACGGGCAGCAGTAACGATGGCTGCTGCTGCTCGTGTTGCCGAACGGGGTGAGCGCCCAGGTGGTGTCTGAGTGGAAGTCACAGGTCTGGTCCTCACAGCCTCAGGATTTTCCCAAGCTCCTTTACTCCCAGATTGCTCTGCCTGCAGAAGCTTCTGGAGAGCAAGGCTCATAACACAGGAGGCTAACAGGCACACAGCAGTGCCCTCTCAGGGCAGGGGGTGCTTTCTGGTAGTTGCTGCCGGTCTTTTCTAGAATGGGGTGGTGTATAGATGACCATGCAGTGTGGGGGGCGATGAGGCACCCTTGTTCAGAGATGACCTTTGTGACACCCAAGTTTGAACCTTGCTCCATGACCCCTGAGACTCTCACCCTGAGCTGTTTCTTCAGCAAATGTTTGTTGAGCACGGGCTTTGTACCAGGCTTTGTTCTAGGTGACAGAGATAGAGCGGGAAATTGAACCGGCGAGGCCTCTACCCTCATGGCTGCTGTCCCGTCTAGCGAGGACACAGACACCCAGGATTTGGTTGGGAGAAATGACGCTGATCCGGGTGGCTGGCTTCATATCTAATAACGTAAAGAGGTTGAATTGCCAACATTTCTAGAACGAAATGCAGTACCTCTGTGACAGGGCAGTACTGGTAAATCGGAATTTGATTCAAACTAAGATCCATTCATCAAAAGATATCATCAAAAAGTAAGAAGACACGACATAGGATGGAAAAGGGGTTTGCCCAAAGGACTCTCTGGAGGAGGGTAAAGACGTGAACGGATACTGGCCGGAAAGAGGTCGTCGGGGGACCCTCCCAGCTGCGAAGCGGAGCCGGGTTCACTGCTTGTCCAGGAATCGGGGATTAAAAGCACAGAGAGATAGCAGTTCGCACCCCGCGTGTGGAACAGCCGCACCGATCAGGAGTGACGGCGCGTTGAGCTGACCAGATGAGAGCCACCCGGCCCTGCTCTCCGGCGCTTCCCGCACCCCAGTGTATCCCAGAAGCGCGGGCCGGCCACTCGGACATGAGTGTCCCCAGCCACGTGCTTCCAGATACCCGGAACCGGCACAGCCCAGGTGCCCACCTGGGGCATGGGGTGGCTCCCGAGACGTGGGAGCTGCCACTGCGTGTGCCCGCAGAGACAGTTGTCACAGCAGTGAGGGAGGCAGCCAGGCCTGGGAGCTGACCACGCCGGACCCCATGTCATCAAGTTCAAGAAGAGGCCAAGCCCACCCAGGTCCCAGCGGTCAGGCGTGCTCTCGGGAGGCTGGTGCACCTCGGCTTGCTGAGCGCTGAAGATCTTACATCTCAGCCGTTCTTGTTTCTTACGCTCTGTAAGAGGCACTGAGGGGCCCCAGAACCTCGGGGGAGCAGGCACTTGCTCTGAGGTGACGTGAAGGCAGCAGCTGGGCTTCCCGGGGAGCAGTGGCTTTGATGATCCTGAGGAGGGGGAGAGAGGGGTGCTGAGGTCAGAGTCCTAGAGGGCCAGGCCGCCACCACAAGGACTTTGGGCTTTGTTGCCCAGTGAGGTCGACAGCTGTGACTTGTCCGCCGCTAATGCAGAGGGGAGGAGGGCTGGCGAGGGAGCCTGGAAGGCCCATTTTCCAGGCTCTTGGCCCCAAGCCGGCCTCAGCAGTGCCTAATGGCGGGGTGGGGGTCTCCAGAGGACTTCCAAGGATTAAAAATGACATCTCAGCACTTTGGCAACTGAAATTTAATGGCAGTGATTTGCTGTCTGAGAGAGGATACCTTTCAAAGTCCCCCATCGTCCTGGGGCCCTGTCCCTGTGTCACGCACGCCCAGTTCCAGGCCCTCTGTCCTCCGAGCTCACTGCACCAGCGAAGCATCAGGCGCAGGTGGCCACCTGGGCCTTCATTCCTCAGTGACACCCTTTTTCCAAAGGTTTGTAAGAGGAGCCCCAGTGCTCCCGGTTCTTTCCTGTCTCCGCCAATTTCTTAGCCCGATGGAGGTGAGAGGGTGTTATTACAAAACTCTCCACTGTATCCCAGCTCCAGAGTCTTACTTCGTGAGCTCCCTCGAGGGCCGCACACATCCCGGGCCCAGCCTCCTTCACAGATGCCGCAGATGAGCGCGGGGGCGTGTAGCCTAGAGAGCCTGGCCTCAGCGCTGGGCACAGCACACTCCACACCCACCAGTGAGCAGCAGAATGAATGTAGCAGGTCACCTGGCGTTTCTAAAATGTGAAAGAGTGGAGGAAACATCAGAGTTCAGCTCACTTGGCAAAGGCAACCCCGTGCAGGGAAACCCCGGGTATTTTACGGCTGCAGGTGCGTGTCCTGAATCAGAGTGTAAGCTGTGACTCCCGCCGTGTGTCCTGGTCAAAACTGTGATGAGAATGCTGTCAGGGTGAGAAGGGGGAGCTCTCAGAAGGTCGGGGGGGACGGCAGGACGCGTGCAGCTGGGTGAGTGGTGGTTTGCAGCTCGGGTCTCCCTCTCCCCGGCCGAGCACCCAGTGCCTTCTGATTCCAGTTCTCCTCTTCAGAGATATGCAAACAAGCCCCAGCTGCCTGTGGCCGAGCCACCCCCAGCCTGTTCCCGCAGAGAAGGGAAGCCTGCCACTCCGGGGGGCATTTCAGGGTTCCCCTGCCGGATGCCCCAGATGTCATGATTGCCTAAAGGAACAGTTTTGCCAGGACCGCGGGATCCCAGAAACTTTGCTCTTTCGGGGTTTCTGGCACAAACACGGAGGCCCCTGGTCCTCCTCCCACAGCTGGGGTCTCCTGAGCTGCCGGCTGCACATACAGGAGCTGGAATCTGGTCCCCGCACCTTGCTGGCTTTGGACAGCCATCAGCATTCAGTCCTTGCCCTGGGCTGGACGCTTGACCCACGTGTTCCCAGCAAGCCTTGCCCAGACGCAGCCTGCCTTGGGCTTCTGCCTTCCAATCTGTCATCCCAGTGTGAAGTGCGGTGCCCATGCTCAGCGAGGGCCAGCCTCCCCCTGCCTTCCAGGTTGTGTTTTTAGCCACATCCTGCCACGTTGGGTCCAGCTGGTCACAGATAAGGTTAGGGCAGGCCTTGGAACAGAGCCTCAACCAGGTCACCGGCCCCCCAGGGTGGGGTCCGTGGCTCCAGGCTGATGGAACAGAGAGGGAGACTGAGCTCATAAGAGTTGTCTGCTCTCGTCCTGCCATCCTTGAAGCGCCTGCTCCCTCCTTTCTCAGGCAGGCCCAGGAGTGATGTCCCCTCTGAGCTCCTGTCCCTGGACATAACCAGGTCTGGGTGTGGCACAGCCTGGCGCCCAAGTGCATGGCTTGTTCGAAAGTGAGGCCTGGGAGACAGCGCCTGACACCCTGCCATGTCTCAGGGTCACTCACAGAACACCTTCCCTCTGCTTCCTTGTGCTTTCCCAATGGCAAGGACTAGAAAACTGCTCGGGTCTTCCATTCGGGTCTCTCTAGGGAGCATTTCTCCACTGGTTTTAGCCAAATTCTCTGAAGTTCACGGCTCCTGAGTGCTACCTGTAAGAGACATGTGCAGAAACTGGTCTCTCTCTGAGAACTCGCACTTTCTGCTCCTGACATAAGCAAACTGACTTTTGCATCGTACATAAATACAGTCGTGATTCTGCCTCTTTCAAGTGCTGAGGCTTTGGCTGCTCAGCATCTGGTGATATTCCCTCCAGGAGCTGGAGGGCTTAAGTCAGGGCAGAGCCTGGATTCAGATGCATCCCCGGCCCCTCTGGGCTTGTTTCCCTCTCAAGAATGTTCCAGAACTCACAGGACAGTACACGTACAGGAGATCACTCCTGAGCGCTTCGAATTTCTCATTCCTCAAGCAGCGGGTGGTGGCCGGGGGCTGGAGGGGGGGGGCTCCCCCAGCAGGCAGGACCCGTGAGTGACGCCCACTGTGTCCCGCCTTGCAGTAGTAGTGGACGTCAGCTCAGCGAGGTTTTCATCCAGCTGCCTTCCCGCAAGGAGCTGCCCGAGTATTACGAGCTCATCCGCAAGCCTGTGGACTTCAAGAAGATAAAGGTAAGCCTGGCATGGGGTGTGGGAAGTGTGCCCACATCAGTGTCTGGGGATCTGACCCAGTATCTTCAGTGTCTGGGGATCTGACCCAGTATCTTCCGCGTCTGGGTGCTACTGGGGTGTATGGGACAGATGAGCCTGGAGCAGACTGGGCAGAGCCTGGGCTGTTGGACCCAGTCTCAGGCTCTTGGGGTTCCTCGTGGCCTCAAGAGCCCCAGCAGCCCAGTTTGTGGGAGAGGGTCCTAAAGCTCTGTTGACGGGCGGCCAGCGTTCGGGGTTCCTTCAAGGTTACCCATGACCTAGGCTTCAGCCGCGCAGCTCTGTTCAGTGGGCCTGGGCTTCCAAGTGTGTACAGAGGTCCCCAGAAGACAGCCAGGACCTAGTTAGGCAGAGGGACTCCCGGCCCTGGGGTCCCCCGGCACAGGGCAGAGTCCTGAGGTAAGGCCACCTCTCCCTCTACCCACAGGAGCGCATCCGCAACCACAAGTACCGCAGCCTCAACGACCTGGAGAAGGACGTCATGCTGCTGTGCCAGAACGCTCAGACCTTCAACCTGGAGGGCTCCCTGGTGAGGAGGCCCTGGGGGGCAGTCGTGGGCAGAGCACCCACTCCTGGCTTTTGCCACCTTCGCAGCTAGGCCCCAGTTCAGCAAGCTGCTTGCTCTGTCTTAAATTGACTGATTAAGGGGCACCCGGGTGGCTCAGTTGGTTGAGTGTCCCGACTCCTGATCTCAGCTCGGGTTTTTTTAAGATTTTATTTATTAATTTGAGAGCACAAGCAGGGGAGAGGGAGAAACAGACTCCTCACTGAACTGGGAGTCTGATGCAGGGCTTGATCGCAGGGTCATGAGTTCAAGCCCCACTCTGGGCTTCACAGTGGCATGGATCCTACTTTAAAAAACAAACAAAGGGGCCCCTGGGTGGCTCAGTCAGTTAAGCGTCTGCCTTTGGCTCAGGTCATGATCCCAGCATCCTGGAGTCGGGTCCCACTTGGGGCTCCCTGCTCAGCAGAGAGCCTGCTCCTCCTTCTGCCTGCCCCTTCCCCTGCTTCGGCATGCTCGCTCGTGCCGTCTCTCTCTCTCTGTCTGACAAATAAAACCAACCAAAAACAACAGGTTGATAAAAAAAATTTTCAGCCACTGGGAATATTTTGTCAATTGTGAAAGCAATGTATTCCTTACTAAAAGAAGCAGAAAGAACAACAAGCAGCTTAGAGGAAATAAACTCAGTCTGATCCTTCCAGGATGACCCTGTGAGCTATCCAGTGTACATGCTGGAATTTTATTTTGAATTCACTAGTGACGCCTTGAATCGTGTGGATGTGTCCTTTCCTGCAGTGAAATTAACATACACAACCTCAACTCAGCAAACTTTCCTAAGTGTGCTATGGATAGATGGTTCGTTGGAAAAGAGATTTTACAGTCTTAAATTTGGGGAAATGCTACTTTAAGCGAGGGATATGTGGTTCCAGCATTGCTGCAGACCTTCTCAGAGCTTTTAAAAGCATATCCTCACTGGGATTCTTCAGAGGGAGGGAGGAACTTGTAGTTCTTCCTAAACTAACACATCCACACTTTTCTCCACGTCTCATGTTCTCTTAGGCCCTGATTGGGAAAGGGTTACGGAGGGCTCTCTGTCCTACACAGGCTATCCTGGCCAGAGGGTAGGGCCAGTGGCCCCCATGAGTCCCCAGCCCACTGAAATCCCACGTGTCTCTTTTTAGATCTATGAAGACTCCATCGTCCTGCAGTCGGTTTTCACCAGCGTGCGGCAGAAAATAGAGAAAGAAGATGACAGCGAGGGCGAGGAGAGCGAGGAAGAGGAGGAGGGCGAGGAAGAAGGCTCTGAGTCTGAGTGTGAGTCCCAGCAGCGGGTGGTTGCGCAGACCAGCGTCATAGCCAGGCCGTTCCCTGCCACCCCAACTCAGCTTGCCGTGCTCTCCCAAGCTCACGTCTTTATTCCTTCCCCCCGCCCCCGCCACTCTTTCTGGCCCCTACCCCAGCCCGCTCCGTCAAAGTGAAGATCAAGCTGGGCCGGAAGGAGAAGGCACAGGATCGGCTGAAGGGGAGCCGGCGGCGACCGAGCCGCGGTTCGCGGGCCAAGCCGGTGGTGAGCGACGACGACAGTGAAGAGGAGCAGGAGGAGGTGAGTCCCCAGGGCACTGGTGGCAGGAGCCGGTGGCCGTGGCAGGCCAGTCTTTGGAGCTCTGTCCCCTTGCCAGGTCTGGGACCCTTCTGTCGCGGCTTTGGGAGGGACCGTGCTCTAACACCCCACTCCACAGATAGGGAAACTGAGGCTCGGGGTTGGACACGGCACATAACTCCAGACCAGGTCCGTGTGACCCTGGTGAACCAGTGCTCCGAGGCCGGTGGGCGCAGTCGCCTCTCCCAGCACACTGGTCCACCACGCTGAGGCCAGTGGTGGGGCTGGGTCTCTATCGAGGGTGGGGTCAGGAGACCCTGGGACGAAAGATGCCATCAGACAGGCCCCTATCTGTCACCCCTGAGCAGACACAGCCCCCTCTGTAGCTGAAGCTTTCATGATGCCCTGGCCCTGGGTGACACACGTGCTTCGCCACCGGGTCTCTGCTCGTGGCTCTGTTCTGGCCTCTGTCTGAGGATTTCCAGTCAGTGGTGGTGGGTAAAAACAAAAACCAAAATCCCGCAATCTAAAATTACCAAAACGGTGTGAAACAGGCCCCGTGAACGGTGCCATGAGCGGTGTCTGGGTGTTGCCTCTGCCCCGGAGCAGGCTGCATTCCTTACACGCCAGGGAGAAGCGGCGGAGCATCGAGCCCACAGTGGCCAGCGTTGTGGGTATGGGGGCTGGTGGCAGACCCGTCTGAGCAGACTCTTGGCCTCCTGGCTGGGGCCTCAGTGCCCAGCCCTTCCCTGCTGCGGGAGACCGGCTGTTCACTTCACTTCGGAGCCTCAGTTTCCACTTCTAGAAAACAGGGAGGCCACGTGGCTTTCCTGGGGTCTGGATCCCAGCAGAACTCGTCGAGTGCTGTCCCAGGGTTGCTGATTTTCTCATGCAGCCATTTGTAGTAATTGCAAAATCTGGTGGCTCAGAACAGACGTGACCATGTCACGATAACCTGGTGAGGACATTAACGATGTCCTGGCCATGGAACGCTGGCCTGTGTTTCTGGAGAGGAGAGTCTGGGCTGTGAAGCTTCCCATCTGCCCAGTCCTGGTGCAGCAGAGCATTTCGTGGCCCTTGCCAAGCTTTTCGAAACGTTTGTGCGGAGGAACAAACATCCTACATAGAAATAACCATGGTGGTCTTGAAGCCGCAGGTCAGGGGCACAGGGACAGGCACACTGCGGTGGGAGGAAGCAGAGAGGGCCCAACGAGTCTTCCAAATCTGAGGAGAGTCCGTGTGGGCGCAGGGGCCAGTCCCCGGGAGATCAGCGACACCGGGATTTGGACATGGCGCCAGGGGCAAAGCCAAGGGCTGCCACACCTTTGGCCTCATGGTGCCCCTCAGCTGCCCCCCCCCCGTCCCGCCCCCAGCGAAGGCAGTCAACGAACGTACTTAGCGCCTGGGTAGGCCCCAGTGGGGGAGCCCTCAACGGTGGGGCTGACCATGCTCTCTCCTCCTGTCCCCCTCCAGGACCGCTCAGGAAGTGGCAGCGAGGAAGACTGAGTCCCAACATTCCAGAGTCTCGACCCCGGGCCCCTGGTTCCAGAGCCGAGGCAGCGTAGCCCTTAGCAGTAACGGGTAGCAGCAGACGTAGTTTCATACTGAGGGTAAACTGTATAAACGAAAATCTTCCATATTTATACGGCAGAGAAGATGTAGGACTGTTTGTGTCTGGCCCTGTCCTGGCATCAGTAGCGTTTGTAACAGCATTAACTGTTGAAGACGAGAATCATGACTCGGGGAACACGCGACACCCGCTCGTCTTTCCTCTCCCGGCAGTACTGTTGCGGCCGCAGTTGGGAGTCACTGTAGTTTCCGCCGTGGATGCACGTGTGTGGCCATCCACCCCTCGTACTGTATTCTGTGGGACAGGTCAGACTCGCTGGGGCCAGGGGCCGCAGGCCCGGCGGGGTATGTCGGTGTCACTGGATGTCAAACAGTAATAAATTAAACAGACAAAACTCGCCGCCTTGCCTTCCGTGGTAGACTCATTCCAGGCTCCCTGCGGCGTCGCCGATGCCTTGGGGGCCCCGTCCTCCCGTCACAGCATCCCATGGGTGTTTGTTTCACAGGGGAGGACACTGAGGCCCAGGCAGAGGAAGAGACCTGCCCAGTCCTCACACCGTCTGATCTCCAGCTCAGGTTCTTAACCCTGCCGGTACCCCGGCCGTGCAGGTAGCAAGCAGCTCGGGCCCTTCCCTGCCTGCAGCCGAGGGTGACAGGCACAGAGATGGGGCCACACAGGTCAGTGTCGTGGAGCTCTCTGTACTGACATGAAAGTCTCTAAGATCCGTGTTTTTTTTTTTTTTTTTTTGTTTTTTTTTTAAGATTTTTATTTTTTAGTTGTGAGAGAAAGAGCACACAGGCGGAGGGTAGCAGCAGGCAGAGGGAGAAGGAGACGCCCCACTGAGCAGGGAACCCAGTGCAGGGCTTGATCCCAAGACCCTGAGATCATGACCTGAGCCGAAGACACTTAACCAACTGAGCCACCCAGGCATCCCAAGATATGTGTATTTTTAAAATATATATTATTTAAGTTGTATAAAGACGTGGGCCCCTGGGTGGCTCAGTCAGTTAAGCATCTGCCTTCGGCTGTGGGTCATGATCCCAGAGTCCTGGGATCGAGTCCCGCATCACTTGCTTCTACCTCTCCCACTCACCCTGCCTGTGCTCTCCCTTTCTCTCCATGTCAAATAAATAAAAAGTCTTTAAAAAAGGGGCGGGGGGTGGGAGGTTGGGGGAACCAGGTGGTGGGTAATAGGAAGGGCACGTACTGCATGGAGCACTGGGTGTGGTGCAAAAACAATAAATACTGTTACGCTGAAAAAATTTAAAAATTTAATCAAAAAAAAAAAGTCTTTAAAAAATGTATGAAGATGTGCTGATACACATAACAAAGAGACTTTCTGATCCAACTCTGTAGGCCCGCCTCCCCCACAGCCTGTAGCTGCTGACGGTGCTGCTCGGACTTGGGGTTTTGTCTTTAGGCGTCTTCCTTGAGGAGTGCCCCCTAGCCGGCCTGGCTTCCGGGTCAGCCGGTGACGGCTCGGTCTTTGTGCTCAGACACCTGACTCGCTGAGGCTCCGCGCCAGTGGCCCCGTGCTTAGGCCACTTGCACTTAGGCAGCTTGCGAGTTGGCCCTGCCTCGGCTTCCCACCACCCTCTCTCACGTTTTCTCAGCGCACACGCACGGCCTCCCCTTGGGCAGGCAGCGCAGAACTGCGGGTGGACGGGCCTCTCTCCACCTCTCCCAAGCAGGCGCGTAGCCTTGCGGGTGCACCCAGCTTTCTGGCCCCTTGCTGATCCGTGGGGCCAGCTGTGGTTCTGTCGTTCTCCGGGCCTTTCGACCGCTGACTAGTTCACCAGGCTGTTGCAACCAGGATCCCAACCTTGGCCTTCACCATTCATCCCACCCTGAGAATCCCTCCTGTTCCCACATGCTGCTGCTCTGTTCCAGAGAAAGTACACGCCCTCAGGCAGTGACCTTCAGATACTTCCCTGTCTGGGCGGCCTCAGGCAGAAGACCCCACAGTCTCTCAGGGCTCTTACCTGCCATCCCAATTTTCCTGATAAACACTGTTCAATTTGTTGACCTCCCTGGATCAGTCTCAAGGATCCTGAAATGGTTGTTTTTGAGAACTCTGTCTGGTTTTTATCTTTGCTTTTAGGGAATGCATTTGCCAAGATGGTCATTCCCATCAGTTTGGAAATTCACATTTTTTTTGTTTTAGTGGCTTTGACTTTATTTTAACAGATGGGAATTTGTTTTAATGTTTGCAGAAAAATCAGCTCACCGAACCCTTGATTTCGGGATATTCAGGATGAGGCCAGTTTAAAAACGAGTTCCTTGAGGGGAAAAAAATATAACCCTGGAATATGTGTATGACAGATGACAGGATGTCATATACATGTATTTGTGTGATCTAGTTCATTGACGAATGGCAGAAAGATACAAAATAATATTCAGTTATTGGACACGAGTTAATATATTTCATGCAGAATCTAGAGTTGACGCCTCACAGTGTTGGAAAAGAGCTCCTTCTGTGTTGTTGCTTTGTACGTGCAATCCCTATGTCCAAGGTCACCTCATGGCCCAAGATGGCTGCTGGTGCGCCATCTATCCATTCCACCTTCCAGCCATTAACAAGGAGGCATGGGAGGAAGAGAAAGGCCCACACCACCCCTTAGAGACCCAGTCTGGAAACTGATACATCACTCTTGTGCTTCTCGGCCGCAACAGCAAAATGGCCACACATAGCTACACTGTAAGCCCAAACGTGCAGCCTTGCTTTTGGTGCCTGTGTGCCCAGCTGAAGTTACAGCCACACAATTCACTCACTGCCTGCTTGATGGTGGTTGTCCCCAGTTTGCAGATGAGAAAACCTGCATGGAGAAGGGAAGCATTTGCCCCAAGGCTGCACTGCCAGTCCCAGAGCCACTATTAATTTATAAAGCGTTGCTCACCTTCCTTCCAGGTCGGGTGGTTGTGGGTTCCGCTCCTGACCCAACCACTTCCAGGCTGTGTGACCTTGGGCTGCATTCTGCACCTCTCTGAGCCCACTGGGAGATGGGAAACCAAAAGATACTGGGAGCATTGTACTTCCTTCTTCAGGCATTTCTGTATTTTCCATGGTAACAGTAAAAAGGAAGATAATTTCGGTGGCTTGGTTGGTTGAGTGGCGGACTTGGCTCGATCTTGGCTCAGGTCATGATCCTCAGGGTTGTGAGTTCAAGCCCTAGGTTGGGCTCCGCACTGAGCTCAGACTCTGCTTGAGATTCCCGTGCTTTTCCTCTGCCCTCCCCACACTTGTTCTCTCTTTTTCTCTCAAATAAATCTTCAAAAAGAAAAGGGGGGAAATAATTTTTATTTGGGGGTAATTTTTCAGGAAAAAAAAAAAGTGAAGGTAATCAGTAGGAGCTGGTGTTTGGCAGAACATCCACACATGGGGACCTGGGGACACATTGACCGAGATGAGGTGAGAGGTCAGGGTTGTAGGCCCTCTGGCCTGGCTCCCGTATTGACCTTAGCCTAAGGTCCCATAGAACCAAAACCAGGCACCTCCACCAGCCCGAACTCCTGCTGTTCTGGGTTACAGATCCTGCCTGCTCCCTCCCCATGCCCCAACCGGCCTTTGCTCTCAGCACCCATCTGTCTGGGTAGTGCTTTCCCCTCCAACTCTGCCCTCTGGCCAATGTCTTCCTCACCCACTTCTCCCAGCATCCCCAGGGGCGTGGGGGACTTCGTGCTTCGTTCCTATTTCACAGATGACGTAGGTGGGGCTCAGAGAGGTGAGGCACTTGCTCAACACCACAAATCTGAGCCCAGGTTTGGGAAACACAAGAGTCCTCGGGGGCCAGGACCGGCCCTGGGTCTAGAGGAAAGGCCCCAGATCTAGAAGGTGAACCGACCCATGGAAAAGGTGGGGAGTTGAGCAATGGGGGCAGACCTCTGCCTCCCCAGGGAGGCGCAAGAGGCCTCAGGAAGACGTGGTTGAGGATGTGCACAGGATGCAATGTCACGTGGTCAGTGCGTGATGGGAAGCCACGAAATGGCCCGACGCGGCTGGGACTGGGAGGGGGGCAGTCACGAAGAGCATAGACCCAGGGCTCCTGGCTGGCTCAGTGGGTGGAACATGTGGCTCTTGATGTCCAGGTCGTGAGTCCAAGCCCCACATTGGGCATAGTTTACTTTTAAAAAAATGAATAAAATTTCATGAATAAAAAGATAACAGACCCTCCTGTGTGACAGATGGGCACAATAATATCTCCCATCCCAAGGTTCACTTCTAGAACCTTGCGGCTCCCCCATTAGATCCCACTGGATTTGTTCAATACTCCTTCCCGGGAGTTTGGCTTGGGACCTGCTGGTAACCAGTAGAATCCAGCGGAGGCGACGCGGTGACTTCCAATGGCGGGTCATACAAGCCATCACAGCTCCTACCTTGCTCGCTGGAAGACTCACGCGAAGGCACCAGCTGCCAGGAGGCTGCCATGTCATGAGGAAGCCAACACAAGCCCGTGCTGAGAGACCACCAAGACCACAGGAGAAGAAAGAACTGGCGGGCCAACCCACCCTCCCAGCTGAGCCCTTCCCGTACTCCTGGCACATCGAAACCACATCAGGGAACAAAAATGAGTGTGTTTATTAAGCCCATCAACGGTGGGGTGACTTCTTATGTACCAACAGGAACTGGAATATCCTAAAACAATTTTTCAGACGACATGGGTATAATCGACACAGAAAGATCTTTAGAACGTTGTTAAAGAGAGAAGAGCCCGCCACACAGGGAAGTGTCCGGCAAGGTGCTGTATTGGACACACGTAGGATCCTAACCGTTGCCTCTGGACCATGTTGCTGCCACATGGATGTTTAGAGAAAGGTCTCTCAGGATACGCTCAGAACATGCTGCATCTCAAATGGCTGTCACCCCTGGGGGCAGGCGACAAGAGGATGGACTTGGGAGCTTCTCCAAGCTGGTGAGGTCCCAGACACCTGTCCATTTTAAGAATCATTTCTTTTTTTTTTTTTTTAAGATTTTATTTATTTGACAGAGAGAAAGACCACAAGTAGACAGAGAGGCAGGCAGAGGGGGAGGGGGAAGCAGGCTCCCGGCTGAGCTGAGAGCCTGACATGGGGCTCAATCTCAGGACCCTGGGATCATGACCAGAGCCGAAGGCAGCAGCTTAACCCACTGAGCCACCCAGGTGCCCTAATTTAAGAACCATTTCTTAATGCTTCATTTCTTTTTTTAAATTTTTTTTTTATTAGTTTATTTATTTGACAGAGAGAGATCACAAGTAGGCGGAGAGGCAGGCAGAGAGAGAGGAGGAAGCAGACTCCCCACTGAGCAGAGAGCCCGATGCGGGGCTCGATCCCAGGACCCTGAGACCATGACCTGAGCCAAACGCAGAGGCTTTAACCCACTGAGCCACCCAGGCGCCCCAATGCTTCATTTCTTAATGTCGTGATCTCAAAGACTTCAACCACAATGAGGCCATTCATTTCATCTGGAGCATTGTTATTTACGAGGTGCCCAAGACCCAAATCTTCATGTTCCTGCCACCCGGGACTGTTCTTGTGGCCCTCAGCGGTCCAACTCAGCTGCCCTCGCTTTCCCTGAGGCTCCATTATCCTGTCTCAACCCCTCCCATTCTCCCAAGTTAACTCTTTAATCCATCCACCTCTCCATCCGCCCGTGGCCCCCACATCGTCCAGCCGCTACCACGGTCCCTGATGCGATTTGCTCCTCGTTGATTCCGCGGCTCCCACCCCGACTCCCTGCCAGGCTGTCCCTTCCACAGGGCCAGAGACATCGGAACTCTCAGCTTCTCAGTGCACGTGCGGCGGGTGTTGCCAGCTCTCCAGCCGTGATCACTCTCAGCCTAAGCCCCACTGAAACTTTCCACCAAACACATTCACAGGCCTCCCTCCTCCTGTAATGGTCAATCAAGTCTCCTTCAATATCAGTATCAATGGTCAATCAAGCCTCCTTCCTCTGAGCCTCCTCTCCAATGTCGCTTTCCTGCCCCTTCTCGCCTTCGTTCACACTCGAGGGCCACAGGCAGGTAGGCCCTCCTTAAGAGAATCCTAAAAAATGTTTCTTTCCAAAGCGTGGTCCCATGACACCCATGAAGGCTTGATGATGAGCGACAAGCAGGAAAGGATGTGATAAAGATGAAGATGATGAACTGGAAAAGAAAGGCTGGCTTGTGGGGCACCTCGCTGGCTCAGTGGGTAGAGCATATGCCTCTCAGTATCAGGGTCGTGAGTTCGAGCCCCACATGGGGCATGGAGCCTACTTAGTGGGGGGAAAAAAAAAGAAAGCCTAACTTGTTTGCTGAAAAACACTTTGGGAAACTAACAGAAGTTTTTGTTTCTTATTTATCTTTAGAAGCTTCATGGAGAAACTGCAAAGAAATACGTGTGCATACGTGGAAATAAAGAATTTAATCCTATGAACCTCCACATAAATGCAAATTAAAACAGTGATGAAACACTTCATTATTTTTGTTTTATTCGTTGGTTTAGCAAACTGGCAAAGATGTGGTAAATGAGAACACACCATGTTGGCAAGATGGGGAGACCCGCTGTCGTGATACCTACTACACCCGGACATGACTTACTGAAAAGCAATTTGACAAGATACTTTAAAAATATGTATATCCCAGGGGCACCTGGGTGGCTCAGTGGGTTAAAGCCTCTGCCTTCAGCTCAGGTCATGATCCTGGAGTCCTGGGATCAAGTCCCACTTCGGGCTCTCTGCTCAGTGGGGAGCCTGCCTCCTCCTCTCTCTCTCTCTGCCTGCCTCTCTGCCTACTTGTGATCGCTGTCTGTCAAATAAATAAATAAAATCTTTTAAAAAAAATATGTATACCCTGGGGCACCTGGGTGACTCACTGGGTTAAGTGTCTGCCTTTGGCTCAGGTCATGATCTCAAGGTCCTGGGATCAAGCTCCATGTTGGGCTCCTTGCTCAGCGAGGAGCCTGTTTCTCCTCTGTCTCTGCCTCCCCCCAGCTCAGGCTCTCTCTCTCTTTCTCAAATAAATAAATAAAATTAAAAATATCTATATGCATACCCTTGGGGCTCCTGGGTGGCTCGGTCGGTGAGGCATCTAACTCTTGATGGCTCTTGATCTCAGATCGGGTCTTGATCTCAGGGTGGGTCGTGAGTTTGCGTCCATGTAGGCATGGAGACTACAATAAATAAACACACACACATATCTTCAGGAATTTCTTTTAAGGAAATTATTAGAGATACAGTCAGAGAACAAGTACCATTTCCATTGTTTGGATGGGAAAGCTCTACACAACACAATGGCAACACCCCATTAAGGTTCATCCAGAAGACACTGAATAGCCATTAAACAGCATATCAGAGGCATGAGAAAGGGATTAGATACGACACGAAGAGGGGGAAATGGGCTACAAATGGTATTGATCAGTGAAATTCAAATTACATCTATAATCTCATTAATCATATTGTACTAATGTCCGAATGTTAATTTCCAGGTCCAGTAAAGCACTGTGATTATAGAAGATACGTAATTTTACCTACCATTGGGAGAAGCTGGGGGAAGCGTTGATGGGACCACTCTATACTGTTTTTGTAACTTTTTTTTTAAAAGATTTTATTTATTTACTTGACAGAGAGAGACACAGCGAGACAGACAACAGAAGCAGGAGGAGTAGGAGAGGGAGAAGCAGGTTTCCTGCCAAGCAGGGAGCTGGATACAGGGGCTCGATCCCAGGACTCTGGGATCAATGACCTGAGCCAAAGGCAGACACCTAACAACTGAGCCACCCAGGCGCCCCTGTTTTTGTAACTTTTTTGAGTCTATAATTATTTCAAATTAAGTGTTTAAAAAATTGTATCAGTGGGGCGCCTAGGTGGCTCAGCTGTTGGGTGTCTGCCATCAGCTCGGGTCGAGGGCCCGGGGTCCTGGGTTCGAGCCCTGTGTCTGGTCTCTCTGCTCGGCAGGGAGCCCACTTCCCCCCACCCCCGTCTGTCTCTCTGCTTACTTGTGATCTCTGTCTGTCAAACAAATAAATAAAATTTTTTAAAAAATTGTATCAGTTAGGACAGTCTGCTGTAGCAAACATCCCCATTGTCTAAAGGGGTTTATATCAACAAAGGGTGATTTCTCTTCTTCACACCCTACCAGGTTGTGTTACCCAGGGACCCAGGGATATGTTGGTTCCAACATACCATGATCCTCTATAGTTGCCAAGCCAGGAAAATTGCACTTAGAGCATCTCCCTGAACGTAACACGTGTGCCTAGTGTCCTTGGCCCAATCAAGTCATATGGCCACTACTAGCTTTAATTGGGGACAAAGAGAGTAATCCTTTCGGGGCCTAGAACAAGTTTAGTGAGTACCACACTGTGCATAGGAATAATCCCATTTCATAATGATTTACATTCTATTTATATATATGTCAATCAATCAATTGATCAATCAATACACAGTAGATGACTGGATTAAATAAATATATATTAAATAAATAATATATATATTAAGTAAATAATATATATAACATGTAAATAAAAATATATATACTGGATAAAATAAATAATATATAAATTAATATATAAATAATAATATATACTGGATTAAATAAATAATATAAATAATAATAATATATAATAAATAAATACTATATATGTAGTGATGATATTGAGTAGACTGTGGATGTCTCCTCTTGGCAATTTCTAAGTCTTTCTAAGTTTTCTACTTTCCTCAAGTTTTTACGTTTAAGCATGTGCTGTAATCCAAGACAATGACCAAATAGTTGGAATTTAGATCAACCTCAGAAGAATAGTCTTAAGTAGGGGATGATAAGGATGAAACTTTGAGGAAGTAACAGCAGTATTTTTCTAGCCCCAGACACTTGTGATTTCAGTTTTAATCTCAGAGACATTCTATCAAGCGGGATTCTTGTTTCCAAATGACATCAACCAGCCTGGGTGGTTTCTGCATCCAAAGAACAATGGGTGTTGGATTCCTAGCCTGGCTCTGGAGTCAAAGTCCTGGGTGTGAGAATGCGATTGGCCAATTCCAGGTCACATGCTCACATTCTTGTGCAAGGGATGCTGGGAAAGCTAATATCTAGCCTTTAGAATTTCAAAAATTGGAGGTGGGAGAGAGATCCACAAATGCAAGAACTAGGTTCAGATGCTGAGTAGACAAGATAAACTTTGGGGGCAGGGGGGTCATAGCTTGAGAAAAGGGAGATCAGCTCTACCACCAACTTGCTACGTGACCTTAGGCAAACCTCTTTCCTTCTCTGAGCCTCTGTCTCTTTGTTAAAGGGGGCCTGAGTGATTTTGCATATATTTGCCTATGAAATATGCTGTCTTTTTTAAAAGATTTTATTTACTGGGATGCCTGGGTGGCTCAGATGGTTAAGTGTCTGCCTTCAGCTCAGGTCATGATCCCAGGGTCCTGGGACGGAACCCCATGTCCCAGCTCTCTGCTCGGCAGGGAGCCTGCCTCTCCCTCTCCCTCTGCCTGCTTCTCTGCCTGCTTGCACACTTTCTCTCTCTCTCTCCCCCTCTGTCAAATAAATAAATAAAATCTTGAAAAAGTAAAATTAAGGGGTGCTTGGGTGGCTCAGTCGTTAAGCGTCTGCCTTCGGTTCAGGTTAGGACCCCAGGGTCCTGGGATCAAGGCCAACCGGGAAGCCTGCTTCTCCCTCTCCCACTCCCCCTGCTTGTGTTCCCTCTCTCCCTGTGTCTCTCTCTGTCAAATAAATAAAATCTTTTTAAAAACTTAAATTAGGGACGCCTGGGTGGCTCAGTTGGTTAAGCGGCTGCCTTCGGCTCAGGTCATGATCCCAGCGTCCTGGGATCGAGTCCCACATCGGGCTCCTTGCTCGGCAGGGAGCCTGCTTCTCCCTCTGCTTCTGCCTGCCACTCTGTCTGCCTCTCTCTCTCTCTCTCTGACAAATAAATAAATAAAATCTAAAAAAAAAAAAAACTTAAATTAAATTAAAAAATTAAATTAAATGAATGAGAGGCGCCTGAGTTGCTCAGTTGGCTAAGCTGCCAACTCTTGATTTCGGCTCGGGTCATGATCTCAAGGTCATGTGATTGAGCCCCAGCCTGCTCTGCACTCGGGGCAGAGTCTGGTTCTCCCTCTCCCTCTACCCCTCCCCCCACTCATTCTCTCTCCCCCCTCTCTCTAATAAATAAATAAAATCTTTAAAAAATAAAAATAAGGGATGCCTGGGTGGCTCAGTTGGTTTAACTGCTGCCTTCGGCTCGGGTCATGATCCCAGGGTCCCGGGATCGAGTCCCACACTGGGCTCCTTGCTCGACAAGGAGCCTGCTTCTCTCTCTGCCTCTGTCTGCCACTCTGCCTGCTTGTGCGCTGGCTCTCTGTCTCTCTGACAAATAAATAAATAAAATCTTTAAAACTAAAAAATAAAATGTTAAATGATGCAGCTGCTGCGGAAAACAATATGGCGGTTCTTCAAACAATTAAAAATAGAATTACCCTCGACTGGCCGGCTGAGTCAGAAGTGCCTGAGACCCTTGCCCTTGAGGTTGTGAGTTCGACCACAGGCTGGGTGTAGAGACGACTTAAATAAAACTTAAAAAAAAAGAATGAGAAAGAGAGTGCTGTAATCGCAGGCAGCTAGCAGTACCCAGCACCTCTGTAGACAGGTACCATGTCTACCTGCCATCCACCCTCTACAACCCAGGACCAAGACTTGGAGTCCATACAGGAGGGAGCGCAGAGCCTGGGTTCCAGGTGGGGCGCTGGAGTCACCGAGCATCCTAACATGCAGAATGGGACAATCAGACAGGTCTGTGCCCCCCCGCCATCCCCCCCCCCCCCGCCACGGGGATTCTGATGACCTTTCTCTCCCTGGATGCCCATGGGTTCCTGGCAGCCGGGTCATGGGCAGCCTGAAAGAGGGCTGGGAGGCCGTGCAGCCCTTGACCTCCATCCCGAGGCCAAGGCTCACCAAGGCTGACGCAAGAAGCCGTGGGAGCCAAGGTCGCACATGTGGCTTGGAGGAGATTGTCACAATATTTGGGGTTTGAGTCCCCTTCTTGTTTATTTATTTCCCTTCCCTCCCTTCATTCTCTCTTTCCTTCCTTCCTAGATATTCTTTCTTTTCCTCTCTTTCTTTTTTATTCTTGATCATGGCAAATACACATCACATAAAATTTACCATCTTCACCATTTCAAGTGCACAGTGCAGTGGCCCTAAGGACATTCACATTGTTGTGCAACCGTCACTACCTCGGCCTTCAGAACATTTCCATCTTCCCAAACCGAACCTGTCCTCATTAAACACTAACTCCCCCTCCCCCTGGTACCCGCCATTTTCCTTCTGTCTCCATAAATCTGACTCCTCTAGAGACCACCCGTAAATGGAATTTGTCCTTTTGTGAATGGTTTTACTTTTTAAATTTTTTCTTCTTTAAGATTTTATTTTATTTTTATTTTTTAAGATTTTACTTATTGGGGTGCCTGGGTGGCTCAGTGGGTTAAGCCTCTGCCTTCAGCTCAGATCATGATCTCAGGGGCCGGGATCAAGCCCCTCATCGGGCTCTCTGCTCAGCTCTCTGCTCTCTGATCTGCTTCCCCTCTCCCTCTGTCTGCCTCTCTGCCTACTTGTGATCTCTCTCTGTCAAATAAATTAATAAAATCTTAAAAAAAAAAGATCTGATTTATTTATATGACAGAGAGACATGGCGAGAAAGGGAACACAAGCAGAAGTGAGAGACCGAGAAGCAGGCTTCCGGCCGAGCAGGAAGCCTGATGCGGGACTCGATCCCAGGACCATGGGATCATGCCTGAGCCAAAGGCAGATGCTTAACATGGAGCCACCCAGGCGCCCCAAGATTTTATTTATTTTAGAGACAGAGCCGGGCAGGGAGGACAGGCGGAGGGGGATGGAGAGGGAATCTCAAGCAGACTCCTCGCTGAGTGCAGAGGTCAATGTGTGGCTCAATTTCAGGACCCTGAGATCACAACCTGTAAACCAAGAGCCAGATGTTCAACCAACTGAGTCACCTCAGCGCTCCTTGTTTCACTTTTTTCTGAATCACATGAATAGGACACATCCCATAAGGCGTCAAACATCATAGGACACAGCGAAAGACACTTTCCCACTTGACTCCTGAGACTGGAACCCAGGGCTATTTGTGTCCCTGGATGTAACCACGGACTTTGGAGCAGTCTGGACAGGAGTCCTCTCCTCCATCCATCTTCGCTCCGGCCCACAACTGTCCATCAATCTCGGTTCTTCAGGAGTCCTAGAAATCCACGGACACAGTCTGCTCTTAGCAATACAGCCCACGTGACCACCTGCGGGGGCGGGGGGTGGGGAGATTCGAGCCCAGCTCCGCCCTCCAGGGGCTCGTGGCTGGGAGGTCGCATACACCCAGCCTTTTACACCAAGAGTGGGCTGCTGCTGAAGGAAAGCCTGACCTTGATCTTTGGGTCAAGACCCCATGGCCTCTCCGTGGCACCTCAAGTACCTCGCACAGGCTCTTCCTTCTGCCTGCATTGCCCTTCCTTCAGCCAAGTCCTTCTCGTTATCCAGCCCTTAGCTCCAATGCTCCCACACTCAGAGAAGCCTCCTTCCTTCTCCAGCTCAGCTCAGCCCAGTGGTGTGAGACATGCGGCTAATATTATCTATCTTGCTCCAGGTGGTGGCTACACAGATAAGTAGATATAAAATAAACCTATGCCGGGACCCCTGGGTGGCTCAGTCAGTTAAGCATCTGCCTTTGGCTCAGGCCGTGATTCCAGGGTCTTGGGATCGAGCCCCACATCACGCTCCTTGCTCAGTGGGGAGCCTGCTTCTCCCTCTCCCTGCCACTCCACACTGCTTGCATTCTCTCACTCTCGCTTGCTCTCAAATAAATAAATAAAATCTTAAAAAAAAAAAAGTCATAAAAAGAGGCACCTCCCACACTAGCCACTCTTTTTTTGTGTTATCACAAATTTGGTTATGAACAACCGCCTGGCTGATTTGTTTCATGCTGTCTCCGCCCACTGGAACCTCAGCTCCTGGGGCGGTGGGATCTTTGTGTTGTTCCTCTGGTGGCCTCAGCACCTAGAACGTTCCTGAGAGAGAGCAGACGCTCGGGAAAACCTTTTTGAATGAGGAATAACTACAAGGGCACGGAGACCCAGAAAGAAGTGGTTTGTCCAGAGTCCCAGAATTGACGTAATGGAGACACAGAGCTTACTTCCCACTTCTGGCCAGATTTCAAATACCTGTGAAGCTTCCCAGAATCTTCCAGATCATTCCACATAGTCCAAAACCATTCCGAAAACTCCCCATGTGTGGACAGGCAGGCTGTAAGCAATGTGCCTCTTGTGGCTATGTTGTAGAAACCATGACAGGGCAGGGACTGTTCATGACCGAACTTTCCATTTCAGGAATCACGAGGATTGATAACCGGGGGGTGAGTTAAATGTAAAATATAACAGAAGAGGTGCCTGCTCTCCCAGCCCATGCCTCAACTCTTGCCCAGGCCTCTCCCTCCCATCCCCATCCCATGACCTGTTTAATGAGTCATCTGCCCAAATTACCCCTTGGATCTAGCCGCTCTCAGCTCCCAGGGCCTCAGATGCTTCAGACTGCCCTGGAAATAGTTTCCTTCATTCGAAGGGCATGCCACGGCCTCGAGTGTCTATCCTGATTTCACGTCACGCTCCCGGCCTTCCACACGTGTGCCCCACCCTTCCACCACGCTCTCTCCGTCTCCATCTCACCGCCTGGCCTGCCATTATTAGGCAGTTTGGGGTTGACGGAAAAATGGAGTGGAACATGCAGAGATTTCCCATCTACTACTGCCCCCCACACAGGCACAGCCTCCCCACTATCAACAGCCCCACCAGACGGGTGCATTTGTCACGACGGATGAACCCACATTGACACGCCCTTGTCACCCAGAGCCCATGGTAGACACGGCAGTTCATTCTCCATGTGGTGTAATCTGTGAATTCGGACATGTCTTCTATAATATAGAATAGATCCACTGGCCTACACAACCTGTGTGCCCCGTGTATTCATCTCCCCCGCCCCCTGCCGCCATGACACTTGGCAACCAGTCGTGGGTTGGCCATCTTCATAGTTTCGCCTTTTCCCGAATGTCATATGCATAGTTGGAAGTGTACAGTACGTCCTTTCATCGGACCAGCTTCTTTCACTTGTCGGGAGGCCTTTATGGCTCCTGCATGTCTTTTCATGGCGGGATAGCACATTTCTTTTTAGTACGAGCATTCCATCGGCTGGGCGTGTCATGGTTTATTTAGTCATTTACCTGCTAAAGGACATCTTGGTTGTCTCCCAAGTTTGGAGCCATTATGCATAAAGCTGCTATTAACATCCGCCTGCAGTTTTTTGTGTGGACTTAAATTCTCATCTCATGTGGGAAGTATCAAGGACCATGAGGCCTGGGCCATTTGGTACGAGTGTTTTTACTTTCGGAAGAAACTACCAAACCATCTTCCAAAGTGGCAGCACCATTTTGCATTCCTACGAGCAATGAATGAGGGTTCCAGTTCTCTACCTCTTCACCAGCACTTGTGAATTTCTGGTTTTGGCTTTTTTAAGATTTTTATAATAGCCATCCTGATGGGTGTGAGGTACATGGCATCTTGCTGTCATTTTGATTTGCATTTCCCTAATGATTAGTGATGAGTATCTTTTCATGCCCTTACTGGCCATTTAAAAAAATTGGGGTGGGGGCACCTGGGTGGCCCAGTGGATTAAATCCTCTGTCTTCAGCTCAGGTCATGATCTCAGGGTCCTGGGATTGAGTCCCACATCAGGCTCTCTGCTTGGCAGGGAGCCTGCTTCTCCCCCTGCCCCCGCCTGCCTCTCTGCCTGCTTGTGATCTCTCTCTCTGTCAAATAAATAAATAAAAACTTAAAAAAAGTTTTTTTAAGATTTTATTTCTTTGACATGGAGAAAGAGAGAGAGATAGCACAAGTTGGGGAGTGGCAGGCAGAGGGAGAAAGAGAAGCAGGCTCCCTACAGAGCAGGGGGAGCCCGGTGTGGAACTTGATCCCAGGACCCCGGGATCATGACCTGAGTCAAAGGCGGTTGCTTAACCCAATGAGCCACCCAGGTGCCCCCCCCCAATTATTTTAAGATTTTATTTATTTGACAGAAAGAGAGAGAGAGGTCATGAGCAGGGGCAGCAGCAGGCAGGGAAAGAGGGAGAGGCAAGCTCCTGCAGAGAAAGGAGCCTGATACAGGGCTCAACCCCGGGATCATGACCTGAGCCAAAGACATTCAACCAATTCCACCACCCAGGTGCCCCTTACTGGTCATTTTTATGTCTTCTTTGGAGAAATGAGTATTCAAGTCTTTTCTTCATTTTTAAAATTGGAATGTCTGTTTTATTGTTGAGTTGTAGGGATTCTTTACGTATATTGGATGCTAGACCCTTACCAGATATAGGATATGCAATTATCTGGTCTGATTCCAGATAATCTGATTCCAGATAATGTTGCCTTTTCATTCTGTTGAGAGGGTCCTCTGATGCATGATCGTTTTTAACTTTTCTGAAATCCCCCTTACCTATTTTTTCTTTCATTGCCTGCACTTTGGGTGTCACATCCAAGAAATGATCCCGAAATCCAGAGTCATGAAGACATATTCCTATTTTTTTCTTCTAATAGTTTTATAATTTTTGTTCTTACTTTTATGTCTTTGTAACAGTTTGAGTTAATTTTTGTACCTGTTGAAAGTAAGACTTGTCCAACTACATCACTGTGTATGTGAATACCCAGTTTTCCCAACACCATTTGTTAAAAAGACCGCCCTGACCTCACTGAATGATCTTGGCGCCTTTATAAAAACTCATTGGACCAGATATGCATGGTTAATTTCTGGGCTATCTATCCTAGTCCTTTGGTCTATTTGTCTGTCTTTATGCCAGTACCATAATGTTTTGTTTTTTAAGATTTTTAAGATTTTATTTATTTATTTGACAGAGAGAGAGAGAGATCACAAGTAGGCAGAGAAGAAGTCAGAGAGAGAAGGGGAAGCAGGCTTCCTACTGAGCAGAGATCCCGATGCAGGGCTCGATCCCAGGACCCTGAGACCACGACCTGAGCTGAAGGTAGAGGCTTAACACACTGAGCCACCCAGGCACCTCATCTGACTTTGTTCTTAAGATCATTTTGTTTATTTGAGGTCTCTTGAGATTCTATATGAATTTTAGGGTGAATTTTTCTATTTCTGCTAATCACATCATGGGACATTTGATAAGGATTACACTGAATCTGGAGAGTGCTTTGGGTCGTGGTGATACTAACAATATGAAGTCTTCCGATCAATGAAACTGTGATGTCTTTCCATTTATTTGTTTTTTTAAATTTTTTAAAAGATTCTATTTATTTGACAGAGGGAGAGAGTGTGTGAGAGCACAAGCAGGGGGAGCAGTAGGCAGAGGGAAAAGCAGGCTCCCCAGCTGAGCAGGGAGACCAATGCAGGGCTCGATCCCAGGACCCCAGGATCATGACCTTGAGCCAAAGGCAGGCACTTAACCGACTCAGCCAGCTAGGCGCCCCTGAATTTCACTCAGTAACGTTTTTTAGCTTTCAGTGTGGAAGTCTTTTTTTTTACATTATATTTTGTTTATGTATTCATTGACTTATTTATTCATTTATTTATTTACTCTTTTAGCGAGCCCCTAAAGGCAGAGGTAAGGGGCAGAGGGAGAGAGAATCCCAAGCAGACTCTGCTCTGGGCACAGAGCCCAACATGGGGCTTGATCTCACAACCTGAGCAGAAGGCAGGTGCTTAATGGACTGATCCACCCAGGCATCCCCATCTGTTATGTTTGAAAGGAAAGACCATCGGCTGGGGATCAAAGTTCAGTTCTGCATTATCAAAATCCTAACCAAAGTGGAATTCAGAAACAGTGCATCTCAGATACGGCAGCCTTGCCAATGATAGATAATTCCTTTATTTTCCCTTATTTTCTTTACCTTACCAGAGCCAGGCGCTGGAGATGGAAGCCAGGGCCTCGGCTCTCACGTGGCTAAGGGGTGTCTGATGGAGATAACTGAGGGCCCAATAGAGTCAGGTCCTTGATCACACCTATAGGAACACGCCAAGGTCCCCATGAATACTTACCTCTCTGCAGACTTCTGGGCCAAAGGGTAGGCTGCAGCTGGCATGGCTCACTTCTGCCAAAAGGCCACGTGCCTCTGGGCAGAAGTTCATTCTGTTCTGAGCCTCCCCATGAATTAGAGGTAAAAACCAGGACAAGGCAGGGTGTCCATTGGAATGAGGATTATGCAAGCCCGGTCACTTTCAAATGAAATGGATTCTGTGGAAGGATTTTTGTTTGTTTGTTTAGAAAACTAATATTTAAAAAAAACAACTAGGGGCGCCTGGGTGGCTCAGTGGTTTAGGCCTCTGCCTTCGGCTCGGGTCATGATCTCGGGGTCCTGGGATCGAGCCCCGCGTCGGGCTCTCTGCTCGGTGAGGAGCCTGTTTCTCCCTCTCTCTCTCTGCCTGCCTCTCTGCCTGCTTGTGACCTCTCTCTCTGTCAAATAAATTAATAAAATATTAAAAAGAAAACAACTAATATTAGATTGAAGGTACAATACAGGTTTCCAAAAATGTGGCAGTGTTGGGGCGCCTGGGCGGCTCAGAGGGTTAAAACCTCTGCCTTTGGCTCAGGTCATGATCTCAGGGTCCTGGGATCGAGCCCTGCATTGGGATCTCTGATCAGTCAGAGATCTGATCTCTGCCTATCTATCTAATAGGCATATTAGATAGATATCTATCTATCGCCTGCCTATCTAATTGTGATCTCCCTCTGTCAAATAAATTAAATTAAAAAAAAAAGTGGCAGTGGGGCGCCTGGGTGGCTCAGTGGGTTAAAGCCTCTGCCTTCAGCTCAGGTCATGATCTCGGGGTTCTGGGATCGAGCCCCGCATCGGGCTCTCTGCATGGCGCAGAGCCTGCTTCCTCCTCTCTCTCTGCCTGCCTCTGCCTACTTGTAATCTCTCTCTGTCGAATAAATAAATGAAATCTTTAAAAAAAAAAAGTGGCAGTGAGAATACCAGCATAAAAACGAGAAATTTGGAGTGTTTCTTGGGCTATCAACACAGCATGTGACTCTTGATCTTGGGTTTGTAAATTTGAGCCTCACATTGGACGTAGAAATGACTTAAAAATAAAATCCTCAGGGCACCTGCGTGGCTCAGTGGGTTAAAGCCTCTGCCTTCGGCTCCGATCGTGATCCCAGGATCCTAGGATCGAGCCCCATATCGGGCTCTCTGCTTGGCGGGGAGCCTGCTTCCTCCTCTCTCTCTGCCTACTTGTGATCTCTGTCTGTCAAATAAATAAAACAAAAAAATCTAAAAAAAATAAAATAAAATCCTCAAGAAAAGGGGCGCTTCATGTTTCCGTCATTTAGGTGTCTGCCTTCAGCCCAGGTCATGATCCCAGGGTCCCGGGATTGAGCCCCGAATTGGGTTCCAGCCCGAAGTTGGGTTCCGTGCTCAGTGGGGAGCCTGCTTCTCCCTCTCCCTGCAGCTCTCCCTGCTTGTGCACTGTCAAATAAATAAGTAAAAATCTTAAAAAAACAAAACAAAAAACCCCACAACTTTTCCTAGGTAATTGCTAATTATCTCATTTGACCCCCTCACAGAACCTGCTGAGTAAAGGAAACAAGCATTATTTCCTCCCCTTTCCACCTTGGAAAAGCTCATTTACTCACCCAGGGTCTGCCTGATTCTGAAGCTGGGGCTCTTAACTGCTCTTTCTTACTCTGGATTAATCACCCTTTTTTTTTTTCCCTCTGAGGGTTCAGTTGTCCCCTTTCTACCTCTTTTTTTGCCTCCTCTCGGGGCGGGGGGGGGGGGTGTTCCCCAAAAGCCTGCTGAGAGATTAGTACATTCAGCCAAGCTCAGTCTGTAAAACTTCAGAGGACTTTGCTCATTCCTGGGGGACCCACCCAAGATTTGCCAGACCCTTTATGGGGTTCAGGCAAGATTCGCACAGGTGCCTTTTTGGCAAGGGGTCTTGGAAACTTCATGAATCCCAAAGGAGACTGATTTTTTTTTTTTAAGGCTTTGGTTTTTTTAAGATTTTATTTATTTATTTACGAGAGACAGAGAGAGAGAGAGGCAGAGGGAGAAGCAGGCTTCCCCCTGAGCAGGGAGCCAGGTGTGGTACTCAATCTCAGGACCCCGGGATCATGACCCAAGCAGAAGGCAGAGGCTTAACCATCTGAGCCACCCAAGCGCCCAAGACTTTATTTATTTATTTGACGGAGACAGAGAGCATGCACAAGCAGGGGAAGCAGCAGGGAGAGGGAGAAACAGGCTCCCCATAAGCAGAGAGCCGGATGAGGAGCTGAGGGGTCTATCCCAGGCCCTGGGATCATGACCTGAGCCAAAGGCAGAAGTTTTAACCTACTGAGCTACCCAGGTGCCCCCAAGACTCTGACTCTTAAAAGCTGTTCTCCATCAGCCCTCTGTGATTAAGGCAATTAGGTTCAACTCTAAAAGCTGTTTTATTTTGATTAAAAAAAAAGATTTTATTTATTTGACAGAGAGAGAGATCACAAGTAGCAGAGACCAGGCAGGGGGCGGGGAGCAGACTCCCTGCTGAGCAGTGACCCCCCACCCCACCCCCAAGGTGGGGCCGATCTCAGGACCCTGAGACCATGACCAGAGCTGAAGGCAGAGGCTTAACCCACTAAGCCACCCGGGCACCGTTATTTTGATTTTTGCTTTGGGGAGAGGAAGCAGCAGCCTGTTTAACATTTTCTCCTAAAAGAACAAATCCGTATTTATGTCCAGACCCGGAACGGATAAATTGGTTTTAGAGATGCTTTCGCTGGTATTCATCCAAGTGCTGGATCCCACAAGACAAGATCAGTTTGGAGCGGAACGTTTGTGAAGATTTTATTTAAATTCCTCACCGAGTCCTGTTTAGACCAATTCTGAAGAATCGTCCCAAAACGATACGGGATTAAACTCAGTTAAAATCTATATATACGATTCCTAGAAAGGAAAAAGCAAGTAGAGAAAGGAGGGGGTAAAGTTCCTGACGTGTCTCGTTTTTTTCCGTTGGAGGCAGAGGGGAGATGGTCGTTAGCCTGTTAGATGAGTTGGAAGCAAGTTTTGGAAAAGACTGGAATCCGAGTCAGGACTTCACGGGTTAACCAGCCCTAATCGCATCGGCCGTTCCAAACTCCTCCTCTCGAAACTCCTCCTCCCGCAGTGAGGCGAAGATATTCGAAAATCACCCCACCGCAGACTCCTCCCCCTGCGAGGAAACTCTCATAGAAATGCTGCAAATGACTGGGGCCCCGCATGCATTTGCCACCCGACGGCTCGAGGCCCGGGTTACCCGCACGGACTTTACAGACCGAGGCCCGGGCTGGCGCTTTCGAGGGCGGAGGCTGGGAGCATGAGACCCGCGGGCTGGGGGCTGTGCTGGGCCGCCGCCCTGCTCCTCGCAGCGTTGGGGGCGGCAGGTAAGGCTGGCTCCAGGCGTCCGCGTGCGATGGGGTGATCCCCCCAGAACTCGGGGAGCCCCTTGGTAATTCTGGGAGCTGCGGGAAACCACCCCATCCTTGAAAGATGTGTGGGGAAAATGGCACGAAGTCCCGGCCAAACGGCTGAAGGGACTGCGAGGGTTTGGGGATGTGGGGAGGTCACGAGAAGCAGGTGAGGCTTTTCCCAGGAGTCTCCGCCAGATGGGGGGACCCCCTTCTTCAGAGCGGGACACGGGGCCCTCCAGCCGTAGGGAGGCAGGGACGCCTCCACCGAGTTGTTCTTGGGTGAGGACTACCAGGACCTCGGGGGCTCAGCCTGGGGGGGTTCCCTGCGGGCGCCCTCGCGTCCCCCCGCGGGCAGAAATGCCCCAGGCGGCTCAGGTGGCTTTGTAACCCTCTAGGACAGCCTCTGAGCCCGGGGTCCGACGCTGATTTTCCTCACCCGCGCCGCACGCGCGCTTCTGCCCATGGCCGCCGCCTCCAGCCCCGCCTCCGGCCCCGAGGGCCAGTCCCCGAGCTCCCATTGGGCACGATCGAAACACGCGAGCCTCGAGCCACTCCCCTTGGCCAATAGGGGACGGCGGATGCGGGGGGGGGGGTGCGCGGGGCGGGGCTCGAGGTGAGGCTGAGGACTCCCACCGCCCTTGGCTCAGGTGAGGCGACCGCTCGCGTTCGCTAGCGTCCGTCCCGGTTGCCTGTCACAACAAAGCGGACGACGCGTCCCGGGCCCCCGAGGTCGCCTCCGCGAGCACGGGCGAGCCCCTTTTGTCCTGGAGGCCGCCCTCGCTGCCCCGGCCTGGGTCGAGTTCACCTACGCGCCCCCAGGCCACCCTCAGGGCCTCCGTTCCTCCCGGAGCCGAAACGTGGCCTCGGAAACGCCCGCCCCTCCTCGGTCGCCCCCGAAGGGAAATTCGCGGAGACCTTCCACTGGGGCAGGGACCGGGAGGCGGCAACGTCGGACGGATCCCTCAGGGTGGCCCTTTTTTGTTGTTGTTCAGAAGCTCTGAATGGGTTTAGTTGAGCGAGGCTAGTCGGGGCGCGGTCCTGAGATACCCAGGGGCTCTCAGTGAGTTGCCGGAGGCATTTGACCTCGCCCTGGATGTGAGAGAAATGGTTCATTTCCTTAGAAGCCGAGCAGCCCCGAAACGAATTAGGATTCTCTGATAACAGGAGTGCGCGGCAACTTTCTGTATTGACGGGAGGGGAGGGGCGGCTTTGTGCGGGGAGCTGTGACCTGGTGGAATTCCTCTCAGTGACACATCGGTTTTCCCTGAGGTGGCTGCCGAGGGTCAGGGTCGTTGCGAAAACTCCGCCACCAGCTGCGTGACGAGGAGGGAGCGTGGCTTGTCAAGAGGCATTTAATTGACTCGTATTTCAAAGGCTGATGGACTCCATCCCTAGGAGGACATCACGGCAGCGGAGTCTTGAGCAAGATGCGGTTGCTTGCTTTAGTTTCCGCTCTCCTTGGGGTTCGGATACAACTGCAGGAGGAGCAGTTTGGGGCAGGGCCAGTGGGACCGGGCTGCTTAGCCCTTCAAGCGCTGACTGGGATTCTAGTCTTGTCCAGAGCCGCTCTGGGGTCGGCTGCTTGATTTGTCCAATTTTGGTGTTCCTCTGATGAGCTGTGAAATGCACCTCCCGAAAGCTTTCTCTTTCCATTCTCTGGACTCTTGATTTTTTTCCCGTCCCTAAGAGGAACTCCGGGCGGTGGTGCCTTGAGCAGGATGTGTTGCTTTACTTCAGCTTTCTCTCTCAGTGAGTGACCTCCCTTGTTCTCAGGGAGGCTCAGAGTCCTGATGTGTTCCCCAGACTCCTGAGGGCCACAGCAGCTACTTCTCCTCTGGTGTTAACAGCCCTGGCTGCCCCAGTGTGCTCCCTTAGCTGTCTTTAAAGCATTTGGGGGGGGGGGGGGGCGGTAGGAGGGGGATGGGATTTCTTGTTCTTTTTCCTTGGAAATGGGAGTTGTTGGAATCTGGACTGCGCGCCTTCACGTAGCCAGATCAAAACCACTTAACAGTTGTGTGCGGAGTATCCTGTATGCCCAGGGCACACCCAAATTCAGAAAAGCAGAGCATCTCACTCGCTAAGAGCTGTGTCCGTTTCAGCAGCGCGAGCTGGGGAGATTCATTGGTCATTGCGGGGCAACACTGGAGAAAGGGAGAACTGATTTTGAGACTGCAGACCTTTAAGGGGAATTATGTGGATCATTCTGCCTTTCCGGGATATTCACGCTCTAATCTGTAGGGTTCCTCCCTTGATAAGATCCTAATCTAGATGCCTTTATTGCTTAGGGCTTTGATGGCCTTCATATCCCTTGTTAGGCACAGTAATAGCGTCCACACTTTCCCTCCCGGGGCTGTCAAGGATGTCACATTTGTTGATAAGACACAGCAATGAACCATCACAGAGACAAAGCCCTCCCCAAAGGAACCGACCACAAAATCTTCCACTGAGATCACGCCTGAGGAAAATGCCTTGGCGTCACCTAGTTTGGAAAAACACACTGGCAAATTGATTTCTCATTCGTATTCTGCTGAGTCTGTTAGCGCCAGCCATTTCTTTTTTCAAGGAAATGATTCTGTCTATAATTTTGATTCTCCCGAGGAACATATTCAGTAGCATGGGAAAGAAAACATAGAAAGCATTTACCACCTCATTTGCATGCTGGAGAAAAAGCGGAACTGGGCATTCTCCTTTTCTGTTTCAATGACCTTGTTCCTGGCTTGTCGCGTGTGACAGGAGAGACTTAAAGGCTAGAGTTTAGAGATTTAGGCACTTGGGGGGGTGTGGGTATGTGTGGTTTCTGTGTAATTTTAGGCATCCCCAGCATGAGGAAATAGTGGAGTGGGCGCTCCAGTTTGCTTTTACTGGAATTCAAGTGAAACCGACAAGTAAAACACAAACCTTGCTTCTCCAACCCGGAGGAAGCCCTGAGGTTTCCTCCAGTGGTGTGCGGCTAACAGGACTGGCTCTGTCCCCTTGCTCAGAGCGGTGTTGTCTGCTGTGGGGACACCCATCTGATGTCCTGTCTCTCGGCACTTGCTGTTCCTGATCCCTGTCTTCACTAGCAAGGCCATGGGATTGATTAATTTCCCAGGTGACTGTTGCCTGGCTACACCTGTTAACAGTCAAATTCATGAGCTTTTTTTTTTTTTTTAAAGATTTTATTTATTTATTTGACAGACAGAGATCACAAGTAGGCAGAGAGAGCAGGCAGAAAGAGAGGAGGAAGCCGGCTCCCTGCTAGGCAGAGATCCCGATGCGGGGCTTGATCCCAGGACCCTGGGATCATGACCTGAGCCGAAGGTAGAGGCTTTAACCCACTGAGCCACCCAGGTGCCCCTCCATTAGCTTTTTATTCAAACGTTGTCCGGAGCTGTTGTGGGATAGCTCTTTGGATGACCTGTCCTGATAAAAAGTAAAGGCGGGGTCTTCCTGATGGTGAGGTCTTCCCCCATCTTTGGCTAGCAAATATTTGGAAGTTGTGGTGGACAGCCTAGGTGGCAAGGAGAATGAGTAAGAGAAAAAATAAGAGAGAAGGGAATGTGTTAAACTTTGGAATGTGCTGTGGTTACACAAACTGATAATCGAATTGCCCAACTACTGATCTCAACAGGATGACTCTCTTGGAGCTGCCTCCCCCATCCAACCCCACACCCCACTGACTCACGGTTGAATTGTAATTTCCCCAACACTGAAAACCGGATATGACTCACATCTCGCTCGTGGCACAGGGAGTGGGTGAAAAGCAACTGGAATGTCAGGACTCTCAGAAAAAATGAAAAAGGAAGTTCAGGCAAGGGCCATTCGTAATGAGGCTCTCCTGCCTTCTCCAGGGCCCCACAACCTCCATTACCGCTAATTGGCTGCTCTGGCCTCCCAACCTTTGCACAAAGCCCTATTTTACCAACAAAACATGTCACCGGAAAGACTGAGAATAGTAATAACACCTCAAGGCCCTTGCCTCCCTCTGCCTGCTGCTCTCCCTGCGTGTGCTCTCTCTTGCTCACTTGCTCCATCCCTCTGTCAAATAAATAAATAAAATCTTTTAAAAAATGAGGTATAGGGGTGCCTGGGTGGCTCAGTGGGTTAAAGCCTCTGCCTTTGGCTCAGGTCATGATCTCGGGGTCCTGAGATCGAGCCCTGTGTCGGGCTCTCTGATCAGCGAGGAGCCTGCTTCCCTTCCTCTCTCTCTGCCTACTTGTGATCTCTGTCAAATAAATAGATGGGATCTAAAAAAAAAAAAAGACCCTTTGATTTATTTAGGTCATCTCTGCACCCAGAGTGAGGCTTGAACCCGTGACCCTTGAGGTCAAGAGTCGCGCTCTCCTCAGACCTGGCCTGCCAGGTGCCCCCCGCAGACACACCTCATTTTCTTTTTTTTTTTTTTTTACACCTGATTTTCTTACGCTTCGCAGATACTGCCTTTCTGCACACATGGAAGGTTTTGGCAACCCCTCGTGGAGCAAGTCGAGGTTTTTCCTGCACTTATTACTCACTTTATGTCTCTGTGTCACATTTTGGTCATTTAGTGTAAACATAACTGCCGTATGCACTGAGAAGACCAATTCATTGGACTCACTTTATTGCAATACTCATTTTGGGGTGATCGGAAACTGAACCTGCAAGGTATGCCTGTATGTAAATAATTAGATAATAAATAAATTAAAAGTAAGTAAATAAATAGTTATTTGAGTTAAAATAGCTTTTTCGGGGGCACCTGGCTGGCTCAGTCACTAAGCGTCTGCCTTTGGCTCAGGTCATGATCGAGCCCCAAAGTGGTTTCCCTGCTCAGCTGGGAGCCTACTTCTCTCTCTCCCTCTGCCCTTCTCCCCACCGCACCACACTCCTGCTCAGTCTCTATCCTCTTTCTCTCAAATCAATAAAACTTTAAAAAATAATAATAAAAGAGCGTTTTTTTATAAAAATTTTTTTTAAATATTTTATTTATTTGACAGAGAGCGATCACGAGTAGGCAGAGAGGCAGGCAGAGAGAGGGGAAGGGAAGCAGGTCCCCACCTAGCAGAGAGCCCGATGCAGGGTTTGATCCCAGGACCCTGAGATCATGACCTGAGCCGAAGGCAGAGGCTTTAACCTGCTAAGCCACCCAGGCGCCCCATAAAAGAGCGGTTCTTTTTTTTTTTTTTTTTTTTTCTTTTAAAGATTTTATTTATTTATTTGACAGAGAGATCACAAGCAGACAGAGAAGCAGGCAGAGAGAGAGAGAGAGGGAAGCAGGCTCGCTGCCGAGCAGAGAGCCCGATGCGGGACTCGATCCCAGGACCCTGAGACCGCGACCCGAGCCGAAGGCAGCGGCTCAACCCACTGAGCCACCCAGGCGCCCTAAAAGAGCGTTTTTAAAAGATTTTATTTTTAAATAAATTTAAATTTTTAAATATTTTTAAATTTTTAAATATAAAAGTCCAATGTGGAGCTTAAACTCACGACCCTGAGATCAAGAGTTCCATCCCCACTGATAGAGGTGGCCAGGTGCCACTAGGAAGGTGATTTTTAAACTGGGTCCCAATGTCCCCAGCCACCAGGGCTCTCAGCCCAGGTTCAGGATCAGGTCCAGCCTGGTGAAGATGATCAAGGGGTCTGGAGGCGCTCAACCAATTGTGCCACCCAGGTGCCCCTTGCGGCCCTATTTTAAACTACGCCAGCTGTTCCCTTCTTTTCCCCTAAGTAGGGCTTTGGAATTCCTTGAACTTAGCATTGTCCTGCACCTGTGCCAGTATTTCTTCCAGGTCCCAGAAATTTTGCACTTTAACTTGAACTTTGCAGGTTCTGCCCTGTTACCCTCTTACAAGGTTCCCCCTTTCTCAGCCCTTTGCCTGGGGCTGTGAGGGACCTGGCTCTGATTTTCCCCATACCTATTGCACAAAATTATTGCAACCGTGTCAGGCATGGGCCTGTGCCCTGTGTGGTGCTGCAAGGATGAAAAGGACATTCCTTGCCCTCAGGGGTTTTTAAATTTAGTGGGGAGACCTGCAAGTAAAGAGGTGATTTTCCTGTAGTGTGATAAGAGTGAGAAATGGATGTTTTAGGAGCTCCTGGGGGTGCAAAACCCAATTTTTTGGAAGGTCCATTTCAAAGTTTAACTGTCAGTCAAGCAAATCATCCCCAAACTTAGTGGCTTAGAACAACACACATTTAGGGGTGCCTAGGTGGCTCAGTGGGTTAAGCCTCTGCTTTTGACTCAGGTCATGATCTCAGGGTCCTGGGATCGAGCCCCATTTCAGGCTCTCTGCTCAGAAGGGAGCCTGCTTCCCCCTCTCTCTCTCTGCCTACTTGTGATCTCTGTCTATCAAATAAAGAAACTCTTAAACAACAACACACATTTAGGGGCATCTGGGTGATGCAGTCTGTTAAGCGTCCAACTCTTTGGTTTCGGGTCAGGTCATGATCTCAGGGTTGGGGGATTGAGCCCCGCATCGGGCTTCTTACTCATCGTGGCGTCTACTTGAGATTCTCTCTCCTTTTCTATTTGCCTTTCCCACTCGTGCTCTCTCTCTCTCTCTTTAAAATAAGTAGTCTTAAAAGCAACAACAACATGCATTTTCTATTGCAAAGTTTCTATGGGTCAGGGATTTGGAAGCAGTACAGCTAGATGGTTTTGGCCCAGGGTCTTCCAGGAAGCTGCAATCTGGATTATTGCAGGGGGAAAAAAAATTAGGAGAGTCGGGACCAAGCTGCAGAAATTTGGGCTCTGAGGCTGGGAAACTTTTATGGGATTCAGCATGGAGGCAGGATATGGGTCACGAGGTTCATTGTGGAAGGGGCAGGAGAAAGTCCCTTCTGTAGTGTTGTAATTCACATTGCTTTGGGGGCAGGGAACAGTTGGTGAAATCTGTGATCTCAAGGTCATCGTCCCCTTCCTTGCTTGTAGGCAAACTTGCAGGTCAGCAATTTATGGGGAAAACAGAAGTCTGCAGATGTGTGTATGGAAGGCAAAGGGATGGAAGGAGTGCTGGCCAGATACCTGTGAGCTTGGAAAGGAAGTACTAGGCAGGTCCTTTTGGATCCGCGGAGGATCACCTTCACTCTCTGCCCCCTAATGTCTTGGCATTAATGTGGATGGAGACCACAGTTGTCCCATTTTGGCCAAGAATGGCATGAGCTTTGTCATTTTAATGACTTGGTTTCCCGTGATGTCAACCCCTAAAGCCTTTCTTCTCCGCACGCCCCACCCCATGCTCCACAAATCTTTATTCACCTTCCTTGTTCATCCTAAAGAACAGAAGTGTCTAATATATGTAAGCTTTCACCTGAAGGAAGGACTCTTTTTAAATTTATTTATTATTTTTAAATATATACACACACATATATGTATATGTATACACATATACGTATATATGTGTATATATGTATATATATATTTATTTGCGAATGTGAGCATGAGTGGGGAGGGGCAGAGGGAGAGGGAGAAGCAGCAAGGAGCCCGATGTAGGACTCAATCCTAGGACCCTGGGGTCATGACCTGAGCCAAAGGCAGACATTTAACCAACTGAGCCAACCAGGTGCCCCATCCTGAAGGAGGACTTACTAAAAATGCCCTTTTTATTTTGGAATTATATTAGATTTACAGAAAAGTTGCAAAGATTATTGCAGAGAATTCTTTTATACCCCACATCCAGATTACCCTAATGCTAACATCTTACAGACAATGGTATATTTGTCAAAACTAAGAGTTTGGGGGCCCCTGGGTGGCCCAGTCATTTAAGCTTTTCTGCCTTTGGCTTGGGTCATGATCCCAGGATCCTGGGATCAAGCCCCAGTTTGGGCTCCCTGATCAGCAGGGAGTCTGCTTCTCCCACTCCCTCAGCCCCTCTCCCTGCTTGTGCTCTCTCTCTCTAATAAATAAGTCTTTTTTTTAATTAAAGATTTTATTTATTTATTTGACAGAGATCACAAGTAGGGAGAGAGAGAGGAGGAAGCAGGCTGCTGAGCAGAGAGCCAGATCCCAGGACCCTGAGATCATGGACCTGAGCCGAAGGCAGAGGCTTTAACCCACTGAGCCACCCAGGGCCCCTCTAATAATTATAAGTCTTAAACAAAACAAAGCATAAAGTTGAGTTTAATGTTGGTTCATTACTGTTAACTCTAGACTTCATTTGGATTTCACCAACTTTTCCCTTTCCTCTTTCGGGACCCAGTCCAGAATTCCACGTTGCATTTGGCCCTGAAGTCTTTCATCATTGTCTTAAACAGTTGCTTTCCAAACTCTTTCAATCACATACCTCCACTGGTTTAAAACAAAAAAACAAAAAAAATGCTATGTTCTCCCCAATATAATTATTCATGTAGACTACTGCTACTGTATTAGGTACATCGTAAGATAAAACTCCACAGAAAAGCAAGATGTTGAATAAGATGAGCTAAAAATACTTAACACTTCAGGGGCGCCTGGGTGGCTCAGTGGGTTAAAGCCTCTGCCTTCGGCTCGGGTCCTGGGATTGAGCCCCTCATCAGGCTCTCTGCTCCACGGGGAGCCTGCTTCCTCCTCTCTGCCTCTCTGCCTACTTGTGATCTCTGTCTGTCAAATAAATAAATAAAATCTTTAAAAAAATAAAATTAATTGATCAAAGGAAAAATAGAGACCCCCCAGGGGGATCAGTTGGTTAAGCTTCTAAGTCTTGGTTTTGGGTCAGGTCATGGTCTCTGGGGCATGGGATGGAGTTCTGCATTGGGCTCCAAGCTTGGGATTCCTTCCCCCTCTGCACCCCCACCCCCGCTCACACTTTTGCTCGCTCGCTCTCTCAAATAAAATTAATGAAATCTTAAGAGACCAAAACAAAAACCACCTTCTTAAAAGAATGGAACTTATTAATAATTGGTAGCCATCAGTCAAACTTACACTTTACATACCTATATTTGCCTACAGAACATCTGACAATAGGAAAATCCTGCTAGCTGCTGCTGCTGCTGCTTCTTTTTTTTTTTTTGGTCGTATTTGCTTATTTATTCATAAAGCATGATGAGATAAACCAGATCATAATTTTTATTGGCCACATTGTTTTATTTTATTTTATTTTTAATTTTTTTTTATTTATTTGACAGAGATCACAAGTAGATAGAGAGGCAGGCAGAGAGAGAGAGGGAAGCAGGCTCCCTGCTGAGCAGAGAGCCCGATGCGGGACTCGATCCCAGGACCCTGAGATCATGACCTGAGCCGAAGGCAGTGGCTTAACCCACTGAGCCACCCAGGCGCCCCACACATTGTTTTATTTTACATTGGGCATCAAAGTCTATACTTAGAGATTAAAAGTTTTTTTTTTATTACCAGGTATCACTAATAATAAAAGTTTGCTTTATTCCAGTTCACATAGAACTATGCATTCTGAATCAAAGTATAATATTTAAGACAAAATGCAGTCAATATTATTGTGATCTCTTTTCCAAAATGCTAAAATCAATAGATTTTAGGAAATTTCCCCCAAGTTTACTTATCCTCATTGTTATCTAAAAATCTGGGTCTTTGTGGACACCTGGATGGCTCAGTCATTTAAGCTTCTGCCTTCAACTCAGGTCATGATCCGAGGGTCTTGGGTTTGAGTCCCACCTTGGGCTCCCTGCTCAGGGGAAAGCCTGCTTCTCCCTCTGCCTGCCACTCCCCCTGCTTATGCTCTCTCTCTGTCAAATAAATAAAATCCTTAAAAAGAAATTTGAGTCTTTGTTTTCCTAGAAAAAGTTGCTCTTGTTACATCTTTTGCTACTGCCTCTGTTCTATTTCTTTGGATCTGACCTTCCATTTTATGATTATTTTTGCTCCAGCATCTCTGTTCTCTGAACTCTGTATTCATAATTTCTCATAATTTTTGTCTCTTTATATTTCCTCCCTGCCTACTGGAGTTGACCCCTCATTTTTCCTTCTGCTGAATGATTTCACACTCTCAGTTTTCCTCGTTACTTTTGCCAGTACAGGTTTGTAATACGCTAAATCATTTAAATCATTTTCTTTTTTCACGGGCAGGGAAGTTAGATGATCTTGTTTCCTACCTTAGTGGGTCCATACACTGGACTCCACAACCGTTATGTCAAGTTTCACACACCATTGGCAAGTCACTCTTCTAGATCTGTTCTTTGCATCCTCCGCCGCACTTGTGGTTCATGAAATGTGTTGTGTGTGTTTTATTTCCTGGGAAGGATCAGATTCTATTTCTGGTTCATTCCGCAGCTGGCAGGAAATAGACACACACAGGTGGTGGTGTCAGTTTCCGATTCTGGCGCTGAGTGGCCCTTCCTCTTCCCTTCTCTCTCAGTGGAAGACAAATGTGGCAGAAACGAGTTCCAGTGCCAAGACGGGAAGTGCATCTCCTACAAGTGGGTTTGCGATGGGAGCGCCGAATGCTCAGATGCTTCAGATGAGTCCCAGGAGACCTGCAGTGAGTCCCCTTTGGGCGTGACACACTTCTTGCCCTTTATGATGAGAGTGGGTGGCAGACAAGACGAACAGCAGCCAGCAGGCTGATGTGTTCAGCCATGAATTGGGAGTTGGGGGAAGCGATGTTTCTGGAACCTTACCAGCTTTTAAAAAAATGAGGTGAAATTTACATAACGTAAAATTAACCATTTTAAAGGAACCAGTTCAGTGGTATTTATATGGTCACGGTACTGTACAGCCGTCACCTCTCTCTCCTTCTAACCTTTCCATCCCCTCATGTCTGATTTTTTTTGGGGGGGGTGCCCAGAAAGTTGGGCTTGGCACCCTGTTTCTGAAAACTGTGTTTTTGCTCTGCAAAGCGGGGGCTGGAGCGTCCAATTGGGGCAGGGAAGGCTCAGTCCCGTTTCTCCCATAGTGTCTGTCACCTGTAAGTCGGGGGACTTCAGCTGCGGAGGTCGTGTCAACCGCTGCATCCCTGAGTTCTGGAGATGTGACGGCCAGGTGGACTGCGAGAATGGCTCGGACGAGCAAGGCTGTCGTAAGTTGCTCCCTTCCCCCACAGCCCTGCGCTGGCCCCACTGGGTCCCCGCCGCCCCGGTCCTGGGGCTGCAGTTACAGTTGCTGCCCCAGGCCGTGCTGCCCCAGGCCGTCCTGCCCCAGCTGAGCTCCAGATTGGCTCTTCAGTCCTCCTAGAAGCTCCTGCCAAGCCCCCTTGTGCGTTTGAACTGCACTTTGCCCACGCGGCCGTGCAGGGCATAGGGTTGGTGCCACCTCTTAGGGTGGTCAGCATACTCAGGCTGTCCCTGCCAAGTGTCCCCCCCCCCCCACCCCAACCACGTGGCACATCTCTGGTGAGCCACTGTGACCACCACCCACCACCCTGGGCGGCCGAGCACACAGTAGGTGTCCTCGGCTGAGACCATATTGCTCAGCTGACCACCAGGAAGAGGAAAGCTTCGCCGAGTTGTGGCTTCTGGGAAGAAACAGGGCCAAGAGTCCCGGAGGGGGAGGCACGTTGAAGAGTGGGGTGTCTGTCTTGGCTCTGCAGTGTTCGTTAGTTAGTTAGTTACTGAGTTGTAGAGTTTTGTTTTGTTTTTTAATGGAGTAAGGCGCTGAGAAGAATAACCGGGAAAAATTTAAATAAGATAATGTCAGATCTTCAAGTTCAGAAAATTTAAAAATCCATGAAAATAATAATAAAAAAAACAACATGCGTGTGTTCACATACATTCACTTGAGAGGTGTGTGTCTCACAGGGCTTAACGGTCGCCTGATGAAATACCTCCTCGGGGAACATTTGGAAATAAAATGGGGTGTTGTTCTTTACCCACGTACCTTGTTTTTCCTTCTAGCTTTATTGTGATATAATTGACATACAACATTATGTAAGTTTAAAGAGCAGCTGGGGGGGGATGAATTTAAAAAAAACAAAAAATTTTTAAAATTTTATTTATTTATTTGACAGAGAGCACAAGCAGGTGGAGTAGCAGGTAGAGGGGGAAGCAGGCTCCCCACCGAGCAAGGGGCCCAATGCAGGGCTCGATCCCATGACCCTGGGATCAGGACCTGAGCTGAAGGCAATCGCCCAACCAACTGAGCCACCCAGGTGCCCCATAAAAAAACAAAAAATTTTTTTAAAGTTGCCAGTTTCTTTTTTTTTTTCTCCCCCTAAAGATTTTGTTTATTTATTTGAGAGCATGAGTGGGAGGGAGAGGGACAGAGAACCCGAACCCAACTCTGGGCTGAGTGCGGAGCCTGGTGCAGGGATCCATCCCACCACTGTGAGACCATGACCTGAACCAAAATCAGGAGTTGGACACTCAACTGTTCAACCGACCGCATCACCCAGGTGCCCCCCAACCACCACTTTTTTTTTTTTTTAAGATTTAATTTATTTATTTGACAGAGACAGAGATCACAAGCAGGCAGAGAGAGAGGGGGAAGCAGGCTCCCTGTTGAGCAGAGAGCCCGATGCGGGGCTCGATCCCAGGACCCTGAGATCATGACCTAAGCTGAAGGCAGAGGCTTTAACCCACTGAGCCACCCAGGCGCCCCCAACCACCACTTTTTAAGACATTCTTTTGGATGGGGGGAGCACCTGGGTAGCTCAGTCTCTTGGTTTCATCTCGGGTCATGATCTCAGGATCATGAGATCGAACCCCAAGTCAGGCTCTGTGCTGGCCGTGGAGTCTGCTTAAGATTCTCTCTCTCCTTCCTCTGCTTCTGCCACCCCCTTTGTGTGTAGACTCTCTCTCTCTCTCTCAAGAGGAGTAGGTGATGATTTGATACACGTACATATTACAAAATGATCGCCACTGTAGTGGTGGCCAACACCTCCTTCATGTCCCACAGTCACCACATTTTGGCAGGTGTTTCTTTTAATAATAACAGCAAACTTTCTTTTTTTCTTAAGATTTCTTATTTATTTGTCAGTTAGAGAGAGCAAGAGCTTGAGCACAAGCAGAGAGAGCCACAGGCAGAGGGGGAAGCAGGCTCCCCACTGAGCAATGCGGGGCTTGATCCCAGGACCCTGGGATCTGACCAGAGCTGCAGGCAGACGCTTAACCAACTGAGCCACCCCGGTGTCCCAACAGCAGACTCTTAAATAGTGCTTCCCTTGGGCCTGGCCCAGGTACAGATGGGGCAACTGAAGCACAGAGGGGCCACAGGAATGGGCTGGGGAGGCTGACCCTGGCAGAGGTTCCCTATCTCCAGGGTCTCCGACTGAGGTCTGGGCTCTCCAGGACTCAGTGTCCTCATCTGTAAAATGGGCTGCTCATGAGAAGAGAGGGCTCTCTGGTGACCGGGTTGTCCTTTCCCACCCACCCCTGCAGCACCCAAGACGTGCTCCCACAACGAGTTCCGCTGCCAGGATGGGAAGTGCATCGCCCTGGATTTTGTCTGCGATTCGGACCGGGACTGTTTGGACGGGTCCGACGAGGCATCCTGCCCCGTGCCCACCTGTGGCCCTGCCAACTTCCAGTGCAACAGCTCGGCCTGCATCCCCGAGCTGTGGGCTTGTGACGGCGACCCCGACTGCAAGGACGGCTCAGATGAGTGGCCGCAGCACTGCGAGGGCCGCAAGCTGTCAGTCCCCCAACACGACAACGGCCCGTGCTCGCCCCTCGAGTTCCACTGCCAGAGCGGTGAATGTATCCACTCCAGCTGGCGCTGTGACGGCGGCCCCGACTGCAAGGACAAGTCCGACGAGGAGAACTGCAGTAAGGGCTCTGCGCAGGGGGGTCCTGTCCCCTGTCCCTGTGCTCCCCCTGGGGTGGGGCGGGTCAGCCTTTCTGTGCTTAGACAATGCCAAGTCGCGCCACAGGAATTTCAGTCTCCTTCCGTGCTTCTGACTGTGTTCCCAGTCAGAGGGAGGAGCCATAAACAGAGACCCTGTCTTTAACTCCAAATAGTGTGGAGTTCACCCCCCCTTTTTTTTTTTTTAAGATTTTATTTATTTATTTGACAGAGAAATCACAAGTAGGCAGAGAGAGAAAGGAGGAAGCAGGCTCCCTGCTGAGCAGAGAGCCCGACCTGGGGCTCGATCCGAGGACCCTGAGGTCATGACCTGAGCTGAAGTCAGAGGCTTTAACCCACTGAGCTACCCAGGTGCCCCGAGTTCACCCCCCTTTTTTTTTTTTTTTAAAGATTTTATTTATTTATTTGACAGAGAGAGACCACAAATAGGCAGAGAGGCAGGCAGAGAGAGAGAGAGAGAGGGAAGCAGGCTCCCTGCTGAGCAGAGAGCCCGATGCGGGACTCGATCCCAGGACCCTGAGATCATGACCTGAGCCGAAGGCAGCGGCTTAACCCACTGAGCCACCCAGGTGCCCCGAGTTCACCCCTTTTTTGACCAGGGGAGCAAGTCACAGCTGCAATATTATTTTCGTCCAGAAAGGATCCTGGGCTCCAGCCCTGGTAGGTGACCTCTGGCCAAGGTCTGCGCCTCCCTGCACTGTGTGCTCTTCCCCCACGGAATGGGGCAAGAGCTTTGGCCTTGGCAGACTTTTTTGACTGGAGTCAGCACCATGCCATTGAACTTTCTGGGGGCGGTGGAGACCTCCCATGTCCGCACTGCCCAGTGCGGGAGGTCATGCAAGCGAAGAAGCCTAACATTTGTTTTGGTTCACTTCTGTGAATTGAAAGTTAAGTAGCCTCACGTGGTGAGTGGCTCCCATGTTGGGGCCCGTCAAGATAAAGGATTGTGCTGCCCAGACCCTGGCCCTGTGTTAGTTCTTCCTGAAGCGGGGGCTGTTGCTTCCAGGCTAGCGACGGAGCTACTGTGAACCTAGAACGTGTTTTCATGTCCCGGTTTCTTTGGTACCTTTGCCCCGGTGCACTGTTTTCATAGAACTGTAAGCTCCATGTAGATGGTATTAGACTTTTTAAGAGTCACTTTAAAAAAAAGTGAGGTGTTTTGTTTTTTTTAGTTTATGGCGTTTGTTTGTTTGTTTGCTTTCTTTTCTTTTATTGTTAGTAATGTCTGCACGCCACATGGGGCTCAAACTCACAGCCCAGAGATTCAGAGTTGCACACGCTTTCGACAGAGCCCACCAGGCATCCCTAAAAGTCACATTTTTAAAGTGTATACAGTGTGCACTAAAACTCAACACAAACTCCCTTACCTGCTCATTACCTGAGCAGGCTTTCCCCACTCTTTACAGATGGGGAAACTGAGGCCCAGGAAGGGTGACTAATCGAAGGGACACACACCTTGTGAAAATAAAATAAATAAAATAAAAAAATTCGTCTTTTGTCTTCGGCGTCCTCTCCTGCACATCTGTCCTGCTTCACAGCGTCAGACTGTCCTGTATGGAGTGGCACTGACCGAATTTGTCACAGTCCGGTCTGCCTCTGTCTAGCTGGGGAACACGCTGTGGCTTTTCTGCTGAGAGGGGCCTGTCGGCCTTGCCAGCTGTTTACAAATCATGTGTTCTTGGGGAGCCTGACTGTCTCTGTCAGTAGAGCATGTGACTCTTGATCTCAGGGTTGTAAGTTCAAGCCCCACACTGGGTGTACAGATGACTGAAAATCTTAAAAAAAATTTTTTTGGTGTTCTCAAAAATGCAGATGTGAAAAGATCGGAGAAAACTCCAGGAAAACTTAGTGGTGGTGTTAGGGTGCTTCCCCCCACTTTCTTCTGTGTCTTTAGTAATGATTGTCTTGGATTCTTCCTCTTTGAGGAAAAGAGTACCTACTGCCATGAAAGAAAATCTAAAACTACATAGATTAGGGGTGACTGGGTGGCTCGGTCCGACTCTTGATTTCAGCTCAGGTCATGATCTCAGAGTTGAGAGATTGACCCCTGCATCAGGCTCCGTGCTGGGCATGGAACCTACTTAAGATTCTCTCTCTCTCCCTCTGCCCTTCCCCCACCTTAAAAAAAGAAAGAAAGAAATTAGACTACATTGGTTAAATTTTAGAATGTGAAGACAGGTGTTCCCTGGTGACTTTTTCTCCAGATGGGAAGCAGATAAAATGGATAAGCCACTGTCTCCTGCCCATGGAGGTGGTAGGACTTGTTCTTTCCCACATCTGAAATCTTTCTTGTTATCTGCTTTCCCTGGTGCCCGAGGCAGGCAGGACATTGCTGCTTCAAATCTGGTAGTTTTTTTTTTTTTTTTTTTCCCCCACTGCTCCTTGAGAGAAACCAACATGTGCCCTGTCTTTTCCTAGCTGTGTCCACATGCCGGCCTGATGAGTTCCAGTGCTTGGACGGGACCTGTATCCATGGCAGCCGGCAGTGTGACCGGGAATATGACTGTAAGGACTCAAGCGACGAGCTTGGCTGCATCAACGGTGAGCTCCTCTCGGGGCAGCCCCGTGCCCGCTGTGTGTCCTCGGGCCAGTTACTTGCCCTCCCTGAACCTCACTTTCATTTATCTGACCAATGAGTGTCACAAAAACATCTGTTTCAGGACTGTGAGATTCTAATGAGGCCAAAGTGTGCAGGGCTTCTGTCTTTGAGCTCAGCAGATAAAGCACTGTCCTGTGCTTATGGTGTGACGCTTCCACTCCTGGGAATGACCCCGGGAGAAACTCGCACGTGTAACCAGGGGACAGGCTTCTGGATTATAGGGAGCTGCACTGGCCTAACAGCGGGACACTAGGAGCAACCCCGTTGTTTATCAGCAGAATTCACTTAAAAATTGTTTTAATTATGGTAAAATCATGAACATAAGGAGAGTACTTTTATTTTTTTATTATTTGTTCTTTTAACAATTTTTTTAAAGGATTTTATTTATTTATTTGAGACATGAAGAGATAGAGAGAGAGAGCATGAGCAGGGGGAGAGGGAGAGGGAGAAGTAGACTCGCCACTGAGCCAGGAGCCTGATGTGGGGCTGGATCCCTGGATGCTGGGATCATGACCTGAGCAGAAGGCAGACGCTTAACCATCTGAGCCACCCAGACGCTCCTTATTTATTATTCTTAAAGTTTTTATTTTACTTTATTTATTTATTTGAAGATTTTACTTATTTATTTGACAGAGACACAATGAGAGAGGGAACACAAAGGGGAGTGGGAGGTGGAGAAGCAGATTCCCAGCTGAGCTGGGAGGCAGAGGCGGGGCTCGATCTTAGGACCTTGGGATCATGATCTGAGCTGAAGGCAGAGGCCTAATGACTGAGCCACCCAGTCACCCTTATTTATTTATTTTTCGAGATTTTATTTATATGAGAGAGCATGGTGTGGGGGTCAGGGGGAGAAGCAGACTCCTGCAGAGCAGGGAGCTCGATGCAGGACTCAATCCTGGGACCCCGGGATCATGACCTGAGCCGATGGCAGTCACTTAATCAAATGAGCCACCCAGGTGCCCCTGTTTATTTATTTTCAGAGACAGAGTGTATGGGGGCGGAGAGGGAGATAGAGAAATCTTAAGCAGGCTTCACGCCCAGTGCAGAGCCCACGGCAGGACTTAGATCTCACCATCCTGAGATCTTGATCTGAGCTGAAATCCAGTTGGACATTTAACCGACTGAGCCACCCAGGTGCTCCCAGAACAAACTTTTTTGAACACGAAGTTAAATTCTGATAATGTAATTTTTTTTTTAAATATTTTATTTATTGATTTGACAAAGAGAGACCACAAGCAGGCAGAGAGGCAGGCAGAGAGAGAGGAGGAATCAGGCTCCTGCCAAGCAGAAAGCCCGATGCGGGACTCGATCCCCGGACCCCAAGATCATGACCTGAGCCAAAGGCAGAGGCTCAACCCATTGAGCCCCCCAGGCGCCCCATGATAATGTAATTTTTGACAATTGTGGTAAATGACACCTCACAGAAAATACTTACCACCTTTACCATTCTTCAGTGTTTATCTCCATGACACTAAGTGCGCTGTTGCGTCTTAATTATGAGCACAGTTACACGTCATCTCGTGTAAATGAACTGTTCTATGAATGAAGAGTAGGAAGTGGCCTCTTACGTCTCGGAAGTACCTGACCATCCTCTTTGGCTCTTAGTGACACTGTGCGAGGGGCCCAGCAAGTTCAAGTGCCACAGCGGCGAATGCATCACGCTGGACAAAGTGTGCAACTCGGTCAGGGACTGTCGGGATTGGTCGGACGAGCCCCTCAAGGAGTGTGGTGAGCATCCCCCACCTCCCCAGGTGCAGACAGCTGTCTAGGTCTTAGGGGAGCTGGGGCTGGGACCCAGACGTGGCTGTGCTGTGGGGCTGCAAGTCTCCTGTGCACCCCTGCCTGTGAGTGCTTTAGCTCTGCAGCAATACAGACATGGGGTCCTAGGGGAGAAACCTCAGTGTTCACATCTGTAGGATGGGACAGTAAGGGCCCAACATCCTAGGGCTGCTGGGGATTGGCTGTTGCGATGCTTGTCAAGTTTCAACAGTGCTCCGTAACCGGTGGCCATGTAAATATTGTGGACTTGACTAGCTGTACGGTCTGTCACAGCTGGTCAGCAGGACCTGAGTTACAGGCGGAAGACGGCGTACGAATGCACATGCGCACATGAACGCCTGTGGCCGTGCTCCAAGCAAACCTAATCACGGACACCGATGTCTGAACCGTTCATGGGGCACAAAATCCTGTTTTGCTTTTGATCCTAATGTTTCTTTTCAACTGTTTAAAAACATTAAAAGCATTCTTAGCTTTGGGGCCGTGCAGGAACAGATTGGTAGGCTGGCATGGGCCAAAGCCCCGTAAAGAGAGCCAGGTCGTGGGTGCCAGCACTGAGTGCCCCGGGCCTGGTCCAGCACTGCGATCTGGGGCAGGTCTTGGAGCCTGGCCAGGCCTCGGTTTCCACAGCTGTAGTTCAGCTACCTGAATGGTTTTGGGGAGTTAGTACATGCAAGTGTGGAACATGGTTTTTTAGTTTTTATAATCAACATTTTGAAAATATGTTTTACAAAAAAAAAAAAAAGGTAGTATTTACCATCTTAACCATTTTAAAAAAATTATTTGTTTGACAGAGAGAGAGAGATCCCAAGGAGGCAGAGAGGCAGGCGGGGGTGGGGGAACAGGGTCCTGGCCGAGCAGAGAGCCCGATGCGGGGCTCGATCCCAGGATCCTGAGATCATGACCTGAGTCAAAAGTAGAGGTGTAACCCACTGAGCCACTGAGGCGCCCCCATCTTAACCATTTTTAAGCGTCCAGTTAGTGGCATTAAGCAGACTCACATGGTCGGGCAGCCATCCCCACCATCCGTCTCCAGAACTTTCTCATCTTCCCACACTGAACCTCTGCCTCAGGAAGCACCGACTCCCCATCCCCTCCCCCACCCAGGCCAGCCGCCCATCTACTTCCTGTCTCTGATTGACTCCACTGGGGATGTCCTAGGAGTGAATCCTGCAACATTTGTCCTTCTCTGCCCATGTCTTTGACTCAGCGGAATGTCCTCTGGGTTCCCTCCTGGCGCTGCAAATGATGGGGGTTGTGTTAAGTCCTCCTGGGGGACATGGTAGTTTCCTTGTCCCCCAGTCATTGTGGCATTGTGGCAATCATTATAAGTGTAAGGAGATGGTGCAGGGGTGCCGACGAGCTCAGTGTGACCAGTCTTTCCCTTCGCCCCCCCCCCCACACCTGGCACAGGGACCAATGAATGTCTGGACGACAAGGGCGGGTGTTCCCACATCTGCAATGACCTCAAGGTGGGCTACGAGTGCTTGTGTCCTGAGGGTTTCCAGCTGGTGGACCAGCGAAGATGCGAAGGTGATTCCCCAGCAGGGTGGGCTCCTGGCCTCCCTTTTCTCCTCATGGGGTGGCCAAACCCTCAGTGCCTCAGTTTCCCCACCTGTTCAGCGGGCATGACAGCAGTGCCGACTTCATGGGCCTGTTAGGAGGATTTAATGAAATGCCAGATGCCCGGGACATCCCTGTAGGCTTGGCCCTGGGTGGCACTGGGTTCTTCGCTTTGGGGATTAATCATTAAGAAAGTAATCTCCATTGACGGCTGATGCAGCTTCTCCCTGTGGGCTGCACCCCTGGGGTGAATGGTGAGGTCAAGGTCATTGTTGGAGACAATGCTTGGCTGTCTGTGAGTTTTTATTTCTGAACCTGCTGTCACCAAGACCATGGCTCTAGGGGTCATCCCCAAAGGGCCTGGGCCATCCCCATTTGCCATCGGGAGGCATGACTCCGTCACTCCATCAGCATCCCATGGAGAGGAAGCCACAAATGCCTTTGTGTGTCCCAACTTGCAGATATCGACGAGTGTCAGGACCCCGATGTGTGCAGCCAGCTGTGCGTGAACCTCGAGGGCAGCTACAAGTGTGACTGTGAGAAGGGCTTCCAGCTGGACCCGCACACCAAGGCCTGCAAGGCTGTGGGTGAGTGTGGGTTGGGGCCTGCGGGGGCAGGGCCTGTGCAAGAGCTGGTGCCCTGGGGAGTTTGTTCACAGGAACTTTGCATCAGCTCCAAAGCCCCCTGGGTGAGGGCTGGGGCCAACTGTGTCCTCCCAAGACCTCTGGCAGCTGGTTGAGCAGCGCTGTCGGGGACTTGCCAGGAGCCTGCCCCGGCGTGTCCTGCTTTCCTGTGGACACAGGTTAATGGCAGGAGATCCAGTTTGCAGCCCCCGGCCTCCCCAGTGGCTTCAGAGGACAGGAAAAGCCGAGGCCTGAAGGGCCCGTCCCCCCGCCAGCTGTTCTTACTCACTTAGAGGAGCCTGTGCCCAAAAGGCAAATTGACTTCAGAGAGCCCAAGGTATAATCAGTCACTCCGGAGAAAACCAAACGCAGGAAAAGTTGGGTTTCTTTTCTTTTCTTTTCTTTAAGATTTTATGTATTTATTGGACAGAGAGAGAGATCACAAGTAGGCAGAGAGGCAGGCAGAAAGAGAGGGAGAAGCAGGCTCTCCGCTGAGCAGAGAGCCCGATGCGGGGCTCCATCCCAGGACCCGGAGATCATGACCAATGCCGAAGGCAGAGGCTTAAGCCACTGAGCCACCCAGGTGCCCCGGGTTTCTTTTCTACCTAAAGTTGAGATGAGCACTGTGGCCAGGCACTGATTCTCAGAAACCCTGAGGCAGAAAGAGCCCGTGCGTTTGGAGGCACAGCCGTCCTTGGGGAGCTGACCAGTGGATAAACTCCCTTTGCTTTGCATCCTGTTCCCGCCCTCCAGTGTGACTCCCAAGGAGGGACAAGTTTGCAGAAATATTTTAGATTGCCTTCTGTTTCCTCAAGGGTCTGCTTGAGCCTTGAAGACTTCCTCCCCTGTTGTCGTCCCTTTTGTGATGGTTCCATGACCGCCCTCTGTCACACCCCCATGTGTTTCCTGGTTCTGGGGAAAACCAGGGACGAGTTCATGAACCCCCCAGGGTTTGAGGTTTCACTATTGCTCTCATCTGTCTGGGCCGGTGTCTACACAGACGCCTTCCCAGGAGTATGAGTGGTATCGTGGGAAGGGCTGTTCTGAGTGAGGTCAGTTGTACACACCGTTAGCCTGTCGGTGAATATTGGTGTCATGGTTACAACACAGCCCCCCAGAGTCCAGGTGGCCTGGATTTGAATCCCAGCTCTGCCACTGACTAGCTGGTGTGACCTTGGACTCGTCCCTTCCCCTCTCTGAGCTTCAGTCTCCTTATATGTTTGTTTGTTGATTTGTTTTTAGAAGATTTTGTTTATTTATTTGACAGAGAGAAAGAGATCACAAGTAGGCAGAGAGGCAGATAGAAGGAGAGGGGAAAGCAGGCTCCCTGCTGAGCAGAGAACCCGATGTGGAACTCGATCCCAGGACCCTGGGATCATGACCTGAGCTGAAGGCAGAGGCTTAACTGACTGAGCCACCCAGGCATCCCCAGGTTTTATTATTCATGTAGGTTTTATTACCATACAAGTATGGAGGGCCAACCCAGTAGGAGACGATCACCATCAAGAAGATGGGTTGTTACGGTTCCCAAGAAGAGGGGGAGCATGGCAGCCAGGGGGCCGCCGGGGAAGCACCAGGGTCAGTCAGCCCGCAAGAGGAGATGGCCGGCTCTGGGAGGGGCTGTCCCTTCGGTCTCTGCAAGGCCCAGGACGTCTGAGTACCAGAACCACACAGCTCATCCGCCCACGAGGCATTTCCCAGCCCATCCTGAGAGTCTCCTCTGGCTCAGCCGGACCCCGGAGGTTGACAAGCAGAAGTCAGGGGTCCCTTCTGCTCCCCTGAGCATCCTTCCCACGTCCCCAGGCAATACCGCCTACCTCTTCTTCACCAACCGCCACGAAGTGAGGAAGATGACCCTGGACCGCAGCGAATACACCAGCCTCATCCCGAACCTGAAGAACGTCGTGGCCCTGGACACAGAGGTGGCCAGCAACAGAGTCTACTGGTCTGACCTGTCCCAGAGGAAGATCTACAGGTGAGCCTCGGAGCCTCCCCCAGCCCCACCCCCGGGTGAAATAGGGCCCTCGCACTGACGCTGTCCCCCCTCTGCACCAGCACCCAGATCGACAGAGCCCCCAGCTTTTCCGCCTATGACACCATCATCAGTGAGGGCGTCCAGGCCCCCGACGGGCTGGCCGTGGACTGGGTCCACAGCAACATATACTGGACAGACTCCATCCTGGGCACCGTCTCCGTGGCTGACACCAAGGGCGTGAAGAGAAAGACGCTCTTCAAGGAGAAAGGCTCCAAGCCGCGGGCCATCGTGGTGGACCCCGCTCATGGGTGGGTATCCTCGCAGCTGCAGGGTGCGGAGGGAACGGAGAGCAGAGGCGGGGTTCAAGGGGTGGCTAGGACTCAGCCTAGGGGAAGGCATGTGCCTGAGCTAGACTGGCCTCCCTGGGCGCGGGGCTGTCCCCCCTGGGCGCGGGGCTGTCCCTGGCCACTGAGGCCCTTGCTGTCAGGAACGAGCAGGACCTGGAAGGGTGGACCTTCCCCCACACGCCCTTTGGGAGCCAGAGCCTGGTTCCTCTCGATTGCTGCTGAGATGGATGTGGACCCTGAAAAGTGCACTCGGGGATGAGAACCCAAAATCAGAGAGGCGCCTGGCTGGCTCGGTCCGTTAAGTGTCTGATTCTTGATCTCCGCTCAGGTCCTGAGCTCAAGGTCATGAGTTCAAAGCCTTGTGTTGGGCTCTGTGCTGGGTGTGGGTCTACTGAAAAACAAACAAACAAAACCAGAAATGAGAATATGGGTTTAAATTGGTTCTGGAAATTAATACTTATTTAAATTCTGATTTAGTATTTTGTGGCAGAGTACCCTGTACCAGGAAAGGATTGGAGAAAGGTAAAAAAAAGACTCAGATCCAAAGGTAGTTTCAGGGAGGGTGCCACAGGGAGGAAAGGTTGCCACCACCCCGAGGGGCCCCCAGGAGAGTGTTTGCAGGGCCCAAGGCTGACTTCAGCAGTTCCAGGGCCCACAAGGACCTGTGTCCCCTGACAGAAGGTATCTCCCTGCCCCATGTCCCAAACCTGTTACGCCTATCTGCCCGTGGAATTTCACAATTCTGGAGGGACGGTGAGCACCTCGGGATGGGCAGCCTATCATGGTGGCAATCCCCAGAAGTTATGGGAACTTTATTTTATTTTATTTTTTTAATATTTTGTTTATTTGAGAGAGAGATTGAGAGCATGAGAGGAGGGGAAAGGCAGAGGCAGAGGGAGAAGCAGTCTCTCTGCTGTGTGATCCCTCAACCGAGGGTATGACCTGAATTGAAGGCAGATGCTTAACCAACCGAGCCACCCAGGTGCCCTGAAAAGGAACTTTTGAGACAAGCATGACTCACCCGGGACAGTCCCCGCGTTGTAGGTGGGCCTCGGTGCCCGCAAACATTCTCATTTGGTAGAGAGACACTCAGTTGAATAAATTTTAGTCCCCCAGCTGCCAGAAAAGAGAGAGGCTCCCGGAAGTAACCCCTTAGATACAAGTCATGGGGTGTGTGGGTGTATGTGTGTGTGTTCTACTGTTGTTTCTTCTCCCTCCTGGTAGTAGCATAGGATTGCCCTCTTGAACTCTGTTCTCCACTTGGCTCTGGCATTTGGACTGTGGGGCTCATTCCCTGTTGACTAGATAAGCCGTGATTTACTTTGTACCCGGCACATGGAAATTTAGTTTTTTCCCTCCTGCCTCCCACAAAGACATTGCAAATACCTTTGAATATCTTTGAAGACGAGGTCTTGCAGTTCACCTGCGGGACTGGTGACCTTAGATCCCTCATTCTGGAAGTTGGATTATATTCTAGAAGCTGGTCCGAGGGCATGTACATGGATAGAGCACCAAATTGCCATTGAAAACCTGCATTACAAAGCCGAGCTTTGTTAGTTAGCACACTCGAGCACCCGTCTCGCTCACGGTCAACGGCAGGTTTTCCATCTTTGCCCATCACCGTGGGGAGGGCGTCTTTCAGTGTATTTGTGTGTGGCTGCTTATGAGTTGGCTTGAGCCTCTCTTCAGAGGCCTTAAAAGCCATTGGAGATCCACTTCTAAGTATAGACACCGAGCAGTGAACACAGGGATGGGAGCCGGTGTTTGCAGGCCCCGCATTTCCAGCAGCCGAGTGTCCCTCCGAGGCTGCGGAATAAGCCACACGTGGTCCATCCACAAAGCAGAACTGTACTCAGCCTTCACAGGAAGGACATGCTGACACCCGCCACACCACGGATGAGCCTTGAGGCCATTGTGTGAAATGCAGGCAGCCAGGCACAGAAGGACAGATGCTCTGTGACCGCACTCGCGGGAGGTCCTAGAGGAGTCCTGTTGGTGGAGACAGAGCGGAGTGGTGGGAGCCAGGGTCAGAGGAGGCAAATGCGGACTTGGTGTTTCGTGGAGGCAGAATTCCAGGCTGGGCTGACGGAAACGTTCTGGGGATGGATGGTGGTGATGGCTGTGTGACAGTAAGATGGTAACTTCTAGGTATATTTTACAAAGAAACCTTTTTAAAGCAAACAAACAAGGAAAAAAAACCCTTATAAAACAAAACATGTGGGACGCCTGAGTGGCTCAGTTGGTTGAGCGGCTGCCTTCGGCTCAGGTCATGATCCCAGCGTCCTGGGATCGAGTCCCACATTGGGCTCCTTGCTCAGCAGGGAGCCTGCTTCACCCTCTGCCTCTGCCTGCAACTCTGCCTGTGCTTGCTCTCTCTCTCTCTAATAAATACATAAAATCTTTAAAAAAAAAAAAAACGTGTAAAAGCCTCCAGAAAGCACTGTCGAGGGTGCCCATGAAGAGCCCCCATCCACACGTGGAATCAAAATGTTCTCGAAGGTTCTAAAAATCCTGCCAGGTCTCACCAGGCTGCAAGCACAAGGGTAGCCGAAGAAACCAATGCGAGGTCTCTTTGGCGGGGTGGTTGGGGGTGGTTTTCCACAGTTCCTGGCCTGGCTGCTTCGGCTGGGAGCTGCTGTTCAGGCCAGATGGGCCCCTCCCCTGCTGACCCCCTGCTTCCTTGCTGCTCTCCCACCAGTTTCATGTACTGGACAGATTGGGGAACCCCCGCTGAGATCAAGAAGGCGGGTCTGAATGGTGTCGACGTGTACTCTCTCGTGACGGAAGACATCCAGTGGCCCAATGGCATCACCCTGGGTAGGTCCTTGGGACGTGGGTCCCTGTGGTCGGGCACCATCTGGGGGAGGGGAGGGAGTGGCCAGGAGGCCCCAGAGAAAGCATGTGTAGCTTCCTGAGTGTTTTACAACCTGCTGTTAAACTGCGCCTGCGTGGGGTTTGGGCTCACACAGGGAAGTGTGTTTTGGGGCTGGTTTTTGGGGTACATCTCTGATGGGTCCAGGACCCTCTGGCATCGGCATGTGATCTCTTCCTTGTCCACCTGTGGGTTCTAGATCTTTCTGGAGGCCGCCTCTACTGGGTTGACTCCAAGTTACACTCCATCTCCAGCATTGACGTCAACGGCGGGAACCGGAAGACTGTTTTGGAGGATAAGAAAAAGCTGGCACACCCCTTCTCCTTGGCCATCTTCGAGGTGGGTGCTGGGAGCCAGGGGCTGCTGCTTTGGGACCTGAGGGAATTCACATCCAGGTGCTGGGTACTGAGCGCAGCCCGTGCACGAGGCCTAAGTGCTCGTGCTAACGGGTCAGCTTACACTGGCTCATTCAAGCCAGGACCAACTTAGAAGATGGAAGTTATTTCCATTTTCTTCTCCTTAAAAGAGGTGTTTCTGTCTGTTCGTTTTTTGTTGTTGTTGTTGTTGTTTTGGGGTTTTTTTGTTTTTTAAAAAATATTTTATTTCTTTATTGGACAGAGAGAGAGATCACAAGTAGGCAGAGCGGCAGGCAGAGAGAGAGGAGGAAACAGGCTCCCCGCTGAGCAGAGAGCCCGATGCGGGGCTCGATCCCAGGACCCTGAGATCATGACCTGAGCCGAAGGCAGAGGCTTAACCCACTGAGCCACCCAGGCGCCCCAGTTGTTGTTGTTGTTTGTTTTTTGTTTTTTAAACATTGTATTTATTTGACAGAGAGAAATCACAACTAGGCAGAGAGAGTGGAGGAAGCAGGCTCCCTGCGGAGCAGAGAGCCCAATGCAGGGCTCGATCCCAGGACCCCGGGATCATGACCTGAGCCAAAGGCAGAGGCTTTAACCCACTGAGCCACCCTGGCGCCCCTGTTGTTGTTGTTTTTTAAGCAAACTTTACCCCCAACATGGGGCTCAGACTCACGACTCTGACATCTAGAGTCTCAGATTCCCCCAACTGACCCAGCTGGGCGCCCTCCTCACCCAAAGAGTCTTAAAGGAGCGGTTCTTGCTTGGAGGCCATCTTGGGGCCCAGGGGACATACGGTACTTTCTAGAAACTTTCTGGTTGTTGCACTTGGAGGGGCAGTTACTGCTGGGACCTAGAGAGAGAAAAGGGGGCCAACCACAATGGGAAAACTGCTCTAAGGAAACGTTATATTCGTGCACCCGTGTTCAAACAGCATGAGTCGCAGTCTCCAAGAGATGGAAGCAAGCTGGGAGTCCGTCAGAGAGGAAGGGCTAAAAAAATAAGTATCTGTACAGCGGAATGTGATTCAGGAAATGGGGAGCAACTTCTAACACGCACTGCAACATGGAGGGACCTGGAGGGAACTAAGCCAGACACAAGAGGACAGAAACTCTCTGATCCCACTTCTGTGAGGTCCCTACAGGAGTCCCATCTGCAGATACAGGAAGTAGATGGTGGGAGTCACGGCTGGACTGGGGTGGGAAGTCAGTGTTTCCTAAGGACAGAGTCTCAGTTTGGGGAGATGGAAGGTTCTAGACATGGATGGTGGTGATGGTTGCATACCAACGTGAATGTACCTAATGCTACAGAACACATTTTAAAAGGATTAAACTGGCTGATTTTAGGTTCTGTATATTTTACACAATTAAAAAAAAATTTTTTTTTAAGATTTTATTTATTTATTTGACAGAGATCACAAGCAGGCAGAGAGGCAGGCGGGGTGGGGGGGTGAGCAGGCTCCCTGCTGAGCAGAGAGCCCGATGCGGGGCTCAATCCCAGGACCCTGAGATCATGACCCAAGCTGAAGGCAGAGGCCCAATCCACTGAGCCACCCAGGCGCCCCTAAAAATTTTTTAATAAAGAAAAAATGAGGCTCATACCACCCAGTACTGCTTTCCAGAAATTTGGGTATCCTGTGCCCTTGATGAATGGGATCTGTTGTCCTCTTTAACATCCATACAGGATAGAATATTTTGGACGGACATCATCAATGAAGCCATTTTCAGTGCCAACCGCCTCACAGGCTCAGACATTAATTTGGTGGCAGAAAACCTGTTGTCCCCGGAGGACATTGTCCTTTTTCACAACCTCACACAGCCAAAAGGTAAAGATGGGGTGACTGCCTGCCTCCTCCACCTCCCTGCTGGTGTTCTGGAATTTTCTAGAATTTTCTGCTCTTCTTCCCCTAACTCCCTGGGTCTTCCCCATCAGGGGTGAACTGGTGTGAGAGGACCGCCCTTCGCAACGGTGGCTGCCAATACCTGTGCCTCCCGGCCCCGCAGATCAACCCCCACTCGCCCAAGTTCACCTGTGCCTGCCCTGATGGCATGCAGCTGGCCAAGGACATGAGGAGCTGCCTCACAGGTGGGGACACCAGCCTGCCTGGGCGTGCAGCCTGTCACCCTTGTGACTTAGTCCTGCAACTTGCCCTTCCTGTTCTTCTCTTTGCTTATCTGTCACATGGGAGACTGAGGTGCCAGGAGGCCATTGTGGGGGGTCACCATAGTTTGCCTTTGTCATGCGGGACACACGAGCTCTGTGCCAGGCATTTAGACAGACGCTGTTCACCTTTGATGTCTGGTTCACTTTCTCCCGGCCCCCTTGGGAGGTGACTGATTTTAGATACGGGCATCGAGTGCGGAGATGACCCCTTTTTCAGTCTTTCTCATCCTTAGCGAAAGTCTCGGTTTGGGGCTAATGTATCTGTCATTGGGAATCTCCCTTTTGAACTACAACAGATAATAACATAGATGTTCATGTGTTTCAATTGTTTTCAGTCATTTTTTAAAAGATTTTATTTATTAGTAGGGGGAGGGGCAAAAGGAGCGGGAGGAGCAGACTCCCCACTGAGCAGAGAGCTTGATGCAGGATTTGATCCTGCAGGATCACGACCTGGGCCCAAGGCAGACACTTAACCGATTGAGCCACCCCGGTGCCCCTGTTTTCAGTTAAAGAAATAACACCAATGTGGCCAGTGGCATATGCTACTTACCATTGTCACGAGCAGCAGGACACTCAGGAAATGTTTCTTCTTTCAGGGACTGAGCCTGGAGCGACCACTCAGGGCACCTCCACGGTCACGGTCAGGCCGACAGTCCGCTCCACAACCGTGGAGCCAAAGCACACAGCCAGCCCGCAGTCCGTGGCCACCCCTGAGTTCACCACGGCTGCGATGGTGACGATGTCCCACCACGGTAAAAGCAGGGGCTATCCTGGGCCCTGGTTTATAGCTCGAGCATCTAGACAGGCCCTTTCAGAGGCCAAGAGAATCTTGGGGAAGGGATCGAGCAGGTGTAGTCTTGGCACCGGCACTCTTTCTGACATGGCCTGTGCATCTCAGAAGCCTCCATTTCCCTGCCTATGAAATGGGACTAATAACCGTGCCCGGCCACCTCCTCGTGGTGGGGATTACGTGGCCCCAGGCATGTGAAGGGCTGGAGTGCGGGGAGGCTTATTCCAGAGTCCTCCCCAAGCAGAGGCCTGGGAGCCTGAAATGTTACCAAGGCCCGTTCCATGACCTGCTTTCAGGTGTCTGCCCAGCAGGGCCAGGGCTGGGGTGAGGCGGGTGAGACGCCGCTCAGGGCAGCATCGGAGGGGACACCAAAAACCCAGGACTTAAATCGTATTTCACTGCATTATTTTTTCAAAAATCAAACCACCAAACTATGGGCCGTGGGCCTAACACTGGTCTTGTAAATAGTTTGATCAGAGCCAGGGTCCCGGTGAGGCAGGGTCCAGCAAGTATAGAGTCGGAGCCTGTCTTTCTAAAAATCTGACGCTTTATTCTGGGGTATTGGCCTTCATTTTTATTTCTTAAAAAATAACACATTAAACGATTACTCAGTTACTAAGTTTTTTTGACAAGGAGGTGGGGCGGGGCAGGCTTTAAGTTTGTGCTTGCGGCTAATGCCTGACTCTCAGTGCTCAAGGAAGACCCGCCATTCATCTCTTTGCCCACCAGAGGGCGCCTGCCCTGGAATTTGAGTGGCCAGAAAAGCGGCGCTCATAGATTTTTCTAGCCAAAAAAAAAAAAGCGGGGGGGCATATCAGCGGCTTTCAGGCATTTTTTTCCCGCCCCCTCAGAGTAGGTGAGACCTATGTCCAACCATAAACAAGGCAAAGCAGGAACTTCTGTGGCTGAGGGAGGCCAGGAAACCCGTTTGCTGGGTTTGGGTGTGGGCATTGCTCAAAAAAGCTATTTTCCAGATGGGCCCACCCAGGGCTTCTCGCTTTGGGCAAAAGAGCCCTTGTAAGGGAAAAACTTCTCAAGGACCTTGCTGCTGCCGCCTTAAATTATTTTTAAGTTTCCCTAAATATGTGCAAATGTAGGAAAAGTCAGTATAATCTCCCTACACACAAACACACACACACACACACACACACACCCACCAGGCAGAATTCAAGCCCAGGTGGGCTGGAGTATAACCGATGATGTCAGTCACTGCTCACCTGTGTGCATGTGTCGCAGGTGGATTGCGTGGGGCCCTCCCAGGGCTAATGTGAACATGTGTGCTGCTGTGACAGGGTCCCCCCAGTTTTCTGACCTGGGGACAGCTGCCACAGGACTGTGACACTTGGGTGCAGTCCATGTTAGGCCCTGGAGTCGCTGAATGTTACGGAGTCAGGAGGCTCCTGTCCCACCCAGACCTGCCTCATTTCCATCAAATGCACCAGCAGGGCGGACAGGCCTGCCCGTGACCTCACCAGCGGCTGGGGTGCACCTGCAGGCTTTTGACTCAAAGACCGGGGCCTCTTCCCCGGTGCCGCGGAACACTGGGCTAAGGAACACTCTTAAATCTGCTCCGAGTCCCATAACCCGGCCTGCTAATGAGTAAGGCCCAGCGTGATGCCTCTCAAACCCAGGAGAGGCTCCAAGTTCCTTCAAACTTTTTTTAAGATTTATTTGAGAGAGAGAGAGTGAGCACAAGCAGGGCAAAGGGAGAGGGAGAGAAACCCAACCAGACTCCCTGCACAGCCTAACCCGGGGCTTGATCTCAGGACCCCGAGATCAGGACCTGAGCCAAAATCAGGTGTCGGATGCTTAACCAACTACACCACCCAGGCGCCCCTCCCTTGAACCTTTAAGGACACCAGGAAGCGTCAGGCGTTCCCCTGTGTGTGTCGGTTGTCAGACGCCTGCTGTGTTTCCCGGGCCCTCATGGTGGAGCTGAGCCTTGCTTTGTCCTTTGTCCCATGCAGCCCTGGGTGACGCGGCCAGCAGAGGAGATGAGGAGAAGCCCAGGAGCGTGGGGGCACTGTACATAATCCTCCCAATCGGTAAGCCCACCGGCCAGGCCCACCCCGGCCTGGCCTCCTACCCTGTGACCGCCTGGGCCAGCCCACCTTTTCTCCCAGCTCTCGGGGCGGCCCCTGGCCAAGGACGAAGCCCCCCACCTGCTCAGAGCTGACGCATCAGCGGGGCCAGGCCCCGAGGGAGCTGCAGGGAAGGCCCCCGCCGCCCGAGGGACACCTGCTGAACGGTTCTCCTGCAGGGGGAGTTCAGGGAGTTGTACCCCGCATTGCCCCGCCTCACCCCTGTCAGTCACCCCTCTTTTAGTCACATCCTTTATTCCTTTTCTGAGCAAACCCTCTCGAGGTGTCCCTTCCCCAGCGGGGACCCGCGTGTCGTCTGGCTGGGAGGGGACTGACATGGCAGTGGGACCCTCACCCCCGGGCGGGCTGATGGGGGCGGCACCCACCCCCTGTCCTCCCAGCGGAGCCGGAGTCTCTCCCACCCTCTGGGCCTTGGCCAGAACTTTTTTCTTAATTTATTTATAAGATTTTATTTATTTGCGAGAGAGCAAGAGAGAGAAGGAGCAGAGGGAGAAGCAGACTCCCCACGGAGCAGGGAGCCCAACTTAGGGAGTCCCAGGATCATGACCTGAGCCCAAGGCAGACGTTTAACTGACTGAACCACCCAGGCCAGGATTTTTTACAAACCTGGGCTGGCTGAGCCCTTGGCTGGTCCCTGGTCTGGCACGCCACCACGGGGCCCGCTAGAAATGAGGCAAAGAGCATCTGGACGGAAGAAAGGAGTTTTGGCTCCCGGGGATCGAATGCAGTCCCATTTCTGGAAGAGGGGAGGCCCCCCGTGCGGTGACTCAGAGGAAACCTGGGAACATCAACCACCGTGGGGCATTTCCGGGCCGAGGCCGTCGCAGTGGGCCTCGAGTTAGAGATTTGTTACGCACACAGGGAGGTTTTTTCCCTAGTGGACAAGTATGGCTTCGAATTTGGACCCAAAAAACCCCTCTATATGTCAGAAGGCCCAGAGTCTGCGGGCGGTGTCCCTGGGTGAGGGTGCGGGGAGCTGGGCGCGCTCCGGGGCGCCCCCTGACCGGGCCCCTCCCCCCGCAGTCCTGCTCACCCTCCTGTGCTTCGGGACCTTCCTCCTCTGGAAGAACTGGCGCCTGCGGAGCATCAACAGCATCAACTTCGACAACCCCGTGTACCAGAAGACCACGGAGGACGAGGTCCGCATCTGCTGCAGCCCGGACGGCTACACCTACCCTTCGGTGAGCGCCCGCCCCCACCCAGAGGCTGCGGGACCCCCCCCCCCCAGAGCCCTTCTGGGGTGGGGGGCGACAGCATGAAGAAAAGAGGGGGAAACAAGCCAGTGGGGGCTGGGGGAGCTTAGATGAGGGGGCTGGGGCAGGCTTCCCTGAGGCTGGTGTGGCTGGAGCTGAGAATTGCGGGAGGGGAGTGTCAGTGGCCGGGGGTGGGAAGCCAAGGGAAGGGACAGGATGGGATGGGATGAGGCCACTGGAGGATTCTGGCTTTGCTCTCACAAGATGGGAGCCCTGGAGAGGGTTCTGGGCTTGGCCAGACTTGGGGCTCACAGGCGCCCTCAGGTGGCTGTGGGGGGAAAAAGACCGGGGCCAAGGTCGGGAGCTGGGGACCAGGACAGAGGCCGCTGCGCTGGTCCCAGCCAGCGATGAGGGGGGCTGGGGGGCCAGGAGGCGTAGGTGGCCTCTGGCCATGTTTACTGAACGTTGGCCTGATCGCTTCCGGCGTTTCTCTTTCGTGACAGAGACAGATGGTCAGCCTGGAGGACGAGGCGGCGTGAACTGCTGCTTCCAGGCCCGTCCTTCCCCGGAACCTGCTGCTGGTCACGGGCAGGAAGAAGACTTTCTCCCCAGACCCTTGACCTGCCCCAAACCCTTCCTGAGACCTTGACGCCCTCCCGTTTCATGCAAAGAAAGCAGCGAACCCAAAGCAGCGCCTGCAGCCGCTGGGCCTGTCCTGCCAGAGCTTTGTTCTATATATTTATTCGTCTGGGAGGCAGACGGGCTTCCGACGGCGCCCGTGCGACGGGTTGAGGTTGGAATTTTTTTTCTTTGTGACTTAGCGGAGAAGAGAAGGCCGAATGAGCTGGGGGGGGCGTCTCTGCCCTCTCCAGGGACTGCCAGAGGGACAGAGAAGGCAAGGGGCTGGGAACTGGAGAGCAGACCCTACCCGACCTGCGAGGTCCTGGGTGGCTGCTCTACCCCTCCCCGTCCCCGCCCCTGCCCCAGCCCGAGTCCCCAAACTCAGGAGTAAACGTGCTCACCTCTGCCTTGCTGGACAGCCAGCGCTCACTGTTGCTTTGCTGCACCTCAGGTCCGGATCAAACTCGGGTTTTCCAAGCGAGGTCTGTGCCCTCCTTTGACACCAAGACTCTGGCATTGGTCTTGACCTGGCCAAATCCAGCATCCCGGGGGGGTGGGGCCAAGTGAGTCCCGTTCATTCCCCGAAACCTCCACCGTCCCCAGGTTACCGGTTGCCCTTAATATGGATTAAGTGCCTGAGACGCCCAGTTAGCTGATGGCGGGCAGACAGCGGCCTCCAATCTCTAAGAGCGTTCTGTGGTCCAGGTGTGGTGGCCTGGACCGCAGCCCCCGCGCCTCTGCCAGACCCTTCCAGATCGCTCGAGCACTTTTTTTTTCTAGTTCAGGGCTGTATCTTGTATAACATTGACATTGTTACTGTTTTGCACTGGTTTCTGCTCTGGTTGGGATGGGCTCCGGGCCCGCGCGTGGACGACCATGCGGGATCTCGGGACCTCTCCCCTCTCCCCTCTCCCCGCCGAGCGCCTCAAAGCCGCCGTCTTCACTGTCCCACTAGTGTTTCTGCTTCTGTGCAGACGCCCTGAGCCATTCATTTCCCCCAACAAGATGCTTGTCGTCGATGGGTGCCCGCCCAGCACGGGCACGGCATTTTAGCCCTGTAAGACATCCCCCTGGGCTTGGTCGGCTCACGGGACTTCTTAAAACGTCTCTCCCATGCTCTCATCCGTGTCGCCCTTCCGACCAAAGAGAGAAGAGGCGGCCTCCTGTGGCCTCCTGCCTGGCCTCGTCCGGGGCCTGCCCGTCGCTCACCGCATGACCGCCTGACACTGTGCCCTACCCTCTAGGAAACTGTGAAGCCTTTTCTCCCGCCGAAGCATGTAAATAACCCCCCCGTACAGATCACGGAGTGGGGGGGCTTTTTTGTTATGTTTGCACTTTGTATATTTGTTAAACGTGTATCACTTCTATATATGAAACAAAGATCTATTTATTTTTGCAAACCCTGGTTGCTGCATCGCTGACCCCTCCGGGGGCTCTGCCTTGGGGGGAAGTCGTCTCTGAGACGCCTCTTTTTGTACAAAGATTAGCGCAAAGCTCTTCAGGAGAATCGTGTCTGTGTTGTATATATGGTGGGTTGCTTTTGGGGGGTGGGTATCGCTTTTTAAACCCCTGTATAGAATGTTTTTATAGCCCGAATGTCTTACTGTGATCGATTAAATTTCTTAAATGAACTGCTGGCAAAACCCAGACCGTTTTCTTCCTCTGGTGTGTGGGCTCCTTCTGTGCATGGGCAGGACTCCCCCAGAAGATGGATCTGGAAAAGGGAACATTTCCTCAGAGCTCGGGACGGGCTACAGGCTATGGGGTGCTTCCCTGAATTGGGGTTTTGCTAAATCTCCCGCATGCTCATTCACAGAACCTGCATTTATGGGACTCCTGTGTTGTGGGCCGGGTCCTGGTCTAGGAATGTGGGAGACCGCAGTGAATAAAACCATAGAAGTGAGAGTCTGCCCTCAAGGAGCTGACATTGTAGAAGGGGAAATAGATACAAAGACTATAATGTTAGAAGAATATTCTAGAAGAATTTTAGGGCAGTGGGACAGAGAAGTGACTCCTTTCGGGAGGGCTCAGGGAAGGATTCTCCAAGGAGGTGACGTCTGAGCTGAATCCAGACGCTGAACTGGGGGGGAGAGTGGCCTGGGGCCGAGACCTTCCCACCTGGTCCAATCAGACGATTTCCACACCCGCACGGAGCTTCCCTTCAGAAGACCGTTTGGGGTCCCGGAGTGGTTGCTGTGAGGTTTTCTTGAAGGATGAAACAGGATAAACACCTGTGAAATTAATCAGTAAGACATAAAACGAGATTTTCCAACACAAATCCAAATAATCATGAGTTCCCCACGAATTCTCACATTCCATAGCGGCAACATTCGGCGAGAGCTGTGGGCGTCCAACCACGTGCTTCCCTGTTCTTTCCTGCACCCCGGCTTTACGGGGGTCTGGACCTGCTGGCCATTAAGACCCCTTTCCCTGGGCATGGCAGATCAAACCACAAGTAGTCTAGGCGGGTCCCTGGGAGGGGTGCGCTCAGGAACACAGCAGGTGGACGGATAGAAAGAACTTAATATGGGGAACTGCGTATAAGAGACCAAAAAACTAACAAAACAAAAAAAAAACAAAACAAAAACAAAAAAAGACCAAACCATCATGACATGCCAGCTCACACTCCAGGATTCCACTTGAGGTCCCTAAAGAATTCTGATTCGTAGATACCGGAAGGAGATGGTGGGCGCCAGGGGCTGGGGGAGGGGCTGGGAGAGGGGCGTGGCGAGTTGGCATTCAGTGGGGACGGAGATTCAGTTTGGGAAGAAGGAAGTTCTGGCCGTGGCCGCACAACCATGTGATTGTACTTGATGCCCTTGAGTTAGATGGTTAAACATGGTTAAGATGGCGAATTTGATGTTTTGTGTATTGGAACACAATTGGAACACATACTAAATGATAATTTAGAGACTAAACTGGGGAACAATAGGCAGCCAGAAGTAAGCAACAGCGTAGGATGGGGCTGGCGTCACTGGACCCGGGGAGGGAGCGGGTGGGAGCCTCCCAGGAGACACTGTGTATGGCAGACGAAAAGGGAGAGTCAGCGTCTCCCCTCCTCCCGGTGCTCTCTCCCACCAGCGGCCTCCATTGGCTGAACCCAGCGGGACCTGGGGAATGGGGTCCCCTGCCTTACAGGGCAGAGGAAGGGAGAGCAGGAACGGGGTGGGAAGGGGCGACCCAGAGAGCCCGACAGTGGGGTGGGAAGGAACACATCCTGGGCCAGGCCACCTAGGTTGGGATGGATGACCCCGAGCCCACGAGAGCCTCAGTTTCCCCACCTGAAACTGGGCCCAGTGCTAATCCCCTCCCAGGCTCAGAGCAGGGGTCGGGGGTTCTGCGCATGCCCGGAGAGGAAGGCCGGGGGCCGAGAGCCTGTTATCTTTTCTGTGGCCACAGGGTGGCACTTCCTTCCTTCCTTCCGCCTTTTGTCTTGGGAAGGTTCCAAATTGCCTCTGGGGGTGAAAACTGAGCAGAAGGCACAGGACGCCGCGGGCCCCGCACGCGGGCGCTCGATAATTGGTTGATTGACTGATTCCATGCTCAGCCGCGTGGCAAACGAGCGTAAATGGACAAATGAGCGTAAATGGCTTGGCAAACAGAAGGGGCCTGGAGGTGCCCGGGGATGCAGCGACGGGGAGGTGGCAAGAGTTGGGGGGGGGGGGGTCCCTGGGCCAAGGGCACGCAAGGGGGTGGCCAGAGGTGATGGAAGCTTCTTACCGGTATCTGGCTTCAGCTGTTTTCTGCTGAAAGACTGGTGACTGAAACCCTTCCTCGGGGCCCCCACAGCAACCCCTGCAAATGATACCGCCACGTAGGGCTTAGAGCTTCGTCTGCTCCTCCGTGTGGCCCCCTGAGGAGAGGACAGTAGCCAGCGCCCATTTCACAGATGGGAAAGGGGAGGCTTGGGTGGGTCACTGGGCTCAGCTCATGCAGCTCCGGGGCGTGGGAGGATAGTTCCCACCCCATGGCTTCCCCTGCTGGCTGCGAGGGGTAGAGGGGCCGGATTCTTAGGGCTCAGAACAGGGTCTCCTATTGGAAGGCCCTACGGCGGCCTCCCTGGTCTGTGGGCTCAGCACCAGAGAACCGTGACGGTGCTGGTTCTGGCGGGGCAGAGACATCCTGCCGCTTGGGGACTGTCACCCCCAAGGACAGGGTGGGGGACTGGCGGTCCTGTCCTCCTCGGTTCTGAGGGCTCAGTAGCTCTGGCCAGGGCAGGGTGGGTGGCGGGAGGAAGTTGCTCCCCTAAGCTTGATACCCCCAACTTGTGTCCTCTGTTGCCCCGCCCCTGGCAGCCCAAACCACAGCTGCCTGCGGTGAGTCAGGCTGGAGCCTGCGGGACTGAGCCCAGGTGGGGGGGGGGGGGGGCAGAGGGCTGCCCTTCACCCCCCCAGCCCCGCAGCTTCCCCTGCCAGCCCCTCCCCCCTGTGGGAGGGGCAGTACCTCCTTCAGTCCCCCAGGAAGTGAATTCTCAGAGGAAGGGATGAGGGCGAGCCCTGGTCACATCAGCCACCCTGCAGAGCTGGGCAGCTAGGGGTGGGGAGGGGGGTTGGAGACGGGCCGCCCTGGGGACTCTGGGTCTGGTCCAGCTCCCACTCCAGAAAGCTCGGGTTTCAGCCTTGCTTCCTGCCCTTGGTGGAGGGGCTCCCTCCTCCTGGAGCCCCACCCTCCCAGGCCCAGCTGCTCTGCTTATCCTGGCCTCTACTCCCACGCTGTGCCTGGGATGGAGGGGGGAGCTTGGGGGTTCACGGCAAGACCAGCCCTCTCTAGAAACGCTGGGCTACTGCAAGGTGTCCTGTGCTAAAGACTCCCTTTCCCGGGTCCCAACTCTGGTCCTGCCTGGAATCTGAAATCCTCTCCAGATCTTACTGGGGACTGCAGGCCCAGCATGATCAAGCAACCACTCCCTAGTCCGGACCCTATGGCATCAACCCCCCCCCCCCTCACTGCTTTGCTACCCCTGCACACCCACCTTTGCACTTGCTGTTCCCTCTGCCTGGATCATGATCTCCACACTTTTGCACCCTGGGGGCTCAGGTCTGGGCTCCAACGCCCCCTCCTCCCCTGGGCCTCTTATAGAAATCCCCCCGCCCAGAACAGCAACGGCTTGTATCACTAACTGGAAGGGGGAGTTCGGTACCCAAACTCTGGGTCCTGTCCAAACCCTGGCTCTGCTGCTCATCCCCCGTGAGAACTTACACAATTAACTGGTGTACTCTCTGTGACTCAGTTTCCTCCTCAACCCATTAGTCTTGGCCTCCACGGGAGTGTGGCTCCCTGATGCAGAAGGGTGGCCCGGTGGGCCAGAGATGCCCTGCCCACATTTCTGCATCAGTTGGGGAGCCTGCAGGAGGTCCCCAGACCACACGCAGGGGATCCCCAGGAACCCAAACCCTGTCTTGAGGACAACCTTTCCGGTCTCTCCCCAGCCAGTCCAGAGAGATCAGGCCTCGGCCTCACATCCTGCAATGGAGGTTTGATTCCAGCCCCGGAACCCGGTGCCCCAGGCACACGCACACTCGCTCACCACTGAAGAGTCTGTTCACAGCTCACATGGGGACGGGGGTGGGGGACACTGGGTGGACCACCCAGGGCAATGAAAGTCCTGGGAGTTTAGAGAAAGAGGCCAAGTGGGCCCCTCGGGGGCAGGCAGTGGGGGCTGGCCCCACGACTGCCCAGTGTGCGGGCCTCCACTCTCCCTCAGCATTTCCTGGGCTCCTTCCCCAAAACACCGGCTACAAGCCGGGTCAGCTGGGCCTTCGGACGTCTGACTCGTGGCCAGCTATCCGCGATGACTTTATCGGGAACGTCAGCTTTGCAGCTCCAGCAACACAGGCCCGGGCTCCCCACTGCTGGGCCTCTTTCTCCGCGGGTCACCTTGAAAAAGGGGCTGCGGAGCTGCTCCTCCACGGACCCCTCAGCCCTACTGGGGGGGGCTCAGACCCAGGGGTGTCACTGTCCTGTGACTTTGGGCAGGTGACCGGACCATTCCGTGCCGGTCGGCCCACCTGTAAGATGAACACTCTTTCCTGGCTTGGGAAGACGCTGGGGGGGGCACGAGGGGAAGGGGGTCAAGGCCAGTGAGCCGGCTCCCCAGTCCCGGGCATGGGGACACGAATCTCACTTCTCCTTCAGCCAGGCTGGGCCAAACCCGCAGCAGGCCCGTGGCTGGCCTCCAGAGTCCCGGGGCTGGTGACCACCACGGCCGGGGCGGCTCTCCGAGGAAGGCCGCGCGGGGGCAGGGGCGGGGGAGCACCCTGGAGGCTGTGGGCCCGAGGCTGGCCTGCCGGCTGTCCCGGGCACCCAGCCAGCACCGGGCAGTGAGTCAGGGCCCAGGCATGCGGAGGGCCGGGTCCTCTCCCGGCCCCTGTGAGCTCAGGCGCCTCCCTGCACCCGCCCGCCAGGCCACGTTCCTTACCCGCTTGCTCATGCCGCCGGCCCGTCCCCGGGGGTGGTGGCGGACGGTGCTGTCTGGGTCGACAGAGGCACACGGCCGCTCTGAGCCAGGGTTCACGCGGCCTCCCTGAAGGGACCGTCTTCTTGGGGAAACTGAGCTCCACGCCGGCCAATACCTCCTCGGCCCCTTCCCAGAACCAAGCAAAGCGACTGCGTGGAGGGAGGGCTTTAGGGCCTGGGCCTCAGGCGCTCCCAGGCTCTGGTCTGCAAGGAGCCGCACACCTGCAGGCTTGCTTGATGCGCTACAAGGATGCGCGGGTCGCCTGCCGGGGGCTCTCAGCTGGGCTGGGCCGGGCCGGTTCTCACGCGCTCCCCCCACCCCCCCCCCCGCAGGGTGCACTGCCGGCACCTTCCCCCCTGCCGTCAAGCAGGTGGAGGCCAGCTGTTAGCAGGAAAGCCCATCAGCGCGACAGCAGCTACTCAGCCTGGCTGGTTCTTGGCTGAGGCTGCAAGGTGGGGTGTGGGGGCGGGGCACTGCCTCGTGTGTGCTCGACTGAGGGGTGCTCCTGGCATCCAGATGGGGAGGGCCAGAAATGCTGCTCAAGGTCCTGCAATGTCCAGGACAGCCTGTACCACAGAGAATGACTGGGCCCGATGTCCCTAGGGCTGAGGTGGGAAAACCATGGTCAAGTTCAAGTCTTTTGCCCTCCGGAGGCTGATGGTACCAACAGGAGGCTCTGCGCCTATTTCATGCCATAAAAGACCCTACTGTTCTTGAAAATGAAAACAGCTCAGGAGGAATTATGAGACCATTTACTCGAACATGTAAAGCCAAGCCCTTGGCATAGGAACAGAACCTCGAAGGTTGTGGGAATCCTTGTGAACCAAGTGAACTGATCCATGCCCCTAGAGTCTGACAGGCAGACTTCTTTGCCCCAGAACCCGCAAGGGTGACCTGAGTGGACCGTGTCTGGTGCCCATGATGTGCTCAGAAGCCACTGGAACCTCCTGCTCACTGCTCTGCCTGGAATGCCTCCTTTCCAATCAGAAACCACTGTAACCTGGCACCTTCTAGAAACAACTCCTTTATGCGGCCGTGTACAAAACCCCCGACCAGAGGACCCAGAGGCTCGTGTGACCGTGCCATACCTCCCGACCAGGCTGTACGTAGAAGGCAGTCCCTAGGTTTGAGGGGAAACTACTTCCCTTCTCTGCCCTCAGGCAGGCAGGCTGGCCATAAGCTTCCCATTCTCAGTGGTACCCCAGGTCACTGGGGGTGTGGGAGGTGGACACGGAGTTCAGTCTGGGTTGTCTGCTGCATCAGTTAGATTTACTTGAGCTGTGGAGCGCCTGGCTGCCTCCGTCAGGGGAGCAGGCCTCTCTTGATCTCAGGGTCGTGAGTTCAGGCCCCATGCTGAGTGTGTAGAGATTCTAAACAAAAACAAAAAACCCCAAAACAAAACGGAAAAGAGCGGCACACCAAGACTACGTAGTCTCCCCTCATAAACTAGTCCCGTGCTGGGCGCCTGGGTGGCTCAGTCTGCTGAGCGTCTGACTCGATCTCAGCTCAAGTCTGGATCTCAGGGTCATGAGTTCAAGCCCTGTATTGGGCTCTACACTGGGTGGGGAGCCTACTTCAAAAGAAAAGGTCCAGGGGCGCCTGGGTGGCTCAGCTGGTTAAGCATCTGATTCTTGCTTTCAGCTCAGGTTATGATCTCGGGGTCATGGGGCTGAGCTCTGGATCAGGCTCCATACTCAGCCCGGAGTGTACATGTCCCTCTTCCCAAGCTCACACTCTCTCTTTTTCTCTCTCCAATAAATAAACAAATAAAATCTTAAAACAAAAGTCCAGTGCTGCTGATACCCAGCTCCACGGTCATCAGGGAACCAGGCTCCCGTCAACCCTAGAGGCTTATACCCCTCCTTACGTGCGGCAACAGGGCTGCCAGGGCTCCAGCCAGCACCTCCATGTTCCAGTTCTGGGCACACGGTGGCACTCAAGACTATGCCCCGAGTCACTACAAAGGGGCCCAACTTGAATCACAGATGACAAAGACGCAGGACGGGTCATCATACACTATGGTGCCATTTGCACAGTGTGGCCACGATGTGAAGCTGCAGGTCTAGTCTCCAGGCAGTTCTCCGAAGTTCCCTAGCCAAGGCTGTGCCAGCGCTGAGGCCAAAGGCCAAATGAAATTCAGTTAAAACAAAAACCAAAAAAAACCCAAAAGACAAACAAAAAAAACAAAAAAAACCCAGACTATTTGTGTACAAACATTTAATGTCCAGTTCCTCTCACCCTCGAGACACCGACCGCCCAGCACACCTGGGTCGTGCCGTGGGTGGAAGCGTCCCCGAGGCCCCCGGCTACCAGTCTGTGTCCACCAGGCTCCAGAGGTAGTCGCTGATGAACTTCCTGGAGAGCTGGGTGCTGTCCAGGTGGAGAGGCTGCGCGATGCTCGGGCCGTGATGGACTGAGGGCGCGGATGTAAGGAAGCCTGACACACACGGCACCCCCGGGACCCCAGGAGTGAAGGATACTCCCCCTGAAGAAACTGCAAGACGGTATTTAGAGACCGAACGAGATTTCTGTGAACAAAAAGTTAAATTCTGATAACGTACTATCTTTACAAAAAATTGTGCTGAAATACATATAAAATCTACCATCTTAGCGAGTTTTTAAGTGTAGAGCTCAGTGGCATTAAGTACAGGCACGGGATTGTGCAGCCATCCGCACCATCGGTCTCCAGAACTTTCCATCTTCCCCATGGAGACGCTGTTGCCATGGACCACAGACTCCCCTTCCCCTCCCCCGGATGCCTGCCATCTCCTTCCTGTCTCTGTGGCTTTGACTCCCCTAGGGACCCTTCCTGTCTGTGGAACGAGACACCTGTTTACTTGTTGTGTCTGGCTGGTTTCACTTACCATGTCCTCCAGGTACAACCATGTTCTAGTATGTGCCAGAACGTCCTCCCTGACTACAGCATACCTCAAGGACAGGTACACCAGCGTGTGCTTACCCAGCAGTCTGCCATGCCATCGCTGGGTCGCTCCCACCTTTTGGCCGTGGGGACCACCGCCGTCATGCACACAGGTGTCCAACTATCTCTTTGAGGCTCTGCTTTCCGTATTTTTGTGTCTGTACCCAGAAGGGGGGCTGCGGGGTCCTCTGGGGGTTTGGGGGACTTGCCAGACTGCGGTTCACAGTGGCCCTACAGGCCCCCCTCGCCACCAGCGGCGCACCGGGCTCCGCTTTCTCCGCAAAGGATACTGCCTTTGACCATGCCCGCCTCGCTCTCATAGTCCCACTCGATTTTACTGATTCGATGATAAAGTTGAGCCACGTACCTGTATGAGAACACACGAACGCACGAACACACACACACACACACACAGAGGAGGAGAGAGAAAAGAAAGTCACCCCAAGCATGGACTCCAGCTCAGAGCTGTGGGATCACACCCGCCGCCCTGCGTGCTGGAGGGACCTACACAGCCGAAGGGATGGTGACCGTCGTGTCTTCGTCAACTTCCCTTTCCTGTCTCTCCAGACTGGCCTCGATCTCCTTGAGCTCCTCCAGCTCTTGGGTGAGCTGAGTAAAGCAGACAGTTAAGGTCACCTTGCTCTGGAGCGGGGTTGCCCCCGCTAACCCCAGCCACGGGGAGGCCTAGGGTCCCTGGCTCGAAGCCCGGCGCCCGGCGGGAATGAATGGGCGTGCCGCGGTGAGCCCGCAGCCCGGCCGCCGCACCCAGCAGGAAGGATATCCGAGGCTGGCCTTCACGCGGGTGTCCTCCGCGCCCGCCTTCTGAAGCTCCTCTTTGAGCTGCTGCAACTCGACGGCCCCCTGGTGCGCCCGCTCTTTGGCATCAAGGAGGCTCTGGGCCACTTCTTCCTCCATGGCCAGGATCTCTGCGGATGGGGGAGAGAAGGCTGAGGCCCTTCGGCATGGTTTCTCCTGGGTCTGCCCGTGCCGGAGGCCTTGGCCACTCCTCACTTCCTCGCCTACGGCTCCCCAAACTGCTGGTCCTATTTCCAAAAGCCCACCACCCCGTTCCATCCGGACCTCGCAAAAGTGTTACTATTTCACCAAAACACATTTGAATCCGCCAAAGAAAATGAACAAATGGGTAAAGAAATCAAGAAATCAACCAATCCAGCCTTTCCTTGCACACCTAGTCTTAATTTATAATGTCACGTTCAACTTTGTTGCCCAAGCAAGAAGCTTGGCCCTTGCTTTCCACATCCAATTAGCGATCCAGGCCTGGCCTGGCCAGTCCCCTCCTCCTGGCTAGCGGGAACCCCCTCATGGGTTCCTCCAGGACCAACCCAACAGCCTCCCCCGCGCTCCCTGCTTTGGTCTCTCCTATTGCCAATCCCTTCTGCTCTCTGCCTCTGGTGCGGCTGCCTTAGAGACCAAATGAGAAGTCCCTCCCCTGCTCAAAGACCACCCATGGCCCCCTAGTGTCTAAAAGATAAGGCCCGGGTCCCTCTGAGCAGCTTTAACTTCACCGACAGCCTTTCTCGCTGCTTTTCACCCCACCGTGTGCTTTCCTCACTGCTCTGGCCACAGAGACACCTCATCATTCTGCAAACAAGCCCCGTTTTTTTACAGGGCCTGGCCTCCACCTGCCTGTCCACTGTGGGACGCCGCTGTGCTCCTGCCCATTGCACACTCCTGGACCCAGCCTTCAAGACCTCCTGGGCAGTGCACAACTTGGGCAGCTGGACACTCTCCTCTCCCTCCTAGGGTGCGGCCATGCTTCCCTGACAGCACCCCAGCTCCGAATGACTCGTTCCTCCTCTTTCCTCCTCGAATCAGGGATTACATCTTACAGCTACCGTAGATCGCCAGCACCTACTCAGAATAAACACGCTTTGAACAAAACATCCAGAAAGATCAAAAACACCCTAACAAGGTTACCATGTTCCTTCCCAGACAGCTGGAGAAACCCGCCAACTTAAAGAAGGCACAGATGGAAATGCTTCCCAAAGGGCTGGCGTTTAAGTGTTTACAAACTTACATTAAGTTAATTATTCATCAAAATATTGTATGTATATGGCTGTGAAAATTTAAATGCACACAGGCACCCCCCCCCCCGCCCCCACCAGCCTCTCCACCCCTCTGAAGCAGCCACTTTCAACTCCTCACTGTTTTCTCTGGCATTGACCTTCACATTTCTAAATAATCTGCTTATGCTGCTATTTCTTGATTTGTCTGTTTTAAACAGTGCCTGCTGATTTCCTGTTAGGATAGCTGAGGGTCTGGTTCTCTTCTGCAGCCTTCCTGCCCCTTCTCCCCTCACCCTCCCCACAGACAACCTGAGTCTCCTTGGATTCCTCCCTGGGAGGGCCCTCCTCCCTCACAAGTCTCTGAGGGATGTGGCTTTAGCCCCGCCCCCATGGAGAGGTGAAGGACAAGAAGCCCCAAGATGTTCAGTGACTTGTCCACAGGCGCTTAGCTCTGAAGCCCGGATCTGAACTGAATCCCAGCTCCCTGGTCCACTGACTCTTGTCTCCCAGCCCCAACTCCATCCGTTCTGCTAAAACTCAGGCAGTGTGGGTGATGCCATCTTCTCCCCCAACCATCAGTGGAGGGGGCGGTGAATGGAGTAGGGAGGAGAGAAGAGAGAGGAACAAGAGAGGTGGAGGACAGAAGGAGAAGACTGACTGGGCATCCACCAAACTTAGAACCTCCAAACTCCTGCTGGGGGCTCGCTGCCGGCAGGGTCTTGCTGTGGCTGACCTTCAGCACTTTTTCCTGGGTCTCCAAGTTCACTCTCACCTTGTGACCTTGGCATTTGCAGCCACCTCTGCCAGGAACATTCTTGCCCCAAGCCATCCCCTGCCTAGCTCCTAGGTCATTTCGGTCTCAACCTAAACAGCATCTCCGTGTGAAATGTAACCGTAAAAAGGCATTTAAAAAAACAAAACAAAACAAAAAACAAAACCCTGGCAACGAAACCACTGTGGAAAACTGGATGACAGTTTCTCAAAAGATTAAATATCAAATTACCATGTGATCTAGCGATTCCACTTCTGGGAAAATGCAAAAAGAATTGAAAGCAGGGACCCAAAGAGATATTTGCACACCCATGTTCACGGCAGCATTATTCACAGCAGCTGGGGGCTGGAAGCTACCAACTGTCCATCAGTGGATGAATGGACAAACAAAATGAGGTATGGCCATACACTGGATTATTATTTAGCCCTACAAGGAAAGGAAATTCTGACTGGCTACAACGTGGATGAATCTTCAAATCATTGTGCTATGTGAGTGCCTCAGTCAGCGTCTGCCTTTGGCTCAGGTCATGATCCCAGGGACCTGAAATGGAGGCCCGCTCCGTGGGGAGTGTGCTCCTCCCTCTGTCTCTGCCTGCTGCTCCCCCTGCTTGTGCGCAGCACAAGAGAGACGAAAGTTTATCTCTCTGTCAAAATAAATGAATAAAATCTTAAAAAAAAAAATAAAAAGAAACCACTGTGCTCAATGAAATAAGCCAGACACGAAATATAAAAAAATAACAATAAAAAGAAAATAAGCCAGACACAAAATTCCAGGACTCCAGTTTATATGAGGTCCCTAGAACAGTCAAAATCCATAGAGACAGGAAGCAGAATGGTGGGTGCCAGGGGCTGGGAGGAGGGGAAATGGGGAGCCAGCGTTTAAGGAATAGTTTCAGTTGCGGACAATGAAAACATTCTGGAGACGGACGGTGGGGTTGGCGGCACAATGATGTCAATCTGCTTAACACCACCGAACTGACACTTAGAAATGGCTAAGTCTTCCAACAATTTTATACCCTCCCCCAAACTGCAACCTTAAAAGCAATAAAAACCTGGCACTGAGAGCAGTGACAATGGGTGCTATCAACGGTCCCATTTTACAGAGGAGGACACCGAGGCTTGAGAGGGCAGCCACTGGACTGGGGCCACTGGCCTCATGAGTTACCTGAAATCCAGGTGGGGCGCTGGGTGAGCCCCTCTCACCTGTGGGAGAGGCTCGATCAAGTCCTCTCTCTCCAGCACGTTAAGATATTATCAGCAAAGCCTTTTTTCCCTTAACTTTAAGAGTCTTACATTTGATGGTGTCTTCAATTCCACGTAAATGGTATTATCTACCCACTCTTCTCTCCATATAAAGCAGGGGGCACTTTCCCAGCACGGATCTGTTGAATCCTCACCATGGCCCTGGCTTCCTCCCAAGTCTCCTTGGGTTTCTGCTAAAACATCCTCTTTCCAAAAGGCTTTCACTGACCTGCCCCAAAACATCACCACACCCGCCTATACAATCCAATTTTTCTCCCTAGCCCATCACCTCCCGACTTACCCATTTTTCTTGTTGATCTTCTGACCTGCCCCCCCCAACCCCCGCTAGCATTAACAATCCTCTAAGGGATTTTGTCTGTTTCCTTCTCTGCTTCCACCCAGGCACACAGCAGGTGCTCGGTAAAACAGCTGAACCGCCTCAGGAAGTGGGGATGCTGGGAGCAAAACTCAGAGCTTTGACTCCTGAGCCCCACGCCGGACCCTGAGTTCCCCAGCTCCTGCTCACGGAACGCTCAGCGTTGGTTCAGACCCTGCGAACTCCTATATTCACCAGTTAACTCCCTGGGAGGTGGCTGCCATCCTGCAGCCCATTTCACGGGTGGGGAAACTAAGGCTCAGAGCGGGCGGTGTCTACGGGAGAATGGGGCAGGGATGGGAGCGCCCAGGAGGGAGGGTTTCAAGGCTGACCCGCCGCCCCCTGCCATGACGCGGGCCTGGGTCCCGGCCGCCCCCGGGCCCAGCCCTGACCTCGCAGCCGTTGCTCGGCGTTGTCTTGCGTCTCCAGCAGGCGCTCCACCACTTGTTCGTGGCGTCCCAGCAGCCGCCGTTGCTGTGCCTCCGCGCGGTTAGCGCCTAGCAGGCTCAGCAACCCCTGGCTCACCTCCTCCATGTCGCGGAAGGCCGCCATGACTACGCCAGGACCATTCCCGCGCAAGTTTAACTGCCCTCAGGGCCCGCCCCTTTCCCAAGAGCCCCGTTTCCATTGGCTTGATCCTCCATCAGTCATCAGGGAATGGGCGGGAGGTAGCTTCAGGTCTGGCCTAGTGCGCCTGCGCCGGCGCTTCCGTCAGTCTCTGGCGATGGCTAATAGGCGCAGGGAGGGGGGTGTGTGTGCCCGCGGGAGTCCTGCGTGATGCGCCTGCGCAGGCTGGAAAGCGTCAGGCAAGTCATGAAACTGTCTTCTTGGCAGCCCACGGCCTCCAGGGCGGGATTTTAGGGGCGAAGCCTTAGGACTGCGTCTCGTGGAGCTGACGTTCAATAGAGTGTGCGTGGGGAACTCACAGTCAACGTAATAAATAAATAAATTCCATAACAGCCAGCATAGCAAGATGGAGTCTGCAGCCAGATTTATGGGGTTCGAATCCCACTTACTACCTTTGTTCCCTGTGCAAATGACTTCACCCCTCTGTGCCTCCCTTTCCTCTTCAGTAAAATGGGGGTCGTAATAGTACCTACTTCGGGGTTGGCGTGAGAATTCAGTGAGGACGGTGCTGGGTATTCAGTGAGCACTGTATTAAGGCGTTAAACAAAACCTACACAGAACACTAGTAAGTGAGGCAGCCAGCCTACTTAGAACACCACAACACCATGCCGTGCGAAGGGCTATAGTAGAGAGAAGAAACACGTGCCCATTCACGTGACAAATTTCTCAGACTGTGGTAAAGAAATCAATTCAGCAGGTCATGACCAGCATTTTCTACAAAATACAATGAGGGGGAAAAAAATCAGTGCATTGTGTACAGAAAGTTAAGTATTGTTTTGGGGAACTCCAAAATCCGCATCTGTGTACTGGGTGTGACATTATATTTTTGAAAAATGGCTACGGAAATAGTTCCAACCTTGCCACTCCCTGTCAAGAGGCAGACTCTCGTTTTCCTTTTGAACTTCGGCAGGACTTTGTGTGCAACAGATAAAATGTGGCAGAAAGGATATTCTGAATTACAAGCCTCAGTCAGAAACTAGGGTGCAGCTTCTGCCTCGTGCTAGCTTGTGCTCTCTCTTGCTCTCCTGCCCTCTCTCGGTTTGGGGATACTCTGTCTCAGAGCCCAGCTGCCATGTTGCGAGGAACCCAAGAGCCTCCCAGATGAGGCCGCAGCAGAAGCCAGCGTCAACCATCAGACGAGTGAGTGAGTGAGTGAGCACTGAAAAGACTTCAAACCCCAGCCTTGGAGCCATCCCAGCGGACACCAAGAGGACCAGAGACAGCTGGCCCCACCAAGCTCTGTTGAAACTGCGGATCTGGGAGCAAGATCAATGCCATTGTTTAAAGGCAGTCCATCTGGGAATAATCCAGCCGTAACACCTGGATTGCTGGGTCACGTGTGAAATTTCTGTCTTACTGTAGGTCCCACAAAAAACCCTGAAAGCCACTGTTCTAGTGGCGAGGCCTCACAACGAAACGAACGAACAGGATCATTTTAGTGAGGAACATGTGCTTTGAAGGCCCTCCAGCAGGGTCTAGGATAGCGTCCCTGGAGCTGGGGATAGGGAAGGAAGTGACTTGAGGCTATGTGGTCAGGGGCAGGGACCGACTCTCTCGGGGCAGGAGACATAGGAACTAGGAACCGGGATCTGAGTGATAAAATGATGTTGGGAAACCAGCGCCAGGCAAAAGAAAGAGCCTATGGACAGAAAGGACAATAAAGTGGGGAAATTTTTAGTTTGAGGACTACTGAGGAGGTTCATGTGACTGGAGAGGAGTAGGGAGAGGGTTTATTGGACCCCTGAGACTTTATTCCAGTATAACAGGAAGCATTAGAAGGCACTGTGTAGGGGAGAGCTATGGAGTGAACTGGCTTCCAGATCTTCCAGAGTCTAGAGAATTTCAGGGCCAGCTGGATATGCAGAACGAGGAAAAGGAAGAAGTTGCTTCCTGGGCGTTTGGCCCAAACATCTGGATGGGTGGTGGTGCTTGTGGGCAAGATGGAGAGGAACCGGCATGGAGGGGAGGGGCTCCATGAAGTGAAAGGTTTAGGGAAGTTCGTAGTAGCTGGGGAATGGCCACATGGAACCATCGAGAAGGTGCTTGCTTGGCAGTGAGTCTGCAGAGACACTTAGGGAATAAAAGCCGGTTGTCCAGATGCACCTGAGACCAGATGTAAGGACCAAGCACTGAGACCCGCTGACTGTAAGGAAAGAGGAGAAGCGAGCAGAACAGGGAAGGCATCACCAGGGAGGAAGGAGAGAAGCTACCACCAAGCCGTCAGGAAATGTGATTTGATTGCCCATCAGGACTCTGACAGGTCCCCCGCCCCATGCCTGGCGTCACCTTCTTCCTCAGAGCTTATTTTATTATTTTTTTTTAAAGTTTTATTTATTTAAGTCATCTCTACACCCAACGTGGGGCTTGAACCCATGACCCTGAGATCAACAGTCCCATGTTCTACCTACTGAGCCGGCCAGGCACCCCCAGAGCTTACTTTGCTTTGAAGAGACAGTTTTTGTGATGACCCCATGGGCTGTTTTTATATTTTAACAGCGGTCCTGGAGCTGGGAACACCCTTAGCGCTGAAGGGTTGATTTAATCTTAACCCAGGTCACAGGGCTCTTTGAAATTTGATCAAAGCAGGGACACAGGCTCTTCCTCGAAAAACTACACGCCACATCCACACACATTTGGATTTTGTGCGTTAGTTCAGGTTTAGGACTCCAGAAGACCATCTCCAGATTTTTAGGCCAAGAAGCTCCCCGGCCTTTGTCTCATGGCGGGGTAGCTAGCACTTTGGCAGAAACGTGGGTGTTTGGGTGTGGAGTTGCATCCCCGGAGTCAGCATTTACGGCGAGGAACGCTCACTCACCTCCTGTTGGCTGAGCCCTTAGGCTAGATTGCTCTGTTACCCTCAACTGTGTGACCTTTGGTGGCTGGAGCTCATATTCTCCACGTCTAAAGGGGGTGGATTACTACCAACGCAGAGTGAAATAATGAGGAGATAAGACGTCAGGGGTTCAGTTTCTGGTTCCCCAGATTACCTGTGACCTTGGCAAGCTCTAAACCTTTCTAAACCAGGGGCTAATGATAGCTCTCTTATCAGCTGGGGTGGGGTGTTCATGAGATAAGCCATTTGGGATTGCACAACCGTAGCCTGACAGATATAAATGCTCCTGTCAAAAAAGGTCATTCACCTCCCTTCCAAAAATCAAAGCAAGAACCACCTCACCACTGTTAGGATGGGGACTATTAAAAAAAAAAAAAAAAAAAAAAAAGTATGGGCGGGAGTGGAGAGGGAATTGGACGAATCCTTGTGCATTGTGGGTAGGAATGTAAAATGGCGCAGCCACTATGGAAAACAATATGGCGGGTGCTCACAAAATTAAAAATGGAATAACCCAGCAATTTCACTTCTAGGTATAGAGCCCCAAAATTGAAAGCGAGGATTTGGAGCTATTTCTACACCCGAAGTGATTTGTAATAGCCAAAAAGGTGGGAGCAACCCAAGTGTCCCACTGATGGATGGTTGAACAAGCTTTGATGTATCTGTCCATATGAAGGGATGTTACTCAGTCTTAAAAAGAAAATTCTGACAGATGTGATACGGGTGAACCTTGAGGACATCGTGCTCATTGAAGTAAGCCAGTCATAAAAAGACAACCGCTGCGTAATTGCATTTATTTGAAGTCCCTCCAGTAGTTAAATCCATAGAGACAAAAAGTAGACCAAGGGTTGCCAGGTGGGGTGGTGATGAGTCGGTGTTTTTTTTTGTTTTGTTTTGTTTTTTTTAAAGATTTTATTTATTTATTTGACAGAGAGAGATCACAAGTAGACAGAGAGGCAGGCAGAGAGAGAGAGAGGGAAGCAGGCTCGCTGCTGAGCAGAGAGCCCGATGCGGGACTTGATCCCAGGACCCTGAGATCATGACCCGAGCCGAAGGCAGCGGTTCAACTCACTGAGCCACCCAGGCGCCCCAGATGAGTCGGTGTTTAATGGGCCCAGTTTCAGTTTGGGAAGAGGAAAGAGTCCTGGAGGTGGGTGGTGGGGATGGTTACACAAGTGTGAATGTGTTTCATGCCACGGGACTGGACACTTAAAAAAATTGGCTTCAAGGCGGGGTGCCTGGGTGGCTCAGTCGGTGAAGTGTCTGCCTTCAGCTTGCGTCATGATCCTGGGTCCTGGGATGAAATCCTGCATTGGGCTCCCTGCTTGGTGGGAAGCCTGCTTCTCCCTCTCCCACTCCCCCTGCTTGTGTTCCTTCTCTCACTGTGTCTCTGTCAAATAAATAAAATCTTTTTTTTTTTTTAAAGACTTTATTTATTTATTTGAAAGACAGAAATCACAAGTAGGTGGAGAGGCAGGCAGAGAGAGAGGAGGAAGCAGGCTCCCTGCTGAGCAGAGAGCCTGATGCGGGGCTCGATCCCAGGATCCTGGGATCATGACCTGAGCCGAAGGCAGAGGCTTTAACCCACTGAGCCACCCAGGCGCCCCAAATAAATAAAATCTTAAAAAAAAAATGGCTTTGATGGGGGGCATCTGGCTGGCTCTGTCAGTGGAAGGTGTGACTCTTGATCACGGGGTTGTGAGTTCAAGCCCCGCATTGGGTATAGAGATTAGTTTTAAAAAAATAAATAAATAAAATCTTTAAGAAATGGCTTACATGGGGGCGCCTGGGTGGCTCAGCGGGTTAAAGCCTCTGCCTTCAGCTCAGGTCATGATCCCAGGGTCCTGGGATCGAGCCCCGCATCGGGCTCTCTGCTTGGCTGGGAGCCTGCTTCCTCCTCTCTCTCTCTGCCTGCCTCTCTGCCTACTTGTAATCTCTATCTGTCAAATAAATAAATCTTTAAAAAAAAAAAAAAAAGAAATGGCTTACATGGTGTCATGAATATTTTACCACAAATAAAAATAAAAATACATATATCAGCAAAAAGCAAAGCAAGAAACTGGGTGGTGCTGAGGAAAGGGATCTTAAGCCTGAGCTAACAAGTTAACAAGGGTGACAAAGGGGTGCCTGGGTGGCTCAGTGGGTTAAGCCTCTGCCTTCAGCTCAGGTCATGATCTCAGGGTCCTGGGCTCAAGTCCCGCATTGGGCTCTCTGCTCAGCAGGGAGCCTGCTTCCCCGCTCTCTGCCTGCCTCTTTGCCTACTTGTGATCTCTCTGTGTCAAATAAATAAATAAAGTCTTAAAAAAAAAACAACAACCAAAAAGCAAAAAACAAGGATGACAAAATGGGCCTTGGAGATTGCTTGTGGGCAACAATATTTTTCATTTCTGGAAGGCCTCTTGGTTCATAGAGCCCTCTGGAAAACTGACAGTAGACCTTTAGTTCAGAAATACATAACCTTACATAAACTTCTGGGATTTTCAAGACCTTCTGAAAGCCCCCATGATCTAGTGGTGGAACGGTCCAGAGGAAGAACAGAGGAGAGATAAGGAGAGCAACCTTCAGTAACCCTTGGGGGAAGTGAGGGGAGGGACCCAGGGATGGGCAGGGTGGACACTCCACATCCAGTCTTGGTGTTGCTAATACAGGGTATTGTTTGAAAGCCATATATTTTTGTACAGGATCTGTGCACAAAACGTATGCATAGGATACCTTGATAAAAAATCCAACAGCAAACCAAGATTCTAAAAACCGAACCTATCAGAAAAAGGTCTGGCAGGAGACACTCCAACGTGTTGACAACAGCAGGCATTTCAACCAGTTGGGACCATGGCACCTTCCACTGTGCCAAACACTTCTGTATTTTTAGAATTTTGCCTTGTACAGTCACGATGAATTATTTTGTTCACAAGGGAAAAAAAAATCAGTAAAGATGTTTTCTTTTTTTTATTTTAAAGGATTTTTTTTTTTTTAGATTTTATTTATTTATTTATTTGACAGAGAGAGAGATCACAAGTAGACAGAGAGGCAGGCAGAGAGAGAGAGAGAGGGAAGCAGGCTTGCTGCTGAGCAGAAAGCCCGATGCGGGACTCGATCGCAGGACCCTGAGATCATGACCTGAGCCAAAGGCAGCGGCTTAACCCACTGAGCCACCCAGGCGCCCCAGTAAAGATGTTTTCTGAGGTGTTCACAGCAGGTGTTCATTAAAACTTTCTGTGGGGAGCCTGCGTGGTAAGGGTTGAGCAATAGACTCTTGGTTTCAGCTCAGGTTCTGATCTTGGGGTTACAGGATCGAGCTCCATGTTGGGCTCCATACTCAGTGGAACCTGCTTAGGGACTCTCCCTCTGTCCCGCCTGCTCGTGCTCTAAAATAAATAAATAAATCGGTTGTTTTTTTTTTTAAAGATTTTATTTATTTATTTGACAGAGAGAGATCACAAGTAGATGGAGAGGTAGGCAGAGAGAGAGGGGGAAGCAGGAGAAGCTGCAGGCAGAGGGAGAAGCAGGTTCTCCGCTGAGCAAGGAGCCCCACGTGGGACTGGATGCCAGAACCCTGGGATCATGACCTGAGCCAAAGGCAGATGCTTCACCAACTGAGCCACCCAAGTGCCTCTCAAATAAATCTCTTTTTGGAAAATGGACTGATTTGGGGGCGCCTGGGTGGCTCAGTGGTAAAGCGTCTGGATGGGTTTCAGTTCAGGTGGCAATCTCGGTGTCATGGGATGGAGTCTTGTGTCCAGCTCTGCGCCCAGCTAGGAGTTGGCCTGGGATTCTCTCTCTCCCTCTGCCCCTCCCCCTACCCACAGGGACTCTCTTTCCAAAACAAAATTAAAAAATAAGGGGCGCCTGGGTGGCTCAGTGGTTTAAGCCGCTGCCTTCGGCTCAGGTCATGATCTCAGGGTCCTGGGATCAAGTCCTGCATCCGGCTCTCTGCTCTGAAGGGAGCCTGCTTCCCTCTCACTCTCTCTGCCTGCCTCTCTGCCTACTTGTGATCTCTCTCTCTGTCAAATAAATAAATAAAATCTTTAAAAAAAAAAAAAAATGTAAATTAGTTACAATTGATTTGTGCTCCATGGCCACGCGTGGTTACCAGATCAAAACTGGAGATGCAGGGGCGCCTGGGTGGCTCAGTGGGTTAAAGCCTCTGCCTTCGGCTCAGGTCATGATCCCAGGGTCCTGGAATGGAGCCCCGCATCAGGCTCTCTGTTCAGAGGAGAGTCTGCTTCCCTCTCTCTGCCTGCTTCTCTGCCTAATTGTGATCTCTGTCTGTCAAATAAATAAAATCTTTAAAAAAAACCCCAAAAAACTGGAGATACAGAACATTGCCATGGTTGGAGAAAATTTTTTGGTTTTTTAAGATTTATTTATTTGGGGCGCCAGGGTGGCTCAGTGGGTGAAGCCTCTGCCTTTGGCCCAGATCATGATCTCAGGGTCCTGGGATCCAGCCCCACACCGGGCTCTCTGCTCAGCGGAGAACCTGCTTCTCCCTCTGCCTGCAGCTTCTCCTGCTTGTGCTCTCTTTGAGAAACAAATAAGATCTTAAGAAAAAAAAAATCTAGAAGCTTAAAGAGGAGTACGGGGAGACAAAGACCAGAGGCTGCCTTGTGGATGGTATAAGATAGCTTTATTAAATTCCTTTACCTTCTACAACAGGTTTACAAAAAGGAGTACTTCATTTAAGTGTAATACTGTCTTTATGGACGTACCGTGGTCAGAAAGTGAAGTTAAAGGTCATGAATACACGTGAGAAGAGCACTGGGGCGGGGGCCGGACCTCCCTGGAGCCTCGCACACCAAGCCCCGCAGGCAGGGGAGGGGAAAGCAGGGATAAAGGCGGACTTATCTGGGTTTGGGGGGGGTGGCGGCTGGGGATTGTCAATGAGCTGCTTCTAGGAGCTTAAAATAAACCTCACTGCTGGCTCTGGGGCCACAGAGGCAGGCACACAACTCTTGCACCACTCCTCAAAGCCGTCCCCAGTCCGCTCCGGTTTTGTGCCCTCTCGGACTTACACCTGCGCATGCGCACACGCAACCCTTCGACCGTCCAAGCTCTTTCGTGCCCAGTACCTCCCTTCAGTCACAAAGCAAGCCAGACTCCATCAAGCCAAGAAACCCCCTTTTCTAGAGAGCAGCCAGCGCCCCGCTTTACTGAATGAATGCGAACACTCAGGGCTGTGGTTTGGCTCCGTCACTGGCGGCTCAGCGCAGAGACCTGGCTGAGAGGGGACAGGACCCCTATTAGCTGGGGACCTCAATTCCCTGTCATAAGGCACTTCTCAAGGTTCTGAACCCATCCCCCACCCCGTTTTTCTTTGTTTTTCTTTTTGTTTTTTTTTTTTGGTTCACAAAAGGAAGGAACTGGCAAGAAAATGATGTTAAGATTTCTGGGGGACAGAACAGGCCATGGAGGAAACTGCGTGTGTCTGGCGAGCCCTATTTCCAGTAGGCTCTGTGCCAGGCAGCTCCGGAAAGCCTGTAGGTTGTTTAAAAAAAAAAAAAAAAAAAGCCCCCCAAAACAAAAATCTCCAGCTGGTCCTTGTTTGGTTTTTGCAAAGCCCTGTCTCTTTAAGTTTGCGCTGGGAGCCCTCGGGGGCAGCCAACTTGTAATGGTGCACACAGGGAGTTTTTGCAGCTTGCCCTCTGCCTGGACAGCGCGCGCATGCCCTGTCCACCACCATCCCCCCTTTGACAAGAGAAATTCTGGAGTCTGGGGAGCCCCAGGGCCGCCCTGTTGCCAGGGTTCTAAGCCCAGGGACTCAGCAGCTGCTCTAGGAACCCGATTCATTTCCTGCATCCCCAGGCCTGCAGGATTTTCGAGGAAAATTAATATGTGCCAGGGCCTCCACGCACGGAGGGGATGGGTTTCTGGGTGATTTTGCGGTGTCCACGGCTCACATATCTCGGCTGCTGGGTCCTGAGCCCTCTTACTTGAAAGCAGAAGGAAGGACTCAGCTTCCTGCCCTGAGTGACAAGGACAGAATCTGTTTTGCGAAGAGACCAGAGGGAAATTCTCCCAAGAAAGGGGTCTGGGGGGAGCGGACAAAACACTATTATATGGCAGACAATTAAATGTGGGGTGGACGGGGGAGGGGGGCGCGTTAAGGCACTCCAGACGTGACCCGTGCATAGCAACATTCAGGATTAAAATGAAAATATGCGATTCCAGTGACTTTCAAATTTGGCAACAAGGAATACGATTTCCTCCCCTCCCCCAATAGTGACTCAAAAATACAGGATTTTCCCTTTCACCCTGCTCCGTCGTAATTGCCAGTTGATTGTTCTCCCTGTTCTTCATCAACCCACGCCCCGGCATCGGCCGCTGGCGCCAATTTATGGAAGAATTTAGCTTCAGTCTGTGCTGCGGTGGCTTTGAACTGGCATACCAGGAAAAACCCTCTTTGGGCTGCAGTCTTGCTGCTATCGAGAGCTCCTCCTGGGAAGCAGAAGAAGAACCCACTTGCCTTTGAGACGTGGGCCTTGATAGGTCTCCGTGGGGGCTGGCGAGGAAGGAGACAAGGGACGGAGGACGAGGGACGGTTGGCTCTGGGGCTGGCTGGCCCTGAGCGGCGGTACCTCTGGCCTCCCTCCTGGTTACTCTTCAGCAGAGGATGACGCAGGACTTTCATCATCAGACATCGGGGCAATCTGAAACAAGAAGCAGAATTCTTGTTCAACATCATTTCCAGGGCCTGCAAGGTGCCAACTAGGTTGGCTGGCCCTGGGGCTGAGGTGAGCGAACAGGAGAACTTGGTCCCTCCGCCTTAAGGAGGGGATGTTGAGAGAAGGGCATGGAGGCTGAGGAGGATTTTCATCACAGATAAAGGGCAGAGGGGGAATGAGAATGGAGAGCAGGTAGTCAAGGCAGGGGGCCTTCTGAGCTGAGTGAAGTGGGGCTTTCCGGCAGAGGAAACAGCAAGTGCAAAGGCCCTGAGGCAGCAGCAGCGGAGAGGCTGAGCAGACTGAGCAAGGGGCAGAGGAAGAGAGTAGAGGGGGAGGTGAGGATGTTTGTCTAGGGCTTGTGGGCTCTGGGGATGACTGTAGGGTGACAGCCACAGAGGGCCGTGAGCCGAGGAGGGCTGTACCCTAACTCAGGTGTTCACAGTGTCCCCTGCTTGCTGGGGGGAGTACAGACTGAAGGCGGCACTGAGGGTGGAATCCAGGCAGCCTGGGCGGAGGCAACAGCAGCGGTCTAGCTGGCCAACGATGGAGGACTGGGGTCTGTCCCTCAGGAGCCCCTGGGAGCGGGACCACACATCAGACAACAGCTCCGCACCTGGTCCTCTCACCCCCATCTTCCAGTTGAAGAAACTGAGGCTGAGCTGCGCTCCAGGTGATGCCCTCAGCACCGCAACTGAGCCCCAGGTGTCCCACCACCCTGGGGAATGAAGCTGGGGAGACCTAGAGCCTCAGTAAGGACCTGGAAGTCATGTGATGAAAGGCTTATCTCAGTGACCCTCACTCTCCCGGACCATCTGGGGGGTCACTATAATCAATACCCACCATGTCACCTTTGAGCCGCAGCTTAGATGTGCCTCAGGGAGGCCAGGGCGAATGCAAGGAGGAGTGAGGAGGAAGGGACAGTGAGTTTCCTGCCCAAGGTCTGGAGACAGATGGCCCCCGGGGCCTTCACCCCTTCCTATTTGTGAGACTCTGCGCCGGGGATGTGGTCATTCTAAGCCTCTGCTTCCCCACCTGAAAACTGGAAAGGATAACTGTACTTTAAGCAGCTGAATCAGGCTCTTGTGTGTGGTTCAAGACATCATGGCTGAGAGGCACCTGGAATGCTGTCCATCAGACTAGAAGAGCTTGTCTCCTCCATCAGACAAGATCAGACAAGGGTACTGCTTTAGAGACCTATGAGGAGTGCCCCTGTCTCCCCCTTCAGACTGGAATGGCTCTCTCCTCCATTAGGCACTTATGATCCAGCAAGGACCAAAATTATCCTCCTGTTAGGCTTCCAGAAAATGTTCTGCTAACAGACATCATTTTTTTTTTTTTAAGGTTTTATTTATTTGTCAGAGAGCGAGCGCACAAGCAGGGGGAGTGGCAGGCAGAGGAGAAGCAGGCTTCCCGCCAAGCAAGGAGCCTGACACAGGACTGGATCCTAGGATCCTGGGAGACGAAGGCAGACATCTAACTAACTGCGTCACTCAGGCACCCCTAACAGGCATCATTTGTTAAAAACCCTGATTTCTGTGCTCAAATAAGAGAAATGCCAAGTTAGACATGAGTTCGGTTTCTTTACAGTGAGACATCTCAAGGCCTTGAATACACTGCTTCGAGGAAAAGCCAAAGTCCTCACTGCGGCCCACAAAGGCCTGCAGTCGTGGGGTCACCTCCTTGCTCTCATCTCCCACTGTGTTTGATGCTCCTCAAACACCTCGAGCATGCTCCCGCCTCAGGGCCTTTGCACTGGCTGCTCCTTCTGCCTGGACAGCCAGCCACACAACTCACTTCCCCATGTCCTCAGTAGCCCCCCATCTCTCAATGTCTCCTCCTGTCCTATTTCAGATTTTTGCCCAGCAGTTACTGTCACCTGGTATGATATACTGATCTGTAAATATATATATATGTTTTTTTTAAATCTGTGTATTTTGTATCTTGCTACGATACCTGCTCTGTGGGGGGCCGAAACCGTTTCCTGTTTGGTTCAGGGCTGTGGCTCCCAGGGTCTATCATGCAGTGGGTGCTCTGTAAATATTTCTCAAGTGAGTGCACAGGTCTCAAATGGAAACAGACAGGTCCAGGTTCAAATACTGCCACATACTCTCAGCTGTCCATGCCTCATTTCCTCACGGGGGCATGAGGAAGGTTCAATAAGCCTAGGCCCTAAACGGCACAGGCCCTTCCTAACCGTCCATCCCCTCCCAGAGCGCCCCCCACTCCCCACTGCCCTGCCCGTGTTGACACTCACTGAGCACTTGATGTTCATGCGGGAGTAGAGCATAGACGCGATTTCACTCTGCCCGGCGTCCAAGGCCACCATCAAAGCCGTGCTCCCATCCTGCAAAGCATCCACTGCTATGAGGAGGCCCCGCGCGGTGCTCCTGCCCTCCCCGGAGCACCTCGGGCGGGGAACTCACACGGTCAGTGAGTGCGATGTCACAGCTGGGCACAGCCAGCAGGAGCCCCGTGATTTCCTTGTGGCCGTGCTCACAGGCGCACATGAGGGCTGTGGAGCCGTCGTCGTCCTGCACGTTGACGTCCGCTTCACAGGCCAGCAGAGCCCTGACCACGTCCACCCGCCCGTGGCTGACCGCCAGCATCAGGGCCGTCTGCCCTGCCTGGGCAGAGCAAGGAAGAAGTTTACAGACCATGCGGGGCTCCAAGGCAGGATACCGTTGCTCTGAAACCTTCCATTGCTCCCGAGTACAGTGATGGTAATGGTATCCCCACTTGTTGGCCTCCTTCTAGATCCCAAACAATCCCTCCCACCACTGGGCCTTTGCACCTGCTGGTCCCTCCTCCTCCTGCTGTCTCTCCTTCTCATCCCTCACGTCTGGTCTTAAATATTTCCTCTTTAGGGAAGTGCTACTTGCCTACCGACTCCCATCCCCAATTTCCTTGCTCCCAGGTGTCAATATAGATGTACACATTTATTGAGCTAAGACTTGTACAGTTTCTGTATGTCAGTTGAATGTCAATAAAAATTAAATCAACGTTCGTTAGTGGATGAATGGAAAAACAAACTACAGAATATTATTCAGCGTTCGAAGAGAATGAAGGACTGATGCTCACGGTACCACGGGTGGACCCTGGAAATACTATGCTTGTTGGAAGAAAAGCCAGACACAAAAGAACCCATACCACGTGATCCTATTTCTGTAAAATATCCGGAATTGGCAAATCTGGAGAGAGCGAAAACAGACTGGTGGCTGCCAGGAGCAGGTGGAGGGGTAATGAGAAGTCAGTGCTAACGGCCCAGTGCATCTGTTTGGGGTGATAGGAATGTTCTAGAAGTCGACAGAGGTGATGGTTGTACAACATTGTTAATGTACTAAATGCCACTAAATTGTATACTTTAAAAGGGATAGTCTTTTAAAAAATTATTATTATTACTATTTTGAGAGAGAGAAAAAAATGAGTGCATGCCTGTGCAGGGCAGGGGGTTGCAGAGGGAGAGACAATCTTCAACAGGCTCCACGCCCAGCCCTGAGTCTGATAAGTCTGACGCAGGGCTCGATCTCATGACCTGAGATCATGACTGGAGCCGAAATTAGAGTCGGACGCTTCACTGACTGAGCCACTCGCCCAGCACCCTGTTTTTAAAAAAAAAATTTTGGGGCTCCTGGGTGGCTCAGTGGGTTCAAGCCTCTGCCTTCGGCTCAGGTCATGATCCTGGGGTCCTGGGGTTGAGCCCCGCATCAGGCTCTCTGCTCAGCAGGGAGCCTGCTTCCCTCTCTTTCTGCCTGCCTCTCTGCCTACTTGTGATCTCGCTCTGTCAAATAAATAAATAAAATATTAAAAAAAAATTTTGTTTAATAAGATTTTATTTGTATTTTAGAGAGAGAGAGAAGGAGAGCGTAAGCAGGGGGAGGGGAAAAGAGAGAAGCAGACTCCCTGCTGAGCAGGAAGCCCAACTTGGGACTCTGGGATCCCAGGACTCTGGGATCATGACCTGAGATGAAGGCAGATACTTAACCAAATAAGCACCCAGGTGCCCCTTAAAAAAGTTTTTTTTAAGTAAACTCCACTCCCAACACAGGGCTCAAACTTAGGACCCCAAAAGCAAGAGTCACATGCTCTACCAACCGAGGCAGCCAGGTGCCCCTAAATGGATATTCTGATGTATATTTCACCTCAGTTAAAATAAACTATTGAAGGGGCGCCTGGGTGGCTCAGCGGGTTGAGACCTCTGCCTTCGGCTCAGGTCATGATCTCGGGGTCCTGGGATCGAGCCCCATATCCGGCTCTCCACTCAGCAGGGAGCCTGCTTCCTCCTCTCTCTCTGCCTGCCTCTGCCTACTTGGGATCTCTGTCTGTCAAATAAATAAATAAAATCTTAAAAAAAAAAAAACACCACTATTGAAATTGCTGTTTTTTTTTTAAAGCAACATACGGATTTTTTTTTTGTTTTTCGTTTTATTTTTTAAAATATTTTATTTGTTTATTTGACAGACAGAGTTCACAAGTAGGCAGAGAGAGAGGAGGAAACAGGCTCCCTGCCGAGCAGACAGCCCCATGTGGGGCTCGATCCCAGGACCCTGGGATCATATCCTGAGCCGAAGGCAGAGGCTTTTAAGCCACTGAGCCACCCGGGCTTCCCTGAAATTGTTTTTAATTAAGGAACTAAATCAATAGAAAAGCCAGCAATGGGGGCGCACCTGGGTGGCTCTGTTGGTTAAACATCTGCCTTCAGCTCAGGTCATGATCCTGGAGTCCCAGGATGGAGTCCCACATTGGGCTCCCTGTTCAGTGGGGAGTCTGCTTCTCTCTCTCCTCTCTCCCTCTGCTACTCCCCATGCTTATGCTCTCTCTCTCTCTCTCTCTCTCTCTGTCAAATAAATAAATATCATCTTAAAAAAAAGAATGGGTTTCTGGGGTGCCTGGGTGGCTCAGTGGGTTAAAGCCTCTGCCTTCGGTTCAGGTCGTGGTCCCAGGGTCTTGGGATCGAGCCCCGCATCGGGCTCTCTACTCAGCAGGGAGCCTGCTTCCTCCTCTCTCCCTGCCTGCCTCTCTGCCTACTTGTGATCTCTGTCAGATAAATAAATAAAATCTTAAAAAAAAGAAAAAAAAAAGAATGGGTTTCTAAAGCTAGACCATGAAGGTTCAAATCCCACCTGTTCTAGTCTGGCCGTGAGAAAACAGATGCCTTTCTGAGCCTTGGCTCCCTTGTCTGTGGAGCGGGGATTCTCCCCCAGGGCACGGAATAAGATCACGTGCGGGCTTGGTGCACAGCCGGGACTCAGAGAGCAGGAAGGGCTGCTTGGGTCCACAGCATGGAGGGCTTGTACCTGGCTGGCTTTGGCATTGACGTTTCCAAGCCGGAAGAGCTGCAGGACTGTCTCAAGGTCATCCTGGGTCTTCAGGGTGGCCAGAGCAGTGAGCATGATGGGGCTGTAGCCAGCACGGTTCTGCTTGTCCACCTGGCACACACCTGGGGGGGATGGCAAAGAGGACACGGGACCTCAGACCCCAAAACTGGGGGGGGGGGCACCCATGAGAACCAAGCAGCATCTCCCCCATCAGCGGCCAGATTCCTCCCTCCTCTAAGGTTGAGAGCCCCATTCTGCCCCAGCGTCTCCACCTCTGGCCACACTGCCCATTAGAGGAGGGACTTCTAAGGGGGAGACTGTGTCTGGTCCATCAGCCTGGAGACATTGCTGTTGGTACTCAGGTTTAGGGCTAATCATAGGGGTTGTTCTCCTCTACTGGTCTGGAAGAGCCAGTCTTCTTCAGCGTGGCCTATATTTTCTCCATCAGATTGCGGGCTCTGCCTCCTTCATCCGTCTGGGAGCCTCTGTCTTCCTGTTAGACCAGGGAAGGACAGATTTCTCCCTGCCTGTTTGAAGACCGTGTACTTTTAAGTCCCAGATGGGAGGCGGTGCCCTTCTCTCAGACCGGGCTCCATCGGCGTCACCTTCATCACACAGGGGTTCTTGGGGGGAGGAGGGAACCTGAAAGGTGTACCTGTTGTCCCTAAGGCCATGTGTGCTCTTTTCGGTATGCTGGGGCTATGGGTAGGGAGGATAGTGTCTCCCCCATCAGACTGGGAGGACAGCGTCTCCCCCACCAGACTGGGACGGCAGGGTCTCCCCCATCAGACTGGGAGGACAGCGCCTGCCCCATCAGACTGGGAGGCTGGTGTGCTCCTCAAGAGGGCAGCTTGACCTCCGCCATCAGACTATCCAGGTGGGGGGAGCATCCAGCCCAGCCGCCCCGGGGTCCCCTTGTCCTGCCGCCCCCCCCTCCCCCCACTCACCGCTGTCCAGCAGCTGCCGCACCACGGGGAAGTTGGCATGGGACACAGAATAGTGCAGCGCCGTGTTGCCGTTGCTGTCGGCAATGTTGACCACGTAGTCCAGCAGGCGCGCCGACATGGCCCGGAAGGTGACCAGGTGGCGCCGCACGAGCTCGGGGTGGGCGTCGCCGCGGCAGGCCAGGCGCAGCCACTCTTGCAGCACCGTGGTGTAGGCCACTTTCTGGCCACCGTGCGGGGTGGGGGAGGGGCGTGAGGGCGCCACAGCCTGCTCCCCACTGCCCCCCACCCGACAAAGCCCCAGGCGGGGAGTGTGGGTGTGGACACCCCCACCCTGAGCCACAGCCTCCAGGAGAAGCGCCCCCAGCCCCCCCCAGACAAAGATTCTAAAGGGACTCCAGGCACCAAAGGCCGAGCTGTGCCCCCAGGGAAGGCGTGAACTCTCTATCCTGGTCTTCAAAGGCAATTCCAGGCCCCCGGAAAGAGACATGTGGCAGTGCCTTCCCTCAAGCCCCCAAAACAACTGGAACCGGAGGTCAGGATGCTGGCAGGCAACCACCCTCTGGGTCCTCCTGCCGCCCCGGCCCCTCTCCGGGGCCTGACTCCAGCACCAACCCCCCCCCCCCCCCGCCCCTTCCCAAGCTCTCAGCTTGGATCCTGGAGTCCCTATGAGGCCGGCACAGGGAGATACTGCGGCTGAGAAGCTGCAGTGGGGCTGGAAGGGAAGGAGGGAGCCCCATCGTACCAGCTCCCGCTCAGTGAGGGCATTGGGGTTCTCCAGGTACTTTTCCAAGGCCAGGCAGGCGGAGATGAGGTCGGGGCTTAGCTCCATCCTGCCAGGGACAGATAAGAGAGGAGTTTACTTCAGGAATGCTCACCTTGGCCTCCCAGGCGACCCCAGACATATCCTAAGAGAAAGTGGACACGCAGGCTAAGGTTTATTCCAAGCAGGTAGTGATGGATAGAAAAATCTTGGCCCGAGGGCAGATTTTTCACCAGGGGGAGAAAAGACACCAACGGGATGGGCAGGTGGAGTTATGTCCCAAAGACAGTGAGTGGCTTAAGGACAAACTTTGTCTGCCCCTTCAATTCTAACTCCAACAGCCCAAACTACCCACATTAGGCCCTTTATCAAAGACTGCAGACCTTCTGATGGCCAGAAGGAGAGAGTGCTGGTTTGCTAATTCAGACTAAAGTGTGCATGACTGATGGGAGATTCCCTCAGAGGGCACGAACGGTGAGATCTGAGGCGAAGGTCACCCACCTCACCCTGTCTGAGTCCCTCCCACCCAGAAAGCTGACCGGATCTCCTCTTCTGCACTTGCTCCTGCCGCTCCCTCCACCACGGGCGACTGCTGACTCTCCCGAGATGGCTGGCGCTCCTCCTGGCTGCTCTTGGACACTGCTGTCCCCGAGGGCCTGAGCTGCGGGGCTTCGGCCACACTTGGGACCCTCTCCCCTGGCTCTGGGGCCTCGTTCTCTGTGCTCTCGTTGTCTGAGAAGTTCTCTGCCGTGCTGGAGTCCTCAGATGAGGACTCGTATCTGGGACAGAAGCATGGGTGGAGTGAGGAGACACTGCACGTGGGAAAGGACATGGGCTCTGAGCCCTTGACCTCTCTGCACCTTGGTTTCCCCAACTGTTAAATAAGTAACAGCCGCATGAGCCTCACAGGGCCTGGCGCACGGTAAATACTCCATAAACACTAGCTAGGACTGCGACCGTGCTTGGGGTGGGAAGGGAGAAGTACTGCTCTCACCATCTAGTCCTTGACGCCTTATGCAGGTCTCACTGCGCCAGACCCTCACCCCACTGCAGACGGGTCCTTCTTGTGCTTCTTTCTGCCTCTGCACCAGGTCTAAGCTTTGGGTCTGGCATTCAAGGTCCCCAGACTGTCCCTGTCTACCACTTCTTACACCACCCTCCCCACCCGCCCGCCCACCCCCGTCTTTGCAGAGGCTGTGCCCTCCACCGGGACTGCCCTCCCAACCCCCACTCTTCCCTTGGCTGGCTCCTCCCCTCCCCCAGCAGCGCCGTGCTCCAACCCCACCAGGGCTGAACCGGGCGCCAGTGCCCGAGGCCCCACTGGACCCGGAGCTCCATCAGGGAAGGAGCCCAGCCTGGCACCTTCCGAGGACCAGCGCGGAGCAACAGCCACCGCACAGGCTTGGGAGTCTGACCGCTGGGGGCCGACTCCCGGTCGCCGTGTGGGCTCCAGCAAGGCATCCAGCCCCGTGTGCCTCAGTGTCCCCAGCTGTCTACAGCGCCTTGGTTAAAGTAGTGAAGCAATATCCAGGGCCTTAGAGTGGGGCGCGTTCTTGGACGTGAACAAACCAAGGAACAAACAGGAGGGTGGAAGCTGAGGCAAGGGTGGGAGCGTGGGGTGGGGGCTCCTCTCACCCGCCATTGACCCCCACGAACTGCAGGCTCCTCTGGTGGGCCGCGGCGTCTGCGGGCTCCTCTTTGCGCTTCATGATGGACCGCACACCTGCCGGGGGCTCGCCTGGGGAGGATGGGCGGGGGCGGCGCATAAGAATCTCCCAAAGCCAGGCCCTGTGCCCAAGCCTCCGGCCCCATCCCCGGCGGCCACCCTCACTCACCTGCGCCCCCCGCCGCCTCTGACCCCCGCGAGGCCCCGTGCCTGGTGGGCGCTGTGTCAGCAGGCTCGCGGGCGCCCACTCCCTCCGTGCTCCTCTCAGGCTGTGCTGGGGGGGTCGCCGCCACCCCTGGGGGTGACAAGGAGGCCTCTGCCGGAGCCTGCGGGAGACCTGCAGGGGCAGGAAGAGGGGTGCTCACTGTGGGTAACCCCAACAGTTACGGCTGCCTCCTCGGGGTTACATGCCCCGGGCCAGGCGCTCGGAGAGCTAAGGCTTGGGTGCTTCCGTGAGTCTTCCCCACCCGTGAGATTCTTGTTGTTACAGATAAAGGAAACTGAGGCACAAAAGGTTGCCTGAGGTCACCCAGTGAATGAGCAGCAGAATCCGATTCCAACAGCAGTCTCTTGCCTGCACTGGCAGCTGGTCAGGGACAGGGAGGACACTGTGACTCTACAGTCCTGGCTTGTGGCCCAGCACCCTCCATCCCCCCCCCCCCCCCCATCACACTGAGTGCTGTCTGGAAACAAGGTTTGACCAGAGCCATGAGTCCCCGTCATGGTAGGAACTCAACTCTCCCATGAACAAGCTGTGTGACCTCAGGTAAGGCGCTTAACCTCTCTGTGCCTCAGGAGAATGATATGCCCTCCAACATAGTGGTGGTGTGCGGACTGAAGACAGAATGTCAGGGGGGAAAGGAGGCTCAGAACGATGCCTGTAACGTCAATAGTGCTCAAGGATCATTTGTTAATTCAAGAGAACTGTAAGCACTACTTTCATAAGATTTATTAGTATTTCAACAAAAGCAAGGCTGTGTTAGATATCACTGCTCCCTTCTGTACTTGGAAGCTGGTAACACTGTAACAATCAGGAAAAAGAAACAATAAGGGTTATTAGGAAACAAATGGTTTTTAAGATTTTATTTATTTGAGAGAAAGCAAGTGAGCGAGAGCATGAGCAGGGAGAGAGGGAGAAGCAGATTCCCCGTTGAGCAGGGAGCCGGATGAGGCGCTCGATCCCAAGACCCTGGGATCATGACCTGAGCCGAAGATAGACAGTTAACCAACTGAGTCACCCAGGGGCCTCAGAAAATAAAAATTAAAGGCCCACCCAGGTAGGGGCACCTGGGTGGCTCATTTGGTTAAGCGTCTGATTCTTGGTTTCAGCTCAGGTCATGATCTCGGGGGTCATGGGACTGAGACTCGGGGTGGGATCCGCGCTCAGTGCAGAGTCTCTCTCTCCCTCTGCCCCTCCCACCTCACTCCCATGAGCGTGCACACCCGCGCGCTCTCTCTCTAATAAAAATAAAATTTCAAAAAACAAACAAACCAAAAAACCACCCCACCCAGGTAGATTTTCAGTCTGGGAAGATGAAAATATTCTGGAAATGAATGGTGGGGACGGTCACGCAACAGTGTGAATGTGCTTAGTGTCACTGAACCGGACACTTGAAAATGCTGAGACAGGGGCGGGGTGCCTGGCCGGCTCAGTCCGTGGAGCATGTGATGCTTGATCTCAGGGTCATGAGTTCAAGCCCCACAACGGGCATGGAGCCTGCTGAAAAAAAATAAAAATATTAAAACAAAATGGTTAAGATGGTAAGTTTTATATGATGTATATATTACCACAATTTGAAAAAACCACCCAGGTTTTTTCAGGTCGGGCAGAGGACAAAGGTGACTCTGTGGGCACTAGGTCCCAAGGGTCCTCACTGCCCATGTGGGAGTAGGGGGTGGCTGGGACAGGATCCCCAACCTGGAGCCAGGAACAGAGGCGCCACCGTGAGTGGCTGTCCCCATCTCAGAGCCTGCTTCAGGTTCCCCCAGCCCACGTGTGGCTTTCGTGTCCCTGCTTCCCGCAGGACGTCTCATTTCTACCCTTGGCCATGGGCTCTGCGGACGAGTTCCTTTCAATTCCCTTTAAAAGTTACACCCTTTTTTTTTTTTCTGACACAGTGAAGACTTTCTCAAATCCGTGAGCACTGGAGTTCAGAGCAGAGCGCGCCAACAGTCGGCACAAGCAGAGGGTGAAGAACAGATGAGACACTACCGGTGGCCACAGACCGGTCGATGGCCCCCGGCCCAGGGCGTGGTGGGCCCCCGCTGGCTTCCAGAGCCGCAGCCCGAGCCCCTGGGGGGAACCAGACACACCCTGGGGTTTTTCTGTGACTCTCCTGATTTCTTTTTTAAACTCTGTCAATAAATTCACATCCAACCAACCAACAAAATGACTCTGTGGCCAAGCGGGCCACACAGAGGAGACACACAGGCCGGTTCCCGGGCTGGGTGACTGGCCCCGAACTCCGGACTCCTAATTCCAATACCTGTGAGGTCCTGTATTCTGCGCCATGAGAGCAGCCAGTCACCAAAGGACAAGTAAGACAGGACTCCACTTATGTGAGGTCCTTGGAGGAGTCATAGTCGCAGAGACAGGAAGTGGATGGTGGGCGCCAGGAGCCGGGGGAGGGAGTGGGGAGTCAGGGTTCAATGGGGAAAGAGTTTCAGTTTGAGAAGATGGAACATCTCTGGGGATGGATGCTGGTGACAGCTGCACAACAACGTGAATGGACTGATGCCACCGGACACCTGAAAGTGGGTCATGTGCTCAGTTTAATGTTATATGTATTTTACCACAATTTTTTAAAAGCGGAGGGGGAGGGGCGCCTGGGTACCTCAGTGGGTTAAGCCTCTACCTTCGGCTCAGGTCATGATCTCAGGGTCCTGGGATCGAGCCCCACATCAGGCTCTCCGCTCAGCAGGGAGCCTGCTTCCTCCTCTCTCTCTGCCTGCCTCTCTGCCTACTTGTGATCTCTGTCTGTCAAATAAATAAATAAAATCTTAAAAAAAAAAAAGCGGAGGGGGAAGGAAAAAAAAAGAAATAGAGCAAACCATAGCCCCTGCTGCCCCCAGGGAAAAGCAGGCCCTTGTCTCGAAAGGCTTGGATGGCTGCTTCCAGTGCGAGGAGTTCGAAGTCAGACACTCAACGCTAAAACAGCAATAACAATAAGAAAACCGATCACAGGTATTAGTGTCATTCCATGAAGGAATGGGGCAAAGCGATACCACAATTTACATGGAAGAACCGAAGTCCATGACCAGCAAAGGCAACTTTACCCAAAAGGGCAAAGATGGGGAAGCTGGCTGAGGGTAGAGTAAGCCATTCCAAACAGCCACAATGGCCCACACGGCAGGCACTACAGAGGGAAGAAACGTGCCAAAGGAACCAAGGCGAGAAGGCCTGACCCAGGCCCCAGCTGAGGGAAGCTGGGGTTAAGACAAAGGGGCTTCCACAAATTGGTGGGAAAGATGGTGTGATGCTGGGAAAAAGCAGCTAATTCGACCCAAGAAAAACCAAGCTGGATCCCTACCTCACACCTTAACGCAAAAACTTTGAAGTATCAATGTAGCTACCAGATGAAAATGTAACAGAGTATCGGGGGCCTCAGGAGGGGGAAGATTCCTTCAAAAATTCCTCAAAGAGGGGCGCCTGGGTAGCTCAGTGTGTTGAGCCTCTGCCTTCAGCTCAGGTCATGGTCTCAGGGTCCTGGGATCGAGCTCCACATAGGGCTCTCTGCTCAGAAGGGAGCCTGCTTCCTCCTCTCTCTCTCCCTGCCTCTCTGCCTACTTATGATCTCTGTCTGAAAAGAAAGAAAGAAAGAAAGAAAGAAATCCTCAAAGATGGGGCACCTCCATGGCTCAGTCCATGAGGCGTCTGACTCCTGACTTTGGCTGGGGTCATGATCTCAGGGTCGTGTGGTCCTGAAGCCTACTTAGAATTCTCTCTATCCATCTCCCTATTCCCTGCTCACTCTTCCTAAAAACAAACCAACCTCAACCTACATATGAAAAATACAAGATGATCTCACTCACATGTAGAGCTGGAAAAAAACCAAACTCCTAGATGCAGAGATCAGAGCGGTGGTTTCCAGAGACAGGGGGGGTGAGGAAATGGGAGAAGGGGGTCAAAAGGTAGAAATTTCCAGTTATGAGATAAATAAATTCTAGGGATGTCCTATCCAGCATGGAAACTCTGTGAGCTGACAGATGTTAACTAAACTTACTGTGGTCATCACTTTGCAATATATACAAATATGAAATCATTATTTGTGTACCTTGAATGGGTACAATGCTACATGCCAATTTCATCTCAATGAAACCTGAAAAAAAATTTAAAAAAATCAACTAAAGAAGAAAAGAAAAATACGATGGGGTTAACTGTATCCAACATGAAGATTTCTACTTGATAAAACAAAAACAGAAAAACCACCCTCACAAAGTTAAATGATAGAACAGTACACACCACAGGACAATATTCACAATGCCGGAAATGACCAAGGGATTATCTTTTACAACGAGACTCAATAAACTTTTTCTGTAAGGCACAAGACAATAAATATTCTCAATTATGGAAGCCAGAGGGTCTCAGTTGCAAAAGTAGCCCTGGGCAGTATGCAAATAAATGGGCGTGGCCAAGTCGTGATAAATTTTATTTTCATATAATTGTGCTCATGTCACAAAATGTTCCTTTCATATTGTTCAATAAAAACCCCTTCTTAGCTTGGGAGCCTATAAAAACATGCAACGGGTTGGATTTGGCCCAAAGGCTGTGGTTTGCCAACCCTGATTCTAGAATATGCCAGAACTTCTCAAAATCACCCGAGGAAAAACGGACAAAGGTTAAAAGTAAGTGATTCGCAGAGGAATCTTATTAAACATGTATAGTGATGCCAAATCTTACCAAAAATAATCAAAGAAATGCACATTAAAACAAGGAGGTACCACTCTGCGCCAGTGTCGATGGGCAAAACCTGAGAGAAAACTTCGCGCCGGTGGGTATGTGGGGGAAACGGGCACCTTGGATCCAAGCGTGGGTGATGGGAATGTGGACAGGGAGCTTTCCCAGAAAGGATCAGACAAAATGTAAAGTGCTGAATTCCCTGTGATTCAGCAACCCCAGGGGAGGTGGCCCATGCAGATAGCGCTGTCACTGCTCGCGGCCACGAGGAGCTGAAAGTCACCCAGGTGCCCACCGAGGGAGCATGGAGAAGAAAAGCGTAGCATGCACCTAGGGCAGATCGTTACAAGGGACAAGCCCAGGTGCCTGGGGGCTCAGTGGGTTAAGCCTCTGCTTTCTGCTCAGGTCATGATCTCAGGGCTGTGGGATTGAGCCCCGCATTGGTGGGGGGGGGGGGTCTCTGCTCAGCAGGAAGCCTGCTTCCTCCTACCTCTCTGCCTACTTGTAATCTCTCTCTGTATGTCAAATAAATAAATAAAATCTTTAAAAATAAATAAATAAATAAATAAAAAATTAAAAAAAAAACAAGTAACAAGCCCGAGGTAGAAGCATCGGGGTGGAGGGTTCAAAACGAGTGTACAGAGAGAGAGAGAGAGAAAAAAAAAAAAAGAAACGGGAAGATTTTTCCTTCGGAAATCACAAGACCATTTTAGGAAATCAAGCATGCACAGAGCATACTTTTCAAGGACACTGAAATGTCTAAATAAGCTTCTGGAAGGTGGATTGCAAGGAATGATAGTACATGGGCTGTGGGGGGGAGGCGGGGAGTGAGAACGGCAGAGAGCAGGGGTTGGCCAACTCTGGACCGTGGGCACCATTTCTGCATTTTTGATGGTTGGAAAAAACAAAGAAGAATGCTCTCTGGGACATGTGAAAATTACATGAAACCGAATTTCACACAGCCACGTCTGTTCCTTTATACATTGTCCGGGCTTACGAGCTACACAGAAACGGAGGCACTACACTCATTAAAATGCATACATTAAATATGCCAAAAATAAGCTCTTGGCAATTAAAAAAAAAAAGAAAAGAACCAAGCAGAATTGAGCCATTCCGACAAAGATCACACAGCCCACGGAGCTGAAAATATTTACCGACCCTCCGCATTGAGGGTGGAAGGTGAAGGCAGAAAAAAAATCAAGTAAAACGAGAGAGCTGGTGTGCAGGTGACCGAGGGAGGTGGGCCCCGTGAGCTGAAGAATTTAAATGAACTCCGTTTGGGCCTCCTTTGGGCCGAATGAAATTCTTAAAAATGTAAACCACTCAGGCACCCAGTGTGGGAAGGGAGCGAGGCCACAAGGGAATAGAGCAAGTTGGCAATAATCATGGGCCTCAGAAATGGTCCTCCAGGGGCCAGTGGGCGGCTCAGTTGGTTAAGCGTCTGCCTTGAGCTCAGGTCATGATGGGATCGAGCCCCATGTGTGGCTCCTTGCTCAGCGGGGAGCCTGCTTCTCCCTCACCCTCTGCCACTCTCCCTGCTTGTGCTCTCCGTCAAATAAATAAATAAAATCTTTTTTTTTAAAAGATTTTATTTGTTTATTTGAGAGAGAATGAGTGAGAGCACAGGCAGGGAGGGGGAGTGGCAGAGGGAGAGGGAGAAGTGAGCTCCCTGCTTAGCAGGGAGCCCGATGCGGGGCTCGATCCCAGGACCCTGGGATCAAGACCTGAGTCGAAGGCCAATGCTTAATCGATTGAGCCACAGAGGTGCCCAATAAAAAAAAAAAAAAAAAAAAAAAAGGTTTGGGACGCGTGGGTGGCTCAGTTGGTTTAGCATCTGCCTTGGGCTCAGGTCATCATCTCAGGGTCCTGGGATCAAGTCCTGCATCAGGCTCCTTGCTCAGCAGGAAGCCTGCTTCTCCCTCTACCTGATGCTCCCCCTATTTGTGCTCTCTGTCTCTCTTTCTGTGACAATTAAACAAATAAAGTCTTAAAAAAAAAAAAAAGCTTTTCCAGAAACCTTCCCCGAGAAAACAGAAGACGGGAGGGGTTTCTGCGTAACATGGATGATAATGACCGCCGCAGCTGCCCAGTAAATACGGCATCCCAGGAATTTTTAATGAGAAGAAATGCTTCTGGGATCATGTTAAATCCAAGAAACTAAAGGCAGAGTTTGAATCCTGGCTTCAGGAACAGTGGGCCATCACTCTGGGCCTCCATTTCCTCATCCCTAAAATGGGGATGAAAATACCACCCACCCTGGCCTCCAGGTGGCTTGGAGGAGGTAAATGAACTAAAGCATGAAAAGCGGCTAAAAATGCCCAGGCCCCTAGGGAGGCTGCCTAACTGCTTTTCAGAGTCAAATAACGCACTCATCGCAAGACAACACACTCCCTGCTGCGGTTGAAAAATGCGTTTTACTTTCCGCATTAAAAATCTCGGAAGGAAGAGTAAGTACGGACAGCTGTGTCTGGGCGGAGGTGGGTTCATGGGGGTTTTGCTTTGTGTTCCAGATTTTTCTGTCACTTCCCAAACTTTCACAAAGAATATGAATTGCCGTCACAGGAATATGTTTTGAATGGGAGCAAAGTACATTTCAAAGCCTCCGAGCCCCTGCGGATGGGCATGCCCAGCAGCCCCTTCTCCCATTGATCTGCAGGGGTGGGGGGTGGGGGGGTGGGGGGGTGGGGGGTGGGGGGGGGGAGTGTCTTTGGAAGGTAGGGGGATGGGACTTGCTGAGGCCTCCAGGCCTCTGCCAGCCCAGCCCGACCAGCCCTTAGCCCTTGTCAGCCTAGGGGGAGGGCTGCTTCTCAGCCTCCCCGCCCTTCCTTGGCAGTGAGGAAATTCTAGATGGCAGAGAAGGCCTCCTTGCCGCCTCCTCCAGGGAGTACTCCCGGATCTACCCATCAAGCTGGCCGACCTAAACACACAGTCCAAACATTTGTCAAGTTCTGTACTATCTAATTTCATTTTTCACAGGGCTTCTCCCCAGTCTACAAGTCCTACAGGACCCATCTCTGATACCCCACCACCTCTGGGCCTGGCTTTGCCGGCCTCATCCCATTCCGCCTGCTTCCACACCTTGATGTGCTCCAGCCCCTCCTCACTTCAGGACCTTTGCCCCTGCTGTGAACACTCTTCTTCCCACCTCTGTGCCCACTGCCTGCCTCCTTTCTTTCGCATCTTGGCTCCAAGAACCAATGGCCTTGGAACAGAACACGGAACACGCGACAGAAACAGACGCATTAAACCTCACGCTGCTCTGGTGACACTGGGCTATCATGACCCCCGATTTGCAAATGAGGCACACGGAGGTCAAGTAACTGGCTCAAGGGCACAGAACTCGGGGAGCAGGGAAATCAGAACTGGAGCCCAGGCCGCCACCCCATCCCGTGCTGCCTGGCCCGTGCGCCTCCTTCATCTGCTTTCAAACACATTGTCTCTCAAATGACATTTCTTCACTTATTACAGGGCTTCTCCTGCTTATCGTATAGCCTCTGTCTTTTCTTTTTTTTTTTAAGATTTTATTTATTTATTTGATAGACAGAGATCATAAGCAGAGAGGCAGGCAGAGAGAGAGGAGGAAGCAGGCTCCCTGCCGAGCAGAGAGCCTGATGCGGGCTCAATCCCAGGGCCCTGTGATCATGACCTGAGCTGAAAGCAGAGGCTTAACCCACTGAGCCACCCAGGCGCCCCGTACATCCTCTGTCTTTTTCACTGCTGCATCCCCAGTGCATAGAAGAGTGTGGTACACAGCAAACATTTGGTAAAGTCTGCCGAAGGCAATGACACTGAAATGAACCAGCACACGCCAGTTCTGCCCCAGCAAAGCAGACACCTTCCTGGCTGCAGCAAGGAGTTAAGAGAGACCCATGGAAGGACTTCGGGGGGCAGCAGCCTGCACAGAGTGGCAACATCACCATGTCTGGGTGTCCTGCAGGTAGGGAGTCCCACGGCTGCCAGAGGCGACATGTCTGGAATGAAGGCTGCCTCTCAGAAAGCCCAAGGCTGAGCTGGGCAGGGCCCTTGGCTGGGGGCCAGAGTCAAAGGGCCGGGTGTTTGCGATGGACACAGAACAGAGGAGTGGTGTTTGGAGTCGGCCAGGAACAACATGGAAAAGCATGAAAACACAGCTGGGTCCCCACCCTCCAGCTTGTGCCCCGAGGTCCTGCCGTGGGGCTCTGACATTGGAGACTGGGATGAGGACCTGAGCTGTACCTCTGAGCCCTCTGTAGGTTCAGGCTGAGCTTAGTCCAGATCCTGGCTCAGCTGCTTCCTGGCTGTGTGACCCAGGGCAAGTACAACTGTCCCCTGAACCTCAGTTTCCCCAGCTAGAAGCGGAATTGGCCTGAAAATTATCAACAGAAGCAGCAACGAGCAGCGACTAAGGGTTCACTGTGCACAGTAATCCAGAGTCCTGGAGGTGGGGACTATCGCTACACTACTTTACAGACAGGGAAGCTGAGGCCGAGACTTAGTCCCTACATCAAGAAGTAGAAACTGAACGCAGGTGGCCTGAGTATAAAGCCCATACTCTTCAGCCTTCCACAAGTGAAACCCTTACCACAGCACCTGGCAACAGGCTAGCACTTGATAAAGAACAGCTGTCATTATTATGAATCATTCCGACAGCTTCTCCCAGGAGCCTAAGGGTGGCAATGGTGGGGCAGCTGTCATATTGCAGATCCCACATCCTCTTTCCTGGCTTGAGGACTCAGCACTTCCTCTGGGAGGGGGGGCACCCCTTTGTTCCCTCAAAGGCCACAGGACTTGGGTGGAACGCCTCTAGCCCTAGGATCTGGGGTTGGGCAGTGAGGGACACCGTGATTGGCTCAGGGACGGGCACATGACTGCCACCAGCCAATGAAGGGCACCCGTGGAATTTTTTCTTTTATTGGCACTATTTGGACTGAGAGACTCCCTTTCCACTGAGATGGAAGGACAGATGCCTGGAGTGGTGGGGCTACTTTCATTCACCTGAGAAAGAAGACCCCAAGGTGCATAGAAGAGAGTTAAAGATCCTTGATGATATTGAAGCACCTAGATCCAGCTATACCTGAAGCTGTCACTAAGTTGCCTGAATACATTTCCTTTACATTGCCTAAACTAGTCTGAAATTGGTTTCTGTCATTTACTGAATAAATTGGGTGGGTTTTTTGCCCAACGAACCAACAGTCTTAGGGACCATCCCTCAAATACTTCCTGTTTCCTGGATATGTACAATGTACTAGACATGAAAGTGCACATTTAATCAGATACTGATTTTTTTGCATGCCTCCCTACAACCCAGAACTAGTGGCAAACTGTCCCCTTTTTGCAGGTGAAGAAACAGAGGCTCTGAGAGCCAGAGTGGTTGGTCTGGTGGAAGGCCAGGGCTGGGGTCGGACCCTGGCATTCACAGGAAGAAAGAGGACCTCTCCACCATCCTCCCCCCCCCCCCCCGACCCACTATGGCTCACCTGCCGTCCTATCGCAGCTTCGTTCCGTGATGCTTATCTTCTTCACCAGGTGGACGTTGCCAGTGGGCGCCGTGGATGCTGGGAACACTGTCTCTACCACCTCATGGCTCCGGAACACAGCAGGGCTCTCGACCCCTCCAGATGTCACCAGGGACCGCAGCCCTGTCCCATAGGGCTCCAGACTCTGGGCCCGCTGTGCAGGGGCTCCCGCGGCAGTACTGGCCGCCACCTCCACCTCCTGAGGGCCCTCTATCACCCGGACAGTGTCCACGCGGATGGGGCTGTCTGGTGGTGGCCGGGCCTGGGGCTGGGGGTCAGCCTGCCGAGCCTGAGCTGCCTGCAGCTCCTGGAGTGCTTTTTTGAGCTGGGTCTCCAGCACGGCGACCTTGGCGGCAAGGGCTGCCTCCCCGTCAGGCACCCCCAAGTCCCGCTCCCGGACCCAGGTGCCCACGCTCCGGGTCTCGAGCGTCACCGGGTCCTCGGAGGGCTCTGGGAGGTCCAGGCAGAGCTCGCTGCGGGCTCGGGCCCCCGTGGGATGGCCCAGGAACTTCTGGCTCTTGAGCTGGACCGTGAGCTGCCGTTTCTCCTCCTGCAGCACAGAGAGCTTCACCTGGAGCACGGGGATCAGCTTCACCTGCTCCTCCAGCTGCCGCAGCTTCCGCAGGGCACCCGCCATCTGCTCCCGCACGTGGGCCAGGTGCCCGGCGCTAGGAGGCACAGGTGTGGACAGTCCCGAGCCCCGTGGGGTCGGCGGTGGCAGCCCCACGCCCACCAAGGAGCCCGTGGAGCCTGCTGCGCTGGGGGTCAGGGAGCCCAGGCCGGCGGGCGCGGACGCCTGGTCCTCCAGGCGGCGACGGGCATCCAGCAGCGTGCGCTCCACGCGCGGGTTGAAGCCGGCTCGGGTCTCCAGGGCGCCATACTGCGGGTAGAAGCCGCGGCCGCAGTAGGAATAGGCCGAGTGGCGGCTGTCCCCGCTGGCATTAGAGCACAGAGACTCGGTGGATGTCCACCAGGAGCCGGGACCCCGGGGCAGCGAGCCGAGGCGGGGCCGGCGCTGCACAGCCACACGCCGGAGCGTGTGGCCTTTCTCGATGTCGTCCACGTACTTGAGGAAGTCCAGGTCCAGGCGGTAGCCGTAGGGCGTCTCCACGGAGTACGGTGGGTCAGGCTCCCTGGCAGGGAAGGCGGGCGGGGAGGCTGGGCCGGGGGTCCCTGGGGCGTGAAGAAAGACCAGGGCCTCTGAACACGGCTGTCCCCTCCTCAGGGCTGTCCCCTCCTCAGGGCGAAGACTCACGTCCCGGGGAGGGTCAGGGCCTCTTTGCCCAAGGGATGGGAGCCCCCTGGGTGCTCAGCTGTGACTCCAGTGTCTGCGCAAGGCCCGGTCACCCCCTTGGAAACCCTCAGGGCTGTCCCGTGCCTCCTCCCTCCACGCCCCCCCCCCCAAGGGGACCCATCTCTCTACTGGGACCCACCCCTTTCCCTGAAAGACTGTCGGCCCCATCAGCCCTTCTGGGGCAGAGCCAACCCTCATTCAGGCCCTCGGGGCAGGGCTGTGCTCTACCCTCAACACCCCCCTCCCCTCCCCCCTCCCCCAGAGGCTGGGCCATATCCTTCCCCAGACACCCAGGCAGGGCCCTTTCTTCTTGAGTCCCCTGACCTGGGAAGGGGGCTGGCACATGCAGGACTTGGGCCATCCTCTCTTCTGCAGACGGTCCTCAAGAGTCACCTGAGGCCTATGACTCAGATCACCTGCAGCGGACCTGGGGAGAGGGGATATGGGAGCCTGAAGTCAGGGGGAGTCTGCAGGGGAAGGGGGGAGGGAATGGGGCCACCCCTCCCCCACAAATGTCCCCTTCCCAATCCCCCCCCCCAACGCATAGGAACACACCCAGCTGGGCTTCTGGAAAGGGGTTGGAGGGGGGAGGGTCCCTGCGGCCTGGAACAAAGAAACCAAACCTCCAACCCGCCTGCACATCTGTCCGGCCCCTGGACAGGCTCCAGCTGTTCCCACAGCCCCGCCTCCACAAGGCCCTGGGCTGGGGGGCCCCAAGCCCGACAGGCCCCACCCTTCCTGCACCCCTCCTCTCAGCCCAGGCCAGAAGCTGGCTACAGGGACAGATGGAGGCTGAGGTGGGCAGGGGGCTGGAGCACTGAGTGGGAGACAGTCTTCCTGCAAGGATCTGAGAACATGGAGACACATGGGCACAAGGAGAGATGGGGCTCAGGGTAGGGGACCCCAAAGCAGAGCGGGGGCAGGCCAGCCAGATGGGGGGGTAGGGAAAGTTGGGGGGAGGCAGTGAGGAGCAAAGCCTTTCCTCTTTATGGAAACAATTTTCTCTAAAAATAAACAGTTTCGCTGCCGGGCTACACGAGAACTTCCTGCCCCCCCAGGATGCGTCCGGCTTGGGGGCGCAGCAGGGATAGAAGGCAGGGTGGTGGCCAGGGAAGTCATGGGGGTGGGCGGGGGGGAGGAAGTAAGAGAGGGTGCCTGGAGGCTGCGAAAGGGAGGGACAATCACAGCCTCTCACTAACCCCTCCTCAGCCCTGGAGGCCAGCCAGGACCCCTTTGTCCCCAACACTCAGCCTGAGCTTGGCCAGTCCTCTCCTCTGTCTGACCTCTAGCTGTCCTGCTCCAGAGGCCCCCAGCCCATCCCACCAAGGAAGACCCTTCCTGGCCTATGGGTGCCAGGGCAGTGGGTACCTGGGAGGACTGGCCAGGCGGGGCACCTGCCGGGCATGAAGGCGGGGCTGGGGCTCCAGGGGCGGCCAAGCTTGTCCTTGTCTCACACCCTGCTCGCCTCTTGCTTAGTCTCTCCACATCTCTCCACGTCTCTGCGTCTCTCCTCCGTCTCTCCGCGTCTCTCCTCCGTCTCTCCACGTCCGTCTGGGTCTCGCTCCACTTCTCTTTCCCTCTCTCTCCACGTCTCTGTCTTTCCACGCCTGAAGCACAGTCACCAATTGTATGAAATTCAGTTTTCCACCTGCTTGGAGGTTCACCCCCTACACACCAGGGAAGTGATCAAAAGTATTCTCGAGAGACCTGAGAGATACTGGTGGCAGGAAGAATTCAAATAGCCCGTGGTGGCCCCTGGAGGTGAAAAGCGGCGGGGCAAATGAGAGTAATAACCGTAATAATCCCCCCAGCTACTGATTTGATCACAACATTCTCATCAGGCACACGGTTACTGCCCCGCTTCGGAGGCAGAGAAATGTCCAGTGACTTGCCCAGGGTCACCACAGGAGGAAGTGGCTGGGTCTGAACTTGAACCTAAGCCTGGCAGATTCCCCACTGCCAGGGCCACACCACCCTCACCCCCAACTCCACATCCCTCTGCCCATTTCCCACCGAGACTGAGGTCTGAGGGTCTCCAGTCATCTGACCACCCTCTATGTGCTAGGATGACTGCAGGTCTAGAAAGCAGATGGAGGTGGGGAGTGTGGCGGCTGAAGCCCCCATCCCTGTACGGGGCCCTAGGGGTACAGAAAAGGAAACACCGGGTAGGAGAGATGGAGAAAAAGGGAGGCGGGACACTCCAAGAGGGGACAGGGAAAGAAGCGCGGTGTCCCCGGTGGGCCCGAATGTCCGGCGGGGTCTCCCTGAAGCCCTCCCTCCCAGCCAAACCCGGACGTCTCTGGGGTCTCCCCGCTCCAAAGATGGGGGCAAGGATGGCCCCGCCCTGTGCGGGGGGGGCGGGGCCTGCGGGGTCCCGGGCTAATGGCAAACAGCTGCCGCTCCCCACGCCGGCCCAGCCGCCAGGCCGAGGCCCAGCCCGGCCGGACGCCCGGACGCCTTCCCGCCGTCTGGGGCCTGGCTCGGCTGGCCACCGAGGAGGGCGAGCGGGGACAGAGCGGGGGTAGAGAGATAGACAGGAGGACCGAGATGGGAGAAAGAGGCAGAAGGAGGGCAGTGATGCGGGAAAGGGGCAGGGCGAGGAGTACAGACGGAGGAGGATGCGGCCGGGGGAGAGAAGCAGGGACGAAGTCAAAGACGGGGAGGGGACAGAGACGCGGGGAACCAGACATTCAAAGTCCGAAAAGTTTGGACTTAGACGGTGGAGTTGGAGGCAGCGGCTCGTAGAGAACGGCGAGGTCGCGCCCCGGGATTGGGGGTGGGTGGGATGGGGAACCACGCTCGAACCCCGAAGCGGACTCGAACCCCGACCCAACCTCAGGTCCTACTCGCCTCGCGCGCTCCAGCCGCCGCCGTCCCAGCGTCCCGCCGCCCGTGCGTCCTCCGCGCGCCACCGCCCGGCCGCCCGGCCCTCGGCAGTGGCTCCGCCCCCGCCCTGCCCACTCCGGGCCGGCCCCGCCCCCAGCCGCCAGCAGCCCGGGCCGCCGTGGAGGGGGGGATGCCGGGAGAAGGCGATCGCACCTGGACCGCAGGTGTGTGTGTGTGTGTGTGCGCGCGCGTGCGCTAAAGGGGTCCGGTATCGTCCTCCCGCCCCTCCTCCCGGAGTCCCAGGGGCACGATCCCCGCCACCGCTGCAGCTGGGCGCTGCGGGGGGCGGGAGGGGGCGGGGCTGGCCGAGGCCCAGCTCCGGGAGGGCGCGGGCGGTGGAGGCGGCGGGAGGTCACCCCTCCCCCCACCAACCCGCCGCCCGAGGGCTGGAAGCGGCCCAGCAAAGGCCTGGTACGGAGTGGTGGCGTGACTGCCGCGGGGTGGGCACTGGGGCTGGGTCAGTGCGACGCTGCGCAGGGAATGGCTAAACCGGACCTGGGCCCCAGTCCCCACCAAGCCAATAACTGCCTGGTGCCCCAGTTTCCCCACCTGTAATACGAGGTTAAGAATGCTTCCTACCTGATAATGGCATTGAGAAAATTCACTACTAGGAGGCAGGGGCCTAATGGAGGTCCCTCAGGCAAAAAGGCCCCATAAATGGGACGGGTGGCTTTTTAGGAGCCATTTAGTGCAGGGCTGAGTACTGGCCCAAGGGCATAATTAATGTTACTATTATTCCCCATGGGGATGTGACATTATTTGTGTGTTGCTTTCTCTACCAGAATGTCAGCCCCAGGAGGGCAGGAATTTGCATCTGGTGTCACTGCTGTGTTTCTGGCACCCAGTGAGGTCTCAGAGTCTGTCACAAAGATCACGGGGTGTGGATAGACGGTGTGCCCATGACCCAGCTCCCAGGATTCACACCGAACAGGCTGCTTATGAAAACCACTTTAAATTAGAAAAGGTAAGAGGCATCAGTGCACACAGATGGGAACAGAGGGAGGAACAGAGGGCCCAGCCCCATGTGAATATGATCACCCCAGAGCCCAGTGCGCAGCTGGGGGAGAATCCCAGGAAGGCATGGACAGTGGAGGCCAGGGTGATGGTTCTTCTGGGTGTGGCTTCAGGCCACCTGGGCTCAGAGGTCGGCCTTCCGGAAACTTGCTCTGTTCAAGGAGTTCCTGGGGGAGGGATGAGATGGGTCAACATGGCCAACTCCATAGTACTCATCAGCCTCCCCAACCCCCTTCTAAAGATCCTTCTAGGGATTCTGGTCCTTTCCCATCCATTCTGCTCTGGCCACGAGTTCACAGAATCTCTTTTGGAATCTTCCACCAAAGCTAGTAATTGTGCCCATTTTATAGATGTGGAAATCACGGCCCAGGAAGATGAAGTCACAGGTCTGGGAAATGACCTAGCAGGATTCCCAAGTGGCTGCCAGGAGCCTGCCCAGCCTGCATGCATGTCCCCATAGTTGCATGTTGGTGCCAAGCTGTGAGCATGCGTGTTGACAGGCATGTGTAGGACAACACCCGTCTGTGCCCGCCTCTGCCCTCTCGATGGCCGGGGGAGGCCGGGTCAGGCACCTGAGGCCCGCAGTGGTGGGCGCCAGCAGCTGGGGCAGGCGCTGGGTGAGCAGCGGCTGCAGAGCCTCCCGCAGGCGAGAATAATTCCGCTCTAGCTCCCGGTGGTACTCCTTCTGGTCGGGTCCTATCAGGGCCTTGTTCTTCCGCAGGGCATCCTCACACCTGAGAGACAGATGGCAGAAGAGGCTCAGCGGCTGGCAGTCAGGAGAAAGCAAGACTGGAGAGGTGGGGGGCGGTCCGGAAGCAGGGACGGGAGTGGCAGGAGCTATAATGCGGGTCGGCTAGGTGGAGGAGACTTCAGGAGAACCAGAGAGGCGGGAGTGCCATATTGGACATCCTGGCTACAGAGAGGCTGTATGACGTCAGGAAGGCAAAGAGCCCGTGGTTGGGGGGCTCGGAGGGGTCAGGCCTACTTCTTGCAGAAGTCCTTGAAACACAGCCGCAGCTTGTTGTGATGCCTGAAGAGCTTGGGGTCTTCTGGGATCTCGGCCAAAAATACCTGGGCCACCTCCAGGGGACCCTGCCGGGGGAGAGGGGCTCATGAGCGTGTCCGCATGGCCCCGCGGGTGCCTCAGGCGGCCTGCCCGCCTCACTGGCTGTACCTGGTTCACCGTGGGCCCCACAGAGCCCTGTAGCACCATCTGTAGCATCTTGGCATCGGGCGGGTCCTGCTCGGTGGCGAAGGCCAGCTCCCGTGTCTTCTTCTGCATGTCCTCGATGGCCACCTCCACCGGAGTCAGCACCGTCTGGGGGGAGGGGGGAGGGGGCCGGGCGTTGGCCGGCAGTGGCTGTGGCCTGCAGATGTCCCGAGCCCAGCCAGCCCAGGGCAGCCTGGCCCCCTGCTGGGGGTGGAGAGGGCTTCCAAGAGGCTGTCAGGAACAGGGCGTGGGGATGTCTGCCTGCCTGGGTCTGGGGTAACCGGGCCTCCCCTGATCTTGGGTCGTGGCCTTTCCCCTCCCAGGGTCCGGGGCCTCTGCCCACCTCCTCCCGGTGGCACACGCGGATTCGCGTCTTGATGTAGGGGAAGGCGTGGTCTGTGCTGAGCAGGGTCTTGCGTTTGTGCTGTTCCGGCAGCTCCCCGTGTGCACGGCCGTCGGGTGTGAAGGGCGTGCAGAACAGGAAGGTGCGCAGCCCGTAGTTGCGGTCGAAGTACGTCACCCGGTCCTTGAGCTCGTAGGTGTCGAAGTGCGGTTCCACGTAAGTGATCTGGATGTAGGCCTGGGACGCGGGGCTCAGGTATGAGGCTCCCACAGCCCCAGTACACACACTTGGGGCTTGCCAGCCTCCCTGCAGGGCCCCATCCCTGGAGAGAGGGGATTTGGACCTCCTTGGGTCTGGGAGCTTTAAATCTGGGGTTCCCACAGTTCCCGAAGCCTCGATGTTCGAGAAACTCCCAAGGAGAAGGATTTGGGGTTCCCCAGGGAGATAAGCTCTGAAGTGTGCCAGAGATAGGATTTGAGGGTCCCCAGGAAGTAGTATTTTTGAGTCTCCCTGAAGATAGGATTTGGGGGTTCCCGGGATGGTCAGGAGCCCTCACCTTCTGTGGGTCAAGCTTGGTCTTGTCCACGGGGTTCGAATCTTTAACAATCTCGACCACGTCCTCCCCAAACCTCTCCGTGTAGAACTCCTGGGGACACGGGGCTGACTCGGGGCCGCAGAGGAGCAGCAGCCCTCACGCCACCCCAGCACAGCCCAGTGCCCGTCTACCCCCTACCGCCGACGTGCCTCCAGCCGGTGTGAGATCTCAGCCAGCTTGGTGATGGATGGCTCCTTATACACAAACTCCTGCTCGTCCAGGTCGCCGAAGCGGGCACCATAGAAGCCCACACGGAAGTACGTCCCGAACACGCGCTGCATCTGTGAGAAGGGGAGCTGTGGCCCGGGACGCCTCTCTGGAGGCCCCCTTGCCCCGGGCATGCATGGTCCTGAGCCCCACGGGCTGAAGAGGTGGGCAGGGCCAGGGAAACCCTAAGAACATTCGGTCACAGTCATAGTCAGGGGGACCCTGAGACCCAGACAATGGCCAGCTGCCCACACCCTCCCTCTTTCTCCCCACCCTTTGTTTCCTGGCTCCCCCAAATCTTTGTTTTCATTCAACACAAGCCCTTGCTTTCTGTTGATCCCTCTCGTCCCATGCAGTTCTTCAGAGTCTGGATCTCAGTATGAAATCAGGACTAAGGCTCTATTGCTTACCGCTGCGTCCTCGATGCCTACGGGGCTGGGTATACAGTAGGTGCTCAATAAATGCTTAAGTGGTTGAGGAAATGCACAGCCCTCTGGGACAGAGACTCTGTCTCCCTAGTTCCAGGGCACCCCCCCCTTCCCAACCAGGTATACCACCCTCTGCCAGAAAGGAAGAGGGAAGCTCCATGTTCACTCACCAAGGCCGATCCAGGCAGAATGGGGCGGGCAGAAGGGTATTGGTAGGGAAGGGAGACACAAAGTCATGGGAGAGGTCAGAGGTAAGAGCCCCCAATCCCCAGGGTCCTGGTTATGCTGCCCCATGAGTACCATTCTTCGGGCAGAGGCCAGAGATCCGGGGAAGGAGGGGACCTGCCCGTCCTACCCGGCCCCCACCCAGCCCTCCCATCTTGGCTCTGGGTTCCTGCCTTCTTTGGCCAGAAAATTCTCCCCAAACTAGGAGATGCCTAAAAATAGACCTAAGTGGGGGAGAGGCGGGAGAGGGGGAGCATGAGATGGCAATGAGGAGCAGAGATCCTGGGAGAAGCTGGGGGAGACCGTGAGAGACAGAGACCCAGAGACCCAGAGAAAGAGAGTGTGTGTGTGAGCAAGACAGGGAGGCAAAGAAACAGGGAAAGAGACCACAAGACAGAGACAAGAAGGAACACAGAGACAGACAAGAAGGGAGTCAGAGCCCCCCCTTACAGGCAGTGACCAAGCTGGCCCTGCCCGAGGGAGGGGTGTCTCTGGAGAGCTCCCAGCTGGGTGAGTCACAGGCTGCCCTCGGGATCTGGGATAGGGAGGGGGGCCTGGGGGAATGGGGGAAGCAGAGGGTGCGTCACTGCCCACTAAGCACCAGCCCCTGTGGCCAGGCAGCCATGTTCCTCCAGCGCCCTCTGGTGGTCCCTGACCACTGCTGACCAGCCATCATGGGGGCCCCAGAGGCAGGTGGCCACGGGGCTGACTCACCTCCCAGCCAGAGCTCTGTGGGGGATAGAAGGATCAGCGTCAGCTGAGCTGTGGTAAGACGGGAGGTGGGGCCAAGGGCAGGGTCTGGGAGGGCATCCTGGGCCCACCTGGTGCATGATCTTGGTGAAGGCCTCCTGCAGTTTGCCATGCACGGCAGCCAGCTTCTTGTAGTCTCGGTGGGCTTCCAGGATGGGGATAAGGGTCTTGTAGACCTCGTTCACTGCCTCGTAGAGCCCGCCCTGGTGGTGGGGGCACATCAAGATTCCCAGCATCCTCCCTAGCTCTCTCTCCTGCCTGGAACAGCCCACCATCTGTACAACTACCCATGCTCTGGAGCTCCATCTTTCATCACCTCCTCCAGGAAGCCCACCCTGACCACCCCGCCCTAGATAGGACACGTCTTTCCACTCAGCCCCCACAGATCCCTAAGTGGTCTCTACCATGCTTACTACAGACTGGGTGCCGTGTACATCTGTATTTTACCCATGTTCCTTCATCTGTGGGAGGAAGTTTTTTTTTTGTTTTTTGTTTTTTTCATTTCTCAGAGGGAAAACTAGAACTCAGAGACATGGCTCCCCAGGGCCAGGACCTGAACACCAGCCCTTTTGGCTTGGTGCCCAAGACCTCCACACCCAGCTACCTCCTGGGACATGGTAATGGCTGCTCCTAAGTGCCCCTCACCCACAGCTGGTACCAGCATCGAGCCGGGCACACACCAGACACCCTGGAACATTTGGTGGCCAACTGGGAGAGGTCTGTGTCTACTGTCTGATTTATTCCCAAGGCTTTTGTTTCTGAGCCTTTAACACAATGACTATAATGAAAACCCCTCTAATGGGGCTGGCAGCACAGGAAAGATTTCTCGCTGGAAAAACCTGACCTTGAATCTGAGCAGGGCTCTGGATCTGATCACCAGTTCCCATAAACACGGGAGAGTGAGGAACAGGTAAAGCAACACCACAGGGATGCAACCAGAGCCCAGGCTGGGACAGAAAACCCCTTGGAACAAAGCTGAGGTCCCAACAAGTGAAATGCAGGGGGAAAAACCCAATTGCTTTCACACAAGCAAGCCAACTAGAGAAAACCTTTTTAGAGCAGTGGACAATACAACATCTGGGCCTCGACCTATTAAGGAAAACATTAAAAACCCTATTGTAAAAAGTAGGGAACTGAAGCCCTCTCATTCTTGTTTTCTTTCTTTGATTCAAAGAGCCTTAAGAGACTTGTCAGTCACAGCCACTGTGGGTTTTACATGAATCCTGATCTGAACAAATCAACTGCAAAAAGAAAATGGTTTCGAGATCGTCAGGGACATCTAAGCCTGGACTGGTATTAAAGAGTTGCACAAAACGATTTAATCAGGGACACCTGAGTGGTGGCTCAGTTGGTTAAGCTGCTGCCTTCGGCTCAGGTCATGATCCCAGGGTCCTGACATCGAGTCCCACATTGGGCTCTTTGCTTGGTGGGGAGCCTGCTTCTCTCTCTGCCTCTGCCTGCTTGTGCGCTCTCCTTCTCTGACAAATAAATAAATAAAATCTTTAAAAAAATAAAAAGGATTTCATCAGTGAGGCTGCACGGAGAGGTATTGTGCAGGTGACAGTGTGAGTGGTAGGGTTTGTTTTAAGCTGGAACTTCTCTGACTCCCAACACACACAGGGATCTCTGAGATCTTGTCGAAATAAAGGGTTCAGAGGGTTGGAGGGCCCAGGACTCCGCATTTATAACAAGCCTCCAGCCGATGACCATGCTGCTGGTCCTCAGACCACACTGAGTAGGCAAGTTTTGAAAAAAAAAAAAAAAAAAAAAAAAGTGCCTGGGTGGCTCAGTGGGTTAAAGCCTCTGCCTTCGGGTCATGATCCCAGAGTCCTGGGATCGAGTCCCACATTAGGCTCTCTGCTTGGCGGGGAGCCTGCTTCCTCCTCTCTCTCTGCCTGCCTCTCTGACTACTTGGGATCTCTGTCTGTCAAATAAATAAATTAAAAAAAACCCCAAAAACAAAACTCCAGCTGAACAGTCATGTTGGGTTTCATCTATCAATTTGAAAATTAAGAGCTTATCCTTTTTATATACCAAAAAACCTGAAAATTAAGATCTTGTCTTTCGATGTATATACAAAAAAAGAAGGGAGGAAAAAAAATGCCATCAAAAACCAAAAACCAAAACCAAAAAGGCAAAGAGGAGATGAAACGAGAGAGTCAAGACTGGTGGTTGCTGAATTCGAGCACTGGCCGTGGGGACGGAGGGAGGCGCAAACTTTTACGTGTGCTCAAACTTTTCTCGAATAAAAAAAAAATTAAACAGCAGCTGGAGGTACGGAAAGCTAACTATGTCCAGGCCACGTGTGACGGGTTTTACAGGGAGAGAGGCAGGTAACCCGAGCTCGTGAAGGTCCCCGTTGTCCTCAGGCAGTCCCTGGCCCAGAAAGGGAGCCGGCAGCAGCTTCACCTGGAGCCTCCGGGAGCAGGTACCGGCCGGTCGGCGGATCTGATGACACCAGCCCGGCCCGAACCCCGCGTCCCGCGGCCCCCCGCAGGCCTCACCATGGTGAAGTAGGCGGCCGCCTGCTCCAGCAGCCCCACCAGCCCCAGCTCTGTGAAGTGCTTCCCGGAGCAGAAGCCCTCCTCGTCGGGCGACAGGATGTCGTCGGAGATGGCAGACTCCTCCAGCACGTTGGACGAGATGTTCTGGGGTGGGAGGTGGCATCAGGCCCCCAGCCCGCGGGTGTCACGCCCTGCTCATCGCACACACACCCCCCCCCCCCGCACCCCCCACCCCCAGCAGCTCACCTGGAAGGAAACGCAGCCCACAGGCAGGTAGCGGCTGTCCTCCAGCAGGGCGAGGTACTCGGCCACCAGAGCGGCGGCGTGCACCATGCACTGGGCGGCCTCCGCGTGGTTGCCCAGCTCCGCGTGCTTCCCCGCCATGTTCTGCAGCCACGTCAGCCGCAGGTCGGGGGAGCCCTGGTAGCCGCGGGCAATCCTGGCATTCAGGTGGGGGGTGGTGAGGGGGGATAGGGACTCGCCCAGCCCCCACTGCCGGCCCCTCACGGGTCCGCCCCCTTTACTGGTTACCCCACCCTCAGGGCCGTGCACCAGCCAGGCTCCTCAGCTGGAATGGGAGGCCACGCCCCCGTTCCCCTTGCTTCTGCGCCCCCCACCCCCGCCACCATGCACCAGGCCACCACCTCCCGTCCCCCGCCTCCCACTCCCCTACTTCCTCCCAAACACCCCTCACCTCTCCTCCGAATCACTTGTTCCCGGACCGTCACCGGTCGGCACCTCACCTGTCTCTCCCACCTGTGCCCCTCACGTGTCCTTACTCCCCTCTGTCGTCCTCCAGTCATGTTCGTCTGGCACCCTTCACAGCGTTCACTCACCTTGCCCTCCCCTTGCTTGTGCCCCCTCCTGCCCGCCCACTGCTCCCTCTCCCCACCTGCCGTGGGTGGGGGCACTGGAGGGCCCACCCGGCCCCCCTCACCTGTACATGAGATCAATGAGCATCTCCGGGTCCTCCTGGTGCTCCTTCATCTTCACCGTGTCCGTCAGGATCATGTGCAAGTTGAACATCAGGTCCTGGACCTGGAATGGGGGGGTGGAGGGGGGAACGGCCGGGGACGATGAGGGCATCACGACATGCCCGACAGCCTCAGTGGTGGGGCAGGGCTGGGGGTGGGGGGCGGGTGGCAAAGCCGGCGGGGCAAAGACACTGGCTGAGGAAGGCGTGGTGGGGGCCCGGCGGTGTCACCTGCTCGGCGAAGGTGCTGTCCCGCAGCCCCACGTCCTCCTCGGCGTAGGTGAGGATGGTCTTGAGTGACCGTCTCAGGTGCTCTTCGCTGAAGCTCTGCGTCGTCCCCACTAGGGACGACAGCGACATGGTCACTTGCATCTTCACGCGGGCAAAGTTCTATGAGGAGCCGGGAGGGACCAGCACACTTGTGAGCCCGGGACCCTCACCCCCGGGGCCCGTTCCTCCTGCCCCCTCCTTCCCTCCCGCCCCCCATCAACTGCACCCACCCTCTCTGGCTGGCTGCCCTCCCTCACCGGCGCCTCGAATCAGCCAGCCATGCCCTCCGATGTTCAACCTCCACCTGCCGCTCCCACTTACGTTGCCGATCTCGAAATTCTGGCGCATGAGGAGGTAGAGCGAGGCGCTGGCGTGCGTGCGGATGGTGCTGACGCGGCTGCCGCAGTGTCGCAGGAGCCTCAGGCAGAGGTCGGCGCACAGCTCGGTGTCCTCCTCGAACAGCAGCTCTGGGAACTGTCCCCCCAGGGCCACACAGGCACAGGTCAGCCCCTTCCCCTTGTGGCACAGAAGGTCCCACATGGGGACTTTGGCAGGGGCATCAGTGTCCTGCCCCCTCTGGCCAAGCACAGCGGGCTTCAGAATCAGACGCTGTGTGACCCCGGGTGAGTGACTCTGCCACTCTGATCCTCAGCTCCCCTCTCCGGAAATGATGGCTACGGAGTGTGTCTCACGAAGTTGCTGAGCACACGGCAGGGGCTCAGTTGGCTACAGCGATCCCTCAGAGCCCTGCCTGTCGAGCGGGGCTTACCTTGGATACCAGGGCTCGCTGTGTGGCCAAGCCGTGCTGCAGGAAGAGGGCGCTCTGGGCGCTGCCCAGACTATACAGGACAACCTTCAGCACGGCCCCCAAGATGCTCTCCCGGGCCTCCGACAGCATCACTGTCTGTAGGGGGGTCGGGGGTGGGGGAAGGGAGTCAGAAATCCAGCTGTTCAGGACTGAGCTGCTTCCAGGGTCAGGAGTCAGAGATCACAAAGCATAGCAGTGGTGTCAGAGGTCAGGGACATGCTGGCTCGAGCCCTACCTGCACGATGATCTCCAGTGTATCTAAAACCACCAGGCTGGTCTCAGTTGCCAGGTTCCCGTCCACCAAGGCCTCATGTTCCATTTCATCCTTGGTCCTGGAGGAGATGGGACACGGTTGGGCGCTGAGCTCGCTCCCCCTCCCTTAAGTGCTTTAGGGGCCCCCATTCTCTGGAAACTGGTTGGACCCCAGCAAACGACTTCCTGCCCACACCCACTTGTCCACACGATCCGAGGTCTGTCTCCAGTGCGTAACGCTCTTCCGCCAGCGTACGTTCTCCTGATTTCCAAACGGGCTCCTCTCTGAGAGGTGCAGGTGTGTGTTCCCAGATGCGCAAAAACATAGGACACGCAACCATGAGACGTGCTCAGGCATTAAGGTACACGTGGGACAACCCATGAGGACACCGGGTGACCCATGTACATGCTAAGGAAACACAGTTAAACACGAATGACATGAAAATGGACAGGGAGCACAGATGTGCGTGCACGGGGACGACGTGCGCACTTCTTTCTGGGGAAGGTGAGGCAGACACAGAGGTACGGATGCCCTCTTCTTGGGGTCCGTCAGACAAAGGCTGGGAGCAGCCAGGGCGGGGGGGGGACGTGCACAGGGTATATCCTCCTCTCACCACGACTCCGCCGGACCATCTCCTGTCGTGCCCCAATGGTGCCCAGGATGGCTTCCTCCAGACGAGCCTTCATGTCCAGTGACTTCTTAAACGTGAGGCTGTTGATGCGCTCAAAGGCCTTTTTCCCCTGTGAGGACAGAGAACAGGGTTCAGCGCTGACTCTGCCCTTTCCTGTGGGACCTGGGCTGCTTGGTCACACTCATTCAGCCTTTTCTGACCTCCAGGATCATGTGCTTGGAGACACAGCTCTCCCCCTTTCCTGCAAGGTCTTAGCCCATTCCCAGTTCAACTCATGAAGACAACTGTCCCTTCGCTCTTTGGCTAAGCCCAGAAACGGCCCAGCCCTTGACCCTCAAACCCACAGGCACCTGTGTGTGAAGAAGGTTCACCTCTGCCCTGTCCACCCACTCAATCCCCAGGCCCACCCCACCCCCATACCTTGTACTCAAAGGCAGCCAGGCAAAGGTAAAGCAAGTCCAAGAGGCGACCCAGCTGAGGGAGGGCAAGGTCAGCGGCCCAGCGCTGCAGGAGGGCCGGCTCGGCGTTCTTCAGTACCCAGAGCACACACACCAGTAAGGTCCGGCTGGACTCGGCAGAGAGGGGACAGCCTGAGCGAGAAGCCTGGGGACAGACAGGGGAGAGGGTGCTCAGAAGGGACGGAGTTGACTCTCATGTCCTCCACACCGTGATGAGCACTGCCCTATCAGAACATCCTTATGGGGGCGCCTGGGTGGCTCAGTGGGTTAAGCCTCTGCCTTCGGCTCAGGTCATGATCTCAGGGTCCTGGGATCGAGCCCCACATCGGGCTCTCTGCTCAGTGGGGAGCCTGCTTCCCCCTCTCACTGCCTCTCTGCCTACTTGTGATCTCTCTGTGTCAAATAAATAAGTAAAATCTTAAAAAACAAACAAACGGGGCGCCTGGGTGGCTCAGTGGATTAAGCCGCTGCCTTCGGCTCAGGTCATGATCTCAGGGTCCTGGGATCGAGCCCCGCGTCAGGCTCTCTGCTCCACGGGGAGCCTGCTTCCTCCTCTCTCTCTGCCTGCTTGAAATCTCTGTCTGTCAAATAAATAAATAAAATCTTTAAAAAAAAATAAAAAATAAAATAAAAAACAAACAAACAAACAAATATCCTTACATAATTTCTATTACCAGGCTGGATGGGTGACTCTGGGGACCAGCGCCATACTCACTGCCACTGGGCCCTGGGAGATGCTGGCCCGGGAGCCGGGGGCTAGGGGCCCACCAGCGATGGCCATGGCCACTGAAGGGTTGATGGTGCCTCCGATGTCCCCTTCCCCTTCTGTGTCTGAGTCAAGCATCGAGGCCAGTCTTGACCGTTGACCTGGGCCCTCTGGGGGCAGGAAGAGGGGGACAGAAGAATGAGCCCTTGCTAAGTACTTTCTCGATCTCATAGCCTAGCTCAAAGTTTGCCTCCTCAGGGAAGCCTTCCCTTCTACCACTCCCTTCTACCCCAGACCAGGGTGAGGTCTCCAGGTATCTATTCTCAGAGCTCACTTTTTAGTGATAGATACATCTATCATACCATTGCCTGTAAGATGACAAAGGCCTGAACTCTATCTGCCCTGGCTGCTGCTACATGTTCGACACTCAGAATGTGGCCTGGCCCACAGGAGCCATAAATGTTGACTACGATGATGATGGGAACAGTGGCAGGAATAACAGTAATAGTAATTAATAATAAATGCTGCCGCTATAATTATAGCCATCAATGGGCACTTAGATAGAGTCTCCTATGTGCCAGGTGCCATTCTAAGGAGTTGGAAAATATTAACTCTTTTTTTTTTTTTGGAAAATATTAACTCTTAATCTTCAAAACAACCCTATGAGATAAATGCTTTTAGCATCCCCACTTTACGGATGAAGAAACTGAGGCACAGAGAGATTATGTCACTTGCCTGGGGTCACACAGCAGGTAAATGGTAGAGATGGGATTTTAACCTAAAGAGTCTGCTTCCAAACTCTAGGGTTTTAAAAGAGTCACCCCTATAGCTGCCCCCACCCCCAAAGGTCTCACCAGAGACAGGAGCTGCCAACAAATACAGAATGAGTATCACCCCAGAGAGTCTTGAGACAAAGCGCTGACTGAATTTAACGAAATCTCCAGCCCGGCTTAACCTAGCTCAGTTCCTGACCAGACTGAGGTGACCCTACCATTTTCCTCTCTTCATATGGGAGGGAAAGAGGAGCCGTCACTGGGAAAGGATGACACTGCCTCAGTCCCGACGGTTTGTTCACATACAACATCCAAAATACCATAACGAGTTGTAAGACATAGGACGAGGCAGGAAAATATAATTGATAAGGGAGAAAAACAGACAATAGAAGCAGGCACACAGATGATCAAATGTTGGAATTAGCAAACAAGGATGTTAATGTATGAATTGGCAGAAAAGATGGACAAACATGGGTAAAAAGACGGTAGATTTCAGTAGAGAACTGGGATCTACAAAACACACCAAAATGTCAAACGAACATTTTATAGCCGAAAAATATTAACATCTGAAATTCGGAACTCGTGGATGGGGTTAACAGAAGGCTGGACACAGCCAAAGAAGACAGAAGCAGTGAGCTCAAATACAGGCGAATGGAAAGTTTCCCAATTGAAAACGGAATGGAAACAGAACAGAGCACAGCAGTCACGTGAATGCACTCCATAGGTCTAACATACGTGCAATTGGAGTCCCAGAAGGAGAGAAGCGAGAAAATGAGGCAGAAAAAAAAATCCAAGAGGTAAAGACTGAGAATTTCTCCCAAATGACAAAGGGGATCCACTCAGAAATCCTAAGTCTGTGCTTCCAACTGTCCCCTGTCCCCCTGGTGCCAGGGAATGCTAATGGGGAGTGACTGAATGAACACGGGGCTCTGAACTTCCCCTCGCCCCAATGTTCCCTGCCTGCCCCTCCTCACTTTTCAGGGGGTGACAGTGTCCCAGTACGCTGCTCCCCAGATTTTCATATAACTCTAGGAAGTAGTGAATGTGACCACTGTCCCCATGTGATAGGTAAGAAACCTTTTGGCTCAGAGAAGTTAACGCCTTGCCTGGGGCTCCATAGCAGCACACTGGAACTTCTTCCTCTGTCCCCACCACCCATGCTTTTATTCCTAACCCTACTTCCTGCCCCTCCCGACACAGCTGGTGTGATCAGGGAAGCCCCTGGATCGTGCAGCCCTGGCCTGCCCCGGCCCACTGACCAGCAAAATCGTGCAGGCGTGGCAGCGTGTCCCGTGCGAGCGACAGCAGTGGCAGGTACAGCTCGGCCACACGGGCCTTCACAGAAGCCTCAGCATAGCGGGGGTCGGCGTCATGGCTACAGAGCAGACTGTGCACGGCGCTGATGGCCTTCTTGTGCAGCAGGGATGCCCTGTGGGGGGTGGTGGGGAGCAAGGAGCTCGGGTTGGAGCGGACATGTCTCCTGGACCTTTCCGCCAGCCTGGGGGCCAGAGCGGGCCTGTGCTCACCCCTCGGCCTCGGGCTCCAGGGCCAGCGCCAATTCTGTCAGCAGGAGCCCAGCCAGGAAGTGCTGCTGTCGGAACGGCCCACTCAGCTCGAACATGCTGGTTACCTTGGGGTCCGGGGCCTGGCTGGAGAAGGTGGAGCTCTGCAGACGGCAGGAAGAGAAAGCAGAGATGGCGGGAGCCAGGGGTCAAGGGTCGGAGGGGAGAGATTGGCGTTGACTACCATACGTGAGGTGACAGGGCCTGGAGGCAAAAGTCACAAGCCAGAAAAACACCAAATGGAACCCCAGGCGAGAATTAGGATTTAGAGGTGAGAAATAAGAAGCTGGTTCCCCGCTCCCACACAAGAAATTACCAAGAGTGGGGGTCAGAAGTGAAGGGTCCGACTACCTGGACAGCCTCCCACTCTGAAATGGGCCAATGAGGGAAGCGGGGCTGAAGGCGAGGGGTCGAAGGTCAAGAGGAGGAACCAGAAGTGAGGCCTGCGCACCTGGGAGGTGGTGGAGGATACAGAGGGCGAGGGCGAGGCTGGGGGCGACAGGGGGCAGCAGGGGAGGTTGAGGGTCACGTAGTGCTCGTGGCTGCACAGGATGCGGGTGAAGTCCATGCGCAGTGTCAGCAGCAACCCGGGGTTGGGGGCCGACTGCAGCCGCGCCGACACCTGTGGGGGAGGGGAGTCAGCGGGTGACCGTCACTGGCTCCACCCACTCCGCCCACCACGCCCACCCGCGTCACTGGTCCTGTGCCACGCCTACCACGCCCACCCCTACCTGCTTGTAGTGGGCCCGGACCAGGCTGAAGATGAAGCCGCGATCCACCAGGGACAGCAGATCGCTGAGGAAGAAGGCCAGGCTGGCGTTCAGGCGCTCGGCCAGCTCTGCGTCCTGGGGGCACAGGGCTGGTCAGCCCACGCCCACTTGTCCCATCCAGCCTCAGTCTCCACACTGGGCCTGGCTCTCCCTAGGGCCACCAGTGACCTCCAGGAGCCGCGTCACTGCCCCAAAGCCTTGGGCTTCTCGACACACCCTCATTTCTGCCTCTAGATACACCTGGTCTTCCCGATTGTCCTCTTCCCTCTGCCCCGCCCCTTTCCCACGGTTGTATGTCTACACTTCTTAGGACTCGGTTCAGAACACTGTTTTCTTTCCTTTCATTAGATGGGAACAACACAATATGGATGGCAGGAACTGGCTACTGACTTCCCCCATGTCCTCTCCCACTCAGCGTACTGAAACCCTTCTTCACAGTTCAGAGCTGGGTGAAGACCACATTTCCCAGCATCCCTTGAGGCTGAGAATAACCATGTGACCATCACCTGGCCAATGGGATTTGGGAAGAGTGATGTGGTCACTTAGACAGAAGGGGCTGGTGTTCCTGTTCCCACCACCAGTCCCGCGTTATGGGGCAGGCACCATGGTGGACCGCGATGGCCAGGCCCACCCTATAGAACACCCTGAAACCCACCTATGCTCAGAAACAAACTCTGGTCACATTTAAACCACGTGTGATGATGTTCCATTAAAGTAACCTCTGCCCTAACTGATGCACTCTCAGTAATCATTTAATAAGATTATACTGAACATCTACTATGTGCCATGCCCTGTGAATGAGACAGATGTGGTCCCTGTGGCTTGTCCAACTCACAGTCTTGTGTGGGGGGAAGGCAGACAATAAATAAAAGGGCAGGAGATAGTTCCATGTGTTTTGAAGAAAACTGATTGGGGTATGGTTTTGAGAGAAGCCCGAAAGATGGGAAAGAGCCAAGACGAGAAAGGCAACCTGAGCAGAGAGAACAGCAAGTGCAAAGGCCCTGGGGCAGGATGTGCCTGGTAACCTTGAGGAATATCAAGAAGGCTGCTTGGCTTTAAGGGGTTGTTAATGCTTGTCTGCTCTCATGCAACCATAAGCCACAGGGTGGTTAGGCTCAGTGGCCCTCAGTTCCCTGCAACCCAGAGAAACAAGATATAAAACCTGCCTTAGCTCTGAGTCCAGAGGGGAGCAGAGACATGGTCTGTCTTATACACTGAGCCTGGAAATCAGTGCTCGATAAATGTCACACAAAGCAACGGAACCACCGTGGCCCATCGCTGATGCCCCACTCGCAACTGGGAGAATGCTGCTTCTCGGAGGCATTGTTCCCCCCCGAAGCCCATTCTGGGGGTGGTTTCCTCACAGTCCGGCTCAGTCCCTGAGAATATCAGCCCTTGGGGAGGCTCCAATGGAACAAGGTCGAGAACTTTGAGCCCAGCCCAGAGGTCATCGGAGATTGCACAAGGACTGACTTGGGTTGGGCCGGCATTTCAAAAATCTGGAAAGTTCCTATCAAAACCAGAAGTCCCATTTCTCCTGAGAAATCAGGCATTCTGGCCACAGCCAATAGGTACATGCCCCCGAGTCCACCCTAAGTCACCTCCTCCCAGGTGGTGAGGGTGTGGGCTCTGGAGCTGGTGGCTTGGGTTCACATCCACATTCTGCCCCTTCCCAGCTGTGTGGTATCAGATTGTTACCCAGTCATTCTCTACCTCAGTTTCCCCATCAGTAAAATGGAGATAACTTCATGGGGTGGTTGGGAGAATTTAATGATGTCATCCATCTAACGTGTTTAAGATATACAGTAAGTGCTCGATAAATACTCAATATTATTATTACTATTGTAATAACTTACTATTGTAATAACATTATTATTGCCCGCCTAGCTCCTGGAACACTGGAATTAGTGATCCAGGACCTGGACAACCAATGATCAAGGTCTCAAAACATCAGTGTTCGTTTACTGAGCACTTACTGTATTTGGCACTGTGCTAAGGGCTAAGGGGTTTCTCTGTCCTCCTTCCCCGTCCTCATCAACTCCCATTCCCACCTTTGCTCAGTCCACTCTAGCCACACTTTTACCTCCTAACTGCTCCTCTAACAACCCAGGCATGGTCCTACCTCAGGGCCTTTGCCCTTGCTGTTCTCACTGCCTGGAAGGCCCTTGCTCGAGCCACGGCACAGGGAGCTCTTTCTCCTCTTTCAAGTCTCCTTAAAAAGTCAGTTCCATGCAAACATGGATGTGGGTCTGTTTGGTTCACTGCTGTGTCTAGCATCCGGACCGCGCACACAGTCGGTGCTCAAGACATGCTGAGTCAACAGACTGATCCAGCAAGGGGGTTCATGTGCCCCTGCCTGGCTGGCTCCAGGTCCTCTCTCAGACCCCTCCCACTGAGGCCCACTCCCACACACCTTGTACACCCGGGTGATGACTTCCAGGCCCACAGAGCTCACGAGGGCCGCGATGTCATCCAGGAAACGCCCAGGGAAGCGAAGCTTGCGGGGCGTGTCTAGCCGCTGGCCCAGAAGCAGGTGCAGCACCATGCTTTTCACCTGGCGGGGGGGCGGTGAGAGTGGACAGGGCTTGAGGGACCGAACAGGGGGGCCCGCCAGAGGGGGACAGGACCTGAGGGGCTGTGAGCGGTGCTTTAGCAACAAGGCACGGGGGCTAGAGGTGGGCATAAGGGGTCCTGGGTGGAGACGGAGCCCTGACTCTTAACACAAGGCTTGAGCGGGCAAGGGCGGAGCCTGAGTGGGTCCTAGGCAGGGTGCAGGGGTCGGGAGGGTGAGAGAGCCTGGGAGAAGGTGGGGGGGCGTCACCTCTCCGTGAAGGGGCTTTCAGGTGAGTTTCAGGGGGGGCTCCCTCTTCAGTGTCTCTCGACATGGGGAGGCGTCTCTTGGGATCATGGCTCGGGGGTCTTAGCTACAATCTCAGAGGAGAGCACCACCCCGGGGCAGGGAGGAGGGGGGTCTCACCATGAGCTGGAAGAAGAACCAGGCGTGCTGCAGGACGGCCTCTCGCACAGCACTGCCGCTGACCACCCACTGCAGGGCCAGCTCCTCGTGTAGCAGCTGGGGGCGGGGGCAAGGGTCACAGAGAGCCGGGGAGCCCAGCCCGTGCCCTCCTCTGGAGGGGGCATGACGGGGCTTGGATGCAGTGGGATGGCTTGGGGTTAGTGCAGCTGGAGACCATGCAGGAGAGGAGCGGAAGGAGTCAGCACACCCTTTCCCTGGGCCCTCCAGACCCTGCTGGGCTTCGGGGGAGACAGGAGCTCCGGGGCCAACACGGAGTCACCCACCCCCTGCCTCCCACTACCTTCTGCACAGTGGGTCTCGGCTGGGTGGCTGGTGGGGCCAAGGAGGAGCCCTCGAGGTAGGAAGAGGTTCGGCTAGAGCTGCGGTCGGTGGCCTATGATGGGATGGGGCGAAGAGGATGGGATGGCGAGGAGGGGTTAGTGAGGGTGCCGGCGGTGTAGACGGGGAGGACATGGTTGGCATGAAGGGGGCACAGAGGCGTCCGTGTGGACAGGCCCCGGGGGCATGGATGAGAGGGCAGAAGAGAATAAGGACATAGGTGGGAAGATGATGGGGGATGAGAAACAGAAAAAGAGAAGGGGACGCTCAGTAGGGGGAACACGAGAGGTGAGAATGGGGACAGGAGACCATCGGCGAAGGCGGACAGGCCCCGACAGGTGGTGGAGCCATGGCGGGTGCGGGTGGACACAGGGAAGAGGGAGGGTGAAGTCAGACAGCCGGACAGAGTCCGGGAGGTCGGGCGGATGGAGGAGCAGGGCGGTGAGATAGAGGAGGGAACGGAGACAGGGGAACGGAGCACAGACATGGGGTCCAAGCGAGGATAGAGAAAGAAGAGGGAAAGAGATAGGACGAAGGTGAGAGGAGATGCCGAGGAGATGCGGCAGGAGCAGCCGAGAGCCCCGGGTTCCAGGCCTGGCCCTGTTCCAGCCTTGCTTGCAACAGTGCTCCCCATCTGTGAAATGGGGATGGGCACCCGTGCTCCACTCTCCCCTCCTCCTTTGCTGGTTGGGAGGTGAGGCCACTGGCAAGGAGAGGAGACCCGAAGATGGAGTTAGCCTGACCTGTGGAACCTACCTGGGCCCCGGCACTTGAAGGACCCCCGGTTCCCACAGCCCCAGCAGGGCCCGGATCCCTAGCACTCACGTTAGCAAAGGCCAGTCTCAAGGGCCCTTCCCTTCTGGAATGCCCACCCTCCCACCACCTCGTTCCCTCCTAGGTGCTCTTCGAGGCCCAGCTGACACTTCAGAGAATGAGGGCGTTGCGGGAGGCCCTCTTAAAAATGCTGGGAGGGGGGCGGCAGGGCCCACGAACCCAGATGTCCAGCAATCTCAGGAGAAGACTGTCCAAAAGGTCCCTTGCTGCTAACAGTCCCCTGACCTCCCTTCCAGGCAGGCTCCCTGGGCAGTGGGCACGGAGCTAGAACAAGGTCAGGGGCCAAGTGTGGAGGGAAACCACCTTGGTGACCTCCTTTCGGTGCCTCGGGGGCTCTGAGCTTGGGGCCAACCTTTGCATGTGCCTTTCCCTCCGTCTGGAACAGGTACCTTTCCCTGGCTGGCTCTGTCTCACCCTTCAGGTCCCAGCAAAAATGTCATCTCCTTGGACAGGCCCCCTCTAGATGACCCAGAGAAGGCTGGTGGCCTCCTTCCTGTTCATTTCTTTTCAGGCATTTTCACACCCTGCGCTTACACACTTACACACTCGTGTGTTTGTGTGATCGCTGCCTATCTCCCAGATGACCTGGCAGCTCAGAGACTGGGCTGGACTGAAATCTATCCCCAGAAAATCCTCCCTGTGATGCCCTAACATGTTCCCAGGTTCGGGACCACGGCACTGAACACTTTGAGTCTTGACCACAACTGAAAACTCAGAGCCTCGGGCACAGGGTGAGCCCACAGCAGAGCGAGTACTCGAGCACTCCGACCCAGGTGGGTCTGAAGGCAAAGCCCCTCCCCAGGCCAGATCCCTGGGAAGGGGCAGAGTAAAGGGAGCTGCCTGCAGAGGTCTGTGTGCCTGAAACAGGAGGGGAGGGAGAGCCCAGAGGGTCAGTCCCAGCCCTGTAGCATCCTTCGGATTGCTATGTCAAGGGGACAGCCGAGAGTCTCCTGAACAGAGTGGATTAAAGGGAGTGACAGGCCATGCGAGGAAGTGAGGTTAGAGTGGCTGGATTTGCATAATCTTTGCATGCAATTTGCATACCACCCTCTTCCCTCCTGTCTCTGCCTGAGGCTGTAGTCTGTCTGGCCGCAGCAAAAGGCTGGTGAAGATGACCACGAGGCATATAATGCTGACTCCACAGCCCCTAAACAAAGGCACGAGGGGTCTGCTGCCTCCTTCAGGCAGCCCCCCTAGGTTAGTGGGCCACAGCCAGGAAGGTGGAAGGAGCTCATGCCGAGACGGAGTGACCCGCGTGCAGGGGCAGGTAGGGAGGGCACCTGTCTGGGCTCGGCCCCGCAATAAGGAGGTGCCCGTCGCAGCACAGCCTTGCTGCCTCCTGGAGCATAAGCAGAATTCACCCAGGAGTGTGAGCGGTCGATACCCTGGAGACACACGGGGAAGTGGTAGAATCCATGGGCAGAGGGCGGGGAGAACGGCGTGGATCACCGAGCGGGAGCACTGTCCCGGGCCGCACGTGCCCCCTGGGTGCCCACACACAACCCTGGCAAGCGCCTGTGCGCGTCTGTGTGTGGGGTCCACGCGCATGTGCTCCCTGTGGGCGGCCGGGCGTGGGGTGCACGTGTGCAAGTGGCCCGTGCACACACATGCGTGTGGTCTGTGAGTACACACACCCGCGTGTATTCACGCGTATACACACCTGTTCCGCTGTGTCCACACAGCTTTTGTCAACCGGGCCAACCTCCGGCCACCCATCCTTGGGTCGGCCTGGGAGTGCGGAGCCCAGGGCAAAGTCTGAGTTGCCGCCCCCGAGCTGTGACGGCCGCAGACCAGCCCTCCTGCCCAGAGTCGAGTCCGAGCTGCTGTCCGGCACTTCCTGTACCTCTGTCCACCCTAAAAGCCTTCACCCACCCCACCTGCCAGCCGGAGCCACTGAGGCTAGAGATCCCAGGGCCTACCCTCGCCCTACCTTGCTGGCCAGGATACGGGAGACCTCGTCGTCCACAGAGCCTGGGGCCACGGCCAGGTCAGGGTTGCTGCTACTGATGCTCTTAGAGCGGGCCAGGTAGAGGCTGGCGGGGCGGCCAGGGCCACGGGCCAGCGTGGCAGGCTGCACGGCCACTGCAGGGGCCCCTGAGGATGGAGGCAAGATGGTTAGTCCCTGCCTGTTCCCGGCCGGCTGTCCTGGGTGAAATCACTTTCTGCCTCTGAGCCTCTAGGCTTCTCACCTATAAAATGGCGCTGCTGCCTCACAGTGATTCAGGGGAGACGGTGCCTGGCACGTACTAAGTGCCCAGAGGGTTAGAGGTTAGTATTAATTATTTAGCAAATAGAAAAGAATCCAACTGTATTGAGTGTTCACGGAACCAAACCTGTTGTATGAATTACTATCTCATTTACTCTTACCAGCGCCCGCATGAAGGGATGACCATTATTACCCTTATTTTACAAATGGAAAACAGACCCAGAGAGGTGAAGTCACTCGCCCAGGGTCACAGAGTTTGTAGGAGACAGAGCTGGGATTCAAACTTGGGCAGCCCAACTGCGTCTCTGATTCGACCTATGGCAGATGCTTGTTGACTGGCTGAATGACCCACCAGTCAAGCAACAAAGACCACCAGCCTCGGGGTGAGGGGAGGAGTGAATACAAACTCTCTCTCTTGCAAGTTGCCCAAATCAGCCAAGGTCTGTATGGCCTCTGGGCCTTTGCACATGCTGTTTCCACTGACTGGGATGCTCTCCTCCCAGACACATCCTATCGTCCAGGGGCCTCCCACCAACACTTACCACTTGGGAGGCTGGGCTCAGTGCCAGGCAGTCGGAAGGCATAGTGGACATAGGCAGCCAGCAGTGGGCAGTGACCGCGGGCATCCTGGGCAGCCTCTAGACTCCGGTGGACAAGGCTGACCACATGGGCCATTGCTTCAAAGGCCCCACGACCTAAGTTCACTGCCGGGCAGAGCAGAGGTCAAGTGCTAAAGCCCACGGCCTTTTACCTCTCCAAGGAGCCCCTTATCTCCCACCTTTCCAAGGGGTTGTGGGGCCAATGAAAGGGTCACAGTACACCTGCTCTGGGCCCAGGGGGGTTGGGAGCCATTTTTCAGAAAGGAAAACTGAGGCCAGAAAGATGAGTGGGTTAGAGGAGGTCACCCAGGAGCAGGGGACCAGGGGGCCCCTTTCCAGATAGGGAAACTGAGCTCTGAGGCTGTGCCTGCTCACCGATCTGGCCGCCAATGATTGGAGGCCGCACGACTAGACGGACAAGCTTGTCCAGCGCGTGGTGGGAGAAGGCGACAAGGGGCTCGGGGCTGGCGAGGCGCAGGGCTGCTAGGCTGGCCCGCAGCTCCTGCTCCACGGTATTCTCACTCAGCACAGTGTCCTTGAGGCGGAACGGGAAGGCCCCCTCCTCCAGGACGTGCACCAGAGTGAAGAACTTGTCCAGGTGAGGGTCCTGAGTGGGGGGGGGACCTGGGGTGAGCGGGGGTATGGGGGGGGAGCCAGGGCTCCATGGCTGGGAAGACCCTGGAGGGTTGGGGGTGGTGCTCAGTGGGCAGAAAACCGAGGCCAGGGATCAAAGAACTGACTATAAATGAGGAAAGGATGAGCCAGGAGCTGGAGGAAGGCGAGAGGGATAGGGGGGAGTGACCACAGAAGCAGCAAGGGACACCCGTGGGGAGGAGAGACCACGTAGAAGGCCAAAGCCCCAGCCGGGATGGCCACTCGCACGACCGCCCCCGCCTGAGTCAGCAGCTTCCCTGGGTGGCAGGGCCTCGCTGATCAAAGTCACGTCCGTGGCCCGAGGCCAGGCCTCCCGGTCAGCGGGAACTGTTGCTCAACCCCAGGGCCAGACTCCTGGGTTCCCCCCACCCCCTACCCCCTACCTGTGGGTGCACAGAGGACACGGCAGTGAGCTCCACGCTGAACACGCCCTTGTGGCCGTCCACCCAGCGCATGCCTGGCAGCGCCACCTGCAGGACGGACACGCCAGGGGGCACTGGCCCACCCGCCCTGCACTGATCGCACCGCCGGTGCCCCCCACTGCAACTAGGGGGCAACATAGCCCTGGAGCGGGGGGTGGGGGGGGGGTGGGGGGTGGGGGGGGGATGCAGACCGGAGGGAGTACTATGGGGCTCCCCTGGGCAGGCTGGAAGCCTGAGGTACAAACAGAGAAGCAGACAGTGGAGTCCTGGGGTGCACATTACTAAAGGAAATGAATCGGGCAAGAGCATGTGGGAGAACTTGAGGGGCCCAGGGCATTAATGGCAGCTCAAGGGTAAGTGGGAGGGCGACAGTTTTAATGGGGGTGACGGCCCTGGAAGAATTACTGGGGGATCGTGGCCAGGGAGGCAGGCAGGGCTGCAAACGGGGAGGACTGGAGGAGAAAGGCAACGGGGAATGGTGAGTGCAGGGGCTGGGGGCGGTACTAAGGCCAGGCTAGTGGGGGACAGGGAGGGACACGTGGGGATAGTAGGACACACAAAAGCAGTAATGGGGGGGACGGAGCAGCCAGAGGCCCTTGTAGAGGGCAACGAGGCTCCCAAGGGTATGGATGGGAAAGGAGGGCACAGCACAGATGGGGGACAATGAGGCAGGAGCCCGGGGAGTGTTGTCGGTGGGCACAAGGCACAGGGAGGGGAGGCGGGGGGCCAGGGCACATACGTCCGGTGTGAGCACGGAGTAGCTGGGCGGGGGCTGGTCCACGGACACAGGGAGGCAGAAGGGGCCAGTCCTCAGGCGGCCGTGCTGCAGCAGTGGGATCCACTGGGGAGAGGCTGGGGGTTAGGTCTGGGGCCAGACGGGGTGGGGCGGGGTGTCAGCAGGACTGGGGGCAGGGGTGAGGGCTGGCGGGAGTCTCACAGTGAAGCCCACGGGAGTCTCCAGCGCTGTGCCCGGCCTGGGCTGGCAGCTGACGTGGTAGAAGGTGAACAGCAGGTGGTGGTTCTCGGTCACACAGGCTGGAAGACGCAGCTTGAACTCCTCGTAGAACTCGGGGGACCTAGCAGGGGACTCTGCTGGGGGCGTGGCGCCCCCCCCAGCCCTCCCCACCCCCTCTTGCAAGTCAGACCCCAGCGCTGCCTGGCCCCATGGTCTGCTCTCTGCCTCGGGGTCCCCGCCAGCTCTCCCGGGGGGGGCAGCCTCCTCCCCTCCTGCTGCCCCACTGTGTCCCCACCATGTCCCCAACGCCAGCCCCATCCCGCCACCCTGCGTACTTGTTGTGGTAGACCACCGGGGTGAAGGCCTCGCGGGCGAACTCACTACAGCTGGACTTGCCAAAGATGACCTGGGGGACAGTGTGCGTGAGAGGGCCCCCCCGGGACACACCCCCCCGAGGACCGCTCCCCCATCCCCACCACCCCCACCCCCCCACCGCCGTCCCGGCGCAGTCACTGACCGGCAGGGCCTGGCTGGGGTCCTCGCCCGCCATGTACTGCACGCGCACAGTGAGGTTGCGCACGGAGCCCTGACGGCTGCTGAAGTTCAGGCAATGCGGGTACACGTACAGCAGGTTCCTGTGGGGGCGGGGGCGTCAGAGGAACCGGTGGGGCTGGGAGACCAGGGGCGGGGGCTGGGGGGGAGGGCCGTGATGGCCACGCAGCTGGGGCACTGAGGGCGGCGGACTGGGCAATTACGGGCACCAGGTGGCCATTATGGACATCTGTGACTGGCAGAGATGGGGGGCAGGTGGGCGCCCTCGGAGCACAGATGCGGGAACAGTACAGCAGAGAGTGGGGACACAGAGGGGCTTTGGAGTCACCAATGAGGCACGGGAAGGTGCTGAGCAGGGACAGATGGGTGCTCAGGGTCGGGGTTCCAAGAAGGTGGCCCAGGTGACCGGCAGTCAAGCCCGAGCCCCACTGGGGCTGACTGCCCTTCCCCCAGGAGACACCACAAGAGTTATGAGGCCTGAGTCTCGGGTGGAGAAACTGAGGCCAGCATCAGAAGTGGGACGGGGCTAAAGTCAGAGCTCTGCCTGTCTCTCTCAGCAAGCCCAACACTCCTTCTGGGCCTCAGCTTCCCTATCTATATAATGGGGCCATTGAGCCTCCTGGCTCAGCCTTTGCAGCAATGCCAGAGAAACAAGGGGAGCGACAAGGATTGCCCCGAACGTTAACACGGAACCTACTGCAGGCCCAGCTCTGTTCTAAGCGCTCAGCATGAAACAACTCATCTACCTCTCCAAGCAGCCGAAGAGAAGTGAACGTTCCTCCCATTTTATGGGGGCGGGGAGAATAGAGGCACTTGCCCACATTAATCCAAGGAGCAGAAATGACAGCTAGCACTGATCCGCGCCACACCTGGGTCCTGGCCCCACTCCCCGGCTTTCAACCAGGCCAGCACAGACCCCAGCATCGCAGGCTTATGGGAAGAAAACCAGCTACCGCCATGGCGCTGAAAGCCGGCCCGGCAAACCACCAGCGCTAAGACACTCACGACCCTCGCCGCTGTGGTCACTATTTCTGTGGTCGTCCCTTCCACGGGTGGGTTAAACTGAGGCTCTGAGCTTCCGGTTCCCCCCCGCAGGGCCTGGGCTTGTCCTCAACCTGTGCCCCCCACCACTCCACAGCTGGCCCCAAACCCTAGCCGGCGTGATCTCAGCGTGGCCTCACCGGACACTTGCCTGATGCAACTGTCGCGCCACCGCCAGGCCCTTGCACAACCCGGGGCGCCCAGCTGGCCGGTTAACGATTGACCGGGGGTTAGCGGGGCGCTGGGACATAAAAGGTGGCGGCAGTGGCGCCGTGGCCGTACCCTGGGGGCCTCAGCCATGCCCACGCTCGCCCTGTGCCTACTGTGCGTCCTGGCCACAGCCGCCTGTCCTGCTTCTGCGGCTCCCGTCAGGAGCCTGGAGCTGGCCCAACACGAGGAGCTGAGCCTCCTCTTCCACGGGGCCTTGCAGCTGGGTCAGGCCCTCAACGGTGTGTACAGGGCCACGGAGGCACGACTGACAAAGGCTGGGCACAGCCTGGGCCTCTATGGCCGTGCGCTGGGCCTTCTGGGGCAGGAGGTCAGCCGGGGCCGGGATGCAGCCCAGGAGCTACGCACAAACCTGCTGGAGATGCAGGTGGGCACCGCAGCTGGGGCACTGTGGGGTGGGTAGGAGTTTGTAACAGAGTTGTCTAGGGTAACCAACTGTCCGGGTTTGCCCAGGAATTTGGGGGCGCGTGTCCCTGGAATATAGGACTTTATACAGGCCGACAAAGACAAGCTGGTCATCCTATTAAAATCCGCTATTTCTGGAACAGATGGAGGAGGATACCCTAAAGCAGCAAGCAGAGGCCACGGCCCGAGCACTAGGGGAGGTGGCCCAGGGACAGCAGGTGCTACGGGAGAGCGTGCAGCGGCTGGAGGTCCGGCTGAGAGGCGTTTGGCTGGGCCGTGCCCGGCAGGAATTTGAGGCTTTAAAGGTAAGAAGTTCCCAACGCTGGTGGAGTGGAGACCGATTTCCCACAAAGAACTCACTTCTTGGCCTTGAGTCCCAGGGCATCTCCAGATCAGCCTCACAGGGCCATGGCCTCTAACCTAGGTGACCCTGGACAAAACCCTTATCCTTTCCGGTGCCTCAGTTTCCCCATTTGCAAATAAAGACAACAATCTCGGAGCAGAGACAGGAACTCAACACAGATAAGATCCTCCGCGTGGGGCAGGGGATATGGAAGTTGATAAACGTATACATACTATCAGAGTCACTGGTAGTATTTCTCGAGTGCCCAGGAACTACCCCAGCCGTGCCTCTTAATGATCCGTGTCATGCTTACAGCCCTCCCATGGCCCAAGTCCTATGTCATCGCCATTTAACAGATGGGGAAATTGAGGCCACGGAGCAGCAGTGACGTATTAGGGCACACAGATGCAGCCGGCGGCGGGGGGGGGGGGGGGGGGGTGGACAGCCCTGGGCCGGGCCAGGGGCCAGGAGGTAAGTCAGCCCCGGCTGAGGTTTCTGTCCCGACCCCACAGGCCCACGCAGACGAGCAGAGCTACATCATATGGGCGCTCACAGGCCACGTGCAGCAACAGAGGCGGGAGCTGGTGGCCCAGCAGCACCGACTACGACAGATCCAGGAGAGGTGAGGCTGGAGGGGGTCGGATGGGCGGGGCCGCTGGGGAGGAGGTATGCAAAGCACCCAGATGGGGGTCCCTTTGCCTTGGCTGAGCCTCGTCTCCCTTCCAGACTCCATACAGCGGCACTCCCCGCCTGAGTCTGCCTGGGGGTGGAAACTGAGGACCAGTCTACACTGAGGGACGCTGCCATGGCCGTGGGCCCTGCACGAGGAGGAGCTGCCTGCCCCCTAGGGTCGCCAGGGCACTGGGCGCTGCTTCTGGCCACGGAGGAGAGATGGAAGCAGGCTGGGACACAGGCAGAGGACATGGCGCTGTTGAGGAGACAGGGGCAGGACGTGGGACCCTTCCCATGTATACACCCCTCCATTAAAGCGGAGTAGATACTTTGGCTGTCTGTTGAGTGTCTGAGAGAAACAGTACCTTGCTCTGTAAGATGCCATGACTCTCCCCCATTCAAATGCCCAGCTGGGCCTCAGGGGCTGTACCTGTAGCTCGTGTAGGGGGCATAGACCTCACGGGCAGGGAACTCCAGGATCTCCTTGGTGGGCCGGCCTCTGGGGTCTGGGTAGGGTTTGACATGAAGCAGCTCCGGGGAGAGGCAGAAGTGTGGATTCTCAGGGGCCGGGGAAATGTCGATCTTGAGCTGGGCTGGGGAGAGAGGGGAGTGTTTGCAAGGGCCTGGGAGCTTCCAACCCCGGCCCTACCCTCTGGCTTTAGGGCGGGGGCTCTGACGTCTCCATGATGCCCTCTAGTGGCTGTCCTTCAGGAGCTAAGGCCAGATGTCACCCGTGCTGGCTGTATCTTGCCTCCACATTTGATGGGCTCCACCCTTGGGACCCACCCAGCACACCCCACTGACACCGTGTCCCCCATCTGACCCACTATCTGTCTTATGTTTCTTGTCTGTGATGCCCATTAAAGATCCAGTCCCTGGGGCGCCTGGGTGGCTCAGTCATTAGGTGTCTGCCTTCAGCTCAGGTCACGATCCCAGGGTCCTGAGATCGAGCAGCGCATGGGGCTTCCTGCTCTGCGGGAAGCCTGCTTCTCCCTCTCCCACTCCCCCTGCTTGTGTTCCCTCTCTCGCTGTGTCTATCTGTCAAATAAATAAGTAAAATCTTAAAAAAGAAAAAAGATCCAGCCCCTAACGTCAGGGGATTCATGCATCACGGTCACCAGTGGGTCCCCGGGACCTGGCCCAGCAGGTCCTCAGGGTGGGTTTGCTGAGCCACGGCATGGGAGTGCCAGCTTTCATTTACGGGGCGCGCCACGCACCAGTCACCGGCCGCAAGCGCCGCAGGAGAGAAGACGGGCGCCGCATGTCAGCCAGGAACTTGAACAGGTCCTCATCACTGAGCCGCTCGGCCTCCTGCACAGAACATACCCATGTAAACTGGGTCCCTGGGTCCCGTGTACCCACAGTGGGGTAACGGTCTGTCCCTGGGCAACCCTCCCCCAGCCCCACGGCCATGACACCTGCTTAAAGAAGTTGGTGACAGTCAGCGTGGCTGGGCGGAATCCGGAGAAGCTGCAGGTGTCATCCCCACTACTTGTCCGATCTTGGGGTCCACGCCGGCGGCGGTCAGTCCAGGCCGGTCGGCGCTCTAGGGGAGGCAGTGATGGTGATGGACGGGGCGGAGATGAAAGGGAGGCGGGGAGAGCCAGAGGGACACAGAGAGTCAACCTTGTACCAAGTCCGGCCAGCAGAGGGCGCTCCCTCCCCATTAGCCCCTCCCCTGACTGGTCAGCCCCGCCTCCTCACCGCCCTCGGAGTCGGAGTCCCGGTCCGGCTGTCCCGCACTGCTCACGATGTTGGCCAGGTGGACCGCGGTCCAGGCGAAGGGCATGCGGTAGCGGCCCAGGCGGGTGCAGAACTGCTCGGCTGCCAGGCGCAGCTTCTCCAGCTTCTCTTTGTTCTGTGGGGAGAACCCACCCCCAGCACACCCCACAAGCTCGGTGCCCCAGACCTGCGGATCCCAGGATATGCCCTGCCCAGCGACCCCTTCACCACCTCGCTCAGCCTCCATATGCTTACCTTGGCCGTGTCCACCTCCTTCATCACCATGTAGGGCTCGCAGCACTCGCTGATGTCCCCCTGCTGTAATACTTTCTCCAGCTGAGGGGCAGGCAGGGCCAGTGAGGCTGGGACCCCAATCCCACACCATTTCCAACTGTCTGGCCCCCTCGTCGGTCCTCAGACACTCCATCCAGCTAGGGCTCTGGCTCCAATGCCTCCCATGGCTCCCACTGCCCTCGGGATTGAGCGCTAGCTATCGGCTTGCCCAGCCAGCTGCCCCCTCCCCCACCCTTTGAGCCCACTCCAAACCCAAGTCTCCATATTTTCTCTACATTTATACTTTTGTTAGTATACAAGGAGGCCATTCCAAGCACAGCCGGAGGCCAATCCTGACCACTCGCAAGCTGTGGGAGCCTAAATAGGTCTCTAACCCATTCTGTACCTCAGTTTTCCCCATCTGTAAAATGGAGGCCATGGCAACCCCCACCTCCTGAGGTTGCTGTGAGGTTAAAGGTGGGAATCCCTGCGCAGTCTGACTGACGTGAGCAGTGCCTGCCTGTAGGTTAGTGTCATTAGTGTAACCGAACTGAATGTGTGGGTGAAGGAAATTTGAGCTCATTCCAGAAATAGAAGATCTCACACAAATGTGCCAACTAGGTCTTTCTTCCCCTAATAAGCTGAAAAACTCTCAACTTAAAGAACATTCTAAATGCCCATTTGCACGTGCCAGGCCTCCCACTCGTGGGTCTCAGCTTAGCTATCGCCTCTCCACGGAAGCCCTCCGTGATTTCTCATCACCTAGGTTGGGTCAGGAGCCTCCTCTGGGCTCGCCCCACTGCCTGTGCTTCCGTGACAAGACTTTATCACCCTTCTTGGTGACCTGCTCATCCTCTTCCATGAAAGCAGGGATCACACCTCTGGCGTTTACCATTATCACCCCCTGACCCAGCCCCAGCAGGCACCTTGATGACCAGGAAGATGTCAGGTGAAGGGTAGGTCACGGAGAAGATGGCAGAGCGGGCGAGGGTGGAGATGGCAGGGTGGGTGCCATGGGCCCGCAGCAGCCCCTTCATGGAGTCCGAGTTCAGGTCAAAGTAGAAGTTTTCTGAGATCTGGGGACACAAAAGGCAGCTGGGCCACCACCTCCAGGAAGCCCACTGCCCTGCAACAAGGAGGAAGGTTGGGGTAGGAAAGGGAAGAAAGGGGGCTCCTACCTTCTTTTTCTCCCGCACATCATACAGGGCCAAGATGCCAAAGATGGGCTCAATTTCGATCTCAAACCTACAGTGAATGGGGACTTCCTGGCAGAGGCCGTCCCTAACATTCCCACCACCCACACACCCCACTCCCTCTTGAGACCCAGCCCAGACGTGGTGCATCGTGATGGTGGCGGGGACTAACTTCCATTGGGCCACAAAGAATTCCTACTGAAGGGCTTGCAGGAAAGGCCTGACCCATTTTGCAAAAGGGGAAACTGAGGCATGGGGCTCCTCCCCCCCCATCCTCAGCCATATAACTCCCACAGAGTCCTTCCCCTGAGACTATGCCCATTGTTAAGCTGATATAGAAGAAGCTTTTGGCACAACAATGCCCCCAATCTTGAAGTTCTCAACTCCTGGGCTTTCCTGTCCCCCTTTCTGGGGTGTCCTCTGCCTCCCTGGGCTGAGTCCCATCTTCACTCACCGACAGTCCCTATAACCACCTCCCCATCTCACTCTGCCCTGCTAGCCCCCACTCATCCTGCCAGTCCTAAGGAAAGCATCTTAAAACTTACAATTTGAGGCTCCCCAGTGTGCCCAGAACAAAATCCTACATGGTCCAGCCCTGCCTACCCCTTGGCCTCATTTTTCCCTCTTCAGACACATCTCAGGCTTTGGGTATGTCATGTCCCCCCACCTAGAGAGCCCTGTGTGGTCATCCCACGGTTACATGTCCTGTACACAGTAGGTGCTCAATGAGTGTTTGTTGAATGACTGGATACTTGCAGAGCTGGTTCTCAGCCCTAGTACTTGGGGCAGGCAGCCCACCCGGGCCTCAGGCCAGAGCAGGGCCTCCCTTTCCTGCCCCCATCCAGGCAGGAACTCAGGGTGGGGAGGGGCGGGGCTGGGCTTAGGTCCAAGGCCACATCCTGTTCAGCTCCATTCCCACGCACTTCTGGCTGCTCCCAGGGACTGATGTGGAGGGGGCCTCGGGCAGCTGGAAGCCAGGTCCAGGCAGAGCCCCCTCCAGCTTGGGTCTCAGCAGAGCGAGGGCCAGACTCTGACCTCACAAGTCATGTGATCTCGGGTACAATGACTGCCACTCTGCCTCAGTTTCCCCCCACCCATGCCTGTCTCACAACTTCGTGAAGATGAGGGGTAATGCATGTGAAGGGCTGAGAACAGAGCCTGCCACGCAGTTGGTGCTTAAGACCTGGTGGCTTTGAAGAAGAGGAAGTCTTATTTCCCACCTAAAAGTGCCCGGATGGCCTCATCAGTCTCAGGGCCGCACACAGTCATGGCCCAGCTTGGGTGGTGAGCGCCTAGTGCATGTAAGCATCGGAACATACGTGGGGCCTGGCACGTCTGGAGGGAGGGGTGGGGCAGCACGCACACTCACTTCAGCGACAGACACTTGACCAGGATCCTCTGTCCAAAGTGTTCACGGGGCGGCTCCGGGCGGCTGCAGCGTTCCACGGCCTCATCCTGCCAAGAGTTAGGGAGGGCAGCTGGGACACATCCTTCGAGAAGGGCTTGGAATGCGTGGCGTGAGACCAGCTCTACCCCCAGCCTGACTTAAATTTCTTGCAGCTCCTTGTCTCTGTGCTTTGGTGCACACTAGTCCCCCTGCCTGGAAGCCCCTCCTTCTCCCTCTGCCCTGTTCAGGTCACAGCTTAGCTGGCACTTCCTCCAGGAAGTCCTCCCTGACTTCCTGAGGCCTGAGCAGGCTCCTCATCCAGGTGCTCTCCATGCCCTATTGCAAAGGGCCACATGGCTGGGACCCAGAGGGCCATGTGAAGGCCAATATTCGGCAACTCACTGTGGCACCACTCCGCCTGAGTTGTGATTTCTTGGTAGGAGGGCCTCTCCGCCACTACACTGTGAGCTCTGAAGGTGAGGACCAAGTCTATCCTCTTCATGGCTGTACCTCCAAGTCTTGCCATGCATGTTGGTCAAATAAATACAGAGGTACACAGTAGGTACCTACTAAGAGGTGGTTAGATAAACATAGGTATCTACAGAAAACATTTGATTAAGGCTGTCTGGGCATACAAAGGGATATATTCTAGGCCCCCAGTAAGTATGGGTTGAATAAACATAGGGGTATACAGCAAGCACTCAATAAATGGCTGAATGAAAACAGAGGTGTATACACTAGGTCTCCAATAAAAGTTGGCTGGGCAGGGGTGCCTGGCTGGCTCAGTTGGTAGAGCCCACGATTCTTGACCTCAGAGTTGTGTGTCAAGCTCCATGTTGGGCACAGACATTACTTTAAAAAAACTTGGTTGGGTAAACATTAGTACTCAAGATATTTGAGTTGGTTCAATGCTGTTTGATTAAATAAAGGATTATACAATAGGCACATAATTCATGTTGGTTGACTAGAGTAGTGTATAATAGGTGCCCCCAAAATGCTAGTGGATAAATACAGGAGTGTATAGAAAATAAAATCTACTGGGTAAAAGCACAGAGTATACACTAGGTGCCCGATAAATGTTATATGGGTCAATATAGACATATACAGGAGGTTCTCAATAAATATCAGCTGATTAAGTTGTTTGATTAAGGAGACTATACACAAGCATACATTAAGTATCAGTTGAAAGACTATGAGTATACACTAGGTATCCAATAAACGCTACTGGGATAAATCCAAGGGCATATAGTCGACGTCCAATAAAAGAAATTAAATAAAAAAACAAGGTGTACAGGGGTGCCTGGCTGGCTCAGTTGGTTGAGCCTCCCACTCTTGATTTCGGTTCAGCTCAGGATCTCAGGGCTCTGGGATGGGCTCCGCACTCGGCGGAGTCTACTTGAGATTCTCTCTCTCTCCCTCTCCCTCTGGCCCTCCCCTCTATGTGCACACGCGCTCTAATAAATATCTTTACCCCTCCCAAACAAAAAAAAAAAAAAGGAAAAACCCCAGGGTATACAGTAGGCACCCAGCGAATGTTGTGGGGTACCATACAGGGTCGGGTGCGTGGGTATGGGCCCCGGGTGGGCTTGTGGGCTCCCACCTCATCAGGTGCCGGGTAGAGGGCCAGCAGGGCGCGGGGCCGGTGCTGCCGCCGCGCAGCCTCGTTCCGCCGGTCCACATCCTCAGGGGCCGTGCGCTCTAGCAGCGAGGGCAGCAGTGAGTCAGCTGCCAAGTTCCTCAGGTCAAAGATGCTGGAGGCACCGCTGCTTCGCGGGGTGTCCTCTGGGGAGCCCGAGGAGTGCCGGGGATCATCCTGCCCATGGAGAAGGCACAAACTCGGAGCATCAGCTAAATGCACCTTCAATCCCGCTCCAGTGAGACTGTCCTTGTGCCCAGTCCATATACGGGAAAGCTGAGGCCCATGGGATGCGCTCACCATTATAGGGGTCACTTTGAGGCTCTGCTGAGACTCTTTCTAGAACCTTCTGCCTGGGATGAGTGGCCCTCCTTTATTACCATCCGGGGAGGCTACTCCTGGCACCAAGGTAAGGACATGTGTGCGCTGGGCGGGCGAGAACCTTCTGTGGGGCTTTGCTCACTGTCACCAGGGGAGGGAGAGTTCTTCCCAGTGGGACTGTCGCTGCTCTGGGTATCCCGCCTGACCTCCCCGCCCCGACTCAGCTATACGGTCAAAGGCAGACCACCGTGGTCCAAACCCCGACTCAGCTCGTGACCCTGTGTCCCTAAATCCAGCACGAGGGGCCTTGGGAGCCTCATCTCCATCCAAAAATAGTAACAATGGAAGCCATAACAATAATTCTTGGTAGGATTATCGTGGGCATAAAGTAGGAGCTCAGTGAATACTGGCTCAAGACCCAGTGGGCCTGTGAAGCTCCTCTAATCACCTTGCTGTGCCTCAGTTTATCTGCAAAATGGGTGTGGCCCTGCCTCCCAGGAGAAAAGACGAGGACAAGTATAAAGCCTTGCGTACACACTAAGCCCTTAATAAATGTTCATAATCATGACCCTGAACTTTTAGCTCATGGGGCTGACCCACTTCCTTTTGGGTTCAAGGCCGTTGGGGTTGCTTCCCGTCCCATGTGACCGAGAGCTGGGGCCGGAGCCCACACACACCCCCACACACATGTGCCCCGGGCTCCCTCACCGAGTCCTCTGGGCCGGACCTCTCATCCCCCGAAGTGTCCTGTTCAAAGACCTGGCGGGTGAGGCCCTTCTGCCGCTCTCGCTGGGTCTCCGCGGTGATGGGGCTGTACGCCGCACTCAGATGCTGGTACCTAGGAGGGAGCAGGGCTGGCTGGCAGCAGGGATCAAGGCACACCCACAGGTCCGTGTGATGCCTGCATGGCCACCCAGCCTCCCTGTGACCCACCAGGAAAGTCCAGCTGCCCTTGCAGTGAGCGTGGGCAGATAAGCAGGAGGAGCAGCCCAATGGGCTCAGACCTGGCCTCTCAACCCTCTGCCCAGAGCTGCCTCTGAGGCAGACCCACCTCCTGTGGGCGATGAGCCAATCCTCCGTGTACATCTCCACCGCGGCCCTCACCTGGGCATCCAGCTTTCTGTACGATATAAAATCAGGGTAAACAGAGGCAGGGCAAGAGTGTTCATCTTTCCAGTGGCCTGCGGGGGGCGGGGGGGGGGCCGCAGCATGCCCGTCGGCCTGTTTTGGAGATGTGGAGAGGGAAGCTCAGAGAGGGAGAGTAACTTGCCCAAGGTCACAGAGCCAAGCCAGGAGTTGAACTGGGGGCTGTGGGGAGCTTGATGGAAGGAGGGTGTGGATGAGGAGCATGGAGGCAGACCGGAGTAACAGAGGAGGAGGGCGGGGAGCTGAACCCACCCATCCTCGGGGATCCCAGGCTCCGTGGTCCGGCATTCCCGGGGCTGTAGCAGGAGCTCCAGGTCGTCAGCTGGAAACTCAGCCAGGTCCCGGAGGGGCCCGGGCTCAGCGTCTGGTGGCCGGCTCAGGAGCACATCCTCGAAGTCCAAGGGCTCAATGACTTCAGTCAGTGGGACCTGGGTTGGAGCAAGGTGGCTGTGGGCCATGCCCTGGGGGCTGAGGAGGGGCGGGGAACGTGGACTTGGGCTTGAGCAAAAGGGTGGTGGGAGCCATGGAGAGCGTTGGAGCTGTGAGGTGCCAGGGAGGACAGTGACCTCAGACTCTCTACCCCTCCCCACAGGGCCTGCCCCGCCCCTCTTTCCAGGCAGGAAATCACACCCAGTGCCTGGAGGGGCAGGGTTTGGCTGGAAGGAAAGGCAAGCGCAGCAGAGAAAGACAATTCCTCAGGTCCCACTCCCTCCCCGCTGCAGCTGGAAGTACCTCCCATCCCTGCCCCCAGTCTGGGTGGTCCCAGCAGCAGGAGGTGGGGCGACATCAGGCTGACCACCCACGGGGCTGCCACTGAGCCCCCCCAACCGCTAGGCACTGCAGGGAGAGAGGAGTGGGGACAGGCCTACCCAGGCCAGGGCAGAGGGGAACCCCACATCTGCTAGAGAGCAGGGTCCTGGAGGGGACACCCCCCAAACACGTACCCCCAGGGAACTGCTACTGCGCCGGCTGGAGTGGGGAGAGCCGCTGCGCTCCCGGGACACCTGCTTCCGCACCTCCGCAGCCACCGTCCTGGGGGGACAGGAGAAGGGGCCACTGAGGACATGACAGTTTGGGCAGTGGGACCCTGGGAACTTCACTTCAGGCCCATAAATTCATCCTCAGAGAGGAAAATCCAGGCCATGGAAGGGAAAAACCTAAGCCACGGACTGGGAGAACCCAGGGTTCAGGATCCGCAGATCTCAGCCTCGGGGCCTCAGGGCTGTGGCTGATACAGAGACCCCAGGACCCACCCCCCAAGCTGGGCCTGGGGCCCTTCCAACCCCCACCAAGCACAGATGGAAGGATTTGGTCCCTGCAGGGCATGAGGGTCACAAATCCTTCTTTATCCCTCAGGCCCAGTCGAGTCCCACTGGCCTGCCCCCTGGTCCCTGCCTTGGCTTCCTTATCTGGGGACCTCTGCCCACCCTACCTTCCATCCAGAATGTGTGTCCTGTCCCATCCTTGCTATGGGCTTTTGGGCAAGTTACTCCTGCCTCTGAGCCTCAGTTTACCCAACTGTACTTAAAGTGACCTCACGAGGCTTGCGGTGGGGAGCCGAGCAGGGGGCTTGGTGTTCGGGGGGCACTCCGTACCTCATTCTCAGGGAGCCAGAGACCAGGCTGAGCACGTGTTAAGAGGCCAGCATGACTCACAGAGCACACCCAGTAGCCAAAATCTGGGCTGTGGCTTTCCTAGGCCACCTGCATCTGCGCTGGCCTTTCAAGTCAGGGAGGACGAGGGTGAAGGGGCAAGACTCACAGCGGAGGAGGCCAGCAGAGGAAACTGGGACTTGGTACCCCCAGGCCCTCAATTCCTTCAGCTGAGCTTGGAAGGAGGGGAAGGAGAGAGAGAGCCGCACAGTTATTTGGAGAAGAGGATCCCAGGCAAAGGTTACAGCAAGTCCAAAGACCCTGTGGCGAGGCTCCGTGCTCGGAGCATGGAGAGTCCCGCTTTCCCGAGTCTCTATGACAGCAGGAATAGGGCTATGTGGTCCCCACGGAGGCCCAAGCACCAGCACCTTCCCCCAGGAGGTACCCAATATATTTTTCTTAGGAAAGGAATCCCTCCCAATTTCCCTCCTGGTCCAACTTGCCTAAATCCATCATGAGTTAGGAGAAGCCTCAGACCTTTCAGCTGTGTGGCTCTGGGCAGGTAGGCTACCCCTTCTGGGCTTCAATCCCTCTTAAAATTGAGAAGGCAATTGTCTGGGTGTTTGGGTATTATTCCCTTCCGTTTTCCACTTTTCTGTGTGCTTGGAAGTTTCATAATGAAAAGTTGTACCCCCCCCAAAAGTGTTACGCTGATCGCAAACCATGGACCGTGGATGAAATTAATGTGTGCGGTGCGCTCAGGGGAAGACAGGTCAGGGTGGGGGAGACTGGGGCTAAGGGGGGGTTCATCCGGAAGCCTCTGAAGTCAAACAAAACTTGACCATGACCCTGATCCAACGTGGGGGCCTCCAGCTGAGACCCCAGCATCATTCTTCTGCCTCTGTATTCTATTTACTTCCTCTCCCAACTGTCTCAGTCTTGCTTCTATTGTTTTGGGGGTCTGGGGCAAGGGAATGGAGGATCTTCCAGGAAATTCAAAGGGCATCCCAAATAAGCTATTTTTCCTCAAATTCCCAAAGTTGGGGCTGCCTCCCCTGGAAGCCTGGGCACACAGGGTCTTGGGGGATGATTTATGAAAATGCCGGGACAGGGCGCCCGTCGGTGCCCTGGTCCCAGCTGTTCTGCAGCTGCGGCCCCAGAGCAGGGAGAGGGGAGGAGGAAGAGCAGGGAGAGGGGAGGAGGAAGGGCAGGGCCTCCCACTTCATTTTGTCTTTGGCCTTGGAGAGATGGCCCCTGAGTGGGAAAAGGCCAGGTCCTCGCCACTGTGGCCACAGGAGCCACTTTCCTGTGTCACTGGGCTCTGCAGTTGGACCTGGGCAAGCAGGGATGAGTGTCGTCCCCTCTCTGGACCTCTGCGCTCAATATGGTACCCATATCGAACCGTTCTGGGTTTAAGGCTTGGCACACAGTAAGTGCTCAATTAAGGCTTGCTGTCACTAAGTTGCCTTAAAAGGATCCTGGGAAACTGGAATTTCTGGCCCTGCTTTTTCTGCTGGGCCAGAAGGGGCCCAGAAGGGGAGCGAGGCTCAGAGAAGGGCAGGAAGCATCTGGGCTCACAGAGCTGAATGCGTTAGGTGCCCAGAATCAAACTCCTGTGGGTCAGAAGCGAGTTTGTGCCCCCCAGCACACGGTACTCCACATTGCCCATGATGGGGAGCAGGGTCAAGAACAGGGGTCCTAGAACCTACCTCTCCCGTGTCCACACTCACCATCCCCCCCAGTGGTCCCATGCAGCCTCCAGGTTTCAGGAGCACCCAAACAAGGACAATCCTTGGATCCCTTCTGGGTGGCACCTGCCTCCTTTGCTTGCCCATGTGGGGTCATGCAGGCATGTAGCCTGAACATGACCTGCCCTCCCTCCATCTTCCCTGGCTCGCTAAGGGCAGCCCCGCCCTCTGGGCTGCTCAGCACCCATGCCTGGGAGCCATCCCCACTTCCTCTCTCTTTCTCATGCCCACATCAGATCTGCTTCAGACACCCCCATGGAGCACATTTTTTAAAAAGAGGCAAAATGTGGGTCTAAATATACTGGTTTTCCTCAGGAAATGATCTCTGGATTGCCGTGAGAGAAACTGCTGAGATCAGGTGGTGCATTAGAGCTACCAGGGAAACAAATCCCCCTAAGCTGAAAGTCAGCAATGCTACGGGACACTACACAGACACTCGGAGGGGAAAGATGAAGAGTGGCATCACTGGGAATTCATGTGAGACTGCAGACCTCACCCCAAGGCCGGGCGGATTAGCAGAGGTCTACTCCCTCTAGGGGAGGAGGACAATAAAATCAGAAATGGGAATAACATAAGGCTCTGTCTGACACTGTGTGTTCCCACTTGGGTAAAAAAGTTAGGGAAGAAGATGAGTCCATATAAAATCATGGAGATTTCTCTTTATACCCCACCCTAGCCCTCCTGGACTGGCTGTACACTTTAAAGACAAATGATCTGCCTGCCAGCGACAGGAACTCTCATCTGCTACTGGGGGAAGCCCTTTGGATAATCGCCTGGAAGGACGGAGTGAAGTTGAAGATAAACCAATCCAGCAATTCTACTCAGAGGCATAGACACTCAGGAGAAAACACGTGGCTGGGAACATTCCTGGCAGCCGCGGTCGTGACCACCCCAAAGGAAAAGACACACATGTTCCTTGACCAAAGACGGAGACTATGTGGATGGGAGGAATAGTATGCAGCAATGAAAAAGGATGCACCCGGCCACAGGCAATGGCTTGGGTGAGAGACTCAGGCCACACAAGCCTCGACACCCCACTTGATTCCATTGATGAGACATTCTAAACAGGCAAGAGTAACCCATGGCGCAGAGGGACCCAGCTCGGCAGGAGACATCATAACTCAAGTGAGGAAGGGAGGGGAGCCACCGGCAGTGTGCAGTTGGCTGAGGGACAGAACTAGGTGCAGATCAGGAGAGGCAGCTAGGTTGGGTGGCCCAGGAGATCGAGACTGCCTTTGTCTTGACCCGAGGGACTGTTTCCCTAACATCTGTTGTTTAATTGTTGTTGTTTGGTTTTTTAATTTTTTAAAAAGATTCTACTTATTTATTTGAGGGAGAGAATGAGAGAGAGAGAGAGAGAACACGAGCAGGGGGAGGGGCAGAGAGAGAAGCAGACTCCCTGCTGAGTGGGGAGACCAATGCAGGGCTTGACTCCAGGAGCCTGGGATCATGACCTGAGCCAAAGGCAGACGCTTAACCAGCTGAGTCCTCCAGATGCCCCATGCTTTTTAATTCTTTTAAAAATAAACTCTACCCCCAGTGTGGGGCTCGAACCCATGACCCCAAGATCAAGAATCCCATGCTCCACTGACTGAGCCAGCCAGACATCCCCCCCCTCATTGGTTCTATAACTACTCTTTAAACTTTGGACTTTTCTAGATGCATGTCAAATGTCACCATTATTTTAAAGGTAGAAAATAGCGGCGCCTGGGTAGCTCCATTGGTTGAGCGACTGCCTTTGTTTGGCTCAGGTCGTGATCCTGGAGTCCCGGGTTCAGGTCCTGCATGCAGCGTCCTGCATGCGGCTCCCTGCTCAGCAGGGGATCTGCTTCTCCCTCTGACCCTCTCCCTCTCATGCTAACTCACTCTCATTGTCTCTCTCTCTCAAATATATATATAAATAAAATCTTTAAAAAAAAAGGTAGAAAATAATAATACATGTGTGTGCTCAAGTTTGCAGATATATTTGGGGACAGGGGTGGGAGGGAGCCATTTCCTTGAAATCCCAGAGGCACCTTTGGAATTTGGTTAATACACGTCTCTTTGTTCTCTCCAAGTCACTATTTCCTTGAGTGAGAAATGCAACCAGCCCAGCATCAGATACCCAGGGGCAGGGGCGGGGGGGGGGGGGGGGGGGGGGGGGCAGTGGCGAGATAAGATGCCACAATCAGATGCCTGGAAGAATGGGAGGGGGGGGGATAGGTGAGGACAGGAAGAGTGACAGGGTTGCTGAGACTGTTCTGAAGTCTGGGGCCCCACGCTTCTGGGCTCACTTCCCCACGAGAGATGCTCGACAGCCGCCTAACCACTGTGAGTCCCACTTTCCATAGTTAAACCTATGTCGAGAGGCTCTGGTGACACACAAATGGCATTCCCGCTGGGGACCAGCCAGCCATAAACATACTGTGAGCTCTGGCCACTACCGCCATTCCATATTGTATTTTATTCATGAAAAAATGAACACGTTATATTGCTACAGTAATGTTTGTCTATGTTATTTACATTTATAAGAGTTTGGAGTTTTAAGTTGTCTCCCCAGATCTTTTTTTTTTTTGAAGAATCTGTTCATTAGGAAACGGGGGGGCTGTTTAATATCCGGGTCAATATGGCACTGTGGAATGACTGACTGAATGATTGACTAGATGAATTCAGGCCCAGATCTGAGCATGCAGACACCTGGGTGTCCACTTGGCTGTTAGGGAGGCCCTGGCAGAGGATGGCTGGAGGACTTGAGCCTTTTGCTTGTGGTTCACTGGGTCCCAGGAACATTCTCTGCTCTTCTTACCCTGGGCTCTATAGTATCTGTTCCCCAGGGCAGGACCCTAGGACCTCTCTTTTTTACTGGAGTGGAAACCAGGAACCAAGAACACAGAGACTGAGTGGCAAAGAAACAGGGTCAGAGAAGCCAAAGGTCCAAGACAGAGAGGCGATTCGGGAACATAAAAATAACAGAAGATAAAAATTGGCTGACCGCTATGCTCCAGACACATGGTCACATGTGTGACCGATGTTCAGAACTCCTCGTGGCTCCCCCCTCACTCAGGATACGAGTTAAGGTCTTCCCCACAACCTATAAGACCCTGAGGGATCTGCTCCCACTGTCCCCTTCCTCACTCTGCTCCAGACAGCCTGGCCTAGTCAGATGATTTATTTGTAAATACACTATGCCCGCTTCTGCCTCAGGGCCTTTGCAGTTGCCCTCCCCCCATTTTTGGATTGCTTTTCCCCCACATATGGGCACAGATGCTTCCCTGGCCTCTTCAGAACCTTGCTCAAATGTCACCTTATCATCCAGGCCTTCCTGATCTGCCTCCCATATCTAAAATGGTCCCCATCCTACCCATTTCCTTTCCTTGCAGTGTGTGTCCCCATAGCAATGGCACTTATCATTAATATATATAATCTACTTGATTGTGCTACTCCTCTGTCTACCCCATTTTATCTGCCACCAAGGGTGGATCTTTCCTTGTGTCTCCATCAGGCCAGCTCTGGACGGACAGGGCGCTCCTTCACTTGGGCGTGGCCAGAGCAGCCCCCCCCCCCCCCCCCCCCCGTGGAGAGGACCCCGGAGGCCAACTCCGACTGGCCATGGAGGCAAAGACAGGGGAGAGGCTCTTCAGCCCTGGTCTGAACTCCCCCTTCCAGGCTGAATCTCTTACAATCTCCACTGGCCACGGAAATGGATCCCCCAGCGCCTGGCGCCTGTCCCCTCCCCCGTCTGCCCACCAGCTGGTTGGGTCCCCAGCCCCCACTCCCTCCATTCAATCACCCATCCATCTCCAGCGCGTCCAGCCCGTGCTGGGAGAGCCTGAAGCAGGGCTGGGGGCAGGGGGCCATCCACAGCTGTCCCCTGCTCCCCAGACAGCTGAGCACGGGACCCTGGCAGTGGGGGAAGAGCACGGAAACCTTCCCGAGGGGCCTCCAAGGCCTCCAAGAGCACCATCCCTGTTCCCAAATCCCGGCCCCAGGAGCATCCCAGCCCCGCGCCAGGCAAGAGGATGGGTCGCAAAAGCCCCTCCTGCTCCCTCGCCCTCGGACTCGGGGACCCAGGAAGGACCCGGAGATGGCGAGGAACGCGGAGGGCTCCCGATACCTGCTCTCCCCGAGCCGCCGCCTCCAGGAAGGCCCCCGGACACGCCCCCACGCGTCCCCCAGCGGCGCCCAGGACGGACCTCCGCTCAGCCGCCATCGCACTCGCAGCCTCGCCGCGGCCCCAGCGGGGACCCCCACCGCCCTCCCCGCCTCCCGCCGCCCCCGCCCCCGCCGGAGGAAGCGGACCGGAGTCGGCCCGGGCGGAAGGGGCTTGAACGGTGAGGGGGGAAAGCCGGGGACGGGGAGGGCCGGGCCACCCCGGGGCGGGGCCCGGACACGTGCGGGTGTCCCCGGGAGGGGCCCGGCGGCGGAGCTACCTGTTGATCTTGTGCGCGAAGGCGCGGCGCTCGGCGGCCGCCATGGCGCCGCGCGGGTCCCGCCGCTGCCGCCGCGCGCACCGTCCCCGCCGTGGTCGCCGCCACCGCCGCCGCCTCCCGGTTCTGGGCCGCCCGGGCTGGGCGGGGCCGGGGCCGGAGGCGGGGCCCTTCCGGGTGTGCGGGGCTGCTCTGTGCTGCCCCTGCCGGCCGGAGGGGCGCGGGGACCCCGGGCCACCTCCGCGCGCCCCTCGGGTCTGCGGTGAGGAAACTGAGGCTCTGCAGGGGGCAGGGGAAGAGAGACGCCGGGACCGAGGCCGGGGGTGTCAGACTCCGGGGGATGCTCTTTCTGCCCTCTGATTAATCACCACGATCATCCGTAATAAGTATAATGTCAAGAGTTTATGAAGCACGGCCCTGCAATTCACAGGTGCGGAAGGAACGATCGGTTTCCCATTTTGCAGATGTGTAAACTGAGGCACGGAGCTGCCCAGACGCTTGCCCAGGACTTGAGGGATCACGGCGGTCTCTAAGGCCACTGTGGGATGTGCCCCAGTACAGGACGAGGGAAGCAGAGGGGTCCAGCTGGGCTCCAAGATGCCGGGCAATGTAACTGGGGCTGGAGCGAGCCAGTCCGGGAGGCTGGACTGGCCCGGCTGCCTCCACTGGAAGGAGGATGTGGGGACGTCTTAGTTCACTTGTGGTCTCAAATCTCTCCCCAGTGGTTCCTCTCCAGTTACAGGTCCAGTGCAGCAGTCTTCCAGAATTCCCCAGTCCTCACTCGTACCCCGGATGTGCCAACCCCTTGCTCATCCCCAAGCCTTTGCAAGGGGCGGGTTCCTCCTCCCGACAGCCCTTCCAGCCCTGGTCAGGAAATGTCCCAGGCAGAACTGGGGACTGATTGATACGAGGGCACAGCTCTACCTCAGTGGATCAGTATGAGATCCTGAGCGCAGAGAAGGGAGGCTCGGATTTCCGGGGACACCCTCATACCCTGCCACTCAGCCCCGAGCTCTGGAGGGCACAGCAGGGCTGTTTCCCAGCCTGGCATGTGACATGTGTATCTATCAGCAGCCCACGCACTTGCACTCGTCTGAGTGGTCCAGCCACTTTGACCAGGAGCCTCCAGGTGTAACCCCGCCCATCCCTCTGCTGTGCCCCACCCCATGTCACCCTCACCCCAGCCAGCAGCCTTCCTGGGCTAAAGTCCCTGCCTCGCCTTTGGGCTCCTGGAAGCCAGGCTGGACAAGAAACATGGAGATGAGCAAAAATTGGTGGGTTTCTCCCCTCCGCTCTGCCTCGTTCCAGCCCACACCCCATCATGGCTGGTCTCCCGGCTCCTGCTCTCGGCCCTCACAGTTTGTTCTCCCCTCAGTGTCCAGAAAGAGCCTAGAAACACCTGAATCAGGCGAGGTCCCTCCTCTGCTTAGAATCCTCCCTGGCTCCCACCTCATTCAGGGTAAAAGCCAAAGTCCTCCCCAAGGCCCACAAGACCCTGCCTGATCCGCCCTCGTCCCCTCCCGCTCTCCAGCTGCTCACCTCCTCAATGTCCTCTGAGCCCTCGAGCACAGCTCCCACTTCGCACGTGCTGTTCCCCTTCCCACATGGGGCTGCCATTACCACCCCACTTTTGCAGATGAGAAAACTGAGGCCCAGAGAGGCAGAGCGACTTGCCCAATTTTACCCGGTGAGCCAGGGTCCGATCTGTGATTCCAGATTTGTTACCGGGGGAGCCTGATCCCGAAATGTGTGCTTCCAAAAACCCCCAGAGCCCCAGCCCAGGCCAGGCTGTGGGGCCCAGGGTCCATCTCTCAACTTCTCTGAGTTTCCACTTCCTCATCTCCTCCGTGGTGGGGCTTGAGGCCTGTCCCAGCACTAGGCACAGACCTGACTTGGGAGTGCCAAGCTCCTGGCCCTTGTGGGAACCGATTCCACCCAGGAGCCTATGGGGGCTGCGAGCCCTGTGACTCCAAGCTCCATCTGGGTGGAAGGGCTGCTTCAAAGATCCCTCCAAGGAAAGGCCCTGCCCCCGCCGCCTGGAGCTTGCTACCTGCCCTGGTGCCTACCAGACCTGATTGGTGAGACAGTTCCTCTTCAGGGCACGCCAGGCCTGACTCAGGCAGGCGGGGTGAGGGTGATCCTGGCAGCTGCTCAAACAGAGGCCAAGCTTGGCGGGGACTTTGGCCTCCTTTGGCTGCACGGAGGAACAGACTATGGGATATGGGGACAGTGCCTGTGTACCAGGGAGGAGGGACTGCCCTCGCCCAGGTGGAAAATGACTGGGCCCAGTGGAGGTGGGGCTAAGGAGGCGGGCAGGTGCTGAACCTCCCTTCCCGTTAGTGATGGAGTGGAGCCGAAGATAGCTCTCTTCACACCAGCGCCCCTGCTGTTCCCACTGCCCAGAATGCTGTTCCACTCACTCCCTCCTCTGACTGCTGGCACTCCATGAAGATCTGTTTCTGGCCTCTCTCTCCTCCATTCCCCTGATTGGCTGCTCAGTACTTGTTCTAGAACCTCACCGTCTGAGTCCGTGCAGCATTATCTGTATGCTTGCCTGTCTTTCTGTGGGGGGGCAGGAAGCAGCAGCCTCTAGCCCTTGGCACAGGCTGTGCCCTTGGCCTGGAATGCTGGTTCCCCTGCTCTTTACCTGAACGAACTTCTATTGGTTCTTAGGTCTTCCTCGACCCCCTCCCTTCCCTGCCCAAGCTGGCTCAGGGGCTCCTCTGGGTCCTCCTGCCTCCAACCCTTGGGGTTCCCTATCACAGCCCCGACTACACTCAGTTGTAACTCCCTGTTTCCCTGGTGTCCCATCTCTCCCACTCAAATGTCAGCTCGTGCACGAGGAGCAGGGATTTTTCTCTGCCTTATTCATGGTTATGTCCCCAGCGCCCGGCATAGGGCTGTGCGTATACTAGGTGCTCAATAAGAGGATGAATGAAGCAGAGTGGTACAGGGGTCTGGTGGTCAGGGCACTCTGACACCTCCCTGTCCCCTAGTGCCTACTATGTCCACCATCAGTGTGGTGGGAGAAGCCAGCCCCATAGCAGGAGGACAAATGTCTCAACCTCCCCAGCTGAGTGAGGGGGCGGGGGGGGGGGGGGGGGGGGGGGGGCAGGAGGATAGGTAGAGGAAAGCTGAATGTGGGAACCCACTGCCCCCTGGTGCCGATAACAGGAACGACAGGCTCAGCCCGCTCAGGACTCTGGCCCATCCCTCAGCCCTCCTGCCCACAGGCACAAGGAAAGCCCTCCTCTTGCAAGAAGGAGAGGTAGGTAGGGGAGGGGGTAGTATGCGGGTAAGCCCGGGTGGTGGGCCCAGGATGCAAAGGCCATCTGTTCCACAGGCATCTCCTGAGCACCTGCTGTATGCAGGCTCCTACTAACCAGCCCCCACCGCCACGAGGGAGGGTTGGTCTCATCACACGAGGTCATCAGCCTGCAGGTGCAGGAAACTGAGGCTAAGAGAAGCAGCCACCCATCTCAAAGCACACATTTGAGTCGTAAAACTCGAAACTGGGTCTGTTGTATTTAAGGAACTCTCTCCCCTGGCTCTTTAGATGATTTGGCAACTTGGTGAATCACTTGTTGAATGAACGAATGAATGAATGAATGGAGGGGTGTCTTGAAGCAGGTGGTGAACTCCCAGCAGAAATGGCCACAGGCAGGACTTAGAATCCAAAGAGACCTGAATTCCAGTCCCAGCTTGGCCACACCCAGACTGGGTAACCTGGGGCCTCTCTGGCCTCAGTCTCCTCATCTGTGAAATGGGATGTTACCCTCAGAGCTGGCCCTATGGGGCTGTGATGGGGAACCATGAAGTGTTGTCAGGACAGCACAGAACCTGGGTGATGCCGCCTTGTCAGGTTGTTTTGCCTGCTGCTTCTGGAGCTGGGAAGGAAGTTGGAAGCCGGCTCAGGGGCTCCCGGCCAGCCTGTGGGAGTTAAAGTCACAAAGACAAAGGCTGGGCTGGGCCCAGAGAGGCCAGAAGGGCAAAGTACATTCTTCCTGTTTTTCTTTGAACAGATGGCCCAGCCGCCGGATGCTTGTCTGTCTGGATGCTTGTCCATCATCCCTGAAAATCACTCCTGTCTCTCTCAGTGACACCTCTGTGAAGTTTGCTCACCTTCCGGTGCTCTGACCATATCCCCACATCTGGGGGAGGGATTCACCAGGGTCCCCAGAACACCCAAGGGGTTTGCAAATAGAATTCCGGAGCTCTTCTTTAGAAGGAAAACGTGCATCGCACTTGCTCCCCCTGCTTCTATTCGTTGGAGCTGCCCTGCGCCTTCCTATTTAATGTGTCAAGAAAGATGCCCACCTTCCATCCCAATTAAAATAGATTTTGATAACTGTATCCCAGTGTAATGGGTTTCTGATGGGTTTCCTTCACCATCCAAGGTGTGTGATCTTGTGACCTTACGAACTTCTGCTAATAAGGGCCCACGGCCCAAAAAGGTGCCCCTGCAAATAAGAGACATTTTTGTCAACATGCCTTCCCCCTGCTCAAAGCCTGCTCTGGCTCCCCATTGCCCCAGGAGGGAGCCTGTTCCTCCCTGTGATCTGGAGACCCCTCAGCTGCTCCATAAGCCCGCCCCCTCCCTTTTCCCACCTCATTCCTTCATCCATTCATTTGTGCCAGGAGCATTTATTGAGTGCCTGCTGTGTGCCAGGCATGGGGGACTTCCGGAAGGAGATGAGGTCAGTGCTGGAGGGCATGACAAGTGGGTGTTGGCCAGGCTGAGTTAGGGAGGGAGGGAATTCCAGGCAGAGGGCCGAGCCAAGCAGAGACCGAGAGGAGAAGTAGAAGTCACCTGTGTGGAGGACAAGGGGGAGAGGGAGGTGGGTTTCCAAAGCCTCCCAGTGGGAGCCCGGGCATAGCCCTTCAAGCAGCGGGGAGCCATGGAAGGACGCAGAGCCCCGCAAGGACACCCTGGGGTTTGTTTCCGGAAGAGCCAACCCTCCTGTCCATCACTGGCAGAGGTGTCTTTAGGTAAATGCCCAAACGGAGGACAAATTGGCTGAATATTTCAAAATTAGAAACCTGCGAACCCTCAGACTTAGCAAGTCCCTGCCTAGACATCCAGTCTTTACATTGGAAATGGCGAGGACACGCATGACTAAACGGGGTTGACGGAACAGTCAAGGTTGGAAATAACGATCCCCAAAGGGCTGGGTCCACGGCGCATGCGCAGTGGAGTAGGGAACGGCCTTACAGAGAGTGGGAATTCTCTCTCAATAAAAGACACAGTGAGATCGGGCTCTCTGCTCAGCAGGGAGCCTGCTTCCTCCTCTCTCTCTCTGCCTGCTTCTCTGCCTACTTGTGATTTCTGTCTGTCAAATAAATAAAGTTTAAAAAAAATAAAAATAAAAATAAAAAAAAATAAAAAAAAAAAAGACACAGTGAGGAGGGGCGTCTATGCAGCGCGTGGAATGGCCTGGAACAAGAAAAGCAAGGTGCAGATCAGGGTGTATAGAAAGCCGCCTTGGGTGTCAAATGTTAAGGAAAAACCATGTGTACATCCGTCTTTACTTGATTTTCTAGATATTCTCTTCAAAAAATTCCAAGAAACTGGCGGGGCTGGGGTAGAGGGCAGGAAAGATGCTTTTCTTTCTTTCTTTCTTTCTTTTTTTTTAACTAACAGACCTGATTTATATATTTATTTTGGTGGGGGCGGGGGCAGAGGGAGAGGGTGAGAGAGAATCTCACGCAGGCTCCCCGCCCTGCGCAGAGACCCCCACTGGACTCGATCTCACGACCCTGAGATCACGACCTCAGCCGTTTAACGGATTGAGCCATCCAGGCCATCCAGCTCCCCACCCCACCCCCCACCCCGCAGTAGATCTGATTTCTTTAAAAAAGGTTTCAGTTCACAGGAAACAGCAAATAGTGCAGAGAGTTCCCGTGCGTTCCCCGCGCCCCACCCAGTTTCCTCCATTAGTAACATCTGGCTTTAGTGAGCGACGTTTGTTACAACGGAGAGGTCATTATGCACGGAAGTCCAGTAGTCCCCATTAAGATACACCTTGCGTGTCCTATAATCGGGTCTGGATTGACAGAATGACACGTATCCACCGTAACAGGATCCTACAGAATGGTTCCACCGCCCCGAAAATTCTCTGTGCTCCGCGGCTCATCCCACCCTCCCTCCCACCCCTGGCAACCACTGATCTTCTTTGCGTCTCCCTAGTTTTGCCTTTTCCAGAATGTCACATGTTTGGGATCATACCATACGTGGTTTTTTCAGTCTGGCTTCTTCCACTTAATCACAGGCAGCCTCCCTGTCTTTTCATGGTTTGAAATCGCATTTGTTTCTTGCTAAATAATATTCTGGGGCGGTTATCAGGGGAAAAAAAAAATTCCAGGGAGGGACACTTTTGCCTCATGTCCATCATTACTCCAGCGGCAGTCCGGGCTCAGATTCTCGATCCCTTTGGTAGTGGGGACACTGAGGCTGAGTGAGATGCCCCAAGTCCCCAGAGCCCTCAGGCTGTCTGCCTTCCCCTGGACTGGCCCCTAAAGGACTTTTTCTCTGTCTGAGTTTCCTGTGCCATCTCTTGCACCATCAAAGCCCAAGTGTGGGTCCCGTGTGTAGGACGAACTCTGCAGGAATTTCTCCCTGGCTGCCCAGGGCTCCGGGGAACGCCTCGCCTCTGTGACATGGGACTTCAGAGACGCATTCACCAGGTAACACAGCTGGGGTTCTGCAAGGTTCCAGCGACCCAGCTGACAAGTGGGAAACAATGGGTTTGAACCCATCTTCTAGAGGGACAAGATTGTCTCAGCCCAGACTATTCCTTTATCTTCAGAAAGCAGCTGTGCCAAGAAAAGGAGGTTAGATGCTCAGATGCTTGAGTTCGAATCCTGCACTCCCACTTTTGGCTCCAGGCTTAAACGATTTTTGTTTTATGATTATGAGAACAATAAACTAAAAATACCGACAATACCAAATGCTGACAAGGATGCAGAGAAACTGGATGTCTCAGATGCTGCGGGTGGTGATGCAAAATGGTGCAACCCTTCTGGAAAAGTTCTTAAAACACTAAACGTGCAGTCATCACATGACCCAACGATCCCACTGCCACGTATTTGAAAATGAAAACTGAGGAGCACCTGATTGGCTCAGTCGGTTGAGCATCCAGCTCTTGATTTCAGCTCAGGTCATGATCTCAGGGTCATGGGATCGAGCCCTGCATAGGGCTTTGAGCTCAGCAAGGAGGTGGCTTGAGATTCTCTCCCTCTTCTTCTTATCTCTCCCCTCTGCCCCTCTGCCCACTCTCTCTTTCTGTCTCAAATAAATAAAATCTTTAAAAATATATTTAAAAAGTAAAAAATAAAAATGAAGGGGCACCTGGGTGGCTCAGTGGGTTAAAGCCTCTGCCTTCGGCTTAGGTCATGATTCCAGGGTCCTGGGATGGAGCCGCGCATCGCATCGGGCTCTCTGCTCAGCAGGGAGCCTGCTTCCCTTCCTCTCTCTGCCTGCCTCTCTGCCTGGTTGTGATTTCTCTCTGTCAAATAACTAAAATATAAAAAAAAATGAAGATTTTTGGGGTTCCTGGCTGGCTCATTCAGTAGAGCTCACGAGTCTTGGTCTCGGGGTTGTGGGTTTGAGCCCCGTCTTGGCTGTAGATGACTTAAAAATAAAATCTTTAAAAATAATAAAACCCAACGGAAAATTTATGTTCACATAAAAACCTGTACATGATCATTTATAGAAGCTTTATTCATGATCACCAATAGCTGTCAACAATCCAATTGTCCCTCAACGGGCGAATGTGAAACAAGCGGCCGTCCATGGGTACAATGGAATATTCTTCAGTAACAAAAAGGAACGAACTATTGATACAGGCCACAAAGCTTTGGGCTCAAATGCTTTAATGCTGCAGTGAAAGAGGCCAGACTCAAAAGACTATATATTGTATGATTCCATTTATAGAACATTCTCAGAAAGACAGAACTCTAGTGTGGGAGCGCAGATCAGTGTTGGGCTGGGGCTGGGGGGAGGGGCTGACACAAAGGGGCAGCAGTGAGAGAGTTTAGGGATACTGTGGAGTTTTGGAGCCCACCAGCGGGACAGCAGATGATGACGACGACCCAGTAATCAGGAATGTCATGGGGGCTCCCAGGCACCGGGAGAGCCCTGAGGGCATGTCTGACCCAGCTGGAGGGCGTCTCAGAGGAGCGGGCATCGAAACTGAGACCTGAAGGCCGTACTGGTGGCAGGCAGGTGAACCTCCTGGCAGGCAGTGGGAACAGCATGAGCAGAGGCTCAGAGGAGAGACATTCAGGAAACTGGAGCATTTATCTGACTGGAGTCCACAGGGTGTTTTTTGTTTGTCTTTTGGTTTTGATTCATCTGCTCTTGAGTTGAAAACTGGAGACTCCGCCGTGGGTGGCAGGGCTGCCCTGGGATCCCACCTAGACAGCTCCAGGCCGGGTTCAGCCCTGTGCTGTGAACCCCGCCCAGCGTCGTCGTTGCCCTCCCTGGTCTGCCATGCCCATTTTCCAGACGAGGAAACCCACGCTTAGAGAAGAGGTCCTTTATCACCTGATGTGACCTTGAGGACAACTTTCGCACAGGATTAATCACTCAGATTCTGGGATCAGACAGGCCTGGGTTTGGTGAGCATGTAGAAAGGGTGGGAAAATCCAGGAAGCCTGCCTGTGGAGGTGACCCTGGAGACTGCGGAATGAAAAGGAGCACGGTAGATGTGGACCTTGTAGTTGAGATCCTGGCAAACACTACTCCAACATCCAGATGGCTTTGTTGGAGAGTTCTCTCCGGACGGTGCACAGAATTGGGGGGTCGTGTCTCAAAATCAACGCCCCCTGGGCGTAGCCTTCAGCCAGTGGGGGTGATGGATAAACACCCCCGCTCCCTTGCCCGCAGGTAGGATGACCAAGATGCGTGTCCTATGTTGTCTCCCAGTGGTCCCCAGCAGGACTGAACCCCCAGTTGCTTGCTGGGCTAACCTGCCTTAAACACCCCCCCCCTTACAGGCTGCCTTCCCTTCTCAGTCTCATTTCCTTTCACAGACTGCATTATGTCGCCCCAAATTTGTATGTTGAAGCGTACCCCCTCGAGTAACTCGGAATCAGACTGTATTTGGAGATAGGCTGCTTGAAGAGGTAATTAAGTTAAAACAAGGTCACGTTAAGACAAAACCCTCTCAGGGTACCGAAGATGGGATAGGTAGAGAGTCTCGGGCTTCTGGGATTAGAGGGCCCCTGCCCTCTGCAGAGAGGGAGCTCTGCCAGGTTGGGGCCAGACCTCGGAGCCACGGAAGCCACAGTGTTCGCCCCAAAAACCCATGAAGAGAAGCTTCGGATGTGGGCGGGGCAATGCCACCGCAGAAGCCTCCTCTGCGGTTTCAGGCCACAAAGGAAGGTTGCAGCACATTTCTTCCCAGCCACAAAGGAAATAGTTACTTGTTCAGGGCGGGGCGGGCTTGAACTCAGCCATCTGGGCTGAGCGGAGGGCGCTAAGCGCCTCAGGGCGTCTCCTCCTTCGTGGGTCTTTCTGAGTTATTCTCGGGACTGAGAGCTGACCTTGGTTGTCTTCAGCGCGCAGCCTCTCTTGGCCCCCAGCTCAGAAGCAAAACACAATTCCTTTTTTTTTTTTTTAAAGATTTTTATTTATTTATTTGACAGAGAGAGATCACAAGTAGGCAGAGAGGCAAGCAGAGAGAGTGAGAGGGAAGCAGGCTCCCTGCCGAGCAGAGAGCCCGATGCGGGACTCGATCCCAGGACCCTGAGATCATGACCTGAGCCGAAGGCAGTGGCCTAAACCACTGAGCCACCCAGGCACCCCAAAACACAATTCCTTTTAAAGATAACTTTATCGAGGGACGCCTGGGTGGCTGGTGTTAAGCGTCTGCCTTCAGTTCATGTCCTGATCTCAGGATCCTGGAGATCGAGCCCCACTTTGGGCTTCCCCTGCTCAGCGGAGAGTCTGTTCTCCTTCGACATCTGCCCCTCCCCACTGCTTATGTTCTCTCTCTAGCTCTCGAAGAAATAAATAAGATTGTTTTAAAAATAGCTTTATTGAGGGACGCCTGGGTGGCTCAGTGGATTAAGCCTCTGCCTTCAGCTCAGGTCACGATCTCAGGGTCCTGGGATCGAGCCCCCGCATAGGGCTCTCTGCTCATCGGGGAGCCTGCTTCCCCCTCTCTCTCTGCCTGCCTCTCTGCCTACTTGTGGTCTCTCTCTGTCAAATAAATAAATAAAACCTTAAAAAAAAAAGAAAGAAAAATGTCCTGCACCCATTAGCTGTCATTCTCCTGTCCCATGTCCCCTGAGCCCTAGGCTACCACTAGCCCACCATTCTGGACTTGTGTAAGACCACGGTGTTATATATTATATGTGGTCTTGTTATATGTTATATGTTATATGTGGTGTTTTGTGTCTGACTCCTTTCACTTAGTGTCATGTTTTCAAGACTCACTCTCACTGTGCTGGAGCTTCCTTCCTTCTTGTGGCTAAATCACATTCCATCATCCATGGAGGGACATTTGGGTTGTTTCCACCTTTTTTTAAACGATTTATTTATTATTTTATTTATTTGAGAGAATGGGGGTGGGAATGGGTGGGTGAGGGGGAGGAGCAGAGGGATAGAACCTCAAGCAGACTCTCTACTGGGCACGGAGCCCAACGTAGGGCTCCATCTCGTGATCCCGATACCATGACCTGAGCTGAAATCAAGAGTTGGATGCCTGGGGCGCCTGGTGGCTCAGATGGTTGGAAGTCTGCCTTTGGCTCCGGTCATGATCTCCAGGTCATGGGATCGAGCCCAGTGTCGGGCTCCCAGCTCAGCGGGGAGTCTCTTTCTCCTTCTGTCCCTCCCCTCCCCCACTCGTGCTCTCTGTTTGTCTCTCTCTCAAATGAATAAATAAGATTAAAAAAAAAAAGAGTTGGATGCTTAACCCACTGAGTTACCCAAACACCTCTGGATTGTTTCCGCCTTTGTTGGTTATGAATAATGGTGCTCAGAATATTCAGATACAGGTATTTGTGGTGTATGTGTGGGTACATATCCAGACAGGCCCTATGGTAATTCTAGGCTTAATGCCTTGAGGAAACGCAGGACTGCTTTCCTGGAGGCTGCCCCTGTGTACAACCCGTCCAGCAGTGAATGCGGGAATTTCTCCACAACCTCATGTGAAAACACTTCCTGAGCCCATTTTGCAGATAAGACTTGGGTATCCTGAGGCCAAGCAATGGATAATGGTCCCGCAGCCAGACGCTCGAATGAAGAGTCACGGGTATTTTTTGAGCTCCTGCTGTCTACCAAGCACTGAAGAAAGCAGACAGGAAAACTTGTGATTGTGAGGTGGGGCATGGAGAGGACCCACATGGTTCAAAATAAGAAGTTATAAAGCTTAATGTAAGGTACACAAATCTGGAGAACTGTGCGGGACTAAGGGACTTGTACTAAGTTGCAATCAATTTCTACGACGTCTGGATGTTTTTACACTAAGCGTGGGTGACTTTTTTTTTTTTTAAAGATTTTATTCATTTATCTGACAGACAGAGATCACAAGGAGGCAGAGAGGCAGGCAGAGAGAGAGGAAGGGAAGCAGGCTCCCCGCTGAGCAGAGAGCCCGATGCGGGGCTCGATCCCAGGACCCTGAGATCATGACCTGAGCTGAAGGCAGAGGCTTTAACCCGCTGAGCCACCCAGGCGCCCCAGCGTGGGTTACTTTTAATGCTCTTTTAAAATCGTGGTAAAATATTTATCAGATAAAATTGGCCATTTGAACTAATTTTAAGTGTGTAATTCTGTGGCGTTAATTACATTCACAGCGCTGTGCCACCACACCCCATTTCCAAAATTTTTCATCGCCCCAAGCAGTTCTGCTCTCCTGTAGCAATGACTTCCCATTCTCTGCGCTCCCCCTCTCTTCTGCCCCGTCTCTGTAAGCCAGCCTCTTCTAGGTATTCATATCTGTGACATTATATAGCACAGTCTACTTGTGTGATGAAAAATGGCCAGATTTCATTTTGGTTTTTAAATCTTTTTTCTTTTTTTCCTTTTTTTAGAGAGAGAGTGCAAGCAAGCGGGGGAGGGACAGAGGGAAATGGAGAGAGAGAATCCCAAGCAGGCTCCAAGATCAGCAGCGTGGTGTCTGATGTGTGGCTCGATCTCTGGACCCCAAGCTCATGACCTGAGCCAAAACCAAGAGTCGGACACCTAACGCACTGAGCCAGCCCGGGCTCCTCTTCTTCTTCTTCTTCTCCTTCTTCTTCTTCTCCTTCTTCTTCTTCTTCTTCTTCTTCTTCTTCTTCTTCTTCTTCTTCTTCTTCTCCTTCTCCTTCTCCTTCTCCTTCTCCTTCTTCTTCTTTTAAAAATATTTATTTATTCGACAGAGAAAGATCACAAGCAGGCAGAAAGGCAGGCAGGGGTTGGGGTGAAGCAAGCTCCCCATTAAGCAAGGAGCCCAATGCAGGATTCGATCCCAGGACCCCGAGACCATGACCTGAGCCAAAGGCGAGGCTTAACCCACAGAGCCCCCAGCTGCCCCTTCATTTTTTTTTTTTTTTAATAAAAGAACCTAGGCCCTTGTGTGGGTATTAAGGAGGGCATGTATTGCATGGAGCACTGGGTGTGGTGCATAAACAATGAATCTTGGAACACTGAAAAAATTTTAAAAAATTAAAAAAATAAAAAGGAGTTAGGCCTTGGTGCGAGCTGTTACACCTGCCCACATTAAACACATAAAAGTGTCAGGTGAGGGCACCTGGGGGCCTCAGTTCGTTAAGCATCTGCTTTCTTCTCAGCATATGATCCCAAGGTCCTGGGATCAAGCCCCGCATTGGGCTCCTTGCTCAACAGGGAGCCTGCTTCTCCCTCTCCCTCTGCCCCGTCCCCGCCCCCCACTTGTGCACGCTCTCTCTCTCTCCCAAATACATAAATAAAATCATTTTAAAAAAGCGTCAGGTGATGTCTCGATGGTCTTCAGGTGTTAGAAGGGCTGAAGATGAAGGGTCAGAGGCCACCACAGGCAGACTCCAGAAGCCAGGCCCAGGAGGAGGAGACAGCTGTTTGGATATAAGGCCAGAATTCCAATGGGACAGCTGGAGGGTCAATGTCCCCTTTGGCTCAGGGACATCTGAGCACTTCCAGGCCCAAGGAATAAGGGGCTCACACTGGGGTCCACCAATAATGGACCAGGTTGCTTTGTTGGGTAGTGAGATCCTTGTCATCCCGGATCCAATGTTGTAATTGTCTGTTTACACGTCTGGGTCCCTCGAGTATCTGAGTCTGTGACGGGAGGGATAGCGACCGTTTGGTTTGGTATAGCGGTTGGTATCCACTGGGCGCTCAATGGATGCTCCCTGAATGAAAAGTTGGATGCATTAGTGAACAGGCAGATTCCACCCATCGGGAAGGAGCCCCTGACTTTGGGCTCAGAAGACAGCTTCAGATCTTAGTAGTGTGGCCTGGAACGTAAGGTTGCCCCCCACCATGCCCGCAGATTGTCGACATAAAACGGAAGAACGAGAGCGCCCGCCTCCAGAGACAGAAGAGGAGATCCTGGTGAGTTAAACACTGGTACAGAGTAAGGGCTCCAAGAATCGGACACACCAACTCCCTCGGTTCTTTTAAGAGACAATGACAGAAAAACAGTTGGCCTGCGGCCTGCAGAGGGAATTCCAATGCTGGGTTGGATTGTTTTCCAGGATCCCTGAGATCATAGTGGAGTTTTGGGCCAGAGCTGTTTTCTGTTTCTGTAAATTTCTCTCACTTCTGTGGTCAAAGATTAGGTCGTGGTTTTCTAATATTGCAAAACCCCCACCAGGCAGCAAGGAGCATCCGCTGAGATGGCGAGAAAACCCTTCCAAGAATATAGTGGTCCTGGTTGAAGACGGCACCTGTCATTCAGCCTGGGCACCTGTCCTTCGGTCCCCTGGGGTCTCCTTTTACAATCATAGCATTCTTTCATTTTCTTAAAAACAGTTTTTTTCCTGGGACACCTGGGTGGCACAGTTGGTCAAGCGACCAGGTCTCGGTTTTGGCTCAGGTAGTGATCTCAGGGTTGTGAGATCAAGCCCCCTGTCAGCTCCCCACTCAGCGTGGAGTCTGCTTGGGATTCTCTCTCTCCTTCCCTCTGCCCCCCCTTCCTGGCGCTCTCTATCTCTCTCAAATAAATAAACAAATCTTCCAAAAAAAAAACCCCACAATTTTTTTCCTGCACACCAAAGGAATACATACTCATCATAGGCAATTTGAGAACATTTTCAGAAAAGACCACGTAGGAAAAAAAACTTGTTGTTCAACCGCTCACCAATGCTGATGCTTTTGTGACTTTCATTCTGGTCGTTTTTCTCTACAGAACAGGTATCTGCTCTGTTCTTTTCAAATGTTATGGGGGTGGGGGCTCCTGGGTGGCTCAGTGGGTTACGCCTCTGCCTTCTGCTCAGGTCTTGATCTCAGGGTCCTGAGATCGGGCCCTGCATCGGGCTCTCTGCTCAGCGGGGAGCCTGCTTCCCTTCCTCTCTCTCTGCCTGCCTCTCTGTCTACTTGTGATCTCTCTATCAAATAAATAAATAAAATTTTTAAAAATTAAAAAAAAAGTTATGCTTGTTCTAAGAACCCAACTCTGGAATCTGCTGCGTTGGGATAGTTTTCCCACACCATTGAACTTCCAAGGCTGTGATGGATTCTATATATATATATTTTTAAAGATTTTATTTATCTATTTGGCAGAGAGAGATCACAAGTAGGAAGAGAGGCAGACAGAGAGAGAGGGGGAAGCAGGCTCCCCGCTGAGCAGAGAGCCCGATGCAGGGCCCGATCCCAGGACCCTGAGATCAAGACCTGAGCAGAAGGCAGAGGCTTAACCCACTGAGCCACCCAGGCGCCCCTGGATTCTATATTTTATAAAATTTTTTTAAAGATTTTATTTATTTGACAGACAGAGATCACAAGTAGGCAGAGAGGCAGGCAGAGAGAGAGAGGAAGGGAAGCAGGCTCTTCACTGAGCAGAGAGCCCAATGTGGGGCTTGATCCCAGGAGGCTGGGATCATGACCCGAGCCGGAGGCAGAGGCTTTAACCCACTGAGCCACCCAGATGCCCCTGGATTCTATATTTTAACGTAAGAAAGACTATGTGTATATCCTCATGGTAGAGAGCTGGAGGGGGGTCCTGCAACCACCAAAAGGTCTATGTGGTGGTTAAGATTGAGACCCTGGGATCAAAGTCTGACTTTCACCACTTTCGATATGTGACATCACCAAGGTGTTTAGACTTTCATGCCTCAGTTTATCCATCTGAAAAATGGGGATTTATGATTTCATTTATCTCAAAACAACCCTGGGACCCCCATTGAATAACTAGCAGAGATTTCCACGTTCTTTCTTAGAGATTTCATTTATTTATTTGAGGGAGAGAGTGAGCACCAGTGGGGGGGGGGGAGGGGCAGAAGGAGAAGGAGAAGCAGACTCCCTGCTGAGCACAGAGCCCCACATGGGGCTGGATCCCAGGACCCTGGGATCATGATGGGGGAGAGCAGAGGGAGAGTATCTCAGGCAGACTCGACTGAGCACGGAGCCCAACACGGGGCTCCAAGTCATGACCCTGATACCTGATCTGAGCTGAAATCAAGAGTCAGATGCTTAACCAACTGAGCCATTCAGGCGCCCCAAGATTTCCATTTTCTTTCTTTCTTTTTTTTTTTTTAAGATTTTGTTTATCTGACAGACAGAGATCACAAGCAGGCAGAGAGGCAGGCAGAGGGAGAGGGGGAAGCAGGCTCCCCACGGACCAGAGGAACATACCACACTGCCTTCCCAGCAAGTTATAAAAAATCATACCTATGGTACTATATTTTTTACACAAAGTTACAAAACATGCTTGTCTGCTTTGTCATGATTTACTTGTCCCATTTAGAAGGCATATGTGTTTTATGGAATTTTCTGCATTTGGGTTCCATTTCCTCATTTTAAAAAAGACTTAAAAAAAAAAGTCAAATTACGCAAATGAGTTTGGAGCAAAAAACAGGTGCCACCACCAGTGTTTTCTTTTAAAATTTTATTTATTTATTTATTTGTGGGGGGAGGAGTAGAGGGAGAAGGAGAGAAAGAATCCCAGTCAGACCCCCTGCTGAGCATGCAGCCAGGCACGGGGCTCGATCTCACCACCCATGAGATCATGAATGAAGCCAAAATCAGGAGTAAGATGCTTAACTGTCTGAGCTACACAGGCACCCCTTCTTTTTCTTTTTTTTTTAATTAATGAGTTTACTTTTTTTTTTTAACTTTTAGGCTTGAAGACTAATTGAATGTAAAGCACAGAGAGTTACTACATGTCTCCTCTCTCCCCAACCTGCAGCTTGCCCTATTATTAACATCTTGCATTAGTGATCAATTACTTACAACCGATGGACCAATATTGATAAATGAAGGTAAAACGATGTTCTTATGGATGGAACCTGATCCAATATGACTGGTGTCCTCATAGGAAGGGTTAAGAGGCTGTCTGGGTGGCTCAGTCTATTAGGTGTCTGACTTCGGTACAGGTCATAATCTCAGGGTCCTGGGATCAAGCCCCTGTCCCTCCACTCAGCGGGGAGTTTGCTGGTCCCTCTGCCCCTCCCCCTGCCTGTGCTCTCTCTCAAATAAATAAATACAATCTTTTTTTTTCTTTTTAAAAAAATTTTTTATTAACATATAATGTATTATTAGGCCCAGGGGTACAGGTCTGTGAATCGCCAGGTTTACACACTTCACAGCACCCTCCAAATCTTTTTTTTTTTTTTTAATATTAAAAGACAGTTTCTCCCAGAGGGAAGACCACGTGAAGACACATAGAAAAGATGTCCATCGGCAAGCCAAGGAGAGAGACCTCAGGAAAAACCGACCTTTTGTTCCTGCTTTCTTTCCAGACTTTTGTATTGGGTAGTATTTTCTGACTTCTCATCTCTGCCCCCAGTGATTATTACTAAAATAACTTGACACATAAAATGGCCTCTTGTTAGGGTCGGATCCAGGTTTTGTAGGACCTAAATGCACAAATATATCAATGCTGTTGATTTTACATGAACAATCAACCAGGTGAACCTATCCCCTGAGGCCCCTGTTGGTGGGCTCAGCATAATGGGATACTGGGGGGTGGAGGCACCAACGTGTGTTCATTTAAGATGCTTGATTTTCTTAGTTATGGTGCTTTTGAAAAACATTTCCTAGGGACACCTTAGGGGCTCAGTTGGTTAAGCATCTGCCTTTGGATCAGATCGTGATCTCAAGGACCTGGGATGGAGCTCTGCATTGGGCTCCCTGCTCAGTGCGGAGTCAACTCCTCCCTCTCCCTCTGCCCTTCCCCCAACTCATGCTCTCTTCCTCTCCCTCAAATAAATAAATAAAACCTTAAAAACAAAATCTCCTAAAATATAACAAAGGAGACCAGGCGGGGGGGGGGGGATGATTTAGGACTATCTTAACACACCTTAAGCTCTATTATTAAGCAAATATTGGAGTAGTTCTATTTCTACAATAATGTTTAAATGTTTTCCTAATGGCGCTGTAGCTTCCCTTCAAGAGCAGCTTTTCACGGTTTTCTAGGACCTCTGAACTATCACTGATAGATTGCACTACTTTTCTCTGTTTGGTTTTTTTGCCAAGCATCTGACATTTTACAATTCGTCGGATGCTTGTACAATTTGTAATTCGCCAGATGCCTGCACAATTCTGTTTCTTCGCACCAATTCAGTTGGCGTCGGTTAGGGGGACTTGCAGGGTGCGTCACAGACACACTCCATCTCATCCTGCTGACCCCGGTGGGTCTGGGGCACCCAGGCGCTCTTGGAGGTGCCTTGGCTGGGAGACTCTAGTAGGGGCGCACGTACGGTCGCGCTTTCCGCTGATGGCCGCCAGGGGACGCGAGAGGCCGAGACGCACGCTTGGTCCTCGCCGGTAGGGCGGGGTGGGGCGGGGCGGGGGCGGGGCTGCCGCGGGGGCGGGGCTTGGAGGCGGTACCACAGGCCTTGGCAGGGTCAGCTCTCCTTCAGCCTCCAGTGAGCCTCTCATCCTCCCCGCCCTTATTAATTTTTTTAATAATTATTATTTATTTATTTATTTATTTATTTATTTATTTATTTATTCATTTGTCAGACAGAGATCACAAGTAGGCAGAGAGGCAGAAAGACAGAGAGAGGAGGAAGCAGGCTCCCTGCCAAGCAGAGAACCCGATGTGGCGCTTGATCCCAATCAGGGCCTGAGCGGAAGGCAGAGGCTTTAGCCCACTAAGCCACCCAGGTGCCCCCTCCCGGCCCTTATTTATCCTTCATTTTCCTGCCCTCTTTGAGCACCAACCCTTTCCTGTCCACTTTTGCCCACATTTTCAAGCCCTCATTTGCATCCCTGAGCTTTCCCATACTGCCTTGCACCTCCATTTTCTCACCATCCTGTGCACCCTCATTTTCGGGCCCTCTGCACCTGGCTCTTGGGCTCTTTATTTCAGTGACCTTTCAGAGAAAGTCGTGAAAGGACACACTCCTAGATGGGAACGTGACCCACAGTCGGGAGTAGATGGTCACTCCTACGTGCAAATTTTTAGTTCCACATATTCCAAGAAGCAGATAATTTGACAAACATTCGTTAAATTAATTCAAATGTGTGCGAGGGGAGGTGTCTCAATGCCTACATGCACAATTTTTCCTCTGAAATGCCTGCTATGCACGTCTCATCAGGGCCCCCTGATCAATGGCGCTTGGGCTCAAGGAAATTAGCTTCACCTGCTGTGGCTGAGCAGGGGGAGAAAGGAAATGTTTTGGTGGGGAGTGGGGAGAGGGGCTGGAGTGGGGAGGGTGGAGCGCTGTCAGAGGTTCCCACCTTCATGTCTCTCTTGAAGTTTCAAAGCCGAGCCTTGACCTTGATCCCTTGGTCGCCCTGAGCAGTTACCTTGTCCTCTGAGCCCTGTGAGAAGGGTGAGGATGAGTCACATGAGTGAATGCGGAGGCAGAAGCTTGGGGGACCTGATGGCTTGTAGCCGGATCCTGCTTCCTGGAGCTCCTTCATTCATTCATTCCACATTGGTTTCTTGAGCAACTACTGTGTGCCAAGCTTTGGGGACACAACCATGACTAGGGCAAAGCTCAGGACCCTGCCCACTTGGAGCCCCCAGTCTAGTGGGGGCATTAACCGCAAGAGCGGTCAGTGCTGAATGCTATGCCCACAGGGCCCAAGTGGCATCTGGGGGGTACCAGGGAAGCCCATCATGCCTTTTCTCCACCCCTGGTGCAGCCTGTTTGGAAGATGAGGAACCGGCAGGGGTAGCTCAGGGTACCTGCTTCCCGGACACGGGGAGCCTCGCTCTGGCATCCAATTGTGACGTGATAGAGGTTTATGACTGCGGAGGGGTGGCTGCTGGGGCACCTCGCTGGCAGACAATCAGACAGCCAGGGGAGAGAGGGACCAGTCAGCCTTGGTGCCCCTGATCCTAGACCTATACCATCATGGGAAACAGGAGCCCTGAGGTTTATTCAGGAAGATGCTGACCTGAAAGTCCGGAACCCCCAGTCTGGCCAACATGGGTGAAATGCACACTCCGTATTCTTCCCGGAAGAGACTGTTATCTCTCTTCAATGGCTTCATAGTTGTAAGTATGTCACCATCCAGGCCCTGGGGCTTTGCAGCCCTTCCTCCGTAACTGGCTCCCTCAAAGACAGAAATAAGTTGATCCAAATTCACTGGCATCCAGATCGGTGGTCCCCAGGGAAGCAGGAAAGATGTAGGTCAGACGGACGAGGAGCAGGACACACTGGGAACAGGTGTAGGCTCTGTTCACCCAGAGTCAGTGAAATCAAGCACAGAGGCATGTGATGGGGGGTTGCTGGGAAGAAGGGGAGGGGGTTGGGGCTGGGATTGGTGGTGGAAGAAGAGCTTGACTCCAGGTCAAATCCTGAGAACACCAAGTTGTTTGGGAAGGACAAGAGAGGGTGACTGCTGGGCACTTGGATGGCTCAGTTGTTAAGTGTCTGCCTTCGGCTCAGGTCATGATTCCAGTGTCCTAGGATCGAGTTCTTCCTGCTTGGCGGGAAGCCTTCTTCTCCCTCTCCCACTCCCCCTGCTTGTGTTCCCTCTCTGTCAAAGAAGTAAATAAAATCTTTAAAAAAAAAAAAAAAAGAGGTAGTGATTATTTGGGGGGGTCCTTTAAATTTTTCAAAACACCTTTTTTATCTTACTATAAAAGCGACCCAAAATGTTCATCATTGACAAGGATTTGTTTTGGGGTGCCTGGGTGTCACAGTCAGCTAAGCGGCCAACTCTGGATTTTGGCTCAGGTCGTGATCTCCAGGTGGTGAGATCGAGCCCCCCCCTCCCCGACCATGGGTTCAGCACAGAGCCTGGTTGGAATTCTCTCTCTCCCTCTGGCCCTCCCCCATTCATATGTGCTTTCTCTCTCTTTCTCAAATAAATAAATAAATCCTTAAAAGAAAAAAAAAAAAAAAAAAGATTCTCGGGCGCCTGGGTGGCTCAGTTGGTAAACGTCTGCCTTTGGTTCCGGCTGTGATCCCAAGGTCCGGAGATCTAGTCCCTCATCAGGTCAATGGGGAATCTGCTTCTCCCCCTGTCTTCCCCCCTGCTCATGCGCGCTCTCTCTCTCAAATAAGTAAATAAAATCTTTAACAAAAAACAAATCTCTTCCTCTGCCCCTCCCCTCTCTCGAAATAAATTTCTTTTTTAAGATTTCATTGGTTTAGGGGCGCTTGGGTGGCTCAGTGGGTTAAAGCCTCTGCCTTCCGCTCGGGTCATGATCTCGGGGTCCTGGGATTGAGCCCCACATCGGGCTCTCTGCTCCGCGGGGAGCCTGCTTCCTCCTCTCTCTCTGCCTGCCTGCTTCTCTGTCTAGTTGTGATTTCTCTCTGTCAAATTAAAAAAAAAAGGGAAATGATCCCTTCTTTAAAAAAAAAAAAAAAAGATTTCATTGGTTTATTAGATTTTTATTTTATTTGTTTACTTGTTATTATTTGTTTATTAGAGCATTGGAACAGAGTGGGGGAGGGGCCGAGGGAGAGGGTGAAGCAGGCTCCCCACTGAGCCAGGAGTCTGACGTGGAGCTCAATCCCAGAACCCCAAGACTGTGACCTGAGCCAAGGGCAGATGCTGAACAAACTAAGCCACTCAGGCGCCCCTAAAATAAATCTTAAAAAAAAAAAAAAAGCAATTGTTTTGATAGCAGAATGGCATTAAGGAAAGGTCACCAGGAAAAAGGAGGCTATTAAATATCACTCCTCATCTTGTTACAGGTGTTGTAACATTTTCATGGGAATTAAATGAGATAGAACATTTAAAGAGCTTATGCCTACCAGGAGAACAGTGCTGAATAAATACCATCACCACTTTCCTACCCTTCCAGATTTTTCTATATATCTTTTAAAAACAGCAAAACGAACGCAGGAAAGCTATTGCTTTACGATGCATTTTTCCCTTTAAAAAATTTTTACTTCCCCTCCTTTTGGATAGATTTTATTTTTTAGGGCAGTTTTAGGGTCATGGCACAATTGAGCAGAAGGTACTGAGATTTCCCATATACCCCTGCTCCACACATGCACAGCCTCCCCCATCAGCAACACTCTCCCTGGAGCAGTAAGTTTGCTATAATTCAATCGATGAACTTCCATGGGCATTATCATCACCCAGACTGCATAGTTTTCATTAGGGTTCACTCTTGGTGTTGTACATTCTATGGCTTTGGACAATGAATCCACCATTTTAGTATTTATGGAGTAGTTCACCATATAACGGTGCTCTGTGCTCCCCTGTCTTCCCTAACTCTCCACTCACCCCTGGCGACCCCTGGTCCTCTACTGTCTCCATAGTTCTGCCTTTTCCAGAATGACATATACTTGGGATCGTACACCGCGTAAGCTTTTCAGATGGGCTTCTCTCATTCAGCAATATGATTGTGAGTTTCCTTCATATATTTTCATGGCTTGATGGCTCATTTCTTTTTAGTGCTAATAGTCCATTGAATGTACCAAAGTTTATCCATTCACCTGCTGAAGGCTATCTTGGTTGCTTTCCAGTTTTGGCAATGATGAATAAAGCTTCTGGAAACTTCCATGCGCAGGCTTTTGTGCGAACATTAGTATTCAGCTCAGTTGCATAAATACCAAAGAGCACGACTGCCATATTGGTAAACATTCTTCTCCAACAATAAGGGTCAGACAACTACAGCCTTGTAAATAGAGAGATAAATGGATAGATGGATATTATTTATTTGTAAATGAAATGTATTTATTTATGAATTGCGCATGGCTGTCTTTAAGCTATGCTGACAGAGCTGAGTTGTTTCAACAGAGGCCTTATGGCATCCCAAACTCCAGAGCCTCCAGATATGGCCCGACCGTACCAGCAGCCGAGGCCAATTTCTGGGGCTTTTTGCATGCATGTACACGTGCACGCACACACAAACACACACACACAGATTGCCAACCCTTGTCCTAGAGCATCATTTGAAATAACTGTCGAGTCCCATTGCATGGCTGTGCCATGATTTACCTACCCAATCTGTATTATTGATTGCTTCAGGTAGTTCCATCCCTGAGCATTCTAATGCTGAGGAATGTATGTATGTGTCTATGAGGATATCAGATATTACACTGAATATCTACAAATGTAATTTCTAGGTAAAGTGTTTTATTATAAAATATTTAAGATTTTAAATATGAATTGCAAAGTGTCCTCCCGCAAACCCTCCCCCTTAAAAAAGCTTGTTGCCCGGCAACAGTACATAAGAATGTCTCTCCACATCCTCACTAACTCTGGGTATTAACATTTTTTAATGTTTTTGCTGGTTTTATTGACCTTTGCTCTTCCCCTTCCACCCCCCACAAACCCTGGGAGAGTTCTATTTGTATACAACTAACAGACTATCTTTTCCTGTCTGATTTCTGTCCTGAAGATGTCTGGTGGGATTTTCATTGGCCTGGACATCTATGTCAAATTCAGAGGGGCTGTCCTGGCAAGGGTCCTTGGGCTATCCTCTGCATATCTCCTTAACACTGGCTGTCTGTGCCCGGCAGTGGGCTGCCTCTTGGTGCTTCTTGGCTTTGCTGGGTGGTATGGAGCAACCAGAGAAAACAGAGGCACTCTCTTGTTTGTAAGTTGGATCTGCACCCATCCCCCCAAACTCCCACCCCACCCCCAGGTGAATCCTTCTTTGCACTTATTACAAACCCCTGCCATCCACATCCCCTATTTTTCAGTGCTTGTGGTGTCTCATAGGATGGCATCAGATCCATCCATCTTTTCCCTCATGATATATCTCACTTAGAACTCCTCCCCTACCCCAGGCCATAAAATTATAGTCTCCCAGGTTTTCTTCCCATAATGGGAAGTCTTGATTTCTCACTTTGAGCTCTTTGGCTTTTGGGAGTTTGCTTATGTGTGTGTGGTGTGAGGTAGGGGTCAGTCCTCTCCTGCCTACACTAATTTCCATTATCCTTGGGTCTTTCCTGGGCACAATGCTCTGTTCCATTGACACATGTGTATGTGTTCCCACTAACACAACACTGTTGCTATCATCGTGTCTGCATTAGTACATGTTCAAGTACATGAGATATGAAAGTTTGGAGCATGAGCAAGCAGACAGCGTGTTGCTGATTTTATGCATCTTGCTTATTCTCACATGTAGCCTTGGCTAACTCCCCAAAGGCCAGCTCCAGCTTCCCCATTCCCATTTCCCTTAGAATTTTGTCTGAGTGGATTATCCCACCTTAGGTAAAATTTGTCTCCAGCATTTTTTGTTTTCCTTCCTTGCTGTGTTACTGCAAAACTCTGGTTATTTCAATTTGGGGTTTCAGGGAGATCCTTAGTGGGGTCACCTTTCAGAGCATAAGCAACCTTCACTGTTAAAAGCACCCTCCCTCCATTCTCCTTCTCCCTGAAGCTTTATCATCTCGTTTTCTTTCTTAATTAATCTACTCAGCAAATATTTATTGGACAGGTCCTGTGCCTGAAAAATTCCATTTAATTTTCAATAAGATGTGGACGCTATTTTATCCATAGTTTAGCTTGGAGGAATCAAAGAGTCCTCACCCCCTACGTACAGTACACCAGAGAATCTGATCGATTTTACCCTTTACATCTGTCCCTCCAAATTCTCTGAGATCTCACTCAGAAAAGCAAAATTGTTTTTTATGGTGTTGGGAGCCACAGAGGATTCTGAGCCCAGGAGGAATGCGCCGGGACTCAGGGGCTCACAAGCGCCCTCTGGTAGTCACTGGGGGAACAGAGTGTGGGGGACGAGGGACCGACTGAGAAACCAGGGTGGAGGGAGGGACTGTGCTGGTCTAGGTGGGAGACAGTGGGGGCTGGGCCGAGTGAGGTTGTGAAGCCGGGGAGAAGTGGGCAGATTTGGGATAGATTCTGAAGATGAAACCTGTAGGCCATATGGACTCCTGGATATCTCTCCAGCCACCTTGGTCACCTAGAGGCAGCGAGGTAGTAATATTAATATTAATCCCCACAATCTATTACATGAACCACTTGTCGGGGGTCCCACAACTGCTAAGCCATGTTTGTCCTTGTGGGTCCTGGCGTCGCAGGGTGTGTATCCACGGCGTGTTCCTGCCTTTTCATATCAGGACTAGATAAGCCCAGCCATGGGATGGTTTGGCAACTCAGAGCCTCAATTAGCAAACAGATTTTAATAATCATAGCCAACTAGATGAAAGAAGAGCCAGAAGCTGACCTGCTTTGCCCCCATCTGGCCTCCAGACGCTCTCTAGAACTTACTGATGCCCCTTGAGCTGGTCCCATGCTCACACTGTATCTATGGGGAAACTGAGTCTCCATTCTGTCCTTTCCACCGACCCTCCTGTATCACCACGGGCGCCGGCTGTCAATGCACAGAGCCTTTACTGACCTGAAGGTCCCCTCCTAGGGTCTCCCTGGTGCCCAGAAAATGCAGGACATGAAATGGAGCTCCAGCTGGTGGCTCCGAGAACACCTCGGTGCCAGCATCCTGCACGACATGCAGGAAAAAGCCCTGTGAAAGAAAGCAGCCCCACACCCCACCCGGGGCTGAGTTCTTAACAAACTGAAGAGGCCACAAGGCCTTGGGGTTGGGGGAGGGACAGTCCCCACCCCTGCAGGGACGGCTGAGCAGGCTTCCAGCCTCCTCCCGCCATTCTGTGTCTTCCAGTGTTTCCTGTCCACGGTTACCATTCTCATCGTTGAAATCATAGTTGTCGCCGTGGTCCTTGCCCTATTCCACATTTGTTCCACATTGTCGCTGTTTCCACCCCACATTAGAAAGAAATCCAATCGATAGAAGCACCGCCCTTCCCCCCCAGGAGCCATCCACGGGGTGATACCTGGCCGATACCTGGTGATACCCTGGGGCCGGAGATGGGGTCTCCAGACATGGGGCGAAGAACCAAAACCTTCCGCCTTGAAGGCTCCAGGAGACGGGCCGAGTTAATTTCATTCACTATCTCCCTGGCGCTTGATGGCGAAGCAATGGGCAAAGCTGTGAACGCTGCTGGGGTTTTGAAAGGTGTCAGAAACAGAGGGCTATTGAGCCCAATCCGCCAAAATGACAAAGCACGGATGCTTTGACCCAGCTCTCCCGTCCCTAGAAATCATCCAAGCATTTGCTTGCTGGGGCCCAGAAGGACGTATATACCAGGATAGGCAGGAGATTGCAAGCATCAGTAGAAGGGTGGTTCATTTATACTGAAGTTCTTGGATTATTTGAGAGGGGACCCCAAGAGGGACCTGGAGGTACCAGGGGAAGTGAGGCAGGGAAGGGAACACTGCCCATAAAGTACGACCCTGTAGGCAGCTGGGCTCAGTCCTGTGGGGGGAGGGGGTCACCTGGGAGCAGCACTGAACAGGGGGCTGTTTTCCCACAGGACTGGCGAGTGAACTGCAATACTGATTCATCTCCCAGCAGTGTTGCTTGAGGGCACACGTGGGCTGAGAGGCCACACAGGGAGCCCTCTGCTGCTGGCAGCGGGAAGCCCAGAAATGACAAATCCCACTGGCACCAGGAACCACGGCTAGTCTTGCTAACAACAGCCAGACGCGGAACCACGGGAAGAGGATAAAGCAGAGAGAAGAATAATGAGACTACGCTTTGCTTTGACACACATCGAATATCTCTTCGGGGACACAGGAAACAGTCACTGTCCCCGTAGTGGAGTGGGAGGAACTCGTTGGCTGGGAGAAAAAGGTGGGAGGGAGACTTTCCGCAGTCTACCCCTCTGTGCTTTGTGGATTTGGAACCCATGTGACTATTTACCTCATCCAGAAACTTTTTAATTTAGACCTTGATTTAAAAAATAGAACATGAAATTTGCCCCTTTTGTGCAGCGATTGATTCAGTTGCTAAAGATGATCTTCAAATCCTTAATTGCGTTCCAGCCAAATGGGGGGGGGCGGTGCAGGCATGTGGGTGATTCAGAAGAGCAGATGATTCAAGTTTGTGGTGGGTACGACCAGATGCACGGAGCTCGAGACCCACGCTCTTCCCCATGTCCCTCTCGCGGGGGTGATGGCAGCCAGAATTTGTCCTCCTCCAGAGCAGACTCATCGCTGGGGGTGGGGGGGACTGTGAAAGAAGTAAAAGAAAGCAGAAGGGAGGGCACCTGGGTGGCTCAGTTGGTTGAGTGGTTAAGCATCTGCCCTGGGGCTCAGGTCATGATCTCAGGGACACGGGTTCGAGCCCCACATTGGGGAGTCTGCTGATCCCTCTCGCTCTGCCCCTCTCTCCACCCATTCTCTCTCTTTCTCTCTCTCTGAAATAAATAAAGTTTTAAAAGAAAGAAAGCAGAAGGGGAACCCCACCCACCTGCTCTGTCCCCAGGAAACCTCCCCATGGGGGCACCTTGCTGTTTTGTGGACCCATCACTTCCAGTTTCATCTATGAGGTTCAAGAAATGGCCTTGGAGCACATCTTCTCGACCCTGAGGAAGAATTACAGAGGTTACGAGGAGCCAGATGACTGTTCCACAGGATGGGACTTGGTCACGGAGAAGGTGAGCTCCATCCACATCCCGGGTATGTTATCATGGTACAAGATCCCTAACATAAACTGGCATTCTTTTATTTTTTTTTAAGATTATTTATTTATTTGACAGAGAGAGGTCACAAGTAGGCAGAGAGGCAGGCAGAGAGAGAGGAGGAAGCAGGCTCCCTGCTGAGCAGAGAGCCCGATGTGGGGCTCAATCCCAGGACCCTGAGATCATGACCCGAGTCGAAGGCAGAGGCTAAACCACTGAGCCCCCCAGGCGCCCCTAAACTGGCATTCTTAACCATCTTTAAGAGTCCAGTTCAGGGGTATTAAGTACATTCATGTGGTTATGCGACCATCACCACCCTCCACCGCCTCCGACCCACCATTCTACTTCCTGTCCCTGTGAATGTCACTCCACTGGGGATCTCATGGAAATGGAATCCTGCAATATTTGTCCTTTGGCGATTGGCTTATCTCGCTGAGCATAATGTCCTCCAGGTTGTAAGCATGGGTCAGAATCTCCTTCCTTTTTAAGGCGGAATCACCTTCCATTGTACAGAGATATACCACACTTGATTCATCCATTCCCCGATCGATGGACACTTCCATAATTCCCACTTGTTATCGACTGCGAATATTGCTCACGGACATGGGCGTACGCTTGTCTCTTCAGGTCTCTGTTCAGTTCTTTGGGGGATGCATATGGGAATGAAATTGCTGGGTCATCTGATATTTCTCTGTTTAATTTTTTTGAGGGATTTCTGTACTGTTTTCCAGCGCAGCTGAACCACTTCACGTTCTCATCAACAATGCAGAAGGGTAATAGTTTCTTGGCATCTTTGCCAGCATTTCTTATTCTCTCTCTCTCTCTCTCTCTTTTTTTTTAAGATTTTATTTATTTATTTATTTATTTGACAGAGAGATCACAAGTAGGCAGAGAAGCAGGCAGAGAGAGAAGGGGAAGCAGGCTCCCTACCTAACAGAGAGCCTGATGTGGGGCTTGATCCCAGGACCCTGGGATCACGACCTGAGCCAAAGGCAGAGGCTTTAAACCACTGAGCCATCCAGGTGCCCCTCTCTCTCTCTCTCTTTTTAAAATTCTTATTTATTTGACAGACAAAGATCACAAGTAAGCAGAGAGAGGGAGGGGGGAAGCAGGCTCCCCACCGAGCAGAGAGCCTGATGCGGGTGGGGCTCGATCCCAGGACCCTGAGACCATGATATGAGCTGAAGGCAGTTTTTTTTTCTTAAAGATTTATTTATTCAGGGGCGCCTGGGTGGCTCAGTGGGTTAAGCCACTGCCTTCGGCTCAGGTCATGATCTCAGGGTCCTGGGATCGAGCCCCGCATCAGGCTCTCTGCTCAGCAGGAAGCCTGCTTCCTCCTCTCTCTCTCTCTGCCTGCCTCTCTGCCTACTTGTGATCTCTCTCTGTGTGTCAAATAAATAAATAAAATCTTTAAAAAAAAAAAAAGATTTATTTATTCAGGGGCGCCTGGGTGGCTCAGTGGGTTAAAGCCTCTGCCTTCGGCTCGAGTCATGATCCCAGGGTCCTGGAATTGAGCCCTGCATCGGGCTCTCTGCTTGGCAGGGAGCCTTCTTCCTCCTCTCTCTCTCTCTCTGCCTGCCTCTCTGCCTACTTGTGATCTCTGCCTGTCAAATAAATAAATTCATTAAAAAAATCTTTTTTAAAAAAAGATTTACTTATTCATTTATTTGACAGAGAGATCTTGAGTAGGCAGAGAGGAAGGCAGAGAGAGGGGGGAAGCAGGCTCCCTGCTGAGCGGAGAGCCCGATGTGGGGCTCCATCCCTGGACCCTGAGACCATGACTTGAGCCAAAGGCAGAGGCTTAACCCACTGAGTCACACAGGCGCCCCTCTCTCTCTTTTTAAAATAACCATCCTCCCGGGGGGTGCCTGGATGGCTCAGTGGGTTAAGCCTCTGCCTTCGGCTCAGGTCATGATCTCAGGGTCCTGGGATGGAGCCCCACATCGGGCTCTCTGCTCGGCAGGGAGCCTGCTTCCTCCCTCTCTCTCTGCCTGCCTCTCTGCCTCCTTGTGATCTCTGTCTGTCAAATAAATAAATAAAATCTTAAAAAAACAAAAACAAAAACAAAAACCATCCTCCCGGGGTGGGAGGCGGTGGCGTTTACTTCTTGAGTCTTGGTATTTAAGGAGCAGGACCTGCCTGCCTGTGTCATCAGAAGCTCCTGGGGCAGGTAGTTTAAAAGGGGCTCCTGAGACCAGGGAGAGTTTGGAAGGAAAAAGCATTGTCTGTCTCTAGGATTGTTTCACGTCTGAGTTTGGGGTGCAGGAACTGCTGTGGGGTCATGGGCAGGCTTGGGAAGCAGCCCACGATGGGTAGGGGGCTTCTGGCATCCCAGTTTTGGCCGCTGAGGCTTGAGATGGTGGAGGACATGTTTCATTCATTCTTACAGCCCTTCTGCTAATCTTCACTGAGCACCTACTATGTGCTGCGCGCTATTCAGGGCTCTGGGGACAGAGTGAGGGGACCAATGTGACTGGAGCTGAGTGAATAAGAGGGAGGGTGGGGGCAGATGAAGGCCTAGGGGCGACTGGGCACGCAGATCATGCCGGGCCTTGGAGGCCGCGGTGAGGCATTCGGCTTTTACCCCAAGTCAGATGATAGCCATGAAGGGTTCTGAGCTATGATGGGCTCGAGTAAGGGAGGCTTTCGGCACAAGCCCCAGAATAGCATGATTGCTCTAGACAGTAGCCATGGTGACCGTGATTTCTATTGTTTTTTATTATTTTGCTATTTGAAAGGGAGCCTTCAAGTGATTATTCTCCTCTCTGCAGCGGAAGTGCCGTGGGGAGAAGACCTACACAGATCTTTCCGTCTTCTTCTTCTTCTTTTTTTTTTAAGATTTTATTTATTTATTTGACAGAGAGAGAGATCGCAAGTAAGCAGAGAGAGAGAGAGAGGGGAAGCAGGCTCCCCGCTGAGCAGAGAGCCCGATGTGGGGCTCGATCCCAGGACCCTGAGATCATGACCTGAGCCGAAGGCAGAGGCTTTAACCCACTGAGCCACCCAGGCGCCCCCGTTCTTCTTCTTTGAAATGTCAGCTGGTTGGTCACTCCTGCCCCAGGAGCTGTGGTAAATCCATCAGGACCACAGTCTGCCACAGGCACAACGTGTCCACAGACATCACCCACCAGGAGGTAACTCGAGACTTTGTCGGGTGTCGTCTAGGTAGACCCCAAGGGCTGATGACTTCTAGAAAAATTGCGTGTTTGCTGGAACCCCAGCAAGAGGGGTCAAGAGCTAAAGGGAACGACTGTCATTGGGTGTTCACTTCATTCTGACTACACAGCCTTGGGGGCTCAGTGTTCCCATCCTCATGTCTCCTATGGGGAAACTGAGGTTCAGGGAGGGGACAGATCAATGTCGGTTTAGGTGGCTTTGGTGGAGCTGGGTTTGGCCTGAGTCCGTTCCCTGGGCTACACTGCCTGCCTTACCGAGGGCTTAAAATATAGCAGTAATGATGAACAACGATCATTCTAGGAGAGTGATAGCTCCCACAGGGCTGGACGTCCACTTGGTGAATTCTGTCCCCATCACATATCATGAGGTGGGGAGAGCTTTTCTCCCATTTTATAGATGAGGGGACTGAGGCACAGAAAGTTTCCCAGCGCTTACTCACCACCTGACAGTGTTATCAATGTTTTATTACCTGTGCTTACCACTCAGATGGTAGCCCCACCAGGCAGGAATTATATCTGTTTTGTACATCGCTGGGTTCCCAGGGCTTAGCTCACAGAAGACACTTAATCAATGCATATTAGTAAAGGAGGCATTGAACCCTGTCAAGCTCAAGGCAACTCAAGCTTCCAGAACCAAGAATGCTCCCCTAGAAAGGGGAGCATGTCTGTGACTTCAGGGGGGGGGAGTGGAGGCCCCATCACCCCACCCACTGTGTCTGGTCTCTTAATTTCTCTGAAACTGTTTCTTCACCTACAAAACAGAAAAAGGAATGGTACCCACTTCATGAGGTTAGAGTGATAAATAAGTGAGAAAACACATGTAAATAGCTGAGAAGGTGCTAAATACATGTTAGCCTTTCTGTTCATATGTAAAGAGCACCCAGAAATAACTAAATTACTGAATACTGGCTCTCAGGCCACTGTTACATACTTCATGTAGATTTTTTTCTCTTGATCCTCACAAAAATCTTGGGTGGGAGATCCAGTGGGTCCCGTTTATAGTTGGGAAAACCGAGGCACAGAGTGATGTGTGACTTCTCCAGGGTCACACGGCGAGCAATAACTTGGGACATCTGGTCATACTCTTATTCACCACACTTGGAGGTCACAACAGATAGATACTGGGGAGTAAGTGTATGTTCTGGGTGAGGCGAGGGAACGAGGAGGCCAGGGAAGATGCTGGGATAGTCAAGTGAGAAGGAGCTAAGATCCTTGTGGCTTTGTCCCCTTCTCCTGCCTGAATCTAAGAGGAATTTCATTGGCCCGAGGAGTGGGGCTAATGGGAACTTGGGAGTCCAGAAGCCCTTAGTCAGGTCCTGCCTGCTTTGATATTTGTACCCTCAGGGCTGTTCCCTCAAGGTCTAGACAATAACCAAGACTCAGAGCTTCAACTTGAGTGGGGGCTCACTGGAGGCAGCAGTGATACAGGTAAGGTCTAGGACCTTTAGAACACACTGAGCTCTTTTATTGAGCACCTACTGTGTGCCAAGTACTGTTCTGGCCCCTGGGGATTTCTGCCATTCAAGTGGGCATGGGGGACAGATGATTGTTTCAGTTAAAGATTCCTTCTGGGAAGGGAGTAAAGCAGGGTGACAGGATCGGGAAGGGAATCAGGGATGACTTCCTTGAGGAGGTAACATTTGACCAGTGACCTGAGGAGATGAGGGATAACCATGTGCGGATGTGGGAGAGCTGGAGGAAACAGCTGGTGCAAAGCCATGGGGTAGCAATACGCTTGGCTATTCACAGACCAGGGGGAGGCGCCTGTGGCTGGGGCAGGGTGAGTGAGAAGTGGGGTAGGGGGAGATGAGGGCAGGGAACTGATAGGGTAGATCATAAAAGACCTTGTAGGGTGCAGAGAGGGGTTTGACGTTTATTCTGAGTAGGATGGAAAGCCTTTAGAAGAGTTTTAACATTCACTTTTTCACTCCACAAACCTTACCGAGCACCTCCTTTGACCAGGTGGTGTTGTAGGCAGAGTGGATACAACAACGAACTCCACAGGCAAAAATCTCTGCCCTTGTGAGCATTCTAATCAGCAGCAAAAGGCAAGAAATAGGGCGCCTGGGTGGCTCAGTGGATTAAGCCGCTGCCTTCGGCTCAGGTCATGATCTCAGGGTCCTGGGATCGAGCCCCACATCGGGCTCTCTGCTCCGCAGGGAGCCTGCTTCCTCCTCTCTCTCTGCCTGCCTCTCTGCCTACTTGTGATCTCTCTGTCAAATAAATAAATAAAATCTTTAAAAAAAAGGCAAGAAATATGATTTTTTCAATTGGGCAATTTACTGTATGGTAGTGATAAGTGTTTTTGTTTTTTTTTTAAATTTTTGAGAGAGTTAGAGAGAGAGCATGAGCAGGGGAAGGGGCAGAGGGAGAGGAAGAACCCCAAGAATCTGCACTGAGCTCCAGAGCTCCATCCCAGGACTGAATTTCCTTTTCCTACTTCATTTAAAAATTTTATTTATTTATTTGACAGAGAGAGAGAGAGATCACGAGTAAGCAGAGAGCCAGGCAGAGAGAGAGAGGGAAGCAGGGTCTCTGCTGAGCAGAGAACTGATTCAGGGCCTGATCCCAGGACCCTGGGACATGACCTGAGCCGAAGACAGAGGCTTAACCCACTGACTCACCCAGGCGCCCCCTCCTACCTCATTTAAAAGACAACTGTAGGGACTCCTGGGTGGCTCAGTAGGTTAAGCGTCCTGTCTGCCTTCGGGTTGGGTTGTGATGCTGGAATCCTGGGATCATGCCCCAGGGTTTGGCTCCCTGCTCAGCGGGAAGCCTGCTTCTCCCTTTCCCAATCTCCCTGCTGGTGTTCCCTCTATCACTATCTCTCTCTGTCAAATGAATATATAAAAATCCTTAAAATAATAAATAAAAGACATCTGCATAAGGCAATACCTACAAAATTGTGTTTACTGACTGATATTAAGATGTAACTTATATGACCAAAATAGCACAAAGAAGGGTGGAGAGAAAAGAGACACATAGGAGTAGAGTTTGGATGTGCTACTGAAATTCATTTAGTATTGATCCAAACTAGATTGTGAACAGTTACGATGTCAACTGTAGTCCCCAGGGCAACCGCTAAGAAACGAACTTTAAAATCCAGCAAAAGAAACAAGGGCATAAAAACTCTGCACTAGAAAGTACTTAACATCAAAGAAAGCTGAGGTGAGCAATAGAACAAGGACAAAACCCAAATGGAAAACAAATGGCGAAGTGGCGTATATAAATCTTACCTTCTCAATAGTTACGTTAAAGATGAAGGGATTACACCACTTAACCATACCCTTTAGAAAGGTGAATTGTGTGATATATGATTTTCTCAATAAAGCTCTTATTTTGTTTAAAAAAAAAATCCTCCATCCCTCTGGGCCCCCAGGAAGTTTGTTTTGTTTTGTTTTGTTTTTGCTCAGGCGCTTCCCCCAGATTGATTTGCAAAATGCAATAGTGTTCTTCTGCAGATCACTGCCAGCTGAGATTCATCCGATCTGTTATTTTAAAAATGGGTATTTTGGGGGACACCTGGGTGGCTCAGTGGGTTAAAGCCTCTGCCTTCAGCTCAGGTCATGATCCCAGGGTCCTGGGATTGAGCCCCGCATGGGGAATCTCTGCTCAGCGGGGAGCCTGCTTCCTCCTCTCTCTGCCTCCTTGTGATCTGTCTGTCAAATAAATAAATAAAATCTTAATAAATAAATAAATAAATAAATAAATAAAAATGGGTATTTTTTTTTCACCGTACAAATTTATATTGAATATATGTTTGCAAACTGTACCACGCTCTCTTCTCCAAGGAGGTCGTAATAGTCAAGATCGCAGCAGGAAACAGAATACAGCCCCCAGGTGGTCCTTTTAAGTTTTCAGGGGTTTCCTTGCTGAAGGGTGAGGTGCCGAGGGCCTAGCAACACAGGGAGATTTTACTTCTCCTGGGCCTGAAGGCGGGGAAAGCAGGAGCCAAGGAAGAGGGGTCATCTGCCCACAGCTGCTGTCTCAAAAAGCTAGGGGGGCGGAGGGGGGGGCGCACAGGAGAGAGGAAGCAGCCGGGAAGAGATACTCCAACTTTTCCTCCAATCTCATCTCCTGCAGGTGTTTTCTATTGGGCAAACCTAACCGGAAGTGAAAGGGCAGGGATTTCTGGGAAATGTAGTTCGCAGGATCCAAGGTAGGGCAGAAGAGGGTGTTGATAAGATCTGTGGGAAACAAAGGGAAAATGAAAAAAGTGTGCTCAGAACTGAGACTGATTGTGGAAACAGGTTCAGAGTGACTCTTGCCTGACTGTGGGGGTGGGGGAGGGGGATTTGGCTCTCTAAAACCCTGCCCTTCACTTTCTGGAGGAAGATGCTTCTGTCCCCCTCTCAGTTTATCCAAATTGCTTTGGGTTAGGGAGGTTTCTCGAGTTGGTTCAATATTTCTTTCTTCCATTTCAGCTGCCAGGAATTCTTGCCACTTCTCTGCTATTTATCAAACGAGGCTGACAGAGCCAGGGGGATGACGGGACACCTGACTTACCTGGCTGCTGGAGATTCTGTCTCATTATTACTTCTCTGTGGCCCTCGTTGCTTTTGGAGGGAAGATTGGTAATAAAAGATTCTGGAAAGCCCTGTTATCCTGACTCATTTTTCCTTTATTTCTTATGCCCCTGGCAATGGTTTTAGCTCTAAGTACCTGAATGGGATGATATGGCCTCCCTTCTCATGCAATTGTCTTGTTTTTATAAATTTGTGGGGAATAAAAAACCCAAACATTCACACACCCAAAAACAAAAACAAAAGAACTTGCCCAAAGAAACTCCTATATACCCATCATCCAGATTCAACAATCACGTAGCGTCTGACGTGTTTGTTTCATGATCCTCTTTTTCCCCTTGATGAAGTATTTAGAAACCAATCCCAGACAATGTCATTTTGCCCCATACTTCAGTACAGAGAGATTTCTAAAAATGTATACAACTGTGTCAACCCTAATACTAGCATCACACCTTGACTAAATGTTTGTGTGTCCCCACCCCAAATTCCTATGCTGAAAACGAATCCCCGATGTGATAGTCTTGGGAGATGGGGCCTCTGGGAGGTGACTAGGTCATGAAGGCTGAGCCTTCACCAATGGATTAGTACCTTATAAAAGAGACACCAGAGGGAGCTTCTTTGCTGCTGAGGACACTGCAGAAAAACCCAGCCATCTGTGACCCAGGACACTGGTCTTCACCAGACACTGAATCTGCTGGCGCCTTGATCTTGAACTTCCCAGCCTATGGAACTGAAAGAAGTGTCTGTTGTTTGTAAGTCACACAAATGAACCAAGGCAACACCTTAGAGAATTAACAACCATTCCTTGTGAACCACACAACACACGGCCACCATCAAATTTTCCTGATTGACTCAAAGATGCCTTTTCCTATTGATTTCTTGGTATTTTGTTTGTTTATATCGAGATAGAATTGACACAAACATATTTGTTTCAGGTGTACAACATGATCTGAACCACAGCCATTGCCCAATGATTGCACAATAAGTCTAATGAACATCACCATACATAGTTAAAATTTTTTTCTTTTTCTTTTTTAAAGATTTTATGTATTTATTTGACAGACAGAGATCACAAGTAGGCAGAGAGGCAGGCAGAGAGAGAGGGGGAAGCAGGCTCCCCGCTGAGCAGAGAGCCCGATGCTGGCTCGACCCTGAGATCATGACCTGGGCCAAAGGCAGAGGTTTAACCCACTGAGCCACCCAGGCGCTCCCCCCCCCACCAATTTTTTTTCTTTTGATGAGAGCTTTTAAGATCTGCTCTCTTGGTAACTTTCAAATATGTAATACAGTATTATTAGCTATAGTCACCATGTTGTACATTACATCCCCAGGACTCACACATTCGGTGTTTGCATTGGATCCAAATAAAGTCCACAAATCATGTTTGCTTGTCATATTTCCTAAATCCCTTTTATTCTAATCCAGTAGTTCTCAAATTAGAGCATGCATTAGAATCCTCTGAATGTTCTGTGAGAGCACAGATGCTGGGGGGGCTGCACCCCCAGGGCAGACTGGAGATCTGGAGTGGGGCCTGGGAATCTGAATTCCAAATGATTGCTCCTTCAATGCTGCCAGTACTTGCTCAGAAAAACACCTGCTCTGGGTTCTTCCTCCTCTTCTCCAAGCCCACCAACCTTTGTTACAGAAGGAGCCAAGCGGCGCCTGGGTGGTTCAGTGGGTTAAAGCCTCTGCCTTGGCTCAAGTCATGATCTCAGGATCAAGTCCCACATCAGGCTCCTGCTCAGCGGGGAGCCCGCTTCTCCTTCCTCTGCTGCTCCTCCTTTTTTGTCCTTTTATTCTCCCTCAAATAAATAAATAAAACCTTAAAACGACAACAAAAAAAAGTGTGGATTTACTCCTTGTTTCTACTGTGAATCCTTTATCTTCTTCCTCCTTCCCCCATATTTCCTGTAAGTCACTGGTTCTCTGCCCTCTGGGAACTTTCACAAAATACCCAAGCCTGTACCCGGACTCGTACCTTCTGATTTAATTGGTTGGGGCCCTGGGCTGGGTCTGGGGACTCTGACATTCACCCAGAAGATTCTAAGGGCGGGACGTGGCCGCTGCTGAGAAACAATCCAAGGGCTTCATCCAATGACGACAACTACCTGAATCAGTTCTTTCATTGGAGATTGCAAAATATTGATTTATCTAATCTATCCATCTTGGGGGGGGGGATTTTGAGGAAGTTAAAATGAGCACTGGGCTGTATTTGCTATTGCTGCAATCACCTCCCACTGCAGGAAAGAACACACCAATTTCCTCTGGAGCCAGCCCACCTCTCAGATTTCTGTCCCGAAACCAGATTCTGTCACGTGGTCTCAGCCAGCCAATCAGCACATTCCATCACGTTGGCCCCAGGCTGGCAGTGGATACTCGGTTTGGGGACTTGGGATGAGATGACCACTCCCTTGACGCTCATCTCACCTCGCGAGGGCAAGGCCACAGAGCAAAGGCACAGAGAACAGTTGAGAAGCCTGGGACAGTATTGTGAGTCTGTGGGTCTAGCCCCCCTTTGAGCTCTGCAGTTCATACATTCACTCGACAAACATCAACGGAGCACCTGCCTAGTCTAAGTCATCAATGAACTCTTTTTACTCAGAACACTTCTTTTTTTTTTTAAAGATTTTATTTATTTATTTATTTATTTATTTATTTATTTATTTATTTAACAGACAGAGATCACAAATAGGCAGAGAGGCAGGCAGAGAGAGAGGAGGACGCAGGCTCCCTGCTGAGCACAGAGCCCGATGTGGGGCTTCATTCCAGAACTCTGGGATCATGACCTGAGCGGAAGGCAGAGGCTTTAACCCACTGAGCCACTCAGGTGCCCCTCTCAGAACACTTCTGACACCAAATGTGTGTGCGTGTGGAGGGGTTTCACACCAAACCACTGTCTCGGGGCACCAATGGGGTGTCCTAGAGTTCAGTTCTGACATTAACTACCCAGTATTTGAGGCAGATACACAAGCTTTAGGGCTCAGGCCGACTAGACTGCCCCCATTTCAGATGCCGTTTCAAGTATTGGGTCTCCGGGTGACCCATACTTCTGTCTGACTTGGCTCCAAAATTAGAGGGCTCCAACAATCCCCCTTCCCTGTCAGGCTTGATAATTAAAATCTCACAGTGCTCCCTAAGCACTTTAGTTACGATTATTAGTTAATTATGAAAGGATATAAATCAGGAACAGCCAAACGCATAGGGTAAGGTATGGAGAAGGGGTAAGGAGCTTCCATGTCCTCTCCCAGCATGCCTCCTTCCTAGCACCTTGATGGGTTTCTAATCTAGAAACTCTCTTAATCAAGCAGGGGGTGGGGGAGGGGAAGAGAAGGGGTTGGGGGAGAAGCAGGGCTGAAGAGGGAGCCAACCTGGGGCTCCATCCCAGGACCCTGAGATCATGACCTGAGCAGAAGGCACTTAATGAACTGAGCCAGTCAGGCCCCTTGTTTTTAGGCTTTTTATGGAAATTTGATCATTTAGGTATGATGGATAGAATCACTGGCCATTGCCATTGGTGATTAACTCAATCTCCAGCTTGTCTTCCCTCCACTATAAGGTCAGGTGGCTGGGCTCATAGCTCCCACTCTCTAGTCTTGGCTTTGTCTTTTTTTTTTTTTTTTTTTTTTTAATTTATTTCTCAGGGAGAGAACTAGTGAATGAGAGAGAGCACAAGCACAAGGGGGCGCAGCAAACTCCCTGCCAGGGTGGGAGACCTGTGCGGGGCTTGATCTCAAAGCCCTGGGATCATGACCTGAACTGAAAGCAGATGCTTAACCAACTGAGCCACCCAGGGGTCGCATGGGTTGATCTTTCTGGAGACCAGCCCCCATTCTGAAGCCGTCTAGAGACTGCAGGCCTCTCATTAGCATACAAAAGACATTCTTATCGCTTGAGAAATTCCAAGGGTTTAGGAGCTGTGTGCCAGGCCAGGGACAAAAACCAAGTTTTGGTTTTTTCTTTTTTAATTGTATCAAACAGGAACCGAGCTGGGTGTGGTAGTGAAAAATACATTTGAGGAACTGATATTATATTGAAAGACACACTTGTTATGTTAAACAAGTAAATTATATAGTAGTTTCCATTAGAAGCTATGGGGAGGAAGACACAGGAAAAGGACACCGGAAATGCTGCAGAGTGGCTGCAGTAAGAAACAGGGAGGGGACAGAGGGAAAGGGGGGGCCAATGGGAGAGTGAGATTTGCACAAAGGCCTGAAAGAGGAGGTGAGTGAGAGGAGCCATTTGACTTCAGGCAGACAGAACAGTCGGTGCAAAGGCCCTGAGGCAGGGGCCTGGTGTGTTCAAATAGCAACAAGGCCAATGTGACTGCAGCAGAGCAAATGTGGGGGGCAAGTGGGAAGAACTGAGGGAAGTAACAGGTTAGATCATGCAGGACCTTGTAAGCCGCAGGGAAGCCCCGGGCTTTTACTCTGAGTGGAGGAGCAAAGGACAGTTCCGGTATGGACAGGATCCCGCTGGCTGCTGAGGGCATGGGGCACAGATCATCTTACTAGGACCAGTTGGGGCAACATCACCCTCCCTACCACACAGCAAACTTTCCAGGGCCAAGCTGGTGGGCATGAGGCCTGGCCCCCGAAGCCCCAGAACTGAGTCTCCTCCCTAGCCTGATCCAGACTGTGCTGCATTTCACCTGGCCCTCGACCCACCATCTCCTTGGCTGTGAGTCAACTGCCCTCTTCCTGAAAACCACTTCTCACTAATGGCAATAAAAGAACAATTGCACAGGGACAGATGGCTTTATTTCCTCTTGTGGATAAACGTGCTTGTCTTTCCGAGTGGACATCAAAGAATTGCTTCCACGGGAGAACCACGTCTGGTACAGAAATGACCCAAGTTGGGGGCTCACTCCATAGTGTTTAGGGATCATAGGGGAGATGCCAGTTCGTGGAATTAGCGCTTCAACACCGAGTCCAAATTTCACCCCTTACTTGCCTTTTGGAGTGGATAGGAGAGAAAGACCCAAGAGCATGATCTCTGGGAAGGCCAAAGAAAGCAAGAAAACGAAAAAGCAGAACCCCAAACCCCCAACCGTGGTCATGGACGTGGAAAGATGAGCTGCTTAAAGCAAATGCTGAGAATGTAGGACCAAATCTCGCACTCCCTCTCCAGACCCCAGTCCCCTTGGAGTTAAAAAGTGGTTTTCCCGCAGCCTCTGGCTTCATTTTTGTTTGTAAACTCAACAAATCTCCATCCCTCCGACCAGCCACCGCTGCCACCCCTGTGCCCGCGGGATCTCCCAGGACAGTGGTTTTCGTTCCCCAGAGACTGTCGTGAGTGAAGCCTCCCACCCAAAATTATAAAATAAAAACTTCTATTTTTAGAAGAAACAAACAAAAAAACCCTTTCCTACATTATTCCCAATTTTGAGAAGACCCAGGGGCAGCTAGCTGTCTCAGTTACTACTTAAAGCTCAACTGTCCAAAAATCACGTGTAAACACGAGGCTTACTTCACGTCCAGGGCAAGGCACAACCAGAGCTTTTTTTTTTTTTTCTCCTTATCATGCGGGCTATGACAAGTTGGCTTGTCCCTTAGATAATGGCACTTTGATCCACCATTTTTTTTTTCTGGCAAGCAGCTTAAGGAAAATGGACTAGCCCACAGTGCATCTTAACAGGCTTTTTTTTTTTTTTTAAATAGCTGCTTTAATTTCTCTTTTATGTTAAAGTAACCAACATTTTTGACTCCTGCCCCCAAACATCCCCCAAAGTCACTGTATGTGTTTCCAGAACTTGACCATTTCACCTGTCATCTGGATTGTTGACTTACAGAGATGCCCTCACTTTGAAGATCTCAGGGCAGAAATAAATTCAAAGCAGAGCTTCCAGAAAGAGCCAAGTTCCACTTGAACCAGATCTTCCTCACTTGCAGGAGGAGGAGGCTGAGATTTTTAAGGCTGTATAGCAAGTGGTTTTGGTGGCAAGGCCTGGGGGTGGAACTCAAACCATCTGTTTAGACCATCCTCCAGGGTCTGTCAAATTCTGGGATGTTAGCTGGTGTTCTGGGCCATAAGCAGAAGCCAGGCCACCGGAGTTTGGACTTGGGTGGACAGGAAGGCCACTGAGCTGGGGTGGGGGCGGTTAGAGATCAAGATGGAGATCCCCAGACTGCACATAAGCTCCCAGCAGGAGCCCCTGTGAGCTGGGGACCCCCGATCGTGTGTCAACCAGGGACACTGATTCCCAGCCCATTGCCATCAGCCTGCCACTCCCAAGCATCTGTGAAGAGTGTGTAGCAACAGTAATTACCCAATTTTGCCTTCTTGCCCCTTCAGCCCAACCCAACAGCTTCTCTTAGGGGGAAACATCCTCCATTCCTCCATTAGTAGGAAACATCACCTCCCTGGTCCCCACCGAAGACGTGGCTCAGGAAACGGGGCTCTGGCTCTTCAAGGGTCCCTGAGGAGGAACAGCCCAAATCCTTCCATCAGCAGGTCGCCAGCAAGGGCAGGCGATGGGAACGTTGCTCAATTTCCTTCTCTAGCAGGATGTAAGATGTGGAAAGACCTTGCTTAAAACATCACCAGCCAAATGGGGCCCGGGAGAGGCAGGTAATGGGCTGGAGGGCCCAGGCTCCTGGCTCTGAGGTTAACTTCTGGCAAAAGGTCCCGAGTGGGAACTCCACGGGTTGGGCCATTCTCTGCCCAGCCTGATGGGGCCCACAGTTCCAGAACTCAATCCAGGGATCGGAGATGCTGCAGTAGATAAGCCAAAACAGTGGTGGGAGTGTGGGTGATGCGAAATCCTGGGGAAGCTTAGAAGGCACTTCTGGGGTCTCTGAAGCCGGGGTTAGGGGCTCTGACTTCCCGTCCCTTTACAACGGGAAAGCTGCTCTAATTCGGCTTGCACAGGCAGAGGGTCTGCAGGCCAGCAGGGAAGGGTCTGCGAGGGCTAAAATCACCTCCCCACCTTGGAAGCTTGAGGTCTGAGAAGGTTCACAGGCAACCTGGGACCACACCAGGGGCCCCCGAGAAAGGCATCGCCTTCCATGTCCCCAGGGATGAACTCTGAGGACCCACCCTGCAGGAGGAAGACGATGAAGCATCTTCGACCAGCTGGTGAACACCAGGCAATGCCCCACACAGAATGGATAAGGATGAGAGTTCTAACCCCAGAAGGCACTGTGGAGGCCCTCCCACCAGACGGGGTGGGACATGCTGCCCACCCTCCCTCTGTTAGGATTCCTGAAAAGCAGCAAGCTCGTGCATGTCAGGGCCCACAGACTCTGCCCACCGTGCAGATTCCCCAGGGCCTGGAGCTTGTGATAAGGCTGCTCAGGCAAGTCGGAGGTCATGCGGGAGCCAGGGCAGCTGGCGGGAGGGCAGGGGGCACCCTGAGCTTGGAAACAGCCCTTGTGGCTCATGCCTCAGTCACAGTCCCTGCCAAGGCCAGACGGGGTAGGCAGGGATTGGGGACCATCTCTAGCAGCTGCAGCTGCTGGGCTCAGGGGGCGTGGTGTCCCCCAAGGCCGGGCCTTTCCCATTGCTCCCCGGGCTGGAGCTGGGGTCTAGGGACTCATTCATCTTCTCACAGATGACGTCCACCAGGCGCTCAAAGACCTGCTTCACATTGATGTTCTCCTTGGCGCTGGCCTCAAAGAACTCAAAACCTGGAAGGACACAAGTTGGGAACAGCAGTGAGACTCCCGGAGGGCAGAGCCGGTGCTGTGACATCACCCAAACCTGGTCTCCAAGCCCAGGTCCGCCCTTCATGCGGTTGTGAGACCTTGACCGAGTGCCTCGGTCTCTCGAAGCCTCAGTTGGCTCATCTGTAAAAAGGGAACAATGCTGATGCTGATAAAAGTTGTGGCAGCAGCCCCTATTGGGGCGATGCCAAGAATCTCTTTGTCACAAAGCAATGGCTAAGAGTCTAGCTGGTAATGGTCCAGGACCCAGCAGGCATGTAACAAACAGTGGGTTTCCCAGCGTCCACGGGGCGTCTGCGATGCCCAAAGTCTTGACCCACAGAACATATTAAAAGTGGCAATAATGAGGAGCACCTGGGTGGCTCAGTCAGTTAAACATCTGCCTTTGGCTCAGGTGATGATCCTGGGGCCTTGGGTTCAAGTCCTTGGGATGAATCCTGCTTCTTCCTTTTCCTCTGTCCTCCCCTGCTTGTGTCCATGCTCAAGCGTGCTCTCGCTCTCTCAAATAAATCAATAAAATCTTTTTTTTTTAAAAAAGCGGTAGCAGGGTGCCTGGGTGGCTCAGTGGGTTAAAGCCTCTGCCTTCGACTCAGGTTATGATTCTGGGGTTCTGGGATCGAGCCCCGCATCGGGCTCTCTGCTCAGCGGGGAGCCTGCTTCCTCTTCTCTCTCTCTGCCTGCCTCTCTGCCTACTTGTGATCTCTGTCTGTCAAATAAATAAAATCTTTAAAAAAATTTTTTTTTAAAAAAGCAGTAGCAATAATGGTAATAAATAAGCAGCAGCAGCAGCAAACACCTACGCGCCCCTAACTTGTCTTTCATTTAAAAACAAAAAGCTTGTCCTGGGTGCCTGAGTGGCTCAGTGGGTTAAGCGCTGAATGCTCAATTTTGGCTCAGTTCATGATCTCAGGGCCTGGGATGGAGCCCAGCTCCTTCTCCCTCTGCCTCTACCCCCCCTCCTCTCTCTCTATCAAAAATAAAAATAAAAAATAAAAAACTTTTTAAAAAAATATTTTATTTATTTGACAGAGAGAAATCACAACTAGGCAGAGAGGCAGGCAGAGAGAGAGGAGGAAGCAGGCTCCCCGCGGAGTAGAGAGCCCGATGCGAGGCTCGATCCCAGGACCCTGGGATCATGACCTGGGCCAAAGGCAGAGGCTTTAACCCACTGAGCCACCCAGGCGCCCCAAAACTTTTTTTTTTAATTTAAAAAAGTTTGTCCTCCCAAAGCTAGAAGGTAGTACAAAGGCTCTGGGGACTCGCCCATGGTCCTTCAGCTACAAAAAGTGGGCTGCCGACCTAACAATAAAGGTGTACATGGCAATCCTTCTTGTACCCCTAAAAGGCTGGCACAGGCTCTGCCTACAGGGGGTTACCCCCCGGAATGGTCTGAGATACATCCACACCCACAACACCCACGCAGCTGGGCCAGAAATTCAAACGCCCACCACATTACACAGTGCAGGGTAAACGGGGCCTCTCCCAGCACTTGTCATGCTGTACCATAAAAATGCAATTAAAGAATTATGTGTGTGTAATTATCCATTTACTAGCCATCTCTGTTACTAGAATGCCAGCTTGGGGAGGGCAGGAGCCTTGTCTTATGCCTGGCACAGAGCAGGTGCTCGGAAACTATTTGCTGAATGATGGAGGCGGACCATGAACTCAAATCTTTTACCCCAAGCCTAGTGATCATCGCTGTCAAGCCACTGTCTTCCTAGGCAAGCCTGGCATTTCCTTTTTTTTTTTTTTTAAGATTTTATTTAATTATTTATCAGAGAGAGAGAGAGAGGGAAAGAAAGAGTGCACAAGCATGGCGAGCGGCAGGCAGAAGGAGAAGCAGGCTCCCCGCTCAGCAGAGAGCCCAATGTGGGACTCGATCCCAGGACCCCAGGATCATGACACAAGCCAAAGGCAGGTGCCCAACCGACTGAGCCACCCAGGCATCCCATGCTTAGCATTTCCTTATCCGTGCATGGCTCTGCCTCAAACAATCTGAGTTCTTTTTGTAATGCTATTTTTTTTTTCTGATTATAAATAGTGAAGAAATTAATTAAAGTTAGAAACTACCAAAAAATATCAAGATGAGTAGAAAAGCTATTTATAATCTCATCATCCAGAAACAATGACTATTGGTGTTTTGATATTTTGCTTTCCACTTTAAAAAAAATAGACAAGTACGGGGCGCCTGGGTGGCTCAGTGGATTAAGCCGCTGCCTTCAGCTCAGGTCATGATCTCAGGGTCCTGGGATCGAGCCCCGCATCGGGCTCTCTGCTCCGCGGGGAGCCTGCTTCCTCCTCTCTCTGCCTGCCTCTCTGCCTGCTTGTGATCTCTCTCTCTGTCAAATAAATAAATAAAATCTTTAAAAAAAAAAGTTAAAAATAAATAAATAAATAAAATCTTTAAAAAAAAATAGACAAGTTACACAATTATCGGGGTTGGGTTTGCAGGGGGTATTGCATGTACACACGTGCATCAAATTCTGCCTCCTGCTCCGCAAGCCAGTATTTTAAACTTTATGACAGAGTAGGGAGCCCTCTCACCCCTAGTCACTAGATGTTCTCTGCAAGGTGGGGGCGACATCTGTAAGTATCCAGCCCACGGATGGGAATCGTAGCTGATTTCACCAGTTCTAGGCAGACTGGGGATCTAGGCCCCAACTATAAAGGCTGACTCCCCATCATCCCCATCGTAGCTGGAAATGAGACCCAAGTTGGAGCGCCCAGAAAACCCAGGGAACAGGGGAGCAAGTTCAATCATACCACGAGGGAGCAGACAGCCAGATCTCAAATGGGAGATATTCCCTCGAACAAAGACCCAGTCTGTCCAACAAATAGTAAGAAATAAAGAAGACTGTATAGTCCAGGGTCCCTGAACTTTCTCCGTAAAGGGCCAGATAATAAATATTTGAGGATCTGTGGGCCGTTCTGGGGTGCCTTGAGTTTTGTGTGCAAGCATCAACAAGAGTTCACAGTCATGGTGCCTGGGTGGCTCAGTGGGTTAAGCCTCTGCCTTCAGCTCAGGTCATGATCCCAGGGTCCTGGGATCGAGCCCCGCATCAGGCTCTCTGTTTGGCAGGGAGCCTGCTTCCTCCTCTCTCTCTGCCTGCTTGTGATCTCTGTCTGTCAAATAAATAAATAAAACCTTTAATAAAAAAGAAGAGTTCACAATCATGCTAGCTAACACTCAGATACGACCGCCTGTGTGCCAGACTGTGATACTGGCCTCATGTCATATTCGTTTAGTCCCCACGACAGCTTGATGAGCTGGGGCTCTCATAACCTGCATTTCACACAGGTGGGAGCAAAGGCCCAGACAGATGAAATTACCAAAGCAAGATCACAAGGTGATGGAGAACGAATACGAGTTCATGTTCAATCAGGGCCCGTGTTGGCTTATTTCATCTTTCTAACACCACCCTGAAGGAGACGCGGTTTTCACTGTTTTCCAGATGGGGAGATGGAAGCACAGAGAGGGGAGGCGATGTGCCCAAGGTCACACAGCTACTGGGTTGCAGAATGGGATTCAAGCTCCTGAGTCTGGGTTCTTACCAGCCCTCTCCTGTGGTGGTGGTTACATTGCCTCCTGCAACGAAAGTTCTATAGAGGGCTTTGAATACTAGAATAGATTTCTTTTTAGCTTAGGGGCGCCTGGGTGGCTCAGTCACGCATCTGCCTTCAGCTCAGGTCATGATCCTCGGGACCCAGATGGAGCCCTGCTTCAGGCTCTCTGCTCAGTGGGGAGTTTGCTTCTCCCTCTGCCCCTCCCCCAACTCATACCGCGCGCTCTTTCTCTCTCTCTCAATAAAACCTTAAAAAAAAAGATTTCCTTTTAGCCTAAATTTCCATTTATGTAATTCAAAAAAGGTAGCCTGAGAACTCCTCCTCCCATCCCAGTGCCCTGGTCCCCAGTTCTTGGATGCTCTCGGGGCGCCACTGTTACTAGATGTTTCTGTATCCTTCTGGAGTTTCTTCGGGCAAACCTAAGTGTATATTCTCATTCATATATATTTTTATACACTCCTGCAGGGGCCAGCAAACTCTGAGTCACAGACCCGATCTGGCCCATCACCTACTTTTGTCAGCCAGGTCTTACTGACGGCCACATTCATTCCCGCAAGCTCGCGGGCTGCTTCCAGGCGGAGCTGAGGACGCTAACAGCGACTCTGTGCCTGCACATTACTTCCTGTCTGGCCCTTCAAGAAAACATCTGCTGAGCTGCGAACTAAAGGAAGCAGCCAAGCCCAGTTCTCTGCCGTTCGCTCTTCCCCGTGAGCCCCGTATCCCAGAGATGTTGCCACAGCAGCGCGTCAAGAACGCGTCCGTCCCTTCTCCCAGCTGCGTAGTGCTCTGCCATGTGACTGTGCTCTATGTTTCGAGACGTCCCCACCGTGAGATTTTCAGAAGGTTGCTAACAGCTCTTGTCCCTCCTGCCAACAGTGCTGTGATCTGAGATACTCGCCACTTCCCACAGGGGCGGGATGTTTGGAGGATACATTTCCAGCCATGTTTTTGCCCAGTCTGGGTTCCCAGGACAGTGGCGAGTATCTGTCACTGAATTCCCTGAAATTAAATGCAGAAGGTGGCATACCTCATACCTGTGGGTATTTTTGTGAGCAGAGCCTCAAAGGGCAGAGGGGTGATGACTGTGGTTGGACCCGGACCCTAAGGGTGGGGATTGGGGTTTGGTTCTGGGAGGTCCAGGGCCTGGGGCCCAGGCTGGGCACTAACCAAGGTCATCGGCGAGCCTCCGGCCATCCTCAGTAGGCACGACCCGCTCATCTTCCAGGTCACACTTGTTCCCCACCAGGATCACCTGAGCGTTGTCCCAGGAGTAGGTCTTGATCTGCGTGGCCCTGTGGAGTTTGAGGGCCATGAGGCTAGAAATGGGAGAGTCAGGGCGATAGGGTGAAGGTCAGCCTGTCAGCGGTCTGCAAGCACTCACCAGTCCTGCACGGCGGCGAAGGACTCCTGGTTGGCCACATCATACATGAGCAGGAAGCCCATGGCTCCGCGGTAGTAGGCTGTGGTGATGGTGCGGTAGCGCTCCTGGCCCGCCGTGTCCTAGACACACAGCAGGGTCAGGCCACCCGAAGCTACCCTGTCCCCCACGCCACCCCTGCGGGGCCCTAAGTGGGCCACCACCCCGTGCTCACAGCCCCAGCCTGACGGGAGGCATGGCCCTGCCTCTGTGGAGTTCCCAGTCTGAGGGGTCAGTGGCCTCTCACAGACTTGGACCTCATCTCGAAGAACAGACTCCATGACCCCATCCAAGCGCCACCCGGGCCAGAGAGTACGGTCTCGATGCAGACACCCCGGTGCGCGACACCACGCTCATCGTCATCGGCGGCCATGTTGGGAGCGAGAGCGTGTCTCTGAGGAGCACACAGGTCTGTGGGGGATCCTGCGATGGGCCCCACACCTCTTCCCCACTGGTCACCAGGACTTCTAACCCGTCTTGGGTTAGCAGCTGTCTGCCCCTCAGACCCTATAGGGCAGAACATAGTCTCCTCATCCTGATGAAGTCACCTCGTAGATAATCCGCCCCTCCCCTACTCTTCACACCTACCCCAAGCCCCTCCCTGACTTTGGGCCACTCTTGCTCCCCCAGGGCCCCTCCCCACAGCCCTTCCGCAGTCTCTGGAAGAACCCCAGCCCCTCCTGGGCCAGCACAAAGACCCCTGTCCCTTTGCCCCAGATCCACAACGGCCGCCTGGCCCACCCAGATCTGCAGCTTGATCCTCTTGTCATGGCGATAGACCGTCTTGACCTTGAAGTCGATGCCCACGGTGCTGACAAAGGCAGGTGTGAAGGAGTCGTCCGCGTAGCGGAACAGGAAGGACGTCTTGCCCACGCTGCTGTTGCCGATAAGCAGCAGCTTGAACATGTAGTCGAAGTTCTGGTCGGCTGCATCCCGCGGGCCCGTCGGGGGGTCTCCGGCTGATGCCATCTTGGCCGAGAGCCTCTGGAGGGGCACCAGGAATGGCTCCAGCGTATAAGCCAGACCCAGATTCAAATCCTGACTCTGCCCCTTGGAGGCCAAGTGACCTCAGAAGCATCCCTTGCTCTCTCTGGCCTTCAGGGTCCTCCTCTGGAAAATGGGGACGCTTATCCAATGCCAGGACACAGGCTGTGGGGGGCACATAGGGTGGCTCCTCTCGCCACTGAGGAGCCAGACCCTGCAGAAGGTACAGGTGTGGACTTTGCCCCAGAGTGAGCAGCTGGCTTGGCCCAGGTGTGGGCTGAGGGGAGGGGGGCCTGCCAGCTGGCTAGAGCCCCCCCTCATGGCCTGGGTGTTGACTTTGGCAGGGACGCCTGCCCTGACCACCCCCCCCTCCCACCGCAACGCTGAGTTTAACCCCATCCCTGGCCTCCACAGGGAAGGGGGTTTTAGCGGATAAAGCCCGGGTTTAAAGCCCAGCTCTAGCCCCAAATGGGTCCTGCCACCTTCTATTTGTCAAAGGGGTGGGCCCCATCTCCCTCAGGGCAGGGCTGACTCACCCCAGCCCCAACCCACAGAGGTTGCAGTGACAGTCTCAACTCTAAGGAAGCCGCACTCCCCTCTACCCCGATCCTTCCTTTCTTGTTAATCTGAAGAAGCTGCGCTGCTTCATCTGGGTCCTTAGCCCTCACCGCCTCCCTAGGCCTCAGTTTCCCCAGCTGTCTATGGCCACGCCTTGAGCTGCACAGGGAGGCTCCAGGAGGCCTGGGTGAACCGAGGGCACAGTGGCAGAGGAACCCTTAGCAAAGCTATTTCTCAACAGCCTGTGGGGCTTTTTTCCATTTTAAAAGAGGACCGAACCAGCCCGCTTTTCCTGCCCAGCCCTCAGCCCCACCCGGTGTTCCGGGAGAACGAGTTCGAGGAGGGGAAGACAAGAGGCAGGAAACCTTTCCCCATGCTGGGCAGGGCTGCCAGACTGGGGCCCTTTCCCCAGGCCCAGACCCAGCCCACCTGTCAGCCAGTCCCACCTCTTCCTGACCATCTGGCCACCGTCCCTCACGCCTGGCCCTAGATAAGCGTCCCCGGAGGGCTCGGCCCTGTCCCCCTGCTGGATGTGGGGCGCCCCCGCCGGTGCAGGGGGGCTCAGGAGCTTCCTCCCATCACCATATGGTCCCATCTCCTGTTCCCAGCTGGGCTCTCTGCCCCGCCCGCGCCCCATTAACGCTCCCGGAGCAGCCCAGCTGGGTGGGGGCGAGGGAAGGAGGCGTTCCCCCACCGCCCGCCTTTGTTGCCCGGGCCCCGGGCCCACCCTCTAGCCCCCGGACCCCCAGACCTGCTGGGACGCGGAGGTGCGGGGCGGGATGCGGTCCCTCGGAAGGGGTTACCTCGCGTCGGGGGGCGCTGCCCGCGGGCGTTCCTTCTTCGAACTCGCTGCGGTCTGGCCCCAGCCGCGACGCCGACCCCGCAGCCGCCACCGCCGCTGCCGCTGCCCGCTGCCACCCGGATTCCGCGCGGGCTCCGCCCAGGCCGGGGAGGAGGGGCGGCTCCCCGGAGAGGGCGGGGCGGGGCCGGTCCGGGGCGGGGCTCGCGAACGCGGGTTGGGGGGGAGGGGGAGGGGTTGGACGCGGCACCGAGTTGGGAGCAGCCTAGGGCCCGCCCCCCAACAATAAACTTTTCACTTTTCCTAACTATGTGTAGAGCTCCTACTCTTTGCACGCAAATGAAGAGCGTGGATTCTGGAGTCAAGTTCGAATCCCAGCTCCCCCACTTTCTAGCGCGGTTTAACTTTGGACGTGCTACTTAACCTCGTAGGGCCTATTGCCCCCATCCCTCCAGCGGTCCCTAACAAGAATCCCTACCTCACAGGCCTGTGCGAGCTAGGTCCCTGTGGGCTAGGTCCCTAAAGCGGGCTAGGTCCCTGCGAAATACTCCGCAGGTCCTTTAGAATTGAATCTTTTCCAGATAAGGAAATGGAGTCCCAGAGAAAGGCACCTCTTTGCCTGAGGCCAGACACAACGAGGAAATTTGGCCCTGGCCTTACGTGAGGCCCCAGAATTTTCTTCAAGGCATGAGAAGATCTGCAGGTTTTGCTGGAGTCAAATTCCAATGACTACATCTAAAGCCACTTGCTTAGCTTCTCTGGGTCCCCACTGCTTCGTGGGAACAGCGGCAGCTCCCTCCACGAGCCACACGGATGTATGGAGATGACATGCATCGGGAAGGGCCAGCATCTGATCAGAAACAGGCAGCCCCACAGTCTCCATGGCACTCAACGGCGGAGGTGTGCTTCTCACTCACACCGGTCATCGTGGGGAAGGAAAAATCTAGCTCATCACACTCTGCCTTGCACACTTCTCTTTGAAAGTGACTCTTCAGGGGCACCTGGGTGGCTCAGTGGGTTAAAGCCTCTGCCTTTGGCTCAGGTCGTGATTCTAGGGTCCTAGGATCGAGCCCCACATTGGGCTCTCTGCTCAGCGGGGAGCCTGCTTCCCTTCCTCTCTCTCTGCCTGCCTCTCTGCCTACTTGTGATCTTTGTTTGTCAAATAACTAAATAAAATCTTAAAAAAAAAATAAAGTGACTCTTCACACTTCCTTGGCCACAGCGAGTCCTGTGGCCATTCCCAGTGTTGATGGGGTGGAAAACAGGATTGTTCCCTGGGGCTCCGAACTGGCTATTGTTACTGTAATATAGTAATGCGTCATGGTTAGTGCCCTGCCTGGCACACAGCAAGTGTTCAATGAAGGTGCACCATTAAAGGAAGAGCTTGGGGGGCGCCTGGGTGGCTCAGTGGATTAAGCCACTGCCTTCGGCTCAGGTCATGATCTCAGGGTCCTGGGATCCAGCCCCCCATCGGGCTCTCTGCTCAGCGGGGAGCCTTCTTCCCCCTCCCTCTTTGCCTGCCTCTCTGCCTATTTGTAATCTCTCTCTCTCTGTCAAATAAATAAATAAAATCTTAAAAAAAAAAAAAAAAGGAAGAGCTTGGGGTGTGCAACAGCTAACATCCCAGATCATGCCGCCCTCGGCTCTACCTTTGCCCACCCCTCTTGCCTGCTTTCCAGCTGGAGAAAAAATGACAGCAGCCCTTTCCGAAGAAGTGTTTATTCACATCTGGGGCCTCAGCAGGGCCCGAGAGGACATGGGCATTAGAGGCTCCCAAGGCCCAGGGCAAGGCTTGCAAGGCAGAGCCCATTGCTCAGGAGACAGCCCAGATTGCAAATGGAGGACAGGCCATGGTAGCGGAAAAAGGTCTGGCGGAGGACACTGTACTTGGGGTCCTTCTCCCGCAGCTGGCGGTAGGGGTCGGGGCCCTGGTGGCTTCCAGGTACCTCCCCGCCTAGACCCCGCTCCTTCTCCACCCTGTGCAGGGCCCACATGGCAGCTGTAGTGCGGGGCTCCAGCCAGCGGGCGTTGACAGCGGCCAGTGAGAGGCTCAGGAGCATCAGGCAGAGCTGGCAGGGTGGTGGGAGGAGGACAGGGTGAGTCAGGCCGGGGAGGCAGGAAGGAAGGGTCCCAGGGAGGGTCCTCCTGCATCCTCAAAGCCCAGAGGGGGATGAGACAGCATTAGATTAAAGCTAGGCCTCCCTGTCCTTCCCCAAACCCACTCTAGAGGCCCCAAACAGAGCTCCAGCTTTCAAACTAGCAGCTCCCAAGGAAAGGTTCTATCACCATCTCCTCTATTCAACCCCTCACCCAAAACCTTCTGAGCCTTTCCTCCGATACCCAGACTGGAAGTTTCCAAACACAGCTTTGTCTCCACCCTGGGCGTATCTCTCTGGCCAGAACCTCTCTTCCCCAGATTGGGACAGAGCACCATAACTCTTTCCCCCCAAAAGAGCCTAAGACAGGGCCCATCTCCTCGATAGTCCCTGCCCAGACTCCAGAAGCTGAGATTGGGCCCACAGGGAGTGAACAGAAAGTTCTCCAAGTTCTAGTTACCCCAAATCCTGTCTGTCTCATTGGGCTTATTCTTGAAACCCTTGTCAAGCCTTTCCTGCCCGCATCTGAGGAACGTAATGGGGCCAGGGGAAAGGCAGGATAGAGAAATATGAGATGCAAAGATGGTTCCCTTCCTTGTGGCTGGGGAAATGTGTGGGGGACTCTAAGTTCCCAGTCAGGCTGGTTTTTAAACAATGAGCTGGGGTCACTGCCCCAACCTAGCTGAGTCACCACAGCTTGGCAGCAGGCCCAGCCAGAGGAAAGAGAGGGAGCAGCAGCCAGCAAGGAGACACTGAGGAATAGATAGGGCTGCTAGGGATAGTTGTGCAGGCTGTGCACTGCTCAAGGGTATCCAGAGCCCAGCTTTGTATCCACCAGGAAGGTGCAGTTGCTTGTTTGTTTTTTAATTCCCACAAAGGTGTAGCCATAGGTACTCAGTGGGGTCCTGGGAACGGATGTCCAGAAGACAGTGGAGCCCAAGCCCGCATACCTGGCTGGCCTCCCAGAATGTGAGCTGAGTCCAGGCATGTTGTGAAGCCAAGATGCAGAGGTTGATGAAAGCACAGCCCATGGAGATGTGAAAGTAGAAAGGGAAGAGCTTGCTCTGCACAAGGCCAAAGGTATGTCGGGGAAGGCTTCGGAAAAGCAGGAAGCCTGTAGGGTATAGGGAACCACATGCCTGTTAGGACACTGCCAGGTTTCCTTTCATTCTTGTCTACACCCTGGGTACCCATGATGTTCAGGTGAAGGGTCCCTACCTGAGATGAAGGTCACCCACATTTGCATGCCCCAGGCCCCCGACAAGACCAGTAGATGGACCATCTTAGTCAGGCTTCCTGGATTCCCACCTTCCTCCATCTTGCAGGCCTGGGAAAGAGGCATCGGGTCTTTCAGAGTTTTACCTTTGCCCCATGTCTTCAGCCTGTGAGCCTGCTTAAGGGCAGGGTCACAGCCAGCCCAGCAGAGATAAAGGGCTACCAGCCCGGGGAATGAGGGTGGGGAAGACCCAGAACAATCCTGAGACAACCTCCAACCCCACCTCTCCAAATGTCAGCCCTCAAGATCTCAGGCTCTCTGGACCCCAGCATCCACGCCGGCTCCGAGACCCCAAAATTTCAGTTAGCTCCAGCAGCTCAAACTCGCAGCCCTGGGTATTCAGATATCCCCCCAGTGACTCCCCAAAACCAGCCCAGGGACCTAATTCTAACAGTAAAGACCCCTGGTCACATCTCAGGATCCCAAATATCACGAGGAATATCCTCAAAACACCTCCGGACACCCCATCTAATCCCGGGAAACCCCAAATCTCATCCCGAGGACACCGACCCTGTTACTGCACCCGGATCTCAACCCTCGGCACCCTGGAGTCCGAGAACAGAAGTGCCGGGTCAGATCTCAGAGGCCTGGTGGGCTAGGCTCACTACCTCACTCGGCGCTCGCAGATGGGCCACGGACTTCAGTCCCCTCCCAAGCATTCATCCCGCCTCCCAGCTGAGCCCGAAGCCAATTGGATCGTAGATCTGCCGCCTCCCGTACCACCCTCTTAGATATTGACTAATCGATTAGCGGAAAACAGCCTGGAATCCCGCCCCCTAGCCTGGCTTTTATCCAATTACGCCGCGGCTCCTAAGACCTGCGGAAACAGGAAGGCGCCAATAAGGCCTTTGGCTGCATCGGCGGGGGCGGAGCTAAAATGTCAGCCCCACCCCTCTCTGTGACTCTACCTTTAGGCTTTGCGCGTTTTAATGCGATGGTGTCCCCACGGGATCAAATTTCAGCGTCACAGCTGGGGACTGGCTTCGCGGTCCTTGAGGGGAGAGCATGAACAGGTGGTATGTGGTAGGTGGGGGTGGAAGGGGGTCTGGAGCCCGGCGGGCGCAGGATTCTCGCCCCGGGGGGCGGGGCTCAGGCTAATGACCCCGCCCCCTTCCCCTCCAAGAATTCTCTCCGAGAAGGCGGGAGAAAACACCTGATGCGGGAGGGCAGGGGGGAAGGTTAAGGGGAAGAAAAGGAAGCTCGACTGAGGACCTGCCTGCAGTTGGCGCTCAGAAACGCACCTTCTCTTTTTCAAGCCTCCCAGGGCTCCTCTGGTCCCATTTCCCAGGTTCTCAGTGTGCCGTTAGAGGACACTTTCCCACTACTGTATGTCAGGCGCTGGCATAGGTTAATTTACTTAATCACAACAACCCAGTAAAGTGGCTAGTATGGCATTCCATTTTTACAGTTGGGGACACGGAGGCACGGACAGGTTCGGTAAAATATCGACATCACACAGACGGGAAGGGGCAGAGCTAAGATTCGAACCCAGGCCACTCAGCTGGAGAGTCCCCTGGCTTAATCATCATGTTGCACTGCCCCTGAAAGTGTGGACTTCCTGAGACAGTGATTCTGGAAGGGGTAGCCCAGAACATTGCGGGCAGAAGAAAAGCTCCCAAATCATAAGACGAGTGTGAAGTGAGTGCTTAGGATACTGCCCAGCACTCAGTGAGGTGCTCAGGAAATAAGAGCTTAAAAAATGGATTAAGGAGGATTTTACAGAGCTGAGTTTCCTCCGGTTCCCAGCCTCAGCTAGCACAGGGCTTCGACTCCAGTTCTGCTGACATTTACTAAATAGATATGCCTTGCCTCTCCTGCTCATACTCCATGGCTCCCGCTTTACCTGGGGAGGCAGATCTAACTCCTGTGGGGGTCTTCTAGATCCTTCTCACTACCTAGCCCAGTGTCTGGGGCTGGGATCATCTTTCATCCAGCTCCTGCCATAACTGGGAGGTCCTGTGTTCAGGGCTGAGGCCTCTCTGGGGTATTAGGGAAGGTCTGGGAGTGTCAGGACTTGGGGGCTGGTCTCAGTGCAGCCCCCTGTTTCCCCTTGTTGAAGCGACCCTCTTCTGGCTGGCCTGCCCCAGGACCCTGACTGCTCTGCGCCCTGCTACTGCTCATCTCCCTTGCCCTCCAACGGGTGTTTGCCTGCTAACGGGAAGTGTGAGAAGTACTGGGGTTTGTTGAGCGGCTTCCCTGGGGCTGGGGAGCTGGGAGGGGCTGGAGTGCTCTGGGTTGGTCCTCAGAAAGCCCTCACCCCTTCATTTCCCCAACCACCCCCCTGTTCAGGCTCTTCCTCAGACAAGACCTTGAATTATACAATTCACTGGTCCAGGACCCCAGAGCCAGAGATCGTGGGGCCAGCTGCTTCTGAGAACACAGTGCCGAGTATAGACTGGAGGCTAGAGAGGGACTTGGAGCCTCAGTCGTATGGGTCTCCCATCTTCCAGAACCCAGACTCGCGGGAGCAGTGTAATGATCAGGACCTTCTGAAGAGGCACCACAACACCACTAAGGTCACCCCCGCCCGGGAAGCACCTCCCAGCCACACCACATTCTACCGCTGTGGGGCTTAGGGAGGGGACCCTGGGGGGTCTTTCCCAGGAACCCTTATGATATGTGACTTCAGCACCCAGAAGAGCACCCAACACTCAGCCAGCCCACACTAAAAATGTCTTAAATGAATGGATGAAGGAATGAATGGAGCGGATGTGTGACTGTGTTTCTTAGTGAGAGATACTACCTGTGATAGTTTCTGGACATGACTGCCTGTGGGTCTGTGGTTATGGCTGTGTGTCTGAGTTGAGTGTGAGTGGATGCTCTGAGGTTCTTAACCACCTGGCGTGCATGGCTGTGTCTGAGCTTGCGTGGCCGTAGTTGTGTTTCAATGCTTATGTGCAGTTGTGCTTTGGGGCTGTGGGAGCTCCCTGGAGACGTTGTCTGTGTCGTTTGCCCTTAAGGAGGAGGGCCATTACCCGAGCCCAGTCCAGACACAGGGCTCTGCAGGCGTGCTGTTGGGGGCAGCCCCCAGGTCTGCACACACAGGGGACAAACCACAAGAGTATACTTCAGACCATGTGTGGGTGAGTGGGAGAGGGGTGCACTCAGGGTCTGGGACACCCAGGACTCAGCAGACCCAGCTTACACCCAACCCCCACACAGTGGGTTGGGGTGTGCGAGAAGCACAGGGATGAATTTCTACTACCCCCATGTCCTCCTTTCCTAGAAGCCCTTGGAGACCAACTCTTCCAAAGTCAAAGGTGAGCCTGGGAGGAGCCACACCACCGGTGCCCACTTAGCCCTCCCCCAGCCTCAGCTGAGTCTTGCCCCTGACCTTGGCCCGCACTCCTGTCTCTTCCTCAACCTCAATAGCCCCCAACCCTGCCCCTCGCCCTCCCCTGAGCTTCTGCCGGTCTCTGACCTGACCTTGCCCCTGCCCCCACTCCTCCTAGCCTCGGCTGACCCTTACCTCTGCTCATAGTTAAGTCCACCATGATGATTCCTGACTCCCAGAAGCTCCTGCGCTGCGAACTGGAGTCCCTCAAGGCCCAGCTACAGGCCCAGACCAAGGTGAGGCTCCTCTGCCCTGCCCTCGGCGACCTCTGGCCCTGTTCCCCCACACCCTGCTCCTGCCCCCAAGCCTGACCTCTTCCCCGCAGGCTTTTGAGTTCCTGAACCACTCAGTGACCATGCTGGAGAAGGAGAGCTGCCTGCAGCAAGTCAAGATCCAGCAGCTTGAAGGCGAGGACTGGCCAGGGGTTAAAGTCAGGCTGGAGGCTGGTCCTGCTGGGGTCAGCTGGGTTAGCCCAAAGTGAAAGAAGTTGGGTGGGTCTCGAGTCAGGGTCAGGGTCAAGGTCTGGTCAGGGTTAGGGCCAGCTGCATTCAAAGGTGGGCTCATGTGTGGTTGGGGCTCAGTCATGATCCCATCTAATCTGCAGAGGTGCTGAGTCCTATAAGCCGCCAGACAGAGAAGGAGGGACCCAAGTGGGGTGTGGAGCAGGGACACCAGGAGCTGTATGGGGCCCTGGCTCAAGGCCTGCAGGGGCTACAGAAGACCCTGCGCGACAGCGAGGACGTGCAGAGAACCCGCACCACTCGCTGCCTGCAGCTGCTGGCCCAGGAGATCCGGGACAGGTGGGCGTCACCAGGAGGGCAGCCTGGAAGCTGTGGGAGAGAAGGGAGGCCAAGGAGAGGGAGCCAAAGGTGGGATGTGGGATGAGACAAATGGGAGAGGCCTGAGTAAGGAGACTTGGGGGCCATGGAAGGTTTGAGGGACAAGATGGGGGGATGAGGAGGCCGTGGGGAAGTGTGGGAAGCTGGGAGGCCAGATGGCAGGAGGAAGGAGGAGGAAGACTGGAAGCTGGAGATAGGATGGGGAGGGAGGCCAGGAGATCAGGAAACTGGACGTGATATGGGAAGCAGGAGGGAGGAGAGACTGAGATTGGCAGAGGCTGGGGAGTTTGGGAGGTCAGAGGGGCAGAAGGTGGGGAGACAGAGGCCAGACAATGAGAGGCTGAGAGAATGGGAGGCTGGAGGTCAGGAGGGGGGGTCAAGGGGCTGGGAGATTGGAGGTGGGGGAGTAGAGGCAAGAGGGGCAAGGTGGACAGGTAGGTTGGGGGAGGGGACAGATCCTAGGGGGATGGGAACATGAGAGTTGAAGGAGGCTTGAGGAGGCGGGTGGGCAAAAGGGAGACCAGAAGTCCAGGAAATAGAAGGCCAAAGGCTGAGCAGGGAATGTGGGTCTAGGCTGCACTGTCCCCTCAGCAAGAAGTTCCTGTGGGAGGAGCTGGAGCTGGTGCGGGAGGAGGTGACCTTCATCTATCAGAAGCTCCGTGAGTGCCTGGAGCCCACGATCAGGAGGGGGGTCCTTCTGCTGCTCTGGCCCCCCTGAGTCCCCTCCCCCTACAGAGGCTCAGGAGGACGAGATCACAGAGAACCTGGTGAACATCCAGAAGATGCAGAAGACACAGGTGAAGTGCCGCAAGGTGAGCGGAGAGGGCGGGGACCCTACATGAGTTGGGGACACGGGACTCTCTGCTGGCCTCCACCGTCATACTGGAGCCGGAAGGACTGGGTTCAAATCTCGGCTCTGCCACTTAGCGGCTGCGGGACTGTGTGGTCAAGTCACTTCACCTCTCTGGGCCTCAGTTTCCTCATCCGTATAGTGGGTATGAGCAGCTGCATGGACCGCGTACAAAACACTTTGAGGGCCGCCTGACCTATCATCAGTGCTAAATAAGGGTCGCTTTTCACCATTCTGGTTCTTACCACTGTGGTCTCACACACACTTCCCACGCCTGGCCTTAGGTCCTGACCAAGATGAAGCAGCAGGGGTATGAGACATCCAACTGGCCAGAGACCAAGGAGGTGCCACCAGGAGGCAGTGGCTCCTGGAGGGATGACCTCCAAAAGGAGCTGAGTGACATATGGTGATGCCCCGCCCCCACTCTAACCTCTGACTCCTGACCTTCAACTGCCTTGCCCTCCCACCAATCAGATCCAGCGGTGACTACCAGAACTGGAACCCACCTGAGCCCAGGCCTCCCTCTCCCCTTGGGACTCACCTCCACCACCACCCCCCACCCCCCGCCCCTGGTCCCCACCATGCCCTCCCCCCCCCACCCCACCCCCGCCCAGGACCCCCAGCCCCCGGTCTCCCTGCAGGTCCGCTGTGCACATGCTGCAGAACTCCTTTGATGGCCTCATGTCCTCTGGGGGCTACCTCAGGGCCTCAAACCTCATGGGTGAGGGGGGATGAGGTGCACTCTGGGCTGTGGGGGAGGTCATTCTCCAGTTTCACACATCACGGTCATGTTCAGAGGCCATATTTGGGGGGTCACATCTGTTGGGGTGTTTTGGCTCCTGTTAAGGATTTCCATCCCGGGGTCACTCAAGGTCAGTGGGATCTTTTTAAAGGATCTGTGCAGTAAAATTCAAGGGTCACTGAGGTCGTCATACTTTGGTATCACCTTGGGTCACATTCAAGTGACGTAAGGGACACAGGCCCTTGATCACGATGCCACTCAAGGGTCACATTCAGGGTTTGTGGGTGAAAGGCCAGAATTGCACCTGTCCTGTCGCTCCCACAGGCTACAGGGGGTACCAAGGCCTGAGCCCTCTGCTCCCCTCCTGGGACTCAGACTCAGACTCAGACCAGGACCGTTCCCAGCCACTGTTCATCAAAAGCCACTCCTTCCCATCTGGTACGGAAGCTCCCCTGCCCTACCCCACCCTTCCTCTCCTGGCTTGCCCACCAGTGCCACAGAAGGATCCTTGAAGCTCCCAACCTGGGCATCTGCTCCCTGATTTCCAGCCCTGGGGTCCTCGGGACTAAGCTGGGCCCTGACCCACTCTCTCTCCACAGCCTGAGCAGCCGGGACTGCTCTCCCTGAAGACCCCTCCAGAGAGAAAATAAACTAGCCAAGACCCTCTTCCACCTGTGGACTCTGGCTCCTGCTGCTTCCTGTGCCTGAGAATGACCACCCTCACACCCAGTTTCCTTTCCAGTGTTGGGGAGGGGGTGGGGACCCCAGATGCTGTTCAGAATGTGTAGGCTTAGGGTCAGGGGACAGTGTGAGGCCAAATTTAATAATAATAAGGTCAGGGGTCAGTCTATCCAGATATGAGGATCCAGAGGGCCCTGGCGCTCTAGTCTACTGCCCCAAAGGGGCAACTGAGGCACAGGGAGTGAGGGTCGAGGTCCAGGGTCACGGTCGCACCCTGCCCTCCTCCTCCCCTCAGCGCCCCCATCGCCTAGTTCTCCCTCAACCTGCATCCTTCATTCCCTCCCAAATTTCTCCTAACACTCTTCGGCCCCACCAAGAGCAACAGAGGCCCCGCCCCGGACCATGCTAATGAGACGCCGCGAGTCCCCGCCCGACTGGGTTATGCAAATGAAGCGCCAGGAGGCCCCGCCCCTCGCCCCTTCGCTGAGTCTGCGCGGCGCTGCCGGGCCGACGGCGTCTCCCATCTCAGTGTCCGCCCGCGGGGCCTGCCGTCCGTCAGTTCGTCCTGTCGCCCGGGTGACGTCTAAGCGGAGCGGGGGCTCAGACCGTGACAGCCTCGACCCGGTGAGGGAGAGGGGCTTGGGGCGCTCCCGGCATCCCCTCTCGCGGGCTACCGACCCTCGGTCTGTATGGTTCGGCCAGGGTTCGGCTCCTGCGGGTCGGGTCCCTTGTGGGTCCAGCGCAGGGAGGGGGAAGGGAGGCAGTGAGCTGGGGCTTGAGAAGCGGCCTCGGGGAGGGGAGCGTGGAGATGGGGACCCCGGGCCGGAGAAGCCAAGCGGCAGGTGGTGAGGGTGACTGTGATTGTGTGCTTGTCATTTTGTGTCAGTGTGTGGTTGTGTAACTGTGATTGTGTGGCTCTGGGGATGCCTGTGTGGTGGATGGTCTGTGTGGTGGACGTGTGACTCTCCTGTGGCTGTCATTTTGTGGCTGTCATCACGGGTGTCACTCTGAGGGTGTGTGTGGCTGTGTTGTTGTGACTGCTATCCCTGTGATTGTGCGGGGCCGTCTCGGTGTCTGTACAGTTGTGTGCATATGATTGCCATTGTGTGTTCCTTCTGATGGTGTGTGGGGGCCCATTTCTCTGTCTCAGTGTGTGGCTGTGATCATGCGCCTTTCTTGTGTGGCTTGGTGTGCAAATCCGTGTCGCGGTCCACGTATGTGCCCTTGTGTGGCCATGTGGCTGAGCTCGTGGATGACATCGTCTCTCCTGTGAGTGTCAGTGTGGCTGAGACACTGTGAATGTGTGTGGCTGTCGCTGAGTGCCTGGTAATTGGGGGTGTGACACCGTGACCGGTTTATGACCCCCATTGTGTGTGGTGACTCTTTTTGATGTAACTCTTCTGTGTGTTGGCAGCCCTGAGGCTCTGTCCCTGGTGACAGGGGGTGAGCGCTGGTGTGGGGCTGTATGTGGGGCTGTGAAGTGTTTGAAGGACCTCCCCTTGTGTCCCTGTCACCGTGTGTGTGTGGGGGGGAGTTGTTTGATCTGTGTGGGTGTCTGTGACAGGCCGTGTGCACACTGTGCCGTGTGTGTGTGTGTACAGTTGTGTGTTGTGGGTGTCGGGCACCTGTCTGAATGAGCAGGCCTGTCTTGTTCACCACCAGCAAAGTGTCTGTAATCCAGCAAGCACTGGCTCCTTGTTGGTGGAATGGACAAATTCTGTACTCTTTGTGTATGTGTGTGTGTGTATGTGCGTGTGTGGTGGTGGTTGGGATGGAGGCCGTGGCCGAGTTGTATACTCTAGGGATGCCGGCATGTGTGATTGTGTCTCTGGAAGGGTGAGGGGCCGTGGCCATGTGGGCGTCTGAGATCTCTGGTGACCCTCGCCCCGCATGTCACACTGCAGAGCAAGCTGCGTGGATGGGGCGCTGGACCCAGAGTGCCTACCCTCACCTTCCTGGGCCTCAGTTTCCACATCTGTGCAATGGGGTTGACCATCCCTGCCCTGCTGGCCGCCAGGAGCGGCTGTGAGTCTGTGGGTGTGGCGGAGGCCTGTGGGAAGCCATAGGGCCCTTTCACAGGTGAGGTCAGCCTGGGAGAAGGGATCGAGTAGGTGTGGCTCTGTTCGCCCCTCAGTGCTGGGGACTGAGGTTCAGTTGGGGGAAGAGGAGGCTTGTGGGGAGAAGATAGCCCCCCGAGGCTGACAGTCTGGGAGGAGGGGAAGAAGGGGAGGCATCTGGGATCAGAGGGCCTGGCCATCAGCCCGAACCAGTCAGGCACAGCCCATGGGGACAGGAGAGAGAGGCCCCTGTGGGCCATGGGGAAAGGGACTCAGAGGAGGAACTTGGTGGGAGTGGGGGACACAGAGCATGGGGTCCCTTATAAGGTATTTGAGGAAAGAGTATGGGGTCCCCTAAAAACCTGTGGGGGTGAGAACTCGTCTAAGTGGGCCCTTCTCTGTGGGGGAGGGGTCCCATTAAGCTGGAGAAGTCTCTTCCAAGAGCTGAGGGGAGGTGACCTGTGTGGTAAGAAGGAGAGACCCTCCTAAAAGGCATGAGGTCTGAATGTCCTGTGTTGGCTGTTGGGGGGAGAAAACCACTGTAGAGCCCCTGGGATCGGGCCTGGGGATGGGCTGAGCTGCTTGTGTCAGGAGGCCTCCAAAGGGCAGGATCCTAGACATTCAGAGTCGTGGCCAGAAGGCGCAGGGGGTGGAACCAGGGCTCCTTTGTAGTAGTTCTGGGGCGGGGGTGGGGCTGGGGGTCATGGTGTGGCCAGAGGACTCTACGCAGGCAGGTGGCCAGAGCCTCCCCCAGGCCCCGCCCTGGCGGTCCCATTCCCTTCCCACGTCCACAGGCCCAGCCTTCACCATGGCAGGAGGGAGACCTCAGTCGAAGAGGAGTTTCTCCATCATTCCCTGCTTTGTCTTCGTGGAGGTGAGGAACCCAGTAACTCTCTCCCTGCCCCCACCCCGCACGTCTGCACCCCAGACTTGCTCCCAGACCCTCAGCGGGGAGGAGGCGCGTTCAGAAGTGACACTCCCAGGGTTCCAAGCCCGCTCTGTCCACCCTTAGCGCAGAACTCTGGGTACCTCCCATCCCCTCTTGAGTTCAGCTTCCTTGGCTGTCAAAAAGGCGTCCTCAGAGTCCTTTCCTCCTAGGGCAGTTATGAAGGTAAGATGTATTAATTCACAGAAGGGGTTTAGTATGATGTCCGGGCCCCAGTAGGGACTGTATTCTGCGAGCCGCCAGCACTTGAGCCAGTAGTGGTATCGTTTCCTCTGTTGGTCTGTGTTCTCCTCCCCACCCACTAGCCCCTCTCTCTGGTCTGAGCCCTGGCCCAGTCCCCACTCACTCTCCCCCATCCTATCTCCTCTCTCCTTTCCATTCTACTTGTCCCTTCTCTTTCTCTTCTCCTCCTCGCCCCTCCCCTGCCTCCTCTTTCTGTTTCTGTCTCTTTGTGTCTCCCAGGTCCAGACCACTCCCAGCTTCTCTCTGTCTCTCCCACCCTTTGTATCTCCCCCAGTCTTGATCTCTCTGTTTCTCCTCCCCATCTCCGTCTCTCTCCATCTCTGTGTCTCTCACCATGGCCCCAGCCTGGACCTGACCTCGTCTCTTCTCTCTCTGCCCCCTCTGCCATGACTGGGTGGCAGTCAGTGCTTCTGGGCATCGTGGTCCTGCTTGCTTACCGCCTGGAGTTCACGGACACCTTCCCCGTACACACCCAGGGGTTCTTCTGCTACGACAGTACCTATGCCAAGCCTTACCCGGGGCCTGAGGCTGCGAGCCGAGTACCTCCTGCACTCATCTATGCCCTGGTCACTGCTGGGCCCACCCTCACGGTGAGACTGGGGGTAGCCTTGGTCAGACCCAGACGGCAGGAGGGCCAGGTGGACGTGGGTGGAGGGCTGGCTTTGAAGGCCAGGAAGACCCCGCCTTGATCTTGCCCACAGATCCTGCTGGGGGAGCTGGCGCGTGCCTTTTTCCCCGCGCCACCCTCAGCCATCCCCATCATCGGGGAGAGCACCATCGTTTCGGGGGCCTGCTGCCGCTTCAGCCCCCCACTGCGGAGGCTGGTCCGCTTCCTGGGTGAGTGACGCAGCCAGGGGGTCAGCTATGCAAAGGAGGTACGGGCCAGGTTCAGCCATAATAAGAATTTTATGGGGAAGAGGGCCTAGAACTGCCATGATGATGACCTCGTGAGGCAAAGAGGGATGTGGGTAAGGCCAGGCACAATGGAGGTTCTAGGCACAGTGGTAGGCCTAAGCCAACCATGGTGGCAAATGTCAGGGCCCCAGATTGCTACAAAGAGAGTATCAAGGCAGAAAATGGGGACACAGGCCCAGGCCAAAGACCAGCCCAACCTCTATCCCACCCCAAGCAGGAGGATGAGAGCCTGGTGTGGGGACCCAGCCACAATGAGTGGCCCTGGTGTAGGAGAAGGGCAGAGCTCATCCAAAATGGTGGTCCCTGTGACAGAGGACTGGAGCTCTAGCTCTGGCTGATTGTTGATCCAGGGCAAAAGTGATCAATTCAATAACAGTGAGCCCAGGGCAGGTGTATGATGAGGCTAGAAATACCACCAGGATGGTCTTCGGAGATTTCAGGCATGAGCCCAGTCCTGATGTCATGCTGCTGAGGGGTCCTAGCCCAACTATATTGGGGTTCCAGGGGAGGACCCACTCCTGAGATGGTAGCAATCTAAGGGAGGCAGAAGCAAGAGGCTCAGGGTGCCATCACGCTCGTCCCAAGGGGTTAGGACCTTGGCCCAGCAATAATGGGATATGGCTTTAGGGGATTTGCAGCTGTGCTTTCATGATGGTCATAGGAACAAGGCGCTGGGATGAGCCATAGGGGCTCACAGGAGGAGGGCCCTGGGGTATCAGGGGCCCAGCACGAACTCCCTCTCCCACTTCACCCCCAGGGGTCTACTCCTTCGGCCTCTTCACCACGACCATCTTCGCCAACGCGGGGCAGGTGGTGACCGGCAACCCTACGCCGCACTTCCTGTCGGTGTGCCGCCCCAACTACACGGCCCTGGGCTGCCCACCGCCCTCGCCCGACAGGCCAGGGCCTGACCGCTTTGTCACCGACCAGGGTGCCTGTGCCGGCAGCCCCAGCCTGGTGGCCGCTGCGCGCCGTGCCTTCCCCTGCAAGGATGCCGCCCTTTGCGCCTATGCGGTCACCTACACAGCGGTGAGCCCCAGAATAAGGGCACAAAAGTGGGAGGGGGGCGGCCAATGGGCAGGAGGCCACTCTGGACCGGAACCTCTGATTCCTTCCCAGGGTAAAGTGACACCCCAGTGCTGTGACACAGCCCTGAGGGTGGTCTCACTCTTGGGCAGGACTGTCCCGCAGACTGCCTCTTTTGGGTCTGGCCACGCCCCCTGGCCCGGGAATGTCACACCCAAGGGAGGGTGTTGGCTCCACCAGGTGGGACCAAAACACTGTTCCTGGAGCCCTGGACTCCATTCCCTGGAGCCTAGCCATGTCCCCATGATGCTACAGGTCCCTAAATTTTGGCTAGGAGACTGGGCAGGTGGGCTTTCAATTCGGTCCCCTGGAGCCTGGGAGGGAGGACCCTCCCCCAACCTCCCCATCCCACTTTGTCCTTGCCCTTTCTAGATCTGGCCACGCCCCCGACTTGACCGACTGGGACCTCCTCTGTCCCCAGCCTTTCCTTGGTTCGCACCTCCTGTTGCTTTGCCTCCTTTTTCCGGTGTCCAGGACTAACTAGTTTCTATTCTTGTCAGTGGATCCCTGGGGTTTGGGGCTTCCACCTCCTGGAGTTTCTGGACCTGCCCTCTTGGGCCTTGACTCCACGCTCTGGTTCTGAAGCAGTGGGCTAACCTAGCAAGCATCTTTCTCCATCTGTGACTAGTCCTGGAGAGTCCTGGGCCCCAGACTCTGTCCACCGCTCTTTGGTGTCCTGACCACACCCCTATCCCTGAAAGGGCCGGCTGGGAGTTCCAGACTCCCTCCTGGAACTCCCGTCCCCCTGGCTCCATAGCTCCTGGCCAGAGCCTCCAGCCCCCATGCCATTTCCAGGGATTCTGGCCACGCCCTCCCGCCCGGAAGGCAGTAGCCACCTGCCATGCGTCCCCCTGACTGGTCTGGCTCCCACAGATGTACGTGACTCTCGTGTTCCGTGTGAAGGGCTCCCGCCTGGTCAAACCCTCCCTCTGCCTGGCCCTGCTGTGCCCCGCCTTCCTGGTGGGCGTGGTGCGCGTGGCCGAGTACCGCAACCACTGGTCCGACGTGCTGGCTGGCTTCCTGACAGGCACTGCCATCGCAACTTTTCTGGTGAGCCGCCTTGCCATCCATTCCAGTATGGGAGACCCTTTATGAGCTCTCTGACCCAAGAAGCTGGACCGCAGGATAGTGAAGGGTGTGGATTCTGTGTGACTTTGGGCGAGTCTCTCTACCTTACCCTGCCTGGATGTTCTCATCTGTGAAATGGGATGACAGGACCAGGGTATGTAGAGTGAGGTCCTTACTTTGAGTGCAGAATTTGAAGGGCCACTGAAACACTGAGTAATCAAGATATATAATGTTTTAATTACATACTTTTTAAAAACCAAAAGTAGGGATGCCTGGGTGGCTCAGTCGGCTAAGCCGCTGCCTTCAGCGCAGGTCATGATCCCAGGGTCCTGGGATCGAGTCCCACATCAGGCTCCTTGCTCAGCGGGGAGCCTGCTTCTCTCTTTGCCTCTGTCTGCCACTCTGCCTGCTTGTGTGCACGCTCTCTCTCTCTCTGACAAATAAATAAAATCTTAAAACAAAACAAAAACCGAAATTAATGCAATAAGACGTGATGTCCAAAATATCAAAAACTTAAAAGACGGAACCAGATCCTACCTTCTCACCACTTGGCCTTACTTGCCTCACCCTGTCATGGCCTGTGGAATAGACAATAATAGGACCTACCTCTTAGTAAGGTGGAAAGAACAGTGCCTGGCACATAAATGTATTGGAAAATGTTAACTGAAAACCTGAGCCTCAGTTTCCTTATCTGAAAAATGGGGATGATATTTATGCCACTCCTACATTATTGGCTTCAGGCCTCAACATGCCCTCTCACTCTGTCCCAGGTCACATGTGTCGTACACAACTTCCAGAGCCGGCGGCCCTCTGGCCGAAGGCTCTCCCCCTGGGAGGACCTGGGCCAAGCCCCCACCATGGACAGCCCCCTCGAAAAGTTAAGTGTGGCCCAGGTAAGGGGGGCCGGGGTCTGCTCCCGGCTGGAGAGGGTGGTAGGTGGAAGGGGACCAAGGAGGCAGGAAGTCAGGCAAGAGGTGGGGGTCTCCAGGCCTTGGGGAGGTAGAGGGATTACTCATCTCTGTGGACCTTGGTCCTGGGGGACAGTCACACAAAATAGAAGGGTGTGTTTTGATTAATCCAGAAAACTCTAGGTCTTTTCCACAAGCTCTCTGCCTGATGAGCCCCTCATGGCTGTGGCCAGTGGGGCCCAGGGGGCCACTAGCCCCTTCCCTCTGCCTCTTTGTCTCAGGAACCCGAAGCCTGCAGGCCGCATTCGACACCGGCACGGCTCACCCCATCCAGTGAGTGTCGAGGGAGTGGGGGGATAACCGGGGGGACTTCCAGGTCGCAGTCACTGCCACAGAGGTCTCGCCTATGCTCTCGCGGCCCCCTCCCAAGCTTTCTGATCCCCTGACCTCTGACCCTGACCCCCAGAGTCGCAGAACTGTGCCCGCCGTGGCCACCTGATCCCCAGCTGCGTGTCCTCCAGGGCTCCAGCCATGTGTTCGTCGCCCCGTGTGCCCCGCCCTCGATTGAGGTCTGAGCCGACGCCCCTGCCCCTGCCCCTGCCCCTGCCAGCACCAACCCCCAGCCAGGGCCCCTCACCCTCCTCCCCCGGGCCTGGGGGGCCGGGTGGGGGTGGTGGACGTGGTCGGAAGTTGCTGCTGCCCACGCCCCTGCTTCGGGACCTGTACACCCTTAGCGGACTCTATCCCTCCCCCTTCCACCGGGACAACTTCAGCCCTTACCTGTTTGCCAGCCGTGACCACCTGTTGTGAGGCCCAATGCCCTCCCAGAATCTGCCAGGCTCCCTTTCCTTCCCTGCCACACGTGTGGGTGCGTGTGCCATGTGAGTGCCAAAGCCCTCTGTGCACAAACCAGCCTGGCCTAGGCATTAGAGGCTGGCTGGAAGGACATTTGGGGGGCCCCCTGCCTCTCCTGCCCTCGGGGACACCCAAGTGGGCATTACTGGGAGGTGGGCCCTTGCCCCTAGGATTACTCTTTTAAGGGCCAAAACCTGACCCCACTGGCCATTGCTCAGCCAATGGGAGCCCCGGGTTCTAAAATTTCTACTTAAAAGTAGTTTACTCCAGCCAGTGGGAGCCTCCCCTCATGTCTTAGAATCCTCAGGCAAGAGGGTAACTCCAGTTAGTGTTCAGCGTCTGAACAACCAATAGGAGTCCTTGGTTTTCAGAATTTCTAGGATGGGTGGGTATGATTCCAGTCAATGGGGGACCGCCAATGTCTAAGGACAAGCAAAGAAGAGGGGGATGGGGTCATCCTTTGTCATCGGGTCCTCTCTCAGATTCAGAGAGTCCAGCTGGAGCATGGGGGGCAGGCTCCCCCATGGCAGGGTCCTTGGGGCACCCCTTCCTCTCTTAGCCCCTCCCCCATGTGCAAACTCTCACTCAGTCCCTCCTAACTCCCAACTTATACAGGGCTTGCCCCATTTCAGAGGTTTTGGGGTTCAGGGTGCTGTCTCCCCTTGTCTGTGCCCAGATCGCCCCAGACCCTTCTGTTATTAGGGCTACGGGAGGAGACATTTTTTGCCTTGGAATCTGCCCTTGTTCTTTCCACTGCCCCCCATCCCGGGCCCCAGCCTCCTGCAGATGTGCCATCGTGGGGGGTATGGGTGGAGCAGAGAGGGCTCCCCTGCCCCAGGCAGCCAAAGGCAGTGGGCAGAGGAGACACTACCCCCCTTTCCTGCCCTCTCCTTATCTTTAATAAAGACCTGTTTGTAACAGAAGTTTGGCCACCTGCCTTCCTCCTCCCCCAGGTGTTGGGGCATAGAATTTAATCATTGGTATGTAGCCAAGGTGAGACTGGGGGTGTGTTTATTGTCACTGTGGATCTGAGAGTGATTATGGAAAAGCAGTGTGGGGTCATTGAGCCAGCGACTTTAAATCGTGGCATTTCCTGGTTGCATGCTGCATGACCTCAGGAAAGTTAATTAACCTCTCTGTTCTATTGTCTCCTTATCTGTCAAATGCAGACAGCACCACAAGCTACATGTGAGGCACAAAAACACCTAGTGAGGGGCCTCATGTGACTGTCTCCTCCAGGCACCTAGCCTGTTTCTGACTATGGCCTGGGTGCTGAGGACACAGGGAATAGGGTGAAGGCACTAGGAGCCCCCATGCCAACCCCCTAGCTGCATGGATGGGAGTAAGGGTTCCACTTGTGACATCGTGCTGAGATGCAACCCTTGAGGACTCAGTGGAAACCAGGAGGCATGAAGGCACAGACCTCCTCACAGCCCCACTATGGCTCTGAAGGGCTTCCAACAGGCCATTTGGGGCATGGAGTCATTCAGGAACTGGGAAAGTGTTCTCTGTTTCCCCCCCCCCCCCCATTCTATTCATTCATTCATTCAGCAAACACTATGGATCACCTACTGTGTGCCAGGTGCTGCATTGTAGGCACAGGGGCTGTAGCAATGAACAGAACTGACACAAATTTCTGCATCTGGGGGCCAACACTAATACATGAGACAGACAACAAGATAAACAAACTAGATACAGAGTCACAATTTCAAATTCCAAAAAGGTCTGAAAAGCAAAATTGTTTCATAACCCATTTGTGGCAAAACCTGGCCTTTACTGATATAAGGTTATTATAGCTTTTATTTATTGAAACTGATGTGAGTAGTCTTATGTTTCATTCCAGATAAAGGAAAGTGTTTGATTTTGAGATGTTATCCCAGGCCGCACTAGGGATGCAATACAGAGTATTATACCAAAGTACCTTTTTGAAAAATCTGAAAAATTCTGAATTCCAAGCTCTAGGACCAGGGGTTTAGGTCAAGGTTTGGGATCTCTGATATATTAGATATTGATAAGTGATAGGAGAAAATTCAAGCTAGAGAAGGCAATAGGACAACTTGGGATGGGGGCACAGTTTGCAATTTAAGTTTGCAATTCCCTCCTTCATGCACAATTTGCATGAAGGAGGAAAGAAAGCCATGTAAATATGGTGGAGGAAGGAAAGTTTGAGGCAGAGGGAACAGCAAGCACAAAATCCCTGAGGTGGGAACCAGCCCTCTGTGTTCAGGGAATAGTGAAGAGGCCTATACAGCTCAGCTGAGCTAGGGAAGAGACAGGTAGCGGGAGAGGAGATGGGGTAGGTGTTGGGGTTGATTGTTGGGCATGGGAAAGGAGATGGGAGCGTGAGAGGGCCTAAGGCAGAAGAGAACAGAATCACGGAGCTCCCTTCTTCACAAGACAGATCTCCTACTTTCAGGGATCGTACCCCTAGGGCCATGTTTCCTTCTGTCCCACAGCTACCTCCCGGCGGGCAGGAAAGAAGCAAAACTTCAGCACAGCGGACAGCACTTCAGCCAACACCAGCTAGCGCTGTCCGCGGTCCTGAAATCAAGTGCCGGCCAAGAAAGGGTAAAGTGGGGACTGCCAGACACAAAGAAGCGTTCAGGTCTGCTAGAGAGGGTGGAGACAGCCGGCCTTGCCTTGTCCACACCCCCATCCCAAGATGGATAATTTTACGTAGAAAATACAGACTAAGGTAGACGTACTTATTCGAAACACTTCTCGACATGCCCCTGTAGGTTCCATGGAATCTCTAACTCAATGTGCAACCAAAACCGAGATCTGGTTTATAATGTAAGTCAGACCACAACCCCCCTCTGCTCAAAGCCTCTTGTGGTTGGCTCCCCATGCATTCTGGTAAAAGCCAAAGTCCTCCCAGTGCCTCAGGGCCTTTGTGCTTAGAGGTGCTACCACTTGGAATGTTCTTCCCCCTCACATCGACATGGTTTGCTCCCTTAGCTCCTTCAAGCCTTTTCTCAAATGTCACCTTCTCAGTGATACCTGCCCCTACCACTCTATTCCAAATTGCAAAAACCAAACAACTGGTCCTTCCAGCTCTTTTTTACCCTGTGCAAAATTTGTTTTGCATACACTTGTCATCCACTCATTTAAACCCCTCATTATGCTTAGTGGCCATTAGCTTCTCCCTCACTAGGATGTCAGCTCCACAAGGACAGAGACTTAGTTGTCTTCTTTAAAAAAAAAAGATTTTTATTTATTTATTTGAGAGAAAAAGCATGAGTGGGGGGAAGACGCAGAGAGAGAGGGAGAGCCTGCTGAGTAGGGAGCCTGACACAGGGCTCAATCCCAAGACCCCAAGATCACAACCTGAGCCAAAGGCAGATGCTCAACATACTGAGCCACCCAGGCACCCTCTTAGTTGTCTTTTCACTCCTGAAGCCCTGGTGCCTAGAACAGTGCCTGGCACACAGTGGGTGCTCAATAAAATTTTATTAAATGAATGAATTAGTCATTTGATGCTGAAAAACGAGAGAGAAACACAGACTGACTCTGAGCTGTTTACTCTCCTGTCCCCTCACACTTTGGTCCTCCATTCTCCTGGGAGCTTCTCTACAGCAAGGGTCCTTCCATCAGACAAGAAGACAGGCATCTGAGAAGGGAGAGAAGTGCTGTGTGTACAAGAAATATGCCAAACATCTGCATCTCTGCCAACTTACTCAGTCTACATTTATGAGCACCTGCCGTGTGCTGGGTGCTGTTCTAGGAGCTGGGGGTAGGGGGCTCAGCAAAGAGCAAAAGAAAGAAATTCCCTGGTGGAGCTGGCATTCTAGTGATGAGAGAGGCAATAAGGACACAATATTGGAAATAAGTTGTTTGAAAAGAAAGATAAGAAGCTAAAGTGTGTAGGGCATGCACTTTTACACAGGTGATCACGGAAAGGCTCTCCGAATAGGCTGTATTTGACCAAGACCTGAATGGAGTGGGAAAGTGAGCCACAGGGATATTTGGGAGCTGAGTGTTCTCCACAAGGGAATACTGAGTGCAGCGGGGCTGTGTTGGCCATGCTCCCGTGTATGTAACTGCACGACTGTGTGATACTGGTGTCACTACTGGGTGCTTGTGCATTTGGAGTCTTGCAAAGTGGGGTGAATCATGGGTTGCACATCTTTTGGGGGGGGGTTGAGATGGTGAGTTTGACAAGGAGTGTAACTGTGCTTCGTGTGTGTGCGTGTGTGTAGAGAGAGCTGCGGGCACATTAGCTGAAAGGAAAGGTATCTATGTGTGTGCGTGCGTGTGTGTGTGTAATAGTAATGGTATGGCTGTATCAGAGTGTGTTTTAATGTGTGTGCAAGGGGACGGGTGTGGGGACGTAAATGTGGGAGAAAGTGTGCATGGGATGCTTTGTGTCAAGGTAGGATAGGGCTGTGAACATGTGGGTTCTGGAAGTAGAATATATGCAGAGATGCCATGGTGTGTGAGTGTGTGTGTGTGTATGCGCGCGAACGCGCACGTGTGCGTGTGTGGAGAGGGTTGTGGAGGCGCCTGGCTGGGTGGGTGGGTGTATTGGGGGATGCTGTGGATCTGTTTTCTGGCCCCAGAGAGAGAGAAAGACCAGGAAATATCAGTTCCGCCCCGCCCCCCTGGGTCTCCTGGCAACAGCACCACTTTGAAGTTACCAGGAGACAGAGTTGCCAGGGCAACAGGGGTGAGTGGCAGCTCTGGGGCGAAGTCTGGGTGAGGAGACCCAGCCAGCCAGCCGTCACTTAATCACTCACCTTGTTCCTCCTCCTCTCCCAGTTTCTCATCAATCCTACCTTCCTTTCTTCATTCATTCGTTTAACAAGCATATATTAAGAATGTACAATGATGTAGTCACTGTTCCGGGAGCTGGAGGCACCTAAGTGAACAAGACAGATAAGGTCTTTGCTTTGGCTGTCCCTTAGTCTCTCACCCTTTATGTGTGTCTTTGTCTCTCCTGTCACCTTCTTTGGTCTATGGTCATGCCTGCCCCCCTCACTCCAAGTAAAACCCCTGGAGTCCCAGGCCAAACAGGAAGCCAGCTGAGACTCCTCTTCTCACAGACCCTCAGAGGTTGCCCACGAATGTTTCTGAGCCTGCAGCCTCCAACACAAGCTGTGCCAATACTAAGGTGCAGAGAAAGAAACACACAAGCTTCTCCATCACTCACTTTCTTAGTTGTCATTGGGTGACATCAGCAGAAACACACAGAGACACATTCATCACAATATTCCTCTGAGATATCATGAGCTCCATTTTACAGGTGAGCAGACTGAGGCTAGGAGACTTTAAGTAATGTGTCAGTGATTAGGGCCTGTTTCCCTCAATTCTTGACCCTTATATTTGTCTGATTAGCTGATTAGTTCACAATAATAATATTCGTGCTGCTTCCTCAGCCGACTTGGGCACAAGAAGGGCCTTTTCTCCCTGAAACGCCTCCATTCCAGCTCCCTCGAACTAAGTTATTTGACCCTTCATCGGGGGAGGAGCTAGTGAGGGCCAATCTAACTTTGACGGCAGACCCACGAACCAATGGAGAAGCTAAATGCATTGTAACCAATGAGACCTCGGTTTGGGCGGGATTAGGGGCAGGAACGGGCCGCTGATTGGACAGAAGTATGTTGCGAATGGCGGAGGCGCTGAGGCGGGTGCTAAACCTGGGAAGCTCGGCGGAGTCCGAGTCGGAGTACACAGCAGACGCCGGATCGCCTTTGCTGCTGCTCGGCGGTTCAGGGTCTGGAAAGACGGCGCTGCTATTCGCGGCGGCCCTGGAAGCGGCAGGAGAGGGCCGAGGCCCCGTCCTCTTCCTGACCCGGAGGCCTCTTCAAAGCCTGCCCCGCGGGAGAGGAGCTGCGCTCGACCCCCTGCGGCTACAGGTAGCGGAGGGGTGGGACCAAAGGCGGACTAGTTAGTACCTGAGCGGATTGAGAGTTGAGTGACAGGTAGACAGACCAATGGAGGGGACGAAGGAAGAGCTAGCCGGAGCGGCCATTGTGGGGCGGGGTCATGAAATAACGGGAGAAGGGGGAGGATTGGGGCGGGACCACAGGTGCAATCTTTGTTAAGATTGGGAAACTGTCCGGTGAAGGGACGGAATTAGCGAAAGGAGACGGCCAAAAGTTAGAGTCAAGGGGTGGGTAAGAGGTGGGGCTAAAACAGTGTCTTTTTTGGACACGGGGTTTTCTTTCGGGGCCAATCTGGAGGTTCCACTGCGAACCTACCAGCGGGTTTTCCGTGGAAAGATTGCCTTAGTGACCTGGCAAAAAACCTTACCAGTTCTCAGCTAATAGGGGTAATGGTAAATGCAGGATAAAAAAAAGGGGGTGGGGGTGCCTGGCTGGCTCAGTTGGTATAGCATGAGACTTTTGATCCCACGTTTTTAAGTTCCATACTCACCCACCTTTGGTGTAGAGATTACTTAAAAATCTTTTTATATGGGGCGGCTGGGTGGCTCAGTCGTTGAGTGTCTGCCTTTGGCTCAGGTCATGATCCCGGGGTCCTGGGATCGAGCCCCGCATAGCGGACTCCCTGCTCAGTGGGAAGACTGCTTCTCCCTCTCCCGCTCCCCCTGCTTGTGTTCCCCTCTCTCACTGTCAAATAAATAAATAAACCTTAAAAAAATATTTTTATATAAAAAAAGGGCGGGGAGGTGGGGGCGGGTACGAATAGAAGAGTATTCGACCAGTCGGAGTTGCTTCACTCTAGAAACAGCTATCTGGGACCTGAGAGCTTAGCGCAGGAAAGTATACAGGGCAGTAGGGCAGCTATAGCTGGGAGCCTGGCTTCCTGGGCTGAACCTGGTCTTTTCCTTTTTTCATCCCTCTAGAAGATCCGCTTCCAGTACCCACCATCAACCCATGAACTCCTTCAGCTTCTGTGCTCTGCCCATGAGGCCCGGGGCCCAGCCCCCTCGCTCCTGCTGCTGGATGGCCTGGAGGAGTACCTAGTGGAAGACTTGGGGCCCCAGGAAGTGGCCTATTTGGCTGCCCTGCTTCTAGACACAGCTGCCCACTTCAGCCACCGGATTGGGGCTAGCCAGGGCTGTGGGCTCATTGTGGCCCTCCAGATCCAGGAAGAGGGAGACAGTGGGGAAGCCCTGCAGCTGTCGCTGGTCCAGCGGTATTTCCCTGCCCAGTGCTGGCTGCATGTGGATACATCAGGGCCCGGACAGCGCTGCCTCCGAGCCTGCCTGGATCCAGGCGGCCAGGGGCCGAGAGCAGAGTGGTGGGTGGCTTTCCGACCAGATGGAGAGATGACAGTCACCCCATGGCCTGCCCAGGCTGGTAAGCCCAGCTCAGACAAAGGTTCAAGTTCTGAAGGCCAGCCTTGAGTTTTGGTATGTGCCCAACCTCTCTATGCCTCGGTTTCCCATGGCAGGAATACTTAACTTCAGGGACATGTACAGATTCAAAGACCTAAAGAATATAAAGTGCTTTTTCTCTTTTGAAAAATAGCATTATCATGTACTTATTTTGCCCAGTCAGCATATTGTTTTGCTTTTTGAATTTTATAAAAAGTTTCATGATAAATGTAATATTCTGAGACTTCCTTCTTTTCCCACTCAGCATTGTTACTAAGATCAGGCCAGGGGCACCTGGGAGGCTCAGTGGGTTAATGAAGTCTTGACTTCAGCTCAGGTCATGATCTCTAGGTCCTGGGATCAAGGCCCGGGTCAGGCTCCTGTGCTGAGTGGGGAGTCTGATTGTCTGTCTCCCTCTGCCCACCCCCAACCCACGCCCCGGCTCATGCTCTTTCTCTCTCTCTCTCTCAAATAACTAGATAAAATCTTTAAAAAAAAAAAAAAAAGATTAGGCCATATTTTTTAGTTCAGTCCTTTTTCTCTACTGCATATAATGTCCTGGGTGACTGTATCCCATTTTGTTTCATCAGACTGACTGATTACTGATTTACTGCTTATGAAGATTTTTTTTTTTTTAAGATTTTATTTATTTATTTGACAGAGAGAGATCACAAGTAGGCAACGCAGCAGGCTGGGAGGGGGGAAGCCGGCTCCCTGCCGAGCAGAGAGCCCAATGCGGGGCTCAATCCCAGGACCCTGAGACCATGACCCAAGCCAAAGGCAGAGGCTTAACCCACTGAGCCACCCAGGCACCCCACTTATGAACATTCTTGCACACATATACTGGCTCATGTCCATGAGGGCTTTTAGGGTAGTTACTAGATGTGGAATTGGTAGAGTAGGTCTGCATATGTTCATCTTTCCTTGGTTATGTCAAACTTCTAAAAAGTGGTTGAACAGAACTCCCAATGAGCCACCTGATAACATGGGTCCCATCAGTGTACTTTCTTAGAACAGGGCCTAATTCAAAATAAAACCTTACAAAATAGTGTCATTAGTGGCAGAGACTAGCTAGAGGCTCATTCAACAACTTTCCTTTCCTTGGGAGTACAGCTAAACTTTATTTTTCCCCAGCTGCCTGTGGTTCTAGCTAGGGGTCCTGTGACTGTTTTTGGCCAGTGGAATTTGTGAAGAAGAGATGATCACTACTTCTTAGGCTAACTCCCTAAAATGGCCCACCAAATCTTCTGCTCTTTATTCTGCTTGTTGGCTGGCAAGACACAGAGGACCCATCTAAAGATCTCAGGATGGCCCTGGGGGGATGGTGAAGCCAGAGACCAGAAGAGTCTGGGCTTCTCACTCATCCCAGAGATGGCTGCCCATCTACAGGTTTGCATTGAAATAGGAGAGAGAAAGCATTTGATGTGTTAAGTCACTCATATTAAGGAGTTGTTTGTTATGGCAGCTAGTATAATATATACTGACTAATTCATTTTATTATGATTATTATTCAGGTTGCCAGATCCAAAATTTGAGTTGGAGCTTGAGGCCTTTTACTGCTGCCCCTATGGCCCGGGGCCCAGGGAAAGATGGGGCTTACAGGATGTTTGTAGAAGTCATGATAGGAAAGAAAAAAAAAAATACACACACATACATGCATACACACACACACAACTCTATACAATTTTAAAATACTGCAAGGGTGGACTGAGCAAGGTTGGACTGGGCAGAAGCCCAAGGGCGGCCTCACCAACCCTGCTCAATAAGTCTTAGGCCTGGACTAGCACTTGAGATCATGCTGGGTCTCCAAGCATCTGAGGGCTGGAGTCCTAGGAACAGGCCACATAGCTGGGAGGTGAAGGCTCCAGGGCTGGGGAGAGGCTGTTCTCATAAGGGTTCGAGAAGGGGCCATTCGATGAGTCCCCCTGGGCTCCCTGGGAGCCCCCTGAGCTGTAGTCAGTTGAGATGCCAGAGTCGGACACCATGAGGTACAGGTACTTTATGTGGGGTGGGGTGGGGGGCAGCTCAGGGGGCAGTGCTCTTGGGCGCAAGAGCTGGGAGCTGGGATCCAGGATGGTATACTCAAAGCTGGTACCCGAGGCCCCCTCTGGCCCAGGCTTCAGGGACAAAGCAGATGAGTAGGAGGATGCTTCTGAGCCTTTATCCATGGCTACCATGTCCAAACCGCCATCAGGCCGTGGGAGATCCTCAGTGGGGGGGTTCCGGGGCAGCAACCACTTGTCCAGCACCAGGTAGGTGTCCTGGGTATGTTCACTGCCCACTGGCTCCAGCAGGGGTCCCTCATCCTCTGCCCCTGGCTCCACCGTCTGTGTTGCCCCCCAGCAGCGCTCAGAGAGGACTTCCAGGGGAGCGGGTGGGTCCTCTGCAAAGGGAGCGCAGGGGCTCCACCAAAGGCAGCCCTCATTCTGGTACAACCACAGCTGGGGAAAGAGCACCAGCCTGCTCAGAGACCTGGGGTTCAGCCCTGGGAGCAGGGAAACCCCAGGCCCAGAGGGAACAACCCCGCCACCTACCTGGAAGTTACCCTTGTGGGTGGTGAAGAGGCCCTCAAACTCACTCTCAGGGCTTGGGATGCCAGGCCAGATCTTCTGCTTCAAAGCTCTGATGAAGCCAAAAGGACCAAGTACATGGGTATGTGTCACTGAATACCCACCAGTACCCCCCTTAGGACCAGCCGCAGGGGCACAGACAGTTCTAGCCCCTTGTGATCACTGTGAGGTAGAGGAGTGCATAGGGGAGGAAGAACAGAGGCTCGAGCTTACACATGCAAGCCCTACAGGGTTTTGAAGGATGAATAGGAGTTCAATATGCACTGATATTCCTTCTCACTCTTTTCCATAATATTCCCCTAATGTACTCAGAATAAAATTCAAACGTCCTCCCCACAGCCCTGCAGATGGCCTGGCATGTTCTGACCCATCACCTCCCTCACTTCCTCATTCACCAGTCTTTCCTAACGCATTCTGCTCTAGCCAGAGTGCTTCTTGGCAGCTGCTTCAATGTTCTAAGCTCATTCCCACCATAGGGCCTCTGTACTTGCTGTTTCTTTTCAATTTTCATGTGGCTGCCTTCTTCTAACCTTCAGGTTTCCATTCTGATGTCACTTCCCAGAAGCCTTCTCTGATCAACCTGTCATGTCCCCATGCCCCATTTGTTGTTGTGATATCACTTATCGGAATGCATAATCAAATATCTGTTGGTTCCCTTGTTCTCAACCATGAGATCCACAAGGTGGGGACATATTTGTTTTCCATTTTCTCCCCAGTGCCTAGCACACAGTCGGTTCTCCTTATGTATTTTCCAACCAAGTAAATAAACAAGGCCTCGAAAGACACCTAGGAGACCACCTGGCAGACAAGGCAGGAAGGGCATTCCGGGCAGAAGGAACAGCATAGGCTTGAGGGTGTGAAACCACCTGTTATGTGCTGGGAATTCCAAAAGCCTCAGGATGTCTGGTCCTACCATAAAGAATCTAAGGTTCTTGACAACAGGGGCAGGAGGCACTCAGGATGTCAAATCTTTCCATTAAGCCCATCCGGGGATTTTAAAAAAGTTGACAAACTTGGGAAAAGGAAAAAGCAAAGGAGTTCAAGAAGGAGCAGCCACTGAGGTTGAAGGAAAACCAGGTGATTGTTCCCAGGGAATTTTAACTAAGGGTCTGGGTCCGATCTGGCTCACACCGCAGCCCTGCCACTGACCCCTCACTGTGTCTCTCTGGGCAAATGTCTGCCTGTCTCCGAGCCTAGCTTTCCACAGCAAAAGAAAGGGGTGGGGAGGAGTCTGGGCTGGTGCCTGAATGGGGCGCTCACCTGCGGTGGGAGAGCAGGGCGAGCACGGCCAGCAGCAGCAGGATGAGCACGAGGATGAGGGAGAGCGTCAAGATGAGGGGGTCCAAGTCTGGGGAGTGCGAAGGAAGTCACGGTGGTGGGAATGCCCCATGTTCCGCCCCAGCCCCTCCTACGCCCCTACCTGGGGCCTCACCACTAACTGTCAGCAGCGACGCAGGCTCGGACCAGGCGCTCCAGAAGCCACCGAAGCTCGGCTCGGCCATCCGCGCGCGTACCAGGAAGGTGTAACGCGTTCCACCCCGAAGGTTGCTCAGCACGCACTCAGTGCGACCATCCAGGATCTCCACCTGGGGGCGGGGCCTGGGTGAGAGGCGTGGCCAGTGGGGCGTGGCTAGCAGAGAAGCATCGGGGCGGCACTGAGCCAATCAGAGAAAGGAAGGACAGCTCCCCATCGCAGCGGAGAGGGCGAGGAAAGCAGGACGCCGCTTCCAGGAAGGCATGGGGCCAAACAGGACAGGCCCCAGGGAGCAGAGGGCGGACTATTTAGGGGCAGGGCCAGAGCCTAGAGGGTCGGGACCTTGAAGGGGCCTAGTGTTTGGGATACTGGGGTAAGTGGGATTGGGTCCAGGTGCGCTGGTGGGGCACTGGGAAAGAAGACCTGTCACTGGGCATGGAGGTGTCTCCGGCAGGGAGAGGACAGGCGTCAGAGGTTAGGCCCGGAGGGGCGAGGTTAGGGGGCAGGGCAGTGGGGACCATCTGGGCAGGAGGGAGGAAGGAGGCGGGGCTGTCCACCTTAGAGCCTTCGGGGCTGGCATTAGGGGAGGCCTCACCTTCTGTGCGCCCGCTGCGATGTTGCCGGAGGAGATGTTCACTTCGTAGCGGATGAGGCTGGCCACCGGGGCCCCAGGAGGCGGGAGCCAACGCAGTACCACGTGGCCGCCCTCGTCGGCCCGCCGCGCCAGCAGCCCCGCGGGGGGATCCAGGAGCACTGAGGAGACGGGTTGATCAGGTGGGCGGTGGCCGAGACTCCCTCACCCGACAAGGTCCCCATTCCCTGCTAACTTACCCACTTCGTTGATGTGGATGATACGGCGATAGCGTGGAGCGCCCGAGGATACCGCTGTGACGCGCAGCTCTAAGGGCACGAAGCTCGACGTGTCGGCCGTAGGCAGCGAGCACCAGAAACGCACAGCGCCGCGAGCCGTGGGCGCCTGGTGCAGGCTGCATGGCTTCCATGGCTCACCCCTGTGCGCCAAGGGGCCAGAGAGCGAAGGGAGCAAGTTGGGGCTAGGGGTGCGACAGTTTGCCTGGACCGTGGGCGCATTTTGGGCACGACCACCAAAGGGCGTGCAACCAGCCCCGACGTACGCGACGCCTTAGTCCCGTCGGAGGGGTGCTGTCCCCGGAATTGCTCTCCGACAGAGATCGCGGGAGTGTTCCAACCCCAGCCACTAGGGGCACGTGTCAGTCCCGACCCCGCGGGCTTCCCACCAGTGACCTCCCGGGTAGGTACCACCCGGCCCCGGACACCAGCAGATATCCCAAAGCGTGAGCTCCGGGACGCGCTCAGTCCTGCCCACCGGCCCCCTCCCCAGAGCGTGGGGCGCTTCTCCTGCCCTGCTGCACTCACTCGAGTTGGTAGAAGAAACTGTAGTTGTCGGGGCCGACCCCGGCGCTTGCCGCTTCCTCCCAGAAACACACCAAGTCCTCCAACCGTTCGGTGAAGCACAGAAGCTCTTCGGGCTCGCGGGCAGCCAGCAGGGCCGCTGCGGGTGGGAACAAGGGGAGGGGGTCGGGGGAACCCAGTCTTCGGGTCTCAGCGTCCTCCCCCTCCCTCCTGCCGCCTGTGCGAACCGATAAGAAAAAAGCCCCGCCTCGCTCTCTACCCCAAGCGGGGCCCCTCTTAAGGGTCCCCAGAGGTGGTGCCCCCCAACTCTCAGGCACAGGTTGCTTGCCTTACTGTTCCCACACACATCCCCGCCCACCCCACAACGCGCGGGACCGCGCGCAGCCTGCCCGGCCTCCGCCTCCCGCTGCCGGCCCCGCCCCAGGCCAGGCGGGCCCCTGGATGTGTGCGGAGGTGGCGGGCCCCCCTATCGGCCCCGGCAGGCTGCCGGGGGGCCAGATAACGCCAACCGTGACCCCCTCCCCCGCCCCTTCCCTCAACCCGGCAGGCCCGGGGATCTGGCGCCCGCATACAAACCCTGTTTACAGTCGCCAGCGGCCCGGCCCCTCTGCCTCGACCCGGGCTTTGTCCTCCCTCCCTCAGCGCAGGGTAGGCTAGGTCCCCTCTCCTCAGGGACTCTGGACGTCGAGGCCTAGACCCAGCACCACCCCAGCCCCATTAGGATATATCATGTCCCAGGGCCCCCTGAAAAGATAAAATGGGAACTTTATGTCCCCCTCCAGACCCAGTCCCGAGTCCTAGACCCCGGCATGGTACACCGGGTCCTAGTCTAAGAGTCTCAAAGACCAGTTTGGCCCCAGGATCTAAACTGGAGGTTCAGAACCCGTTATGATCCCCAGGAGCCATGCTGGAAGTCCAGGCCTGAGCAATGCCCTCCCGGACCTAGGGCGGGGGTCCCACACCGATCTACCCTTACCTTTACTTTCAAACTTGGGGTCCAGGGATTTGTGTGGGGAAGCCCAGGCGGCCCCAGCGAGCAAGAAACAGAGAGAGCCGACACTGGGCCAGAGGTGGGTCCGAAGGTGATCCATGATGCAGTCCCTGGCGATGGGGGGCCCAGGGCCCCTGCCCCCTGCCCCCCTTCCGCCCCTGGCACAATCCACAGCTGGGTCAGCAGCTGCCTCCGCCGGACACAGCTGACCAGGCCTTTCCCGGCCAAGCGCCTCCAAGTGGCAGCTCCCCCGAGGGGGCGGGACCACACGCAGCCTGGGCTGAGATAAGCGGGAGGAGGCCGCCCTGCTGGTCCCGCGGGAGGCGGCAGGGGCCCTGGGAGGCCCCCGCCGCGGCCACTTGGGGGTCAGGAACAGTGCCGGTTTCTGGGTTTCTGAGGCAGACACACTGTCTTACTCTGTGACCCTGCACAGGTGACTGAACTGAGCTTCAGCCTTCTCATCTGTAAAACCCGGCTTGGCACATAGCAAACATTCAAAAAATGTAAGATACTGTTATTATCGTGCTAATCAACATCTCTTCCCAGGCTGGGTAGGAATAAATAATCATAATAGTGACCGGAGGTTGAGTGCACGGTGTTAATTAAGCAGTGCGGCCAAACAGTACATATCATATGATCCTGTAATAAAATAACATATATTCTAGATGTTGAGATTTGTGATTTTTTTGGGAAAACAGGTTTTTTTTAACTCTTGGGGTTTTTTTTTGTTTTGTTTTTTGCTGTTGGGATCTTGTTTTATTTTTAAAGATTTTATTTATTTATTTGAGAGAGAGAGAGCACAAGAGGGGAGAAGTTCAGAGGGAAAAGCAGACTGTCCACAGAGCCTGGAACTCATGAGGGACTCGATTCCAGGACTCTAGGACCAAGACCTGAGTTGAAGGTAGTTGCCAAACCAACCGAGCCTGGGGATTTTATTTTATAAGGGATGTGCTGTTCTTTTAATAATCTGCAAAGTAATTATAGTTACACACAGTGAAAGGTATTCGCTTGAGCTGAGCTTCTCAAACTAGGGTAAACATCACCACGGAGGAACCTGCGTGGAGCAGGGCTGGATATTGGTGCCTGCCCTCCCTAGACTAGTAGACTAGCCAGTCAGAACACTCCATTTCCTGGAGCACCGTGATTGGCTGGGGGTGGGCATGTGACCTAAATGGATCCAATCAGCCTCTGTCCTGGGACTTTACCCGAAGTTACTGGGAGAAAAAGAATTTGCCTACATCCTATTGGTCAAGACTTAGTCAAATGACTACATTTTGCCACAAGGGAGACTGGAAATCTGTTTTCTACTTTGGGTGACCAGCTAAAAATTAGGTTGTCCTGTTGCCGCAGAGGGTGATTGGATTTGGTGGGGTGCGGGGGGTGGAGTGTGGACACAGTCTCATTCTCAGAGCAAATTAGGTCCCAGAGACAGCAACAAAATCCCGATGATAATTTTGCCTCCCTGAATCCAATTGTGATTGAAGCTGGACCCACCAAACTTCTCATTTACACGAGCCATTAGTTTCCTTTTTTGCACATCTGCTTGGACTGGCTTTTTGAATACTTGAAGCATAAAGAACCCAAAGACCCTAGTTGACGTTCGGCACAGAGGAGAAGTTCCTCAGTGAACACATTATTGTTAGGTTGGTGGTTGTTGATAGTTACGACTGTGTCGCCGGTGGCCCTGCAGCTCCCTTTGTCTCTGCCTTCTCCGTTTCCTCTCCTTGCTCCAGTACAGGGAGATGGTACACCCCTCTCCTTTCGTCCCCACATCCTGTTGACTGATGGGTGATGATATTTGTCTCTGATCCCAATGGATTTTCATTTCTGCACTCACTCATATGTGTGGCAGAAAAGGACAGCACCCCCCCCCAAATGCTGGAGAGTCCCAAGCCCTGTGTGATAACCCCGCCACCCCCTCCCATCTGGTCGTGTCTCACCCAAACCCTTTCACAAGGCTCTTAGATTTTTTTCAGTTTTTGTTTTTTGTTTTTTTTTTTAATGTCTGTCAGGATAGAGAACACGAGGCCCAGGCTCAGAACAGACAAGACAGACCTGTTTCATAACTTTGGTCACAATTTTCATCCCCTTCTGTCGGTTCTGATGTGTCTCCACCAGTTACAAGATTTCTCTGGGGAAGGATCTGCCCCCCACCCCCAGCACCCTACCAGCCTTCGATGTTTACGGGGTGAAGCTTTTCATGGCCCACCCATGAGCTGATGGGTCTGGAATAAGGATCTGGTGCCAAGAGGCTCAGAGAGGTGTGCAAAGGGCTAAAGTTGGAGGTGAGGGGTCATGGGATACAGAACGCAATGGGCTTTCCTGGAGAATGGGACTTCTCTAGGAGAGGAACCCTCTCCCCACTTCCATGGTGAGGGAAGCTAATCCCCAACCTGCCCTGGGGCCTGTAACCGAGAGGGAGAAGGGGGCCCCCTCAGGATGAGGAGACTGTGGTTGTGGGCCGGGGCCCCTCCTTTCGCCGCAGCACAAAGTCTCCAGGGGCTGCCGGACTCATTGCATAGAAGACATTGGCATTGTCAGGAATCAGGAGCTCTGGCCAGGGCAGACATGATAGTCAAAGGCGGGCACAACCTCATACTTTCCCCACAAAAGACCCAAGTAACCTTCTGTCGTTCACCAGTCTGCTCTGCAGAACAATCTTGCGTCCCTTCAGCCAGCACTAAGCCAACCTCATTCTCCTCTCATTCAGAACCCTGACAACCTCCCACACAAAGCCTGCACAACCTCATGTCTCTCCCACCTCTGCGCCTGGGCAACCTCCTGCTATTTCCCTCTGGAGTCAAGACAACCGCATGGCAAGGTGGGACAAACTCGGGTCACCCATCCCAGACGACTTCCTGCTCACTCACCCTTCCCGCCAGCCAAGTTCATGCTGCTCTCACCACGAACTTGGGCAACTTCTGACTTCTCACATCCCCCTTGTAAAACCTGCGGCCCTCACTCTTGATAGCCAAAGCCAACAGCCTTCTATGTTCCTTCCTAAAATCCAACCAACCTCATGTCACGTCCTTTAGCATGTTACTCTTTTGCCTCTCCTTCTTGAGAACTGGGCAATCTTCTTCTGTGTCTGTACTGAACAACATCGTGCTCCCTGAACCTGAATTTCAATACCACATGGCCCTCCCCGTGCCAAGTTCAAATAACTTCAGGATCCCCTACCCCTCCAGGCTGAGCCTGAACAACCTCGTGATCCTACAAATTGAAGCCAAGACAACCTCCTTTCCTCCCTCTCCCATTTGACCTTGAACAACTTCACTTCCCCACAAATCCTAAGAAGACACCTTTAGGGCTCCTCTCGCTCACACAGCAAAGGCAACCTCAGGACCCTGCAAAATCGAGGCACCGATAACACTTCCTCTTCCCCCCACCCTGTCTCCTCTTACCCTTACTCTGTGTCAGAGCCACCTTCTGGCCCTGTTAGGTCACCCTTGACTCTAGTCAGTCTGCTGCCCTTGGAGCTAACCCCCAGCCCAGCCTGCACACAGTCGCTGCTCACCCCTGTCCCCAGGAAGGACTTGGAAGAGCTGGTAGTCCCGGGCCCAGGGCTGAGCCACATTGTGCTTTTCCAGGGCTCGCTGCACCACGCTGGGGGCCTTGTCCTGACTAGTGAGCTGGGAAAAGATGGTGGGTGGTGAGGTGTGACGGCCAAGCCCCAGGAGGCAGGGCTGCCCAGCACGTTCCTGTCCCCACCCCTCCCTCACCAAGATGCTCCGATAGAGGTTCCCATGGTCATTGTCAATGCTGACGCGGATGACTCGAGCCTCCGATCCCGGCTGTCCCGGTACAGAGATGTGAGAGTTGCTCAGGGGCAAAGCCAAGAGCCGCAGGGCCGGCAGGTCCAGGCTCAAGGGCAGCTGTAGGCAGTGGGAGCGGGGTGGTCAGTTGGGGGGGGAGATATATGTCTCCCTACACAAGCAGAGCCTGGGGACAGGCAGTGAGGGTGCACTCACAAGCCCACATCCATGCAATCACATATGTAGTCTGTATGTGATCCATGCGTCACATACAGACCTTCGTGCCCTGTGACGAAAACAAATTTACACGTGACCCATACACACAGCACAAAGCTGAGTTTATGCACAAGAAATCCCGCATGCACAGACAGCAGCGAGTACACACACACGCTTGTAATTGCTGTGCATCCACAAGTCCGTGAACAGCCCCATTCAGGGTCCCATGGATACTGTGGATACTTATGCCCGTGTGCCCCTTTAGGCATGCCAACTCCTGGGGACACGCATATCCTCGCAGAAGTATAGTCACACCCTGGAGCTTGCGGGTGAGCTGACTTATCCAGATCAGAGCATAAGCCAGACCGAGGGACAGTCCCTCAGACAGGGCCATGAGATGCACGTGGTCTCCTGCGCAGATACCCAGAGTGCTCAGCCAGGCATGTTCTTATGTATATGCCTGGCTGTGACATCCCATGTACACACACAGACAGATACACACAGCCCCGCAGTGCACACAGCCAGGCCTAATACCTTGGTGTTGGGGCCCTGGGGCCCTGGAGAGGCCGGGGGACTGCCAGGAGGGTCTCTGGTTCTAGGACTAGATGGGGGGGACGCTGGGGACAGACTGCAGGAGACACAGAGTCTGAGGTCGAGTGGCTGCCCTGACCTCTGACCCTGCCATGTCCAGTCCCTTCACTGGGATGCTCACCTAGAGGTGGGGGATGACGGGTCCCCAGGACTCCCAGCAGGGGACGAGCGCCTCTCTCGGGACAGTTTTCTAAAGACAGACACAAGGGATGAGGATAAGCCTGGACTGGCGCCAGGAGCAGCCTCCCACCTCTGCCCACATCACTCCCCAGGTGCACCCCAAGACTCACGCGCTGAGGCGCTTGGTGGGGCTGATTCGCCGCCGGACGTGGGGGGAGCTGGGGCAGGAGGCAGCCGGTGGCTCAATGACACGGGAGACCCGATAGCTGAGGAGTCAAGGTGCACGTTGGGGTGGGTTGGGGCCAGGAAACAGCAAGGAATGAGGTGAAAGCTAGAATCAGTTGGGAGCTGCATTAGGGATGTGTAGGGGAGGAGAGCAGGGGGGTTGGGCACTGAATACCGGGGTCAGGATAGCAAATGGGGACATATTATGGCATCAGGGTCTTATTAGGTATGAGACACGATGGCTTGGTTGGAAGGTCATACAGGGATTTGCAGAGTGGGACTGAGGAGTAAGATAGTCAAAGATAGAGTTCAAGGTCAAGTAATCATTGGGGGTCAATGATTAGGGAAATGGATTCAACAGAATGAAGAGAAACAAATGGGATAGTTGAGTTGGATGGTTTGAGTTGGATGGTTGGTTATTCCAAACTGGGGGGAAATGATCAGGCTCAGAGATTCAGACTGGGGTTACCAGTGGGGTCATAGGTCAGAGAGTGTCAGAAGGTGGGGAAGAGAACAGATGGGACGGGGGATGGCCAGCTGTACATTAAAGGCTGAAGTCAGAAAGTCAGCCGGGGCCAGAATTTGAGGTCAGAGTGCACTGGGGGCCTCCCTGGGCTGGAAAAAATGCAAGGTCATAGGATGGGAGTCAGGCTCAGGAGAGGGTCTGGGGAGTGGGAGAGGTACATGGGGTAAGTGGGTCAAGCAGGCCGTCCAGAATCAGCCAGGGGTGGGGGGCTGGGCCAGGCCAGGGGTGCGGTCACCTCTGCTCCTCGCTGAGCTGGCACTGGGCACGCAGGGCGGCCAGGACTGGAGCGCGGGGACTCAGGCAGTAGGTCCCACACCGTTTCTGCAGCTGCTGGATGTGGGCCAGGATCTCCCACTCCTGAGGGGGTGGCCTCTCAGAACCAGCCCCCCCCCCGCCTGTCCCCCCCCCCCCCCCGCCCTGCTGTACCCATCCCAGTGTCACTCACCTTCCTCCTCTTCTCAAAGTTGATGAGATCCCCCTAGGGGCAAACTTAGTCTGAACCGGAGCCTCCAGAATCAAGACCCTTGAGGGTCCCAGTCAGGGGCTGGGATGTCAGGAGCCCCACTGCACTAAGGGGGCTGGGGTAGGGAATGTGGGCAGGGTCAAGGGTGGGTTATCAGGAGGCCCACTGTGCTGAGGGTAGGTGGTGCTGGGGTCAGGAGTCAAGGGTCAGGGGTCAGACCTCCAGCATGTCCGGCAGGGCTGTGTCCAGCATAACCAGGTCCGTGAGAAAGGTGCCAAGGTAGGGGACAGGGCCCGGGGGCAGTTTCTGTGGTCCCCAGAATTTTAGTCACTCTCAGCCCCATCACGTACTACCCCCTTCTGTGAAGATCCTGCTTGGCCCCCATCCCAAACCACCTCACTCACTGGGGGCAGGTTTCCTGGGAGGGTGTCCTCCTCTTGGGGGCCCTCGGTGGCCTCCTCCTGGGCGAGAGGGAAGAACCGAGAAGTCCTGGGTTCTCTGACCCTGTCCTCAGGAAAGATGCCTCAAGACCCACCATATATGCCTGTTTTTGCTTTCAGCCACCACGGGCACAGCGCCTGGCACCCAGTAGCTGCTGAATTCAGAGCTCCCTGTTCCTTGACCTCTTATCCTAGTCTGAGACATCCATTCACTCGCCAGTATTTACTGAGCAGCTACTCTGGGCCCGGCACTGTTCTGAGTGCTGGGGAGGCAGCAGCGAGCAAGGGACAAAAATCCTGGCCTCCCAGAGCTGACTATTAGCCAGGGAGAGACAGCAACAACCAGGCCCCGCGTGTAGCAGGCGCAGGTAAGGGCAATCAAGGAGCAAGCAGGGCGAGACCTGCGGAAGGCGAATGTGAAGAATGTTCTGGGCCCAAGGAACAGGCTTCACATTCCATCTCTTGTGGATTCACCCTAAGAACCAGCATGAATTGTGATTCAAATCTCAATCTTGCCTACAGTAAGTCAGACTTGTTGGCGGACAATTCTGTTTTGCTTATCAAAGTCAGGTCCTAGTGTGATTGTTTTTTGTTTTTTTTTTTTGTTTTTTTATGCTTTACTCCTTGCTGTGACTCTGGACTCAAGTGACCTTTTCGGTGTAACTTCTGGTATTTGATGAATGAATAAATAAGGCAGTCCCTGAGTGTGAGCGGTATTGAGGGCAGCAGAGGGAGTAAAACAAGGGGAAGGTCATTGCTGAGCAGTAGTGAAAGGACATTGAATGTTTTGACAATGACAACTGGTGCCCGGCCCCAGGTCTCCGTTTTCCCTTTCTGGGCCTGGGATCCTCGGGGGTCCACACCCCTCATTACCTGGGAAAGAATCTCTCTACTACTGAGGTGGTTGTTCTCATCGGAGAAAATCTGCGAGAGTTTTCTGAAAGTGGATAACCTTTCCCTGGGGGGGTCAGGAGAGGGGTCAGGAGTCAGCGGCCGGGAAGGTCAGAGCTGCGCTGGGGAGGACATTCCGCCTCAGCGACAAGCCCCCTGCCCCCCTCAACTGCTTACTGCGCTGGCTCCCCCCTTCCCCCCACCTCCTCACCTGCTGACGGCGCCCCAGCTGCGCTTGAGCCGGTATATGGGGTTAGACTGCAGGGCCGACAGTATAGCACGCAGCGAGGAGAAGTTCCGCAGTTCCCGGCAGCGCTGCGGGTTGTGGGGAGCCGGTGACACCCCACGCCTGACTCCCAGCTATGATTCGCCTTTGATCCGAGACTTCTGACCCCAGGTCAGACCCCTTAGGGACTGCCCAACAAGCTACCAGGGGTCAGCCTCTCCCCTAAGGACTCTCCCCACCTCCCCTACCTGCAGTCCCAGCGCCTCCCCCAGCTGCCCCTCCATTCCCTACCTCCCACCTTGGCTTCCTTTGTCCCCACTCCTTACTTCTCCTGGGCCCTAGACGTGCCCAAAGCATCTCTCCTGGACCCAGACCTCTCCTCCCCGGACCTATGTTTCACCCTGGGTATCAGCCACCTACCCCTTCCCTTCCTCCCTTGCCACTCCCCCACTCTCCTGAGCCCCCATTTCTTTCTCTTCAGCCTTAAGGCTATTGACCTGCCCCCATCCAGTCTCTCTCTCTCAGACCGCTGCCCCTTTCTCTGGGCATTGGTTCCTCCTCCAATCCACCCCCTCCTCATTAACCCCCCACCATCCCATCCTCTTATCCCTAGAACCGCCAAGTGTCCCTCAGTAGTTCTGGCCACCCGCCCTGGGCCCCTGTTAGGTTTTCCCTTAGGGGCACCTCCTAACCCCAATCCTCCCCATTCCCAGACCCTGGTCTTCTGCCTTCTGCCTCCCGTCCCTGCCTCTCACCAGGCCTGGTTCTATGCCCCCATGCCCCTCCTCCATGTCCCCTTTCCTCGGAGGCGCACCTGGGCCACACGGATCCACTTCTCCAGCCGCTGCGCCCTCTGTGGGGCGGCCAGACCCTGCTCTCCCAGCACGGAGCCCAGCACGCAACCGATCACCATGTTGAACTGGGTCACGGTGGCGCGCACGGTGGGGGCGGTGCTCGCGGCCCCTGGACGGTCCCGCTGTGACCACACCGAGCCCAGGCACTCGCAGGAACGCACGCGTGAAAACAGCTCCTGAGTGGAGGTGGGGAGGGTGGGAGGGTGCCTGTGTGGGTAGGAGTGTAGGATCTGTGCTCAACCAAATCTGCCCCACAACCGCGGCCCGCCCCGGTGCTCACCACGTCCAACAGCGTGAGCTGTTCAGCCAGTTCATCTACACTAAAGTCTAGGAGCTCAGGGCCTTCCCGCACCCGTCCTGCCTCCTCTTCAGAGCAGTCGTTGGGGGAGTCTGGGCAGGGGCTGTGGACAGCTCCAGGAGGTCCTGAGGGAGTATTAGAGAGGGTTAAAAACTCTCAAGTTTGAATCCAGGACTGGCTGTGTGATCTTGGACTAGTCCCTTAGTGTCTCTGAGTCTCGCTTTCCTAATCTGCAGGAGGGAAACCTCTCTGGGTGTTTTTAGGGGTGTCAGAGCAATGGTAATGTTCCTGTAGCGCCTACGGTGGTAATCCACCCTAGGTAACTGAGCACACACTAACCCAGTGAGGGAGGTACTATTACCCACCTCCCATGGATGGGGAAACTGAGGCAGAAACCATTTGCCCTAAGGTACACCTACAGGAAATAGCAGGGTAGGGATTTGAAGCCAGGTGCTTAAACGCTAGAGTAGCTAGAGTAGGAAAGAGTGGTATTTGGGGTTTTGAACCTATATCAAAGCAAGATCTGTCTGCCCTATTCTTGCGGTGAGAGGTGGTATAACTTTGTAGTTAAGGGAAGGCTATAGTATCAGTCCCAAGGTCAAATCCAAACTTGCCCCCCGCCCCCGGGCTTACTATGTGAACTAAAGCAAACTCTTTAACCAGTGTGTGCCTTGATTTCTTCATCTGGATTTAAAAAAAATCAGAGATCATACATACTAGACAGCTATAAAGTACCCAATAAATAGGGATGATTTTTCTGTAGTGGGATTCTAGAGTGGCGTCCCCTAGGAGATATTCTGAAGTCGAAATCTGCCACAAGGGGGCCGACCTGCACAGTGAATTTGTGCGCTCAGCCTCCAAGCATCCCTCCAAGACATTTGTGTCCTTGGAAAACCTGTTTACAATAATCTGCACCTAGAACCAAGCTATCTTTCTCATACACACCCGTTAGTTTGGTGCCAGGAATGCAAAGACTGCCAGAGTCTGGCCTCTGTTTTGTTTGGAATATAGGAGTGTTATTCACCATTCTAGAAAGTGAGGTCACCTGTTTATGCTGCTACACCTGTGTGGCCAGTCCTCTCCCCTGCATTAGCTGGTGTTTGTGACTGTCACACCGACCGTGATGCTGTAAGAGACAAAGGCTCTGGACGACGTCACCATGTATCCTAGTAAGACATGGCGACAAGTATAGTTTATTATTGTGTAAACTGCTTTCGCTTTATTTCTCCTTCATATTATAGTTACAGCACTGTATTATTTTTAAATTGTCTTTGTAAGTCCGCTTAATTATCTGTCTTTCATTTCAAATTAGGACAGATGGCGTTGCAAAATACTAGCTTGAAAAGGTTGGCATTGGAAAAAAATTGCACTTAAGCTAATCGAATCTGCAGACCTTAGGGCAAACAGGGGGATAGAAGAACATGCTACATGTCACCATGAGACAGCAAACAGGTAAATGGAGAAGGTGAGACACTCCTCAGGACAAATGACCCATTTTTCCCCCTAATGACATTAAACAAAAGGCAAAGGGAGATTGTCATAGAATAAAACAGACCTAAGAAATGGAAGATCAAGTGCCTACAATAGATGTTTGCATTTCAAAGAAATAACTGTAAAAAAAAAAAAAGACAATTTAGGGCGCCTGGGTGGCTCAGTTGTTAAGCGTCTGCCTTGGGCTTGGGTCATGATCCCAGGGTCCTGGGATCAAGCCCCGCCTTGGGCTCCCTACTTTGCAGGGAGCCTGCTTCTTCTCCCTCTGCCTGCTGCTCCCCCTGCTTGTGCTCTCTCTCTCACTGTATCAAGTAAATAAATAAATAATCTTAAAAAAAAAAAAAGACAATTTAGGGACAATGGAGGGATTTGAATCTGGACTGGGTTTTTTGTTGTTGTTGTTGGTTTTGTTTTGTTTTTGAGAGATGGTAAGGTGGAGAAGGGCAGAGAGTGAGATAATCTTTTTTTTTTTTAAGATTTTATTTTCTTGAGAGAGAGAGAGATAGAGAACATGAGAGAGAGAACATAAGAAGGGGGAGGGTCAGAGGGAGAAGCCGACTCCCTGCCAAGCAGGGAGCCTGATGTGGGACTCCATCCTGAGACTCCAGGATCATGACCTGAGCCGAAGGCAGTCACTTAACCGACTGAGCCACCCAGGGCCCGAGAGAGAGAGAGAGAGAGAGAGAGAGAGAGAGAGAGAATCTTAAGCAGGCTCCACACCCAGCCTGTGGAGCCTGACTTGGGACTTGGATCTCATTACCCTGAGATCATGACCTGAGCCAAAATCAAGAGTTGGATGCTTAACTGACTGGGGCACCCAGGCCCTCCAGGACTGGGTAACTTTTGATATTAAGTAATTATTGCTGATTTTGTTAGAAATCATTGTACACACGAGGTTATGTTAAAAAAAAAATAAAAAAAAAAGTCCTTCTCAGTTAAGGTGCGTAGCGAAGTATTTACATGTGAAGAGACGTAAGTCAGGGATTTGTTTTCACATCATCCTAAAAGCACATTTTTGTGTCAAATTCATAATTGTTGAAAATGAGCAATGGGTGTCTGAGTATTCTTTATACTATTCTCTCTACTTTTCTCTATGTCTGCAATTTTTCATAATAAAAAGTAATCCCAAAATAAGGATGTTAAAATAAAGTATATCTGGGGCACCTGGGTGGCTCAGTAGGTTAAGCCTCTGCCTTTGACTCAGGTCATGATCTCAGGGTCCTGGGATCAAGCCCTGAATCGGGCTCTCTGCTCAGTGGGGAGCCTGCTTCCCCCTCTCTCTCTGCCTGCCTCTCTGCCTGCTTGGGATCTCTGTCTGTCAAATAAATAAAATCTTTTTTTTTTAAAGATTTTATTTATTTATTTGACAGAGAGAGATCACAAGTAGATAGAGAGGCAGGCAGAGAGAGAGAGAGAGGGAAGCAGGCTTCCTGCTGAGCAGAGAGCCCGACGCGGGACTCGATCCCAGGACCCTGAGATCATGACCTGAGCCGAAGGCAGCGGCTTAACACACTGAGCCACCCAGGCACCCATAAATAAAATCTTAAAAAAAAATAAAAACAAAAAATAAAGCATATCCCAGAGCAGGGCACACAGTCGGTGTGAATACCAGAAATGTGGCTAGTGTAACCAAAGAACTGAAATTTCTATTTTAAATTCAATCTCAATAATGACATGTGGTGAGCAGCTACCCTCACTGGACTGTGTAGCTCTAGTGACTTGGAATCAGCTGGTGAAAACCAAGGGGGAAGGGGCGCCTGGGTGGCTCAGTGGGTTAAAGCCTCTGCTTTCGGCTCAGGTCATGATCCCAGGGTCCTGGGATCGAGCCTGTATCGGGCTCTCTGCTCAGCAGGGAGCCTGTTTCCTCCTCTCTCTCTCTGCCTGCTTCTCTGCCTACTTGTGTTCGCTGTCTGTCAAATAAAAAAAAAAAAAAGGCAAGGGGGAAGACAGAGGGATTAAAATATGTATAAATAACAGATTTTGTCACCAGGGAAAAAGAAGTGGCTGCTACTTTGTAAAGCAGAGACGAATGCGGCCACTTTAATCTGAGGATTAGAGAACAGGGATTAGGGATTTAGATGCTTTTGAGATCAGGATCAGGTCCAACACAGATGGATGAAAGATGATACCTTATAAGCAGGATGCAATTATTCAATCAACAAATCTTGGTTGTTTCTGCCCCTGGGGACAGAGTCAGGGAAAAGGCCAGTGAGGGCTCTGCATAAAAATAAGGCAGGGGGCGCCTGGGTGGCTCAGTGGGTTAAAGCCTCTGCCTTCCGCTCAGATCATGATTCCAGGGTCCTGGGATCGAGCCCCGCATCGGGCTCTCTGCTCAGCGGGGAGCCTGCTTCCTCCTCTCTCTCTGCCTGCCTCTCTGACTACTTGTGATCTCTGTCTCTGTTGAATAAATAAATAAAATCTTTAAAAAAAAAAAATAAGGCAGGCAGGGCGCCTGGGTGGCTCAGTGGGTTAAAGCCTCTGCCTTCAGCTCAGGTCATGATCCCAGGGTCCTGGGATCGAGCCCCACATCGAGCTCTCTGCTTGGTGGGGAGCCTGCTTCCTCCTCTCTCTCTGCCTGCCTCTCTGCCTACTTGTGATCTCTGTCTGTCAAATAAATTAAAAAAAAAAAAAAGGCAGGCAAGGAGGCAGAGTGGGAGGATATATTAGCTTGGAGATCAGAGAAAGGGACAAGTTGAACAAAGACCTGAATGAAGTATGTAGATCTCTTCCCCTGTCCCCAAAAGCTCTCTGCAACAGAGCTTGGCAAACTGTATGAAGGCGCCATATAGGGCGCCTGGGTGGTTCAGTTGTTACGTGTCTGCCTTCAGCTCAGGTCATGATCCCTGTAGGATCCCATGTGGGATCGAGCCCCACATGGGGTTCCCTGCTCGGTGGGAAGCCTGCTTCTCCCTCTCTCTCTCCCACTCCTCCTGCTTATGTTCCCTCTCTCCCTGTCTCTCTCTGTCAAATAAAAAAATTTAAAAATCCTAAAAAAAAAAAAAAAAAAAAAGGACCAGATAGTTTGCTGATACTTACTCTACAAGAAAATATCAGTATGGGCTCTTATGTCTTTTCACCTTAAGTGGTAGATTCTAATAAGTAACAATCAGAGATGACAAACAATGATGAAAATAACACTATTGCCAGCCCTCAATGTTTACTTATTTACTGGTTTACTGTTGCCTTCCCTAGGAACTGGGAACCCCTGTCCATTTATATGCCAAGAGCCAGTAGCTAACTCTTTGTTGAATAAATAAAGAAGTCAAAGAGGGAAATACTATTATCTCCCCCATTTCACAGATATGGAAACAGAGGCTCAGAGAGAGAAGGGACTTACCCAAGGTCACACAGTCAGTAACTGGCAGAACTGGGGTTTGAACCCAGGTCTCTTGGCTCCTAAGGTAGGCAGCAATGGAATAAGTTGCAGCGAAAAACAAAGGGCACTGTGACCCAATGGCAGAGTATTTTTGTAGTCAGGATGGAGGCAGAGTATTTTTGTAGTCAGGATGGAGGTGTAGGGAGAAGTGTTAGACAAATGCTAGTATGTTCCACGAAGGGTCAATACTCCCATTATACAGGTGGGGAAACTAAGGCTCAGACACGGTTAAGAATTTTGCCCAAGACTGGTCACTCTCTGAGGGCAGAAGACCACTGGGGGACAGATGATGCGGGACCCTACACCCCTCACCTGTCCATGCCTCAGGCTTCTCCTCCTCTTCCTGCTTTTGCTCAGCCTCCTCCAGGAAATCTCCCAGCAGCTTCTCTGCCTTCTGGGCCTCGGGCCCTGCTGGGGCCGCCCAGCCCAGAAAGGTGCAGACACTGCCTAGGTCCGAGTGGGCAGGGGGATCCCGGAAATCCTGGGGGTGATCCCGCAGCCAGGAGCCCAGCACGGACACCACAGCCCTGGCCAGAGTGGGGGGGGGGGCTCAGAGAGGAGCCCCAAACTCTGGGTCTCGGGAGCTCCTACGCCTCAGACACGACCTTGAACCTCTAGGACCCCCACCCTCACCTATGGGAGACCAACCTTAAATTCTTGTTGACACGCAGACCTCCTCCCTCTGTCTTCTTGATCTCTATCCTGGGAAAAGCAACTCCCCCATCAGGTGAAGAGGGAGGCTAGGGGGCGCTTAGGGGGAGGGAGGTTTCCCCTTGGTACTGACCCTGGAGGCAGGGGCGGTGGCGGTGGTGGCAGGAGAAGGCCCAGCACGCGGGCGGTGGACACAAAGGCTCTGTGGGTGGCCAAGAAGGCAGGCACGAAGCCCGGATCCTGCTCGCGGTCCCCAGACACCAATTCCTGCACCAGCCGCTCCAGCCTCGCGGCTCTCAGCGCCCGCACCTTGCTCGTCCGGTAATGGAGGAAGGCATCCGCAGCGGGGTTGGGGGCCTGCGGGACAAGGGGGCGGCAAAGAGACACAAGGAGTGGCCCCCAGAGTCCCCCTTTTCCCAATGACGCCCATCGCTAAATACCGCTTTTGCATCTGACCTTGACCATTTCTCTGAACCCCGCCTCCTGGATTCATGATTCTGCTCCATATCCAAACGACCCTCGCAATCCGTGCAGGACACGGCTCTCCCCCCAGCCCCGCCCCGTGCCCTCACTCACTCTGCCCTCCCATGCTGTGCCCAGCTCTCCAGCCGCGCTTCGCGAGTCGCCCCCGGGCCTGGATCCCAGCCCTCCACCCCAGCCCGCTCTCACCCGGCTGCTTCTAAAGACCACCCCGCACTCCAGCTCCGCCCCAGTAAACCTGGCCTACCGAGGCCCTACAGTCGGGTTTAGTCCCAGGTTCCAGACTCATCAACCCCATTCACCTGGCCGCCCGCAGGCGCTTTTCCACCCTTACCTGGGCGCTTGTAAGCCCCGCTTTTCCCTCCGGCCTCAGCTCCGCCCCGCGGCTGTGCCCTCGGGCCTCTTTACCTGCAGGCCCCTCCACTCCGCCCGGCGCTCCACCCTCCAACCCCTGCCTCACCTGGCTGCCCCCGGGCCCTGCCCTCGGGCCCAAGCGCTGACTGAGCTGCCGACGCAGGGAGACGCTGTACACGGCTCCGTCCTCGGTCTCCTCGCCCCAGTCTTGCAGCCGCGCCTGCACGCGGAGTCGGGCTCAGGGCGCCGCGTGGGGACGGGGGCCGAGCCGGGCCTTCTGGCACTATTCCCCCTTCCCGGTCAGACTCAGCGAGGCTTGGGGCGGGGTCCGGGGCCGCAGGCAGCCTCCTCCCCGGCCCTGCATGGAGTGGGATCTGGGGACGTCCCAGGGTCCAGCCTCATGGAGTCTGTCTCTGTCCCCACCCGTAGATGAGCTCAGAGACGCCCCCCCCCAACCTTAAGAGGTACCAGCCACTGCGCTGGGCCGGTACGAAAGGTCCGATTTGCGGGGAGATAAGGTCCAGAAAGTAGGGACCTGGCGTTCCTGGACCTCAGGGTCGCCAGGGATGTGGGGTCTGAGACCCCTGGTCCCCTTACCAGGGCGAGCTCCTTGCCTGCTGTCCGATCCATGACCTGTGGCCGTCCGGCTCCACGGCGGGGCTGAGTGAGGCGGAAAGGCCGATGGGCGTCGGGCAGTGGCTGGGCATTGGGGCCCGCGGGGCAGGGCGGGGCGACCCGGCGGTGTAGGGGCGGGGCTGGACCGGTGGCTCTCGGTTGCCCCCAGCTGGACCCCAGCGCCCAGCCCAGACCCACGGAGGTGAGGTCCCAGCTCTCCCTATAGGTGTGTATCAATTTGTGCCCAGGAGAAAGGACCCCTCTCTCCCAGGGAAGGAGAGCTGTGTCTCCAGGTGTGGGTGAGCTAGTGTGTGTAGCCAAGTAAGTGGGGGGCGGGCAGTCTGCTCCCCTGGGGAGGAGAGTACCCTGTCCTCAAATGCGGAGGGCTGTTTCACTCCAGGTGTGGGAGTAGCTCTTACTGTCCTGGAAGTAGGGGTGTTCTATCTGTGTCCCCAGCTGATGGGGAGTCCGTACTCCCCAGGTCAGAGAAGGGTGGAGTCTGGGTCCTGGATTTTTAAGGGCAGCAGTCTTTGCAGCGGCGCAGGGTCAAGGAGAGGCAAATACCCAGGGGGTTGATTGGTGACCTTTATTGAGCGACTCTGAGGCCAGCACAGGCTCGCCTTGTAGATTTACTGTGGGAACATCCGGTGGCCCCACCCCCTTCTCTACTCCCGGGCGCCACCGGCCCATTCTGCTCCCTTGCCTTGGCTGCGTTTAGCCCTTGAAGGGGCCCATGCGCCCGAGGCTGGACCCAGAGGGGTTGGGAGCTCCGCAGGGGCCCGGAAGCGCCAGGTGCACGCGAGGGTGAGTCTAGGTCTTCTTCGAGCGACTGCGTTTCTTGCTACGGGATTCAATTAGTTTCTGGGAACGAATCTTGAGCTCCGCGCGGCTCACCACGTCGTTGTCCTCCTCCTCACTTTCCTCTTCGTCTGCGCAGGGCAGTGAGGGGATCCGGATTCCCATTCTTGGCTCAGATTTCCCTTCCCAGCCTTTACCACCCCTTCCCAACTCGGCCCCAACCCCCCCGACTTGGCCCCCCGCCAGGCCTCGCACCGCTTTCCCCGGGTTCGGCTTGGGCCCCCA